>NC_091829.1:98009443-98655693 GCF_038994185.2 Dermacentor albipictus | reverse complement strand
TTCCTTACTAGCCGGGCTCTGTTTACATACATGTAATGTAGTGACGTCACGTCCTCCGTTACACACTGCGCTGTAACAAACCTGCACTTTAGTTTATATTTGATATGGGTATTGACGTCACGTCATCCGTTACAAGCGGATGTGCTTATCAATCATTCTGTGCCTCCCATTGTTAGCGACTGGCTTATGATCCGTCACGTTGACACAAGATGCGTGTAATGCTCGTCTTTGTCGAAACATGTGGCATGCACTGTAGGTGTTATCGGAATGAGTTTTCACACTTTTCACTTCAATTTTAGCCTACGATGCCCCTACCTCAGGGATCGAGCCAAGAAAGGGCTTATTTATGCCCACGGACACGACAAATGCTTTAGGTGGGGGGGGGAGGGGTGAAGGCGTGATAATATACACCTTCGCGTGATAAAAGTGGTCCTAGAATTTGCAGTGACTCTGCTGTGAGCATTGATTTATTAGGGCCAAACAATGAAACCCTCCTTTCCTCAGTAAGGAAGCCTTCATTGCGGTGAGGCCACCTTATGTCACTCTGAAAGCTTCCTTACTGAGGGGCCCTCGGTGAAGGCTTCCTTGGTGCTTCCTCAGCATAAGGTAGCTCCAAAGCTACCTTCATGCGTCCTTACGCCGCTCCTGGCCCTGAACGAGCGCTTCACCTCACTGCTTAACCACGTGGCATTCGCTTGCGCATGCGCACTGTCGCCCACCTGCGGAGAAGCGCGAGCACGGTACGTCTTGCCAGGCACGTTCGTTTCAGTCATGCGTGCGGCATGAAAGCATTGCTAGGCGTTGCTAGGCGTTGCACGACGCCGGCGTGCTGGCGTTGCTGGAGCACATCAAGTTTTGCACTGTAATGCGCTACTTCTTTAGGTTTAGTAAACAAAACTAGAAAAAAGCGTCCACACTTCTCTATATTAGCTCATCAACTTAAAGATTGTGCGACGATACAACCTTTTTTATTGAATAGTGGTGTTCTGGTGTTCGCCTAAAGCTTTTAAGAGATAATCTCGAACCCAGGCATGGCGGCAACCGCTCCTTACGTGAGGACGGGTGAAGGGAGCTTTCAGAGTATGCTTGCTTCTTCCACCGGTCCTTCGCTGTAAGGAGGCCTCACGCAAGGTTAGGAAGCGCTCGAAAGAAAGGAACGTTTCATTGTTTGGGCCTTATCCTTCACGCATTGCTATACAGGCTACACACTTCAATGCAGCGAAGGAAGCTAGCTCCTCGAGCACACTCCATGGCAAGACCACTCCACAGCAATTGTCACTAAAGCTTTCCGTCTGACAGCGTGCGAAGGAGAGTAACGGCGAAGTGCACTCAGTCGAAGTGACACTAATTTGCCCGTCTCACTGGGGTACATTGTTAGCTTAGTGCTGATACTCCCAGCAGCTGAGCACAAACGCTAGTTTGCCTATCGACTGTGCGTTGCCAGTTGACAGTTGCCTGGAGCGTAAGGCAGACCCCTGCCCTTAATTCGCCACCGAGACGGCTGAGCGTAGCGGTGACAGAGCGCCCACTTCGCTTGCTTCTTCGTTTTTGCAGCCAAACGCATGCCGCCTGTTTGTAGACTCTAAACCTCCGCGAGCGAGCCGCGCAAGCACCGTCAGTGGGGCTGCGTGGCCATGGCGGCGGCAGTGTCTAAGGCGTGATTGCGCCTGAAGCATTTGCATATTCGCTGTCGCAATCAATCGCTTTGATACTCTGCGTTCAGTGCCAAGGCATCGCATCAGAAGACTGGCTGCACTGGAATACTAATTGGAAACGTAGTTGGCCGTAGGTAATACACGTGGGCACCAACTACTTCACTACGATGATTAAAGTGGCTATTTCCCGGTACAACAATAATTACTTACGTATATCACTAACCATTCTGAAGAAGCGTACACTAGCTTTAGACACTGCCTATGCGAAGACGACGTCGTTGCCAAACAGTGTTAATGGCTCTGTCATGCGGCAGCAACAATACTTTACTGAGCTCCATGAAGACCCCGCCACCGCGAAGGATGTGGGGATCACGCTAATTTTTAAGGAACTGTAGAGAAACTACATTGTTTGTAGTACACTGATGGTGGGTTTGGTTTTGTTCATTTATTTACTTTTGTTTGTTTTGTTAGTTTCAAACTAACGAAAAAGGAGGGACACTAAAGGGAAGTGTCACGGTAGCTGTAATAATAAATCACCTTCGCAGATTTCCGAAACATCACCTCACACCGAGAGAGGAAGCTCGATCAACCAAGTTCCGCAACAGCTAGCTGTGACGTCATGCATTTATACAGCGTCTCCTCGTGCATAATTATTCGCTATCAGTGAAGATTAACTGCATTTTTATTGTAAAAGAGCTATGGAGCGAACTAAGCACGTTTCGAGGACATTTGCTGCATCAAAGTGGCCCAACTTGAGAAAATCTATTTGAAATCAGTGACATCACCCTAACGCTGAGGTTCCGTTGCTAAAGTCGTGAGTGGATTCGATATATCAGTAATGGGTATAAACTTTATATCCTCCGGGGCTAACTGCATTTAGAATTGGTAGCTGAGCTTCATTATCAACAGTGACTACTTTCTTTAGTCTGTGACGCTACTGCTTCTACCCTTACCAATTACACTACCAAGGTAGTGAATGCTGTGACAACTATGTATTAACTACAAAGACCTTAACTAAGAGCGTAGGACACAGAGGAGAAAAAGTTAGGCAAGAACACTAACGTGAAGATCACGTAATCTGTCGCAAGAAGCGTCGGTTACGGCCGCCGGTCGAGGCAATGGGAAATTGCCTCTGCTGCTAGCTCGCCTCTCCAGAAAACCATCTCAGAACACTTCCTTTTGCTTAATTTCCGCTATTACTACACACTTTAAGAAACTGGCGCAGCCAAGGAAGTAGAACACTTCCTTGAGGGTGCCTCGCCGCTGTCAGCATCTAACAAATATTTCTCATGTGGCTCGTGACCTCTCAGTGCAACGCAGTGGCAATGCCTTACACCATATATATACCTGACTAGTTTCGGATAAACTGTGACCACTAGAAAGATTCTATAACGCGCGCACCAAGGATCGGCCTACGTCAACCTCGTTACACTCCAGCTCTTATAGAAATATACTGCCGCGACCGGGTGACCTCGTCCTCATCCTCAGTTCGTGCCACTGCCACCGAGTTATTGCAACGTAGTGACCCGTACTACGGTGAAAACAGCTCGCGAGACACGCACGAGTCTGACGGCTACACAAGCGCTTGCCACCTCCAGAGTCTCCCGTGCACTTGGCGGTTCTCTGAAATGTGGAACCAGCTACAGCCTAAAACCCTAAGTCGCGCGTCTTGCCGCGAAGGCGCCTATATTGCGCACGAACCTTGGTGTATAACATGCAGTCCTCGTCGCAGATGGACCACCACCTTCCATGCCACGATCAGCGCCGCCGCGCACACGCCCACGATGACCGCTGAGGCGATGGCCGCGTGCAACGCACGGCGCCACGGGAAGTTCTCGGCCCAGTGGCGCACTCCCTCGGGCACGTGAACCGCGGCGGCCACACGCTCGCGTATCGGCGGGGGCCCGAGTCCGTGGTCGATCGGTCGCGAAGGCGCCGCACACGATGCGGTCGAGGATCTGGTCCTCTCCGTGTGGAAGTCCAACGTCTGGGACCACCTGGCCAGCTGCGTCGTCGGAAAGAACCCGAGACAAGGACCACGCATAGTCATGCATGGTTCGGAATGATCTATCGCTAACAAGACGGCAGACGCTGGACGCCGGCGCCGGATTTTATGCTACACGGGCCTCTTAAGGCCATCGCAGTAATACCTGGGTCACATTCGGGAGCAGACTTTTTGGGGCCAAAGCCAAGTGACTCTTTAGGACTTTTGGGGTGTGTGTTACGTCACGTTTCACGTGACCGAGACCACGTGTGCGCGAATGAACGTGTGCGCGAGAGCTCGTGCGCGGGAAAGTATGGGCGCCAGTGTCCATAAGGCCACAGCTGCAGTAATGAAACTATCAAATAATTCTCCACCATACCACTGTATTTCGCGGCGTACATCTGTGGACAAATCCCTCTTTTCACACTTTTATCCTCGACATACATCAAACATCGCCTTCGCTTTGTAACCCCACTGCGTTGATGTCTCAATGCGCATTTGATTGAACTGGTGTTTCCATTTCGGCATAGCTTATGAACGGTGTATTGCATAAGCATTATCATGGCATGACGTTAATAAAGGTTTCGAAATTGGCTATGCATAAACATAAGCATTGAGATTACACATTGGATGGTATGAGAACGAAGGCAACTCACATCGCAGCCCTTTCGCGAAAGACTCGCTTTCCAACATAGACGTTCGATTTTTTATTATCATCAATGCTTAGCCAAGTGTTACACGTCCTTCAACGACCTGACAAAATCCATCCTTTCATTCCGATTGCAGGATTTTACTTTATCCTTAAAATTGTGTTACAGCTTAAGGGTAAACTTTAGATTGGAGGCTTTATCTAAATATACGGGATAGGAGAAATCGTTTTTCTCTGCAACCACTGCACCATATTTGATTAGGTTTGTCGCATTTAGAGGAAAAAGATTTATATCTAGGGACTGCTAGAAGAAGACTTTTTATTTATACCGCTGAATTTATAATAATTGTCAACAATTGCAAACTTTCCGATAACGAATCTATCAAGTTCACAGCTCTGTAAATCAATGAAAAACAATATAGCAATTCTGTAAATCACATCTAATAGCAACTCTAAAACCTACAAATTTCGTGCATTACAAATGGTTCTCAAATGCACCACTAATGTGTGAGCAACAATGTTGTAAAACCTCCGTAGACGTTTAAGACATTCGCGTCATTGTAGTGTTTTCGGTTATCTCTGTTCTGGCCAAGCAGTGGTGTGGACGGCCCTGTGACATCACTAAGAAACAGGAGTAAAACGTGGCTATCTAATAAACACGGAGCTTTTTAGTGGCACGAGCATCGAGTGACATTCATGTTTCTTGCGCAGCACTTCTGGTTCACCTCCCGAGACGACCGAGAAGAAAATTCAAAATAAATCAGAAAAGAATAGATAAAAAATACCACAGTACAATATTCATGGGTTTCATTATAGATATGATATCAGAATACAAGTTGAGTTACTGAAGCGTCTGGAATAATCGAAAATAAATAGAAATCACTCAAACGGCCGAGGACGAAATTCAGCATAAATTAGAAAAAAAATTGTGAAAATGGTACAGCACAAAATTCATGGATTTCATTGTATACATATATATTGTCACAAGCTGTCATGAACCACGCCTGCCGCGCAAACAACCAGATGAAAGAAAGAAGAGAACGACGTGAGCCAAGCTGCCGCGAGACCGCTCTTCAACAACCGCGCCTATCAACCAGATTCTTGGCCAATCCCCGCGAGTGGGTAAGCGCCAAACTCATCCAGGACATCATCATCATCATCAGATTCATCTGGTTCTGCATTAAAACACCTCGTGTGTAACATTTGGTGGAGCTGTGCGGGGTAACTCCCACGACCTACAACGGAGCCACCAGCACAAGAGCTACGCCGAAGCCGTCGCCTCGCCGGACTTTCGCCGTCGCGCTCAGTCATGGCCACAGAGCAAAATACCCTCACCAGCAGTGCCTCGGCGAGCCCAGTCCCTATCCAGCACTACCGAGAGCCACGCACGTTCTCGGCGAAGGCAGAGGAAGATGTGGATGAGTGGCTAACCCATTACGAAAGGGTAAGCCAATACAATAACTGGAACGCTGCCAGTCAGCTTAGGAACGTTGTTTTCTTCTTGGCCGGCACGGCGTTGGTATGGTACGACAACCACGCGGACATGCTAACTACTTGGACACGCTTCGTTGAGGAAATCAAAAAGTGTTTCGGTGACTCGGACGCAAAGAGGAAACGTGCGGAACTCACATTAGCCCAGAGAGCTCAGGTACCCGGCGAGACTTGCACTACCTACATCGAAGAAATTTTGAAGCTGTGCCGCACCTTCAACCCTCAAATGACAGAGGAAGATAAAGTGGGGCACGTGGTAAAAGGAATAGCGGAAGACGTGTACAACTTCCTCATTGGTAAAGAGAACTTGCACACTGTATCAGAACTGATACGGCACTGCCGTACGTTCGAGGCGCTGAAGACTCGCCGAATTACACCAAAGTTTGGACGGCTGGCCAATGTAACGACTGTAGCAAGTGTTGACACGAGTCCTCTGCTCCCAGACCTTTCGTCCGCCATCCGCCAGATAGTCCGCGAGGAGCTCCAGCGACATGACGAACAGGCACGTTATGCGGCGCCTCGTTGCAGCTCCTCCGTTTTCCGAGACACTTTTCGGGAACCCCCTTCGGCTACTTGGAACCACTCGGTGAACGTCGCGGATCTTATCGGCTCCAGAGACGAACCGCATTACATTACGACCGAACCACCACGCAATGATTCGCCCCCTCAACGTTTTGATCCACGCCCACGCAACTTTCGTCCACGAAGACTCGCCGCTACCTACGACTTTCAAGGGGAAGAGCCTCGTTACCCTCAACCGATGTCTTCGGCAGATTACTTCAATCCGCATTCTGAAGTTCGCCCTTCGCCAGTGTGTTACTGCCGCGGCATGCCTGGCCATATAGCTAGGTACTGTAGCCGACGCCGAGCATCAAACTACGGATCGTCAGCGCCGACTACGCGGTCTAGCGGTCGTACACTGCGCACTCAGTGGCCAGGAGACTCCTCTTCAGGAAACCACTTTCGAGAGGACCGATGCACCGCCCAGGAGACCTACTTTGGAGCAGAAAGAACCCGGAACCGCTACCGCTCCCCTGCCTCCGACCGTACTCTGACGCCACCACCAGCCTTCCGAGCCTCCCGATCACCATCCCCTCGGCCGCGATTCACGTCACCATCGCCTCGGCGCCGTTTCGTGTCGCCCCCGCCGGGAAACTAGCCAGCGCGGCCGATGGAGGTGAGGTCGCTGGAAAATGTGTGCTGCCGACTCAACTGCCTCCAACTATTTTCATGCTAAAGAATAAGGTTCATGTACTGATTAATGGGGTCTCCACAATGGCTTTAGTCGACACGGGAGCAACTGTCTCGGTCATGAGTGTGGGGTTTAAAGGCCTTCTGGGACGCAAGGTTATGTTTCGTTGGGACCAGTGCACAAGTTTCCGTGGAGTCAGTGGTGAAGCATTATACCCGGTTGGTGTGTGTAACGTGGATGTGTCTTTGGGTGGGAAAGTTTTTAATGCAGAGTTTACTGTTCTTCCTCGCTCCTCGCATGACGTGATTCTGGGGATTGACTTTTTGCAGTTGTGTGGTGCGAATGTTGATTGCCGGACGGGAGAACTCAGTGCCGACACCAGTGTTTCACCTGTGCTCTTTGAAGGTGAAGCTTGCCCGGAGAGTGTGCTGTGCGTGTCTGAAGATACAGTTGTGCCCGCCTTATCCGCGATGCGTGTTGCCGTCGCCTGTTCATCTCCGACTCCTATCTCGTTCGATGCTGCAGTGGAACCTGTACATCGGAACTGCCTCAAGAAAAACGTATTAGTTCCGCACTGCGTGGTCTCAGTGACCAATGGATGCGCGGGGCTGTGGGCGCTAAACTGTTCCACTGAAGCGGCAGTGCTACCTCAAGGCCTAAAGATTGCCACGTTTCCGACAGACTCTCCCGTATCGGTGGCAGTACTTGCGGAACTCCCCGATGAAGGAGCAACCAGTGTCTCGAGCTCCGGGAGCTCGAAGATACTTTCCATGATTGATAAGTCACTCAGCGATAATGAGCGTCAAGTTTTGATGGCCCTGCTTACGAAACATAACTCGGTATTCGACTTTGCGCAGCACAATGGACCGCCATCAATTCCTGCGTCCAGAACTCGTCACCGCATCAACACAGGAGCCGCCCAGCCAATCCGACAAAAACCCTATCGTGTATCCCCATCAGAACGGAAGATAATCAGTGATCAGGTCCAAGAAATGCTATGCAAAGGCGTCATTCGAGAATCATCTAGTCCTTGGGCAGCCCCCGTAATATTGGTGAAGAAGAAAGACGGTACGTGGCGGTTCTGTGTTGATTACCGTCGCCTAAACGCCGTTACTAAGAAAGATGTATATCCGCTCCCCCGAATTGACGACGCCATCGACTGTCTCTTTGCGGCATCTTACTTCTCCTCAATCGATTTACGGTCAGGTTACTGGCAAATTCCTATACACAAGGACGACAGAGAAAAGACAGCATTTGTAACACCCGACGGACTATTCGAGTTTAACGTGATGCCTTTCGGGTTGTGTAACGCGCCCGCAACGTTCGAAAGGTTCATGGACACGATATTACGCGGCTTAAAATGGGAAGTTTGCATGTGCTACTTAGACGATGTTGTGATCTTCGGGCGAACGTTTAGTGAGCACAACAAACGTTTGGATTTGGTCTTGAACTGCTTGGAGAAAGCGGGTCTTGTGCTCAATTAAAAAAAATGCCGTTTTGGGGAACGGCAAACTCTTGTGCTAGGCCATCTGGTCGCTAAAGAAGGCATCCGACCAGATCCGCAAAAGACTGCGGCCGTAGAAGCATTTAGAGTACCCAACTCTGTCAAGCAGTTAAGAAGTTTCTTGGGCTTGTGCTCCTATTTTCGCCGCTTCATTCCCCGGTTTGCTGACATAGCTCATCCCCTTACACGCCTTCTCCAAAAAGGCGTTCCCTTTGAATGGACTGCAGATTGCGACTCATCATTTCGCCAGCTCAAGTTCCTGTTGACATCCCAACCAATTCTTCGCCACTTTGATCCTTCATCACCAACTGAGATTCACACCGATGCCAGTGGCGTAGGCATCGGTGCTGTGCTAGTTCAGCGTGTTGGCGACCGAGAGCACGTGATCTCTTACGCTAGCCGGTCCTTGAGCCGCTCCGAGCGCAACTACACAGTCACCGAACAAGAGTGTCTGGCGGTCATCTTCGCCGTGCAACGGTTTCGTTCGTATCTCTATGGGCACCCCTTCACTGTCGTAACAGATCATCATTCGCTATGCTGGCTTGTGAATCTGCGGGATCCCTCAGGACGACTAGCGCGCTGGGCCCTCCGTCTACAGGAATACGATTTCGTTATTTGCTACAAAAGTGGTCGGCGGCATGCTGACGCTGATTGTCTCTCTCGGATGCCACTTGAAACAACTGAATGTGATGCGGACAATTTTGATGAGTACATCGCTTTTGTGTCCCCGGAATTTCCGGATATGGGTACCGTCATATCCGAGCAGCACAAGGACGAGAGCTTACAACCGCTCTTCGCGGCAGCACAGGAGTCACCTGCGGGCAGTCGCTTTCGCCTACGGGATGGTGGCGCGCTGTATAAGAAGAGCTACTCGACCACCGGTGCACGCTACCTTTTAGTTGTCCCCACGAACCTTCGCCACCAAGTATTACACGCCATGCACGATGACCCAACTTCCGGTCATCTTGGTTCCACGCGGACACTCTACCGGGCTCAAGAACGTTTTTACTGGCCTAAGATGCGGAAAGATATCGAACGGTACGTCGCCAGCTGCTCTAAATGCCAGCGCTACAAGCGTCCGCCACAAGCGCCACATGGCCTGCTTCAACCAGTTCCCCCTTCTAGCGTCCCCTTTGAGCAAGTTGGTATAGATCTTCTAGGCCCTTTCCCACGATCCTCCAAGGGTAATCGTTGGGTTATCGTTTGCGTAGATCACCTTACCCGCTATTGTGAGACCGCCGCATTGCCATCGGCCACAGCTACAGAAGTTTCTATCTTCTTGCTGGCTAACATTATACTCCGACATGGACCTCCTCGCATAGTAATCAGCGATCGTGGGCGACAGTTTACCGCGGACGTGGTTGAAGAAACCCTTCGTCTGTGTTCATGTAGCTTCCGCCATTCTACACCCTACCATCCACAAACTAATGGTCTGGTCGAGCGCACAAACAGAACGCTTGCCAACATGCTGTCCATGTACGTCGATTCAGCACACAAGAATTGGGACAGTATCTTGCCTTTCATTACCTATGCCTTCAATACCGCGAGACACGAGACCACTGGTTACTCACCATTTTTCCTTCTGTATGCTCGTCCGCCGCGCTACACCCTCGACACAATATTTCCCTACTTCGCTCATGACAACGAATCAATTGATGAGCTCCTATGTCGAGCAGAAGAAGCGCGACGCCTCGCTAGGCTACGCACCATAGCATCGCAGGACCGGTCCAAGATACGCTATGACGGGCGTCACCGCCACGTTTACTTCGATCCTGGTGGCCTTGTGTGGCTCTGGACGCCGTTGCGGAAGCGTGGCTTGTGCCAGAAGTTTCTCGCCCACTACGTCGGCCCTTACGTTATTCTGGAGCGCCTCGGCGATGTAAACTACCGCATTGCGCGTCTCACGAGCAGTGGACGACGCTCGGCCAAGGCTGAAGTGACACACGTCGCGCGTCTGAGGCGTTACAATCCGCGAGATGACTGACTCGCCCGGCGGGCTTCGTCTGCCAGCGGGGAAATGTCACAAGCTGTCATGAACCACGCCTGCCGCGCAAACAACCAGATGAAAGAAAGAAGAGAACGACGTGAGCCAAGCTGCCGCGAGACCGCTCTTCAACAACCGCGCCTATCAACCAGATTCATCTGGTTCTGCATTAAAACACCTCGTGTGTAACAATATATGTATATATATGTGATATCAGAGCATACTTTTTGTTACAAGTTGAGGTACTGAAGTGCCTGGAACAAGTATAGTTAATCAGAAACCACTGATTACCACGCACGAAAACATAGATTCATAGATTTTAGAGAACCGCCACGTGAGCATGACTTTGGCAAAATTCCTGGAAACACGGAAGTAGAACGCGGAAGTAATAACGTCACTAATGACCTCACACACAAGAAGGCGCATGACAGTTAACCAGCTAATAATTGAAAAACAGTTGCCTCTGAGCTCGGTTCGAGCATTGCATTCGCCTACAGTTGACCTAAAAACACCAACGTCGAGCTGCGAGTGCCACTAAAGGACGCAATTCAACGGTTAAGCTCGCGCACCAAATTCTGGTTGTGTCGATACATCGGAGTGGCGTCAATCTTTCGCTCGCATCACCGCTCTACAGGACCGTACGCGACAAACAAATTAATATATAAAATTTCCCCGCTTTCAATGTTATGATGGATGCTATTTACAGAACAGCGATATATGTTTTCGATCAAGAAGGACGAATTTTTAAACTTCGGGCATCCGTTTTTTTAAACACACAAATATATAAAAATATTTGTGAGAAGTTGAGGCCATAAATCGAAATTCCGCTTCCGACCGACACTACAGATTTTTTTTTTTGTCGAATGCCGCAAATTTCAATAATATTGGAACGGGGGTTATTTCAGAAAAGCATTTCTGCGTTTTACATGTATTCGAATAGGCGGTGTCCGAGTTGGGGCCGCGCAAGAGCTTCCTCTTAAGAGGAAGCTTTAGTACCATAGCGCACACGGTAGTTATATGGCACACGACGCTATCGGCCCTCGGTCGCCTTGGCGCCAGCAGTGCCCGAATCGTAGATCCTATTCGAGACAGGGCTCGCGCGACCGAGCCATACGCAGCCGTGCAGGAGTAGAACTCCCCGTTGTAAACATTCCCTTGCTATCTGTAGTGTCGTAGGGCGACACTAGGTGCCCTCAGTTGCATAACTATGAAATCCATAGAGAGATGGCACCACTGTTGCCCGGGTATATATATGGGTGCTCGCATGAATAAAGGGTCTTGCGTCTGGTGTGATATGGGTTGACATCTGTCTCGTTCTTCTGCTGGCCAACACTACAATTTGGCGACGAGGATGGGATCCGCTGCACTTTCGCCGCCGCCGCTATTCCTCGCTACCCCGGGCACTCCAGCCATTCCATGGCCCCGCTGGATACGCCTCTTCGAGAACTTCCTTCTCGCGTCTGGAGCTGCCGACCTGCCTGCGTCCCGCCACCGAGCTCTTTTGCTACACTGCTTGGGGCCGGAAGGACAACGCATCTTCGATGCACTCCCATCGCCAACTGCGCCGAACGAAGCTGCTTCAGCCGCGCTCTCCGAGCAAGACGCCACAGCGACTAGTTCCCCAGGCACATACGACGTGGCCCGCGAGACGCTGGCTCGACATTTCGCCGACACGCGCAACGTTCGGCTGGAACGCAACCACTTCCGCGAACGCCGTCAGCTACACGGTGAGTCCATCTCTGACTTCGCCCTCGCGCTTCGAGAACTGGCTGCCTCTTGCAATTTCGGCGAGCAAGCAAACGAAAACATGTGCGATCAGTTCATCACTGGCGTTGCATCTCCGCAGTTACGTTCACGATTGTTATTGGAAGGAGACGCACTGACTTTCGATCGTGCCGTCGAAATTGCGCTACTTCGTGAGCGAGCTCAGCTCGAGTCTGAAGCCTTTGCAAACCCCATTCAGCGCATCATACAACAGCCACGCCAACGTGACGCTTTTGGAATGGCCAGACAAGATAACCGGCGTTTCAGCGACAATGGCACGCGCATCCCAAGTCAAGCCCGCGTTCGTCATGCTCTCCCGCCAACTTCAGACGCGGCCACCGCCTTTGTTCCGTACAGCGGAAATTCAGGTGTCTGCGGTAATTGCGGCACAGCAGGTTGCGAGCCGTCTGTGTGCCCCGCTCGCGGTAAGACCTGCTTCGCATGCGGCCGCTGTGGCCACTTCATGCGAGTCTGCCGTAGCAGCCGCAGCACACGAGGACGACGCCCGGCTCACGTCCGCGAAGTAGTTTCTGAACAGGACACGTCAGACGCCATCAGCATTCTCACTGTTTACGAAGATAAGCCCACGGGTGTCTACATTGAAGTGGCACTCACGCCAATCAACTCCAAATCGCAACCGCGCGTTGTGAAGTTCTTGGTCGACACTGGATCCGCTGTGTCAATTATACGGGAACAAGAATTCCGAAGCGTGTTCGAAGACAGCATACAATTGACCAGCTCTAAGCTTACTTTGTTGGACTTCCAACGCAGCAAGATTCCTGTGCTGGGACAATTTAAAGCTGGAATCTCGTACAAGGAAAAAACGGCCGTTATAGCAATTCATGTCGCACCCGGAGGGACTTCTCTTCTTGGTCTGGACGCTGTGCAAGTTCTAGAGCTACATATTGTGGGTGCACAGCTACGTTGCCTGCACACGGCTGCCGAAGAAGGTTCAGGAGCCATGCTGGACGGAACAGCCAAAACGGCACAGGAACAACACAGCCCGCTAAGTCCACCAAAGTTCGGTATGCCAGCTTTGCTATGGGCAAAATTTTGCCATTTGTTCTCACCAGGCCTTGGACTTGCCAAGGGCATTCAGCACACGGTCAAGACAAAGTCGTCAGCCTCTCCAGTCGTGCAAAAGCTCAGACGTTTGCCACTTTCTCTGCGCAAGCCGGTTAGCGACCAGCTTGAGCGTCTTCTTTCTGATGATGTCATTGAAAGGGTTAACGCTTCCGAGTGGGTTTCTCCTATCGTTGTAGTCCGCAAGAAGGACGACAGTATCCGCCTCTGCGTTGACTTAAGAGAGCCTAACAAAGCGATTGTCATCGACAGCTTTCCCTTGCCCCATACGGAAGAGCTTCTACACTCTCTGAATGGAGCACGCCACTTTTCAAAGCTCGATTTAGCTTCTGCCTATTACCAGGTGCTGCTTCACCCAGATAGCAGAGACCTCACTGCTTTCATTACGCACGAAGGCCTTTTTCGTTTCAAAAGGGTGTGTTTCGGACTGGCATCAGCCCCAGCTGCGTTTCAACAACTCATGACAACGGTCCTGCGAGGCTGCAAAGGGGTACTGTGCTACCTAGACGACATCATTATCTTTGGCAGGACTGAAAAAGAGCATTTGAGAAATCTGGAGCAAGTTCTTCAACGAATCGCTGAAGCTGGACTTAAGCTCAATGATAAATGCGTGTTTAATGCATCGGAGTTACCATTTCTTGGGCATCGCGTCAGCTCGGAAGGAATAGCTCCCCTTCAAGCCAAGGTTGATGCCATTGTTCACGCTGCCACCCCCACAGACACAAGCATGCTGCGTTCATTTTTGGGCTTGGTTGAGTACTATGCTAAGTTTATTCCCCACCCGGCTGAAGAAGTAGAACCTATGCGTAGGTTGCTTCGTAAGGATGTACATTTTGAATGGGATGACGCTGCCGAAAAGAGCTTTGCCAGGGTAAAGAAGCTGCTATCATCGCACAAGATACTGCAAATGTTCGATCCGACGCTCCCTGTTATTGTGGCCACAGATGCGTCTGCTTATGGCCTGGGAGCAGTACTACAACAGGCTCATGGCCCACACACTCGGACTGTTGCATTCGCATCCCGAACTCTGACAGAAACGGAGCGGAAGTACTCAGCGGGAGAGCGGGAGGCCCTGGCGTGTCTGTGGGCATGCGAAAAATGGCACACTTATCTCTGGGGACGACCATTCACGTTGGTAACGGACCATCAAGCCCTAGTATCTCTACTTTCGACACAAAGCACAGGACAGCGACCACTTCGCATCACAAGGTGGACCGCTCGTTTGCTTCGTTACAATTTCACAGTTCAGTACAGACGTGGAGAATACAACAAGGTAGCAGACGCTTTGTCCAGGCTGCCTGTTCCAGACACAGAAGATGGCCTTCAGATTGAAGAGGAGGTTGTGTCTCTGGTCACATCTTCAGTTCATGTCAATGACCTTCGACTTGCTACAGCCGAGGATTGCAAACTCCAGGAGGTTGTTCATTTTGTTCAGACATCATGGCCAGCGAAGAAATATTTGACTGCTGAACTGACTCCTTACTATGAGGTCCGGGAGGAATTGTCAATAGCAGATGGTCTGCTTATGCGCTCGGAGCGTATTGTGGTTCCAGCCAAGCTCACTGCTACGTTTATTCAGCTTGCCCATGAATCGCACCCGGGAATTGTGAAGACCAAGCAACGTCTTCGTGAAAAGTACTGGTGGCCAGGTCTGGACAAACAAGTCGAGACTGCCATTCGAAACTGCGCGGTCTGTCAGTCGGCAGACAAAAGTGCTAAGAGCTATTCCACTCCACTACAGCCAGTGGCCCTTCCAGATAAACCTTGGAGCAAGGTAGCTATTGATATTGTGGGCCCATTTGAGCGTGCACCAGCCGACTGCCGTTTCGTTATATCGGTTGTTGATTATTTTTCCAAATGGCCAGAAGTTGCTTTCTGCAGGGATGTGTCTTCCACTAAAGTGATGGACTTCCTCCTGTCAATATTTGCACGGGAAGGCTACCCCGACGAACTGGTCTCGGATCATGGACCACAATTTACATCCCGAGAATTCGAGTCCTTTCTTCAAGACAGGGGCATCAAGCACAGCTTCTCGGCTGTGTATCACCCACAGGCAAATGGACAGGTGGAAAGGTTCAACCGTGTGCTCAAATCTTATATTCAGTTGGCCTTGCTAGAGCAGCGACCAGTGAAGAACACCGTTACAGAGTACTTGGGGATCTTCAGAGTTACTCCTCACAGTACCACTGGCCTTTCTCCTGCAGTGCTTCTGCATGGCCGGCACATCCGGACATCCTTGGACATCATCGGACATCCCACCGCTAGCTTCTTCACGGACCCCGCTCTGGAGATGTCCTCACTTCGGAAGAGGGTGAAAGAGCACCAGCGCAAAAACAAAGTGTACGCTGACCGACGAAGAGCAGCCCGAGTACCGCAGTTCCAAGTTGGGAAGTATGTGCGCATTAAGAAACCAACTCCTGGTCCGAAAGGTACTCCCAGCTTTGGACCTCCAATGAAGATCCTTAAGCGCATCGGGCGTTGGTCCTTCTGCCTGGAAGACGGGCGAACTTGGAATGCCTCACAGCTGACTGCAGTCCCAACGGGAGCATCGCCACAATGTGCGGTACGATGGGATGACGACTTTCAAACTGCGCCGCTACATGGAGCACAAGCCTCTTCGCTGCCAAGTCCACGGACACCTGCCAGAACCTCTGGGCAGTTGGAGCTATCCCCGTCGATATCTTCAGATCCATCACAGCCACAGGGTCCAGTACATGCAAGCCTTGCTTCAGAAGATGGTGACAGTGCTTCCGTTGTCATCGAAACTGCTGGCGAGCCGCCAGCGTTTCGTCGGTCCACAAGAGACCGAAGACCACCGGCAAGGTTGCAGGACTATGTGCTTGGATATAAACATTGACTGGCTTGTTAATATGTCTGTATTAAGGAAGGGGTAGATGTAGTGTCGTAGGGCGACACTAGGTGCCCTCAGTTGCATAACTATGAAATCCATAGAGAGATGGCACCACTGTTGCCCGGGTATATATATGGGTGCTCGCATGAATAAAGGGTCTTGCGTCTGGTGTGATATGGGTTGACATCTGTCTCGTTCTTCTGCTGGCCAACACTACACTATCTAAGTTACCTAGTGCGGTGTCAGCGAGCACCTGCAAACATTAACATTCATACTCGATGGCCGCGGAAACTCGCGGTCAAAACGCTGGCATGAAGAATTGCGGCAGTAGCAGCGAGCGAAGTGACCTTCGTGATGTCTATCGCTTCAACGCAAAACTGAGCGGTAAGAACACAGAGCACGCAAAGGTACGAGCCGTGCGCCCACCTAGGCTGTGCGCCCAAAGCAGATCGCTTTCAAGTTAAAGCCCGTGTTACCGCGCGCGGCCGAAATACCACGCGAAGTATTACGCATACCCAATGGCCAAAGCAAATTTGTTACCAGATCCGTTCAGATCCGTTGAGTTCTGCAGGAAAACTAGGTGTCCTCATCCCGGCCGTGCTGCGTGAGGAACCATTCGTGCACGGCGGACCTTAACCTTTCGATCGTTCGCGACGAGGGAATTTCAGCTAAGCTATACCGCGCTTCAAAGGCGGCCATCACATTTGTGGTTGCTCTAAAGTGCGAATTAACGGATAACACGAACAGCACTCACCTGGGGCTTTTGCTTCTTCTTTCTGGTGGCGAGCTTGCGCAGACGTGGCAGGTAGTGCATGGCTGGCAGTGAAAAGAACGCTAGAAGTGCGGAGCTCAGAAAATGCGTGACCGGACGCGAGCATGGATCTTCTTCTGCGAGGCCTCACGGCTCGAGCAGCTTAACACCACGAGCGGCCTTTCTTTTCATCTTCAAGCTGTAAGCCCGATTGAACGTGCAGAGGCACTGCTGCACAGGAAGAAAATTATTTTGCATGTCTGTGGCCGTACTTTTCGAACAAATTCAGTAATAAATTCAACATTAAATGATGTGCATCTCTATTTTTGAAACCGAAAGGAAAGGATAAGATTTTGCGCTTATACCCAGTTTTGGCTTTGCCGTCGAAAAGCCTGTGGGCCTCTCCTGTGCTCTTGGGGAAGAAAAAAAGGACGGAACCCTTCGTTTCTGCGTCGATTATCGTCGACTGAACAAGATCACGAAGAAGGACGTATACTCCCTCCCACGGATAGACGACACATTGGATAGACTCTGCAACCCAAAATACTTCTCGTCGATGGATTTCAAGACTGGCTGCTGGCAAATGAAAGTCGGCGAGAGGGATCGAGAAAAAACAGTCATCACGCCAGACGGCTTCTACCAGTTCAAGGTCATGCCACTCGGTCTGTGTTCGGCACCTGCAATGTTCCAGCGCATGATGGACACGGTGTTCACAGAGCTGAAGTTGCAGCCCTGTCTCGTCTACTAGGATGCCGCCGTTGTCTTTGCCGGAAATTGCGACGATCATTTTATCGGCTTGGGACAGTACTATTAACCACCGAATCATACGGCCCAACTCTGTGTTATAACTCAACTATTATGACTGCTACGGGGCGGGAACAGCATCAGGCCGGACGGCCAGGGCCATAATACCGCCCACACAAGAACGGGAACATTGCGCCCGTTTTTTTTTCTTCAGTTATTTACCCTAAAGGCCCAGCCTGGGAATTACCATTACACGGGGGGGGGGGGGATAACAATTGATATACGATATACAATGATATACAATATACATTGTAAGTCGAATATCATTGTATCTTACAATGATATACAATATACATTGTAAGTCGAATATCCTTATATGAAGTAGCACATGCTATACAACCTTTACATCACTTCTAATTCGACATCATACGCCAATAATACTTAAATTATACAAACAATATTATAACATCTGAAGAAAAACAGAAAGAAATGTTAATGTTATTAATTCACAAATGTTTCATTAAGTGCTTGTTTGAATATAATATGGTCAGTTATTTCAGCTATATTACATGGGAGATGATTCCATTCCGAAATGGCTAAGTGCTGACACGAAAACTGCAATAGTTTAGTACGTGCAAATGGTTGTTCGACCTTAAATCCGTGATTCATTCGTGAGAATTTTCTTTTGGCTGGTAAGATGTGTGCCTGAGGGAATATTGGGTTATGAAAGAGCTGATGGAAGAAAGTTAGCCGAGATATCTTTCTTCTAGTCTGTAATGGGATGAGTCCTAGGTCATGTTTTATTTTGGTGATACTTGAATGTTGTGAATAGTTACCTGTAATAAATCGCGCTGCCTTGTTCTGAAAAGATTCTAATTTGTTAATAAGATGCGTTTGGTGCGGGTTCCATATAAATGAGGCATACTCAATCTTTGAATGAAGTACGGTGGTATATGCAAAAAGCTTAGTATCACTATTAGCCTGACGAAGCGTTCGACGAATGAAGCCAAGAGATTTGCATGCAGCGGAAACAATACAACCCACGTGATTATGCCAAGACAAAGTCGGAGAAAGATGAACACCTATATATTTAAATGATTCTGTAGTTTCTAGAGCCTCACCATTAAGAAAGTATGTCTGTTTCTCAATTTCACTGCAAGTAGTAAATCTCATAGGTTTAGTTTTCGAGGTATTTACGCTCATTTGCCAGTCTGAGCACCATCTTCCAATCCTCTTCAAGCCATTTTGTAATTTATCACAATAACCCTTACATTTAATGGCCGATACAGAACGCAATCGTCGGCATAAAACCGGATTTCTGAATCTATACCCTGATTTATGTAAATTAAAAATAGAGTGGGTCCCAAAACAGAACCTTGAGGCACACCGGACTAAACAGGTTGAAATGAAGAACGACATTATTGATTACGACAGCTTGTCGTCTGTTACTTAAATATTCTTTAACCCAGTTTATTACTTTTTCGTCAACATTAATCAGCTTCATTTTATATATGAGGCGGTTATGAGCCACACGGTCAAAGGCTTTAGCAAAATCTATAAATATGGCGTCAGTTTGTTAAGTTCGTGAAGGTTAAGGTGAATGTCTGTAGTTAGTTCAAGAAGCTGGGATTCACATGACCGGCCTCGTTGAAAACCATGCTGGTTTGCAAATAGAATGTGGTTGCTAGCCATGTACTGCATGATTTGAGAAGATAATACGTGTTCAAATAGTTTGCATACAACAGAAGTAAGGGATATAGGCCTATAGTTTGTTAGCTCGTTTTTGTCGCCGGTTTTATATATTGGTATGACATGCGCCAATTTCCAGTCGTCTGGAGTTTCGGCGGTGTCGCGAGACTGTTGAAACAATAGTGTAAGTACAAGAGCAGAATTGTGCTTCGTCATTTTTAGTAGCTTTATACAAATACCATCAGGACCTGGACTAGAAAACGATGGTAAACGCTCAATAGCTTTCACAATACCGTCACTTGTCACAGTTATACATTCCATAAATGGAGAACTATCAGAAAAATGTGTTGACTTATGTAGGGGCTTTTCGTCCCTAAATACACTACAAAAGAATAAATTAAACCGTTCAGCAACATCCATGGCATCAATTGCAGCACCAGACTCAGTTTCAAAAACAGGTAACTCTTTTGTAGGTGCGGGAGAAATGACTGTCCAAAATTTTTTTTGATCTGTTTTTAGAAATTGCGAAATATCCTCGTTAAAAAACTTATATTTGACAGCCTCAATATGTAATGCACATTCTTTAGAAAACGATAAATATTCTGACTTAACTTCAACAGATTTAGCGCTTCTTGCCTTTCGAAACAAATGTTTCTTTTTATTCAGATATCGCTTAATCTCGCGAGTAAACCATGGCTCGTCTGCTGTTTCAGAGATCCATTTTTTTTTAATGTATTTCTCCCGGAGTCTTAACACCTCGTCACGAAAACGAATCCAGTTATCTTGCAGCGAACAGTTTTCATACGTTTGCATGAATGACAGGTAAAATTCAAAATCAGAGTTGAAGCTTTTGGGATCTGCTTTAGAATAGTCATAAATCTTCTTTTTTTGTCGTGGTTTCTTCACGGTCTGCCTTTTAAAGGTACAATGTATGACACGATGGTCACTGATATACTCTAGTACATCCACGGTAACACGTTCGGGGTGTGTTGTTAGAAGCAGATCAAGAATAGCATTGTTCCGCGTAGGGATTTCGACAAGTTGAAACAACTGAAAATATTCTAAAAGGTCAACAAAATCCACACAATCGCGTGTCTGGCGCGTGCTAGGGAATTTTAAAGCAGACCACTCTAAGCTTCGAAAGTTAAAATCACCAGCCAAAATTATGGGAGAGTTATTGTATTCGGATTGGATGGAGCCTAATACAGATTGCAGTTCCTCAGAAAAATCTTGTAGAAAGTCAGGTGGCCTACAGCATGCTCCAATAACCAAAGTTGCAGCTCGTAAATAGCATGCAACCCAAATAGTTTCAAGAATGCTGTCAGTAGATATGTGTTTTACCTTTATATGCTTTCTGATGGCTATTACGACACCGCCTCCTTTTCTATCCACACGGTCTTTACGAAAACAGTGAATGAATTTGAAATTAGTAACTCAGAATTACTAACTTCAGGAGTTGACCACGTTTCCGTTCCGATTATAACATCTGCATTACAAGCGTGAATCAGGGAAGTAAGCTGATCTTGTTTGTTAAGGATGCTACGAAAGTTGGCGGAAATTATAGAGAATGTAGGTGTCCCACTGTCTTCCTGCACGTGACGACTGCGTCATGGGTTTGCATTTCGCTGGAAACATTCCACGACCCTGCCCTCGGAATGTTGGTACCGATATAATCTCCTGCCTACATTTAGCTCATTGAAAGATAGCTTGAACCTTTCATCGGGTTGACAATTCGCTCGAGCAAAGTCGCGAAGCTGTTTGCGCACGAATTGTATTCGAGGTGAAAATTCCTCATCGATCCAAACGTTTAATTTCAAATGTTTTAGCTTGAACGAATTAGCCAGAATGCTGCACTTTGTCTTGTAGTGCAGAAACTTCACTATTATTGACCGGTGCTGCCCTTGCCTGCGAAATCCAATGCGATGTGCACGTTCAATATCCGTTATCTCGAGGCCAAGGTGATCTCTGCAGAAGCTTTCAATGACAACTTGAGAAGCCTCGTAGCCTTCTTTCTCTGCCTCGGGCAAGCCTTTGAATATCAATTTTTTTCTGCGCATGCGATTGTTGATGTCATCAACGATTTCAACTATGTTAGGTTCAGAATCCCGCCTGTCAGAAAGGGATGAAAGATCGCTTTTGATGTCATCGACACCTTTTTTGACTTCGGATAACGCCTCTTGTTAGTATATAAGGACCTGTAAAAAAAATACTTTACTTTCTATACAATTTCTATCGATTCTTCTTCCCCTTTATCGCTTCAGCACTTAACATTATTTTCCTGTTCTTGTTCTCCGTTCTCGATTTATTCAAACAATTTCTCACGCAATTCGCTCTGCGAGGACGAGAAAAGACACGAAAGCATTCACTGATCATGCTTGTATTCTCAAGTGCCGTCGCCTATAGATGGCGCGCAAGGCGACTGAATATGGCGTCCACAGAGAGTATAGAAACCCCTGAGCAAATGTGCGTCCTACGTGTCAGCTCATATTTTTGTTTAGCGCTTGAAGATGGTACTACCTTTTTCTGAATCGCTGCCGCTGAGTGACATCATGAGCCACATAGACGCCTCAGAAACGCGAGTACGACGCCTCATTGAAGGGAAAGTGGTGATGAACGCCATTATGAACGGCGCATCGTCTCTCGCCATGCAAAGTCTTTGTTTGCAGACGCCCGACGTCCACCAGAAGCCACACGAGCTGGAATTTATTTATGAAAGGGAGGGTTCTATCAAAGTACGTTAGCTTGTCTTTTATCTTTTTCTTCCTGCTAATCGCGAGGGCCCGCGAAGCCTGCCTTTCATGCACTGTCGTTTCGCGACAAAGCAGTTTTACTGTTATGTGATGTTCTCGAGTTCCTTTCAAGTAATCAGTTATGAGCCAGATATTTATATTTGATAATTAAAGAAAGGATATCACCAAATCAATTTTTCAGGTGTCAGTCTTGTACGT
The DNA here is from genome assembly GCF_038994185.2 of Dermacentor albipictus. Lineage (NCBI taxonomy): Eukaryota > Metazoa > Arthropoda > Arachnida > Ixodida > Ixodidae > Dermacentor > Dermacentor albipictus. The sequence goes on along the minus strand of NC_091829.1, from coordinate 98,633,404 downwards.
CGCTAAGCTAGAATACGCAGATGTAAAGAATGGTTGTTTTATTTCTCGCTGGAGCAGTTGTATTATCGTTCGAGTGATGAGGAGCGACGAGAGAAGCTCGTTGCGCTCACGTCGCGAATTCAGTGCGTCTGTTTCATGTTCTAACAATTTTGCTTTCAGGGCCACTGTAGCTCTAAAGCTGGTAATTCACTGCGGTGCAAGCAGATGATTGCGATGTTGTTACTCGTCAACAGGCAGGTTGGTTTTATAGTTTTCGTGATATTTACTTTGATACTGCTGAACACTATCAAACAATGCACGTAAGCGTGCCTCGGCCAAGTCTCGGTCAATTGTGTTTGGCCATAACCGTGGCGGCCGCATTGTAATGGGTTCGGCGGCTGTAATGGGTTCGGCATGCTAATGGGCTCGCGCACCGTGCATTGGGTGCGCTTTAAACATTCGGGGGTGCAAATTAACCTGGAACTTGTTTCAGCGCGCCTCCAAATTCAAAAGAAGTCGGATTAGAGTTGAAAAAAATGTGCAGTGCAACATTTATTGGTTTCATTAAAAATATATCTGAACATAACGTTAGTAACAAGTTGAGTTACTGAAGGGTCTGGAATAATTACGATTAGAAATCGCTGAGACGACCGGGGACTAAATTCAATATAAATCAGAAAAAAACATACATAGTACAGTATAAAATTAATGGGCTTCATTTTAGATATATTGACACGTATACTTGTCTTTATCGGGCAACCACGTTTCGCAGCCTAACAAAAGTAATCGCACAGCGTGGGACGCGCCTGTATGTATCCGAAGTTTCTGGAACGTTATCGATGCTTCTATCTGCTGTCTGTTGTCGCTGAACGTTATGTTATCTGATTTCATCACCTGACGCGAATGGTGTAGAACTTTGTGGAAGGCACGCGGGTCCGAACGATTAGTCTGGAACATTCGATGACTGCTCTATAAAAGCCGACGCGCTTGACCCGCTGATCAGATTTTCGACGATCGCCGACTGTGTTCGCCGCTATCGTTTGGCTTTAAGTGTAGCCTGTTTTGTGGGCACAGGTTCGCCCAATAAAAGCTAGTTTTGTCTTTCACAGTACCGCTACTGTGTTCTTTCTTCACCGTCACTACCACGTGACATCTGGTGGAGGTGCTAGTGCGTTCATGTACCGAACGCCCCCGCAAAGCCGCGATCCAAGCCCGAAGCCCGAGGACAAAACCGACACCGCCCAAGACCAGCGTGCTAGCCGCAGACTGCAAGGACTGCCCCCAGAGCATGGACTTCTACCTGAGGCGACAAAGAAGATCGCGGTCAAGACAACCTCAATGGCTGCCCCAGCGTCCCCCGTTATCCTACAACAACCCCGGAACCCACCGACCTTCCATGGAGCAGCGACTGAAGACCCGGAATCCTGGCTGGAGACATACGAGCGAATCGCGACATTCAACAACTGGGACTCCAACGACAAGCTGCGGCATGTCTACTTCGCCTTAGAAGACACCGCCAGAACATGGTTTGAGAACAGGGAGTCTACCTTGACTACGTGGAACCTGTTCCGTAGCGGCTTCCTGCGCACCTTTACAAGTGTCGTGCGCAAGGAGAGGGCCGAAGCTATGCTGGACGCCCGAGTGCAGCTACCAAACGAGAACGTTGCCATCTTTACGGAAGAAATGACCCGTCTGTTCCGCCACGCCGACCCAGATATGGCCGAGGAAAAGAAAGTTAGCCTACTCATGCGTGGTGTGAGGGAGGAACTTTTTGCCGGGATGGTACGAAGCCCACCGAAGACCGTCGACGAGTTGCTTCGCGAGGCCACCAGCATCGAGAAGACACTCGAGATGCGAAACCGGAAATTCGACCGCCGCACGAACGCGACAAACTACGCCGGACTTCAGTCACTGGCCACCGACGACCTACGCGAGACTATCCGAGCTGTCGTGCGGGAGGAGCTACAAAAGCTGTTCCCATCATCACAGCCTCAAGTGGTTTCGATTGCCGATGCAGTGCGTGAGGAACTCCAACAACTTGGAGTAGCCCCTGAATCGCAGCAGCCCGAGCCGCAAGCGATGACCGACGTCGCCGTCGCACGCCGTCAAGGCCCCCCTCCGCGACCGCGCCAGGGCCCTGTCACGCCGCAGTTTCGTCGTCCGCCGCCGCCGCCGCCGCTGCCAGCACGACCACCCGTCGCCCAGCGCACCTACCCGAGGAAGACAGACGTTTGGCGCGCTCCTGACCACCGCCCGCTCTGCTACCACTGCGGGGAAGCCGGCCATGTGTACCGCCGATGCCCATACCGGGAGATGGGACTGCGAGGTTTCGCCGTTAACGCGCCGCGGCCACAGATTGGCGAACGACCTCGCGATATCGCCGACTACCTCACCGCCACTCAGTGGAGCCATCGACGAGCTTCCCGTTCGCCGTCACCAGGCCGCTACCTGTCGCCGCAGCGCCGACCATACACTGGCCCAGCCCGCGGCCGGTCCGTCAGCCCATACCCGGAAAACAGAACTTGACATATACCTTAAAACTATCACTAAAGAAATTATAAGCCAATCCAAGACATCTAAGCGACCTAAAAACATAACTGCGTCGGAGAGTCATATCATTTCAAATCTGAGCTGCCGGAATGACATTGTTATTAAGGAAGCAGATAAGGGTGGAAGTATAGTTATTTGGCCAATAGAAAAATACAAGCACGAGGCTTACAGACAACTAAACAACCCAGAACATTACCGCAAACTAGATAACGATCCGACATTGTCCTATACAGTGACAATTACCAACAGGCTGAAATCACTTTTGGCTGATGAATTGATAACACCATCAGAATACAAATTTCTTAAACCAAGCAACAAAACTGCCGGACGTTTTTACCTCCTTCCGAAAATTCATAAAATTCCATCCGCTGAACTATACACTGCTATTATCCCAGGCCGTCCGATAGTATCAAACAACAACACCCCGACAGAGAGCATCTCCACATTCCTTAACCACTACCTTGGTAACTTGCCGAAAACACTTCCGTCATTTGTACAAGATACGCCCCACCTGCTGAGAATTATAGAAGACATTAATACTAAAGGCACACTACCCCACAACACAATTCTCGCAACACTAGACGTCACGGCGCTGTACACCAACATTCCAATCTCTGATGGTTTATCTTTGATAAAACAAACGCTGTCTAAACACAGTGCACAACACTCTACTGAAGTTTACCTGTCTCTCCTTGAATTAGTTCTCACACATAACTACTTCGAATTTGAAGAGAGTTACTACCTACAGATACATGGTACAAGCATGGGTACGCCTTTTGCACCAACCTACGCGAACATATTTATGGGGATTCTAGAAACAGATTTCCTATCGCGCTGCACTACCAAGCCCCACACATACCTACGATACATAGACGACATACTCATAATCTGGGGACATGGCCAAGACAGTCTAGATAAATATGTATCCTTTCTAAATTCTGTTCACCCAACAATAAAATTCACATCAGAATCCTCAACTGAGCGCATAAACTTTCTGGACACAACAATATACATTGACAATGGTGAACTAAAGACAACGCTGTATAGGAAACCTTTCGACAAACAACAGTACCTAGAATATACCAGCCACCATCCCAGACATTGCAAACAAGGCATCTTTAAAGGCCAAGCCACACGACTACGTCGCATTTGCGTTGAAAACCAAGACTACATAGATAGACTCGATCACCTTAAAGAAACGCTATCAAACAGGAACCACCCAAACAGTGACCTTCAAACAGCTTACATCGCTGCAACCAAACTTGATCGAGCCGAGGTCCTCAAACCCCGCCCGAAGATCACAAGAACAACAACGCCTCTTCTTACTACTAAATTCTCAAACGCACTCCCAAACGTGAATAACATCCTAAGTAAATACTACCCGATTCTCACCAGCAACCAGAAACTTAAGAAGATTTTTCCCGACCCTCCCAGAGTGGCCTACAGACGCAACACTAATTTTAAAGATGTTCTTGTGCACGCCAAACTACAGAAAAAGAAGAAGTTGGGAACCAATCCCTGTGGTCGCCCCAGGTGCTCTACATGCAAACACATTCAATCCACTACTACAGTAAAAAGTACAGCGTGGAATTACACACACAAGGTAACTTCGGCTTTCACCTGCACATCAAGCAATGTAGTCTACTGTCTAGAATGCGCCGCTTGTAGCAAACAATACATAGGTGAGACCGGACAACAAATCAATAAAAGACTCAATGGTCACCGCGCGGACACAAAACACAATTTACCCAAAGCAGTAGCCAGCCACTTTAATGAACATGGACATATGTTTGACAAAGCAAGGCTCTATATACTACAAACAAATTTCCGTTCCCCTCGCGAAAGGAAGTACACGGAATCATACCTCATACACAAGTTTAATTGCCTACACCCGACAGGAATTAATTTGGCACGCGGCAACTTAGAATCTTTAAAAGCTGTAACTTAAATCTGAAACTCTCATATCATCAACCAATACACAAAACACATTAGGCCACCAGCCAACTTTAATTCTTAACCTCACCTACTCTTTCATTTCGGAGGAAAAAAAAATTTCCTGCCTACTACTCAATTTAATGTACTCTTTCAGGATTTTACGTCTATACCAACTGTACGATCCCCTTCTTCCATGTACACTTGCCCGCGCCCGCTTCTGCACGCGTCACCCTCCTGTTTGCTATACCGATTTCGCCCCCCCCTTCCCCCTGTCCCCCTTTTTTAGTCTTTTTTTTGAAACCCCCTCGACAACACATTCCGAAGTCAATATGCCTTTTTCGGCGCCTCAACCCAGAGTATCGCCTTCTGGATGCCGCCGTAACGACACCTACGTTAAGCGCGTGGGGCAGTGCCCCTTGAAAGACCATGCCGCTGCCTTTCAGTCACCCCACACATTGCACCGCAGACTCCTCGTCGCCACCTTTACTATTTCAAAATTACTCGACCTATTGCTTGACCGGCCGTTCTAATGCCTCAAAAACATGCCGCCAACGACTCCCCCTGAATACCTCCTAACCTTTCGCATCCCCAACACGCTCCCAAGCCCCCGTATTTCTTAAAGATTTCATTTTTCTCTTTCTTTTTCTTTCACCCCCCCCTTTGTTGTGTCTTGGTACGGCCCTGGCTCCCCCCTCCTTTTTTTCCTTTTTTTTTCTGCTTCTATTTCTTTTCTTTCCTCCCCGCGTGCCCGCTCTCACGCTCTTGTCCCCTCGTCTTGAGAATGAGGCTCACAGACGTCGGACGACAGCGCCTGTTCCCTCTTGTAATCTCTCTCTTTAAAACCAGCCGCCAGCGACAACACCCGCACGTGACGTCACTGCACTAACCCTTTAAAACTAACACGCCGAGGATGACGAGGCCGCCTTTGACGAAGATAGGTCCACCTATCAAAACGTTGGCCAGCCTGTCTGAGGTACTTCAACCCTGTTTAAAAAATTTTATACCACCGGAAAACTAAAAGCAGCAACCGATGGAGGTGCGGTTGCTGTTCGTCGAACTGACGAAGATCCTCCACCGCCGACGAAGACGACGAAGCAACCATTTCGACGACCTAATGACGACACGCCACCGTCCCGACGAAGTCAGGAAGCCAAGACTACACCGACGAAAGACGACTTGACGACGCGACGTTCAAGCTTCAGTTTAACGCGACGCAGCCGTGATCCGACGCCAAGACCCAACTGCAACGCCAGACAAAGAACCACCGACCTCGACGTGCTTCTCGACGGACACGCGGTTACCGCCTTAGTGGACACAGGGGCTGATTACTCCGTCATGAGTGGACACATCGCCGCCCAGTTGAAGAAGGTTAAGACTGCAAGGGAAGGCCCTCAAATTCGCACCGCAGGAGGACAGCTCATCACGCCGACTGGAATCTGCACGGCAAGAATAACCATTCATGACCGAACTTACCCTGCCACTTTCGTTATCCTCCAACAGCGTTCACGAGACGTCATTCTCGGTATGGACTTCCTGAACAAACACGGCGCAATCATCGACCTGAAGTCACAGTCAGTAACGCTGTCGGAAGATAAAGCGACACCGCCGGAGAGCCCTCGTAGTCACCATGCCTTGAGTGTGCTCGAAGATCAAGTGAGCATCCCGCCTCACTCCAGCATTGTTATTTTGGTCGGCACCGAAACACCCGCTGACGTAGAAGGCGTCATCGAAGGCGACCAACGTCTTCTGCTAGACCGTGAAATTTGCGTCGCAAGAGGGATCGCTCGACTGCACGGAGGAAACACGAAAGTGTTGCTGACAAACTTCAGCAAGGAGTTCAAGCACATCAACAAGGGCACGACCATCGCATACATCGAGGAAATTGTGGAAACCAGCGATGCCTTTGTCCTCTCGGATTCTGTCGCATCTACGCCGACGACTGTAGTTCCCGAGCCAGACTTCGACATAAGTCCAAGTCTCCCCGTGATTAAGCAGCAACAGCTCAGAAGTCTGCTTCGACGATACAAAGGCTGCTTTTCGACGTCATCGAGGATTCGACAAACACCAGTCGCAAAGCATGGCATAATAACCGAAGAATGCGCTCGACCACTACGCCAGAGCCCTTACCGAGTTTCGACGCGGGAACGTGAAGCTATCAGAGAACAAGTCGACGAAATGCTGCGCGACGACATCATCCAGCCGTCGAAAAGCCCGTGGGCATCCCCTGTTGTCCTGGTAAAGAAAAAGGACGGAACCCTACGTTTCTATGTCGATTATCGTCGACTGAACAAGATCACGAAGAAGGATGTATACCCCCTCCCACGGATAGACGACACATTGGATCGGCTCTGCAACGCTAAATACTTCTCGTCGATGGACCTCAAGTCTGGCTATTGGCAAATAGAAGTCGACGAAAGAGATCGCGAAAAGACCGCCTTCATCACCCCAGACGGCCTCTACGAGTTCAAGGTTATGCCATTTGGACTGTGCTCGGCGCCTGCAACGTTCCAGCGCGTCATGGACACGGTTTTAGCAGGATTGAAGTGGCAGACCTGTCTCGTTTACTTGGATGACGTCGTTGTCTTCGCCGAAAATTTCAACGATCACCTTAGGCGGCTTGCAACAGTACTGGAGGCCATCAAGTCATCAGGGCTCACTCTGAAGCCAGAAAAGTGCCGCTTCGCCTACGATGAGCTTCTGTTCCTAGGCCACGTCATCAGCAAGTCTGGAGTCCGCCCCGACCCGCAGAAGACAGCTGCCATCGCAAAGTTCCCGCAGCCCACCGACAAGAAGGCAGTGCGTAGATTTCTTGGCATGTGTGCCTACTACAGGCGATTTGTCAAGGACTTTTCACGCATCGCTGAGCCGCTGACACAGCTAACTAAATGTGACATTGAGTTCAAGTGGGAAACGCCGCAGGCCGACGCATTTGAAGAACTCAAACGACGCATGCAGTCGCCGCCCGTACTTGCGCACTTCGACGAGCACGCCGATACCGAAATTCACACTGACGCCAGTAGCCTAAGCCTCGGTGCCGTCCTAGTCCAGAGAAAAGATGGACATGAACACGTGATAGCTTACGCTAGCCGGTCGTTGTCAAAAGCGGAAGGCAATTATTCCACAACGGAAAAGGAATGCCTCGCCATCGTTTGGGCTACAGCGAAATTTCGCCCCTACCTATATGGCAGGCCATTCAGAGTGGTCAGCGACCATCACGCGTTGTGTTGGCTAGCTAACTTAAAGGACCCTTCAGGACGGCTGGCACGGTGGAGCCTCAGACTACAAGAATACGACATTACTGTAACATACAAGTCCGGACGAAAACACTCAGATGCCGATTGCCTATCACGCGCCCCCATTGACCCGCCGCCGCAAGATAACGAGGATGACGACGCCTTCCTTGGAATAATAAGCGCGGAAGACTTCGCTGATCAACAACGAGGGGACCCGGAGCTAAAAGCCCTTGTCGAGTATTTGGAAGGGCACACCGACGTTGTCCCTAGGGCATTTAAGCATGGACTATCTTCGTTCACGCTTCAAAACAACCTACTCGTGAAGAAAAACTTTTCACCAGTCCGCGCCAACTACCTTCTTGTTGTTCCGTCGGCGCTGCGTCCAGAAGTACTGCACGCCTTACACGACGATCCAACTGCTGGGCACCTCGGATTCTCCCGGACGCTGTCGAGAATACAGGAAAGGTATTACTGGCCGCGTCTGACCGCCGACGTCGCCCGTTACGTCAAGACATGCCGAGACTGTCAACGACGCAAGACACCACCGACAAGGCCAGCAGGGTTACTACAACCGATCGAACCTCCTCGTCGACCATTCGAGCAGATTGGGATGGATTTGTTGGGGCCGTTTCCGACGTCAACATCCGGGAATAAGTGGATTGTCGTGGCGACGGACTATCTCACCCGCTTCGCTGAAACAAAAGCTCTACCGAAAGGCAGAGCAGCCGAGGTGGCGAAATTTTTCGTCGAGAACATCCTGCTGCGACATGGCGCCCCAAAAGTCCTCATCACCGACAGAGGAACGGCTTTTACAGCAGAGCTCACCCAAGCCATTCTGCAATATAGCCAGACAAGCCACAGGAGGACAACTGCCTACCATCCGCAAACGAATGGTCTCACGGAGCGCCTGAATAAGACCCTCGCCGACATGCTAGCGATGTACGTCGACGTTGAGCACAAGACGTGGGACGCGGTCCTACCGTATGTAACCTTCGCTTACAACACGGCGGTGCAAGAAACAACATAGATCACGCCGTTTAAGCTGGTTTACGGCAGGAACCCGACGACGACGCTCGACGCCATGCTGCCCCACGTCATTGACGAAGAGAATGTTGACGTCGCTAGCTATCTCCAGCGCGCCGAAGAAGCCCGACAGCTCGCCCGCCTGCGGATCAAGGACCAACAGAGGACCGACAGCCGATACTACAACCTCCAACGACGCTTCGTCGAGTACCAGCCCGGCGACCGTGTTTGAGTATGGACCCCGATACGCCGACGAGGACTCAGTGAGAAACTACTCCAACGCTATTTGCGACCCTACAAGGTCATCCGACGCATTGGCGCTCTGGACTATGAGGTCCTGCCAGACGGCATTTCGTATTCACAGCGGCGCCGCGCACGATCTGAAGTGGTCCACGTGGTGCGCCTTAAACCCTTTTACGGACGCTGACAAACTTCGCCATTTTTGTTCTTTTCTTTGCTACGAGTGCTTTTGTTTATTACCTTCGTTTCTTTGCAGCATCGGCTCGATGCTTTTTAAGAGGGGGGTATTGACACGTATACTTATCTTTATCGGGCAACCACGTTTCGCAGCCTAACAAAAGTAATCGCACAGCGTGGGACGCGCCTGTAAGTATCCGAAGTTTCTGGAACGTTATCGATGCTTCTATCTGCTGTCTGTTGTCGCTGAACGTTATGTTATCTGATTTCATCACCTGACGCGAATGGTGTAGAACTTTGTGGAAGGCACGCGGGTCCGAACGATTAGTCTGGAACATTCGATGACTGCTCTATAAAAGCCGACGCGCTTGACCCGCTGATCAGATTTTCGACGATCGCCGACTGTGTTCGCCGCTATCGTTTGGCTTTAAGTGTAGCCTGTTTTGTGGGCACAGGTTCGCCCAATAAAAGCTAGTTTTGTCTTTCACAGTACTGCTACTGTGTTCTTTCTTCACCGTCACTACCACGTGACAATATTAGAGCATAATTTTAGTTACAACTTGAATTACTTGTGTATGGAATAATTAGAAATCACTGATCACCACACACCAAAGCACAGAATCATAGAACCCACCGTGGCTGCTAAGTGGCTATGGTGCTTGGCTGTTGAGCACGAGGTCGCGGGATCGAATTCCGGCCACGGCGGCCGCATTTCGACGTGGGCGAAATGCGAAAACTCCCGTGTACTAAGATTTAGTTGCACGTTAAAGAACCCCAGGTGGTCGAAATTTCCGGAGTCCTCCACTACGGCGTGCCTCATAATCATAAAGTGGCTTTGGCACGTAAAACCCCATAATTTAACAGATTGGATTGGAAAAACTTTAATAAAAGTCCTGCAGGACGCACGTCAGCGCGCAGTGGGCGTCTCCCACGCAGGGACCGACAGGGAATACCTGGCGGCCGCTGCGCGAGCCTGCTGGACGGCCCATTGCTGGTCTTGTAGGAGCGGGCTTCTTAGGGTCTTCTCCCACTTGTCGGAGGTAGAGTCGGGCGGAGCGTTTCTACACTCCCAGAGCACGTGTGCGAGTGTCGCCGTGACCCCGCACGAGGGGCACGCATCGTCTGGGTAATTAATCGTAGACTTTAGAGACCCGCCGCGTACGTGAGCAGGACTTCTGTGAAATTCCTGAAAACCAGGAAATAAAAAGCGAAGGTAATGACGTCACAAACAAAAAGGTGGAATGAAATTTAACATGCTAATTAATGAAATACAGTTACCTCCGAGTTCGGTTCGTACGTTGCGTTTGTCTAAAGTTAGCCTAAAGAACACCAACACCGAGGTGCTAGTGCCACTAAGAGACACCCAAGTCCAAGATATTCGTCGTGTACCATTTTTTTTTTCGACTAGTGTTGCTTTCTATATTTATTCAAATCGTCTCACATTAAACAATATGGTTGTAAATTGCTCTTGTGCTGTCGTTTTGCTCCAGTGTAGTCCTAAAGTACTGCTCTACAAATGTAACTGGTACAGAGTTCCCGCCGCAATAAAACAAGTGCGCCGTATAGAATGGTGAACATTGCTGTATTTGATTTGCATTCTTTGTTACGATCATGCGCATATCTATATAGCCACAAAAAAACTAAAAAAAACTGAAGAAACTAATAAAGGTCCTCTAAATCTGTCCGATCATGTACAGATCGCGCGCTGACACGCGCGGTAACATCTCCCCCCATACAATTTCTGGAACTGCGTGGAGTACACTGCGAACCAAGTCATAAGCTTTGCCTGACGACCTGGCAAGGTGTGGGCGTCCCCATTACTGAGCCACGGGTGCATTTAAAGGGTCTGGCGAAGTCTAGAACGTACATGAACGGCGTCACCACACGCTCCTTGTATGTCGGCGGTCGGTGCGCGTTAGGACAACGTCCGGTCGCCGCGAGCAGGTAGAAGAGCTGCGCATGAGACATGAACGTCGTGCTCCACGCCAGCTTTTCGGTGTACCAGTCCGCAGGCCGCGAGAGCGCGTTCACCACAGATGCCAGTCCGAGCGACGGGGCGATTAAGTCAACACTTTCTCCTGGCTGCTGGCCGAACCTAGCGTAAGCTCTTTGGAAGCACGTGGAAAACCGCTTGAGGTTGGACACCGTGCTCTGGTTCCAGCGCTTGTCCAAGATCAGGAGCTTCCAGACTGCCTCCGCCAGGTCGTAGCCCAAGGTGGCCATGTTCAGCACGTCAGAGTGCGGCGACGTACTCTCGACGAGGTCGTACAAATACGGCGAGATCTGCACATCCCTGTCGTCCGTTATTTTGACGTCCTCGAAGAGGAACATCGGCTCCACGTGGCGCCTGCCTCCGGCGCGATTTAGGGCGTGGACGTAGTCGTTCATTCGAAGGACGTTCTCGGCAAAGACGTCGACCGCGCGGGGAACTTCCACGGGAGGCCGCATCGATGCGTCCGTGGTCGCCGTCACGATGGTGAGACCACCGACCAGGCTCCGCAGACGCGCCACGTCGGCGTCGAAGAGCGAACTCGACTCGGCGACGCGAAGCACGGCTCGCTTGACGGCGGCGAACGTGGCGGTCACCTGGTCGTCCGTGCCGCGCTGAGATATCACCTCGTCTCTCAGTCGCTGCCACAAGTCGCCCCCGTGGTACCTGGTCTTTCTCATGCAGTGCCCGAACCCGGTCATGTGCGACGGCTTGGCACCGGGCAGGAACATCAAAGCGGCTGCGACGACGCTGTGCCACAGAAGGTACGCCGCCTTGGGGCCACAGTCCCCTTCCAGCGCGAAGGCGTCGTGGATGGCGCGTACGTGGAGCAGCCCCATGACGTCGACTACGGTCGCATTGCTTACCGTCCAACCGACCGCACTCATGGCAGCTAGGATGTCGCGTGCTCTCCAGAGTTGCCTGCTTATGGCTTCGGTCGCGTTAGCCCACGCGTACGTGCGGTTCTGCAGCGTAGCTGGAAAACGTCGGCACAGCTCCGCCATGAACTTCTCCGTGTCCGACGTCGTCACTAGCGGGCTGATGGCGCTTCGCACTGCGTTCACAGATGCGTTCAACCAGTCGGCAGAGAAGGGCGCGACTGTGCACAGTGCGCGATTGCCTAGGCGCAATCTGGACTGCCTTGGATGATAAGTGACTTCCAGAACAGACGGGACCATGTACCGCATGCTCACTTCGACCATGAACTGCAAGCTGTTCCTGGAGTTGGGATGTCTTAGCGCATCTTGCGCGACCCGGACGACGCTACGAGCCATCTGCGAAGCGAATTCGTCTCGTCTACTTACGCTGGCCACGCAAGACCGGAAGTAGCCGGTCATGAACTCGGCGACCTCTCCTACCCGACCGTGGGGTTCGGGAGGGACGCCGGTGACCACAAATCTCTCGAGCCTCGAGTCCACCGTGGCGTTCATCGTGAGACGGAAACGAACGGCGTTAGAGCAGGCGTAGTCGAAGAAGTTGTCGCACGGCTCGAGGCTCGAGTTGAGGTAGGGGACGAGTTCGCGCACTTTATCCGGGCAGCAGAAGCTCGAGGCGCCGGTGTCGCGGACCAGCCGCTGCTCCACGGACCTCGCCCTGGACCTGAGCGCCAGCGAGCCCAGGAGAACGCCGACGGTCCCGGCGATGGCGATGGCCATCAGGACGTCACCGTAAGCGAAACAACGGTTGTCGCCAGACTCCTCTTCATGAGCACCGAAGTCGCGTACGTTGCGGTTTCGCTCCATGACGGCTTCTTCTTCATTCACACAGCGCGCGTATATGAGCTTTCAAAACATGCACGTACCCAGAAAGGGGGACGTTGTATAAGTGTCTCCCTCTATGGGAGCCCTTATAATTGGTTTGTAGGTGTTGTGTCCAAGGTTGCCCGGGTCACATTACAGCCCGTCAATGTTTAAGGGACTTAGGGTCATGTGTATGTGCGCGACGAATGGGAAGGTGACATCTGGCAAGAGCAGCCTTGGCGAATTAAACGGCCGCTCGTAGGCCCAATTCTTTGTAAGGTTTGCGGTCAGCGAGCTGCTTCTCTTGTCTCTCTGGTGTCGGCGTGTCGAGCACTCTCCGCGCGCTCTCCGGACACCGGGCCCCACCGCCTGCCGCTGCCAACACAAGAGAGGATATCAAAGAAACCGGTGGTTGTATACTCAGAGATGATGACGTTAGGAAAATGAGCCTCAAAATGTAGAAGACGCGAAAAAAATCAGAGGGCACCTATGCACTTACTGCCAATGCGAAGCATTCATGTGCAATTGAACGCCGCTGAGTGGTCTTTCGAGTTTCGCATATCTCGCGGGCAAGCGAGCGCTGAGACGCCTGGCGTGTTTTCAGCACTGGGTGCATTATTGGAATAGTAAACTCTGTCAAACAAGAGCCCTTGAAGTTGAAATCACCAGAATATGTTGCTGAATTTCATTTATAATTTTTTTTTACCTGCGTGGAGCTGGTCTGGCTCCCTCACCGTCCTTCTTGCGGGGAAAATGAAACAATATATCATTTTCTCAATGATCGTCAAACATATTCTTAACTGCAAAAAAGAACCTTATAAACACTGTTCTACCTTGTTAGATTAAACTTAAATGTTAGAAATAAAGTAGGTTAAGGGCCTCGACCCTTGCGCACAACGACAGCTAGGTTGGCGATGCCATCCAGAATTTTATCGCAGGATCAGAAAGATTTCGTCTATCAAATCAGAACTTAAGGTTTCGTAAAATTTCTAGAAAATCAATTAGATAGCTGTATTCCGGCTGTTTTGATTTAGTCCTTCGTTCTATTAAAATCATAAGCTAGAATCCGTCCGCTATTTTCCATACAGCGTTCACAAGTTTTCTCGACATTACTTTATCATACTTTTTTTGTTATATTGAACCACCCCGTTCTTCACCAACCTACCAGAGTGGGTATGTGCCACTGGCATCTGCGGGACTCTACCTCTACATCTTCATTTGGCCTTACCGAGGCGCAGGAGAGAGCTTGCGTGGACGAGGCACGCGCGGATAACGCAGGCTCCCGAGAGCGGCAGGGAGGGTGACATGGCGTTGCGTCGACGCTCTCTCCGCTCGCGCAACACCTGGCGCGTTAACAATTACCTGCTGGTTCGTTGCTGCAGACGCCAGACGCTGGCTTTTTCACTCAATGGGCTGCATGACGCGTTCGCATCAATAATAAGACCCACTGATATGCTGCACAACTCGTATTATTATTCCACTCTACTTTTTCCACGTAACAACCTGGTTTTTGGGCGAATCTGAAACCGCCTGCCTCTTGAGCAATCCCCCATAGTGGGTAGGTGTCAGTATTTAGAGACAAAACACAATCCTCATTGTGGATATATTTCATGAATTCAGTTTAGCATCAGCATTATAAAAACGTATGAGTGCACCACGATAGATCGGTCATGCAGGGAGAATCCCGAACTAAATGCGAAGGGTAATATACACGTAACGAATAAAACAAGTAACGCCAGATTGTCCAATAAACTGCGGCTAAGCAAAACTGGTGCGGGATGTTATTTGCCGTATCGTTGCATCCTCAGCGTTGACCACACCATAACCCGCAGTTGTCGACATGAGGCTGAAAACAGCTTAGGAGGTTGATGGAACGCCGCAGTAGCGTCAAAGCAAAGTAGAGGCACAAAAGATGCTTTTTACAATTCAACAGAAGAAATAAATGTGGCAAGAAGTTGTAGTGTTATTAGTAGTAGTACGGCCCTTCACTCGCATCTGGCTGCAATGCAGGTTGATTTCATTTCAAACTATTGTATCGGCGCGGCCGCCATGGACGCCAGAGCCAGGGACGAAGGCCATGGGCTTACGCAGGGCATGCCGGAATTTTGGCCCGAAGGAAAGACTTGCAGATGGGCACAGAGGCGTAGAATACGTTTATTGTCTGGACCGCCCGTTAAATAGGCACGACCGGCTATGGCTGCGTCCCTCCAGGGCGGGTCAACTTGCTTTCCACCCGAACCGAAACCGCGATACAACAGTATGCACTGTTCGCTTCACTTTGCTGAGTGCTTGTAGCCTCTGCCTTCTGCGGATATGAGCCATTGCATTTGAGGTGTGAGCCATAGATGATGATAGTTTTCTGTGTACGTTACTCCACAAAGGAATCCCAGGATCCTAGCCATAGACAGCTGAAGGCATAGACAACCATAGACAGTTTGGCTGTAAAACATATCTGCTCCGTCAAGCCGCGAAACATAGTCTTGCTCAGTTCTAAAGTTGTAGCGCGAGCTGTGAGCCGACAATTCACGTGAGAGCCCTTACATCGTAGTAATACGCGTGATGAGCTGAGAAATGCGAAGCGCTAGTTTGACACTCAATTAAGCGTGGCTAGTGACAAGGCTTTACGTGATCTTCTTTCATCCCTGAAAGTCTTGCGGCAAACCTTCCTGAAAGGAAAAATAAACAGTTGGGCAAAAATATAGAATTTCATTTTTTTTTCCACCATCACATCACTGAACGCGCGCAAGCAAGAATTTGAAGGAAGAAGTGCATGCGAAATCCCTTGGCCAAAAATTCCTTTCCGTCCCGTACAACCACGTAGAACGCAGGACGCTGCAGTTTTAGACGTACTGCGCCCACCGCGGAAAGTTAGAACCCCCCCTCCCCCCCCCCCATTAGCACAACAGGGAAGTGGCTACGTCAGCCGGCTCGAGTGATAACTGTAGAAGCGTCATTCGAAACACACGAAATTATTCTCTAGTTCCGGCGGCATTTTCTCTACTTTCTTTTTAAATAAAAAGATGTTGATTCATAAATATTTCCACAAACAACTTTCGCTTTTCCTCCCTGTTAGGTTGTTGCCTTGGCTTTCTCGCTTAGGAGATCGCTTAATTTCTCATCTCCTTGCGACACTTGTTCCTTGTTGTCAATTTCGCACGAAAAGTGCTGTACAATAAGGGAAAAACCAGACGAGGTAACGGGTGACAGTCATATTGCTTATGGGTTCAAGGGATATTGCAGGGTCTGATGATCGACGCTGTTTCGCAATATTTTATTTTCCACCTTATCTAACCCGTATCGCGGATATATGGCTCCGAGGATCTGCCAGCGTCGCGGCAAACTGTCACTCGAGGAAATATTGAAGCAAAAGGAAAAGTTAAGCGCAACTGGCGCTTTCTCTGGCCGCTACTCGTTCCATGAGCATACACACCAGCTCACTATGAACCAAGTTTCTTTCCTGGCCTCTGGATCAGTCTAAACAAAGAAGGTTGGGCTAACGAAGCAACAGCGATGCGCGTGATCGTTGAATAGATGGTGACATAAAGTTGTGTTGGGCATTATAAATAAAATAAAATATTATAATTAAAACAATAAACTACGCCCTGCCTGCTGCTATAGATGATGACAGAAAGTGAGAGAGGCGTAACGGAGAGATGCCTCGACCTGCACCACTAATGTATCGCAGGTCAATAGACGGTGACAACTCAATTCATCTTGAGTTAATCACGCGGGCACCGAATCAATGACAAAACTGGCCTCCACACCCCAGGAGATGCCGATAACTACCACCCTCAAAAAGGAGTGACAAAATTGACAACTATTCAACTCCGTGATGATGGAATGGCAGCGAAAGCTGACGGCAGTCAAAGCTCTGAAACGAAAAGCAAAGTGCTTCACATCCGCTGCGGGTCGGCCTGAAGATATTCCAGTACCGGGCCCACCCGCGGCGGGGGTGATAAGCGCTCCCCTTATGTGGGCCCATCCAGAAGGTAGTGCAATGCCGACCCAACCCGGGGTGGAGGGAAAGCAGGCGTTAAGCACTCGCCATATGTGGGACCATACCGAATATTCCGAAGGGCGCGTTATAGGTTCCCGAGACCACGGAGGTATGTGCCATTGATCTTGGACCCTTTTTGCACTGTCACCAGGATCGGCCCACATGATGATTTTTTTGTTAACGGGTGTCGAAAAAAACTGCGGAAGTTAGTCATACACTGTTTTGCTTTAAAAGGCAGAAAAATCTTGACCGCCGAGTAGATTGATTTGTCGACGCTTTAGGAATGTGTGTGAGTAGTAGTGGCTTGGGCGGATAGGGGGGGGGTCTTGTGCTCACCAAAGTGTGCTCACCTGTGTAGCACCAAAGTAGTGCACCATTACCAGAACAAAGGCCTATAGTGTGCCCACCTTGTGCAGTGTTAGAAGAAAATTTAACATAGGAGTGCCTTCACAAGTGGGAAGGTGAATTTGAAGGCATGGACGCCAGGTCTATATACAGTACGCAGAAATTGAGTCTTCTTTTTTTGCAGCAATAACTGCTATGGGCTAACTCCCCTGCTTGTTCTGATGTCTACTGGTGTTGTCACTGGAATCCCCAAATTTCTTGCTAGAATAGTGAAAATAAAGTTCCCATTGTGCTGCGAATATTCAAACATACAATCAAAAGATTGGCAGTCCACAATTCTACATTTCAGCCACTCTGCTGAAGGTACAGTCATGGTGAATACTGATGGTGCGATCTAGCCAACAGGTGCCATGATTGGCTAACACCCGCTGAATTTCTGCGTACTGTATATAGAGCTGGCGTCTATGCCTTCAAATTCACTTTCCCACTTGTGAAGGCAGTCCTATGTTAAATTTTCTTACTTGTAATGACAGTGATTGGGTGCATCTGCTTCATTAATCTTCTTCTAGTGCTTGGCTTCTAATTTATTGGATCGAGCTGCTGGTGCCTTGTTTTCCTCAAGCACAGCGCGAGACCTAGGAATGGGTAGCCCAAATATATATTTGAGAAAACCAAAACGAACTCAGCAATAAGAAGCTAAAGGGTTGTTTGGTGGAGACCGGTGGACAAGTCCGGACATGAAAGAGGAAGAAAAGTCGAGTCTTTCCACTTCAACACTGGGAGGCACAACTCCCACAAATAAATACGACTCGTACTTATTTTAATTATTTAAAGAAGATTACTGACTTGCATTGGCGAATGTTCACTTCAACAAACACCGCATGAAGCAAGCTTCCTGCGCATATTTCACCAGCTACTGCGTCGTTGTTTCGCATCATGAGTGAAACTGTTATTTTCGGTATGCCACAACTTGGCCAATTGTGTTTTGCAGTAGGATATTAGCAGTGCTATTGAGGCACTTAAATACTCTAGAGTAGTAGTAGAGAAAACAAATAAAAGTAAGAAAGCAGTGGCTTTTTGTGCGTAGACTATTCATACAGCTGGTGCTCTTATGGTCATTTTTTTCCTATCTGCTAAACCATTCTAAATAAGAAAAACTTATACACAACTATTGTGCAAAGTCAGACCACAAGTAATCCAGAGGTATCCTTGGTAAGCAAAGCATATTTATTTGGTGACATTTTCCGCAGCCCTGCTATTGGGCTTTCTTTCCTTCCTTTTCAGCTGTACAGGTTCATTAAGAAGTGACGAGGCAGTTGGGCAATTTTAATCATTGAGACTTCGCAAAACCTTTATTCGGTTGTTTTTTTCTTGGTTTCAGACTCTGCACGTTGCATTTTAAGGCGCGTTTTCCGTGTTTTTTTGCTTTTGTATTTTATGGGTAGGGCATGTTAACCTTTCTTGCACCATGTCAAGTATGTGGTGCCATAGTGTTCTCGATCGAGTCTTACCCTTTGATTCTGTGCAATATGATGTCGGTTTTTTGTGTCCAAGGCCATTTTAAATTTGAGTGTGATTGTAGCATTTTGCTAAGTTTTGCCTCTGTCACCCAAGCTTGAGATTGCTACCCACTGCTGGTGGCATGACACATGTGACATTTTTTTTTTTCAATAAAAGGAAGTCTGTAGCTTATCCTGCGCACTGGTTGTCTTTTTTCTTGAATTACAAATTGTTGCCTATAGTTGCTCTTTTGTTTCATTTCAGATTAGGAATGGCTATCATAGTTTACATCATCTAAGCATATTGCACACTATGTGGCCACAATAATATAATAAATATATATGGCCACAATAAATATAATAAATAAAAGTTAATAATTCAAGAATAGTACCCAGTGGCGTAGCTAGGTCGTCTGGCACCCGGGGCCCTTAGCTCTTCTGTCAGACCCCCCCCCCCCCGGGCGTAGTCGAGGAAGGCGAGGATATCGACAATTTTCGGGTGTCTTCGGACGCATATGACACCCCCCCCCCTTCTGGCCCCGTGCACCCGGGGCCCACGGCCCCCCGGCCCCCCCTGTTGCTACGCCACTGATAGTACCATTGCATGGTGGTGCAGCCATGAATTGTGGCTATAAGGTACCAGCGCTGCAGGTAGCACTGCTTCTGCAGAATATACTTCAACTCTACTACCTTCAAACATCATTGTTTTTATCTGCATTTGTATAACCTCAGTTCCTGTGAACAACACACATCTGGTGGAAGAGTCGCTTGAACATGCGGTTGGGCCCAATGAATAGCCAAATTTCTGCCCGTTTTCATGTTATTAGCATATTAGTAAAGGCAGTCGTTTTTATAGTAGCTTGTTTGCCAAATACAGAAGCCGCTGCGGGGTCTCAGGATCTCGTAGACATCTTCAGCTTTGCAGGGGACACAGCATCTGGCACATAGTTTGTCAGAGGCCATGTCTTCGGGGCAAGTTGAGTTTACTCACTAGCAAAGGGAGAACCAAGCTTGTTGGATATGATGTAAACCGTCTGTACAATCAGTGGCCTTCATTTCGTGTGGCATATGTGGTTATAGCGACCCTTGCTTTATGCACTTTCTTGTCCGGCAGCAGTCTTTTGCTTTTGAAACACTCAGGATAGCTTTCAGGACGCTGGATGGAAATAACACTGAAAAACCAGTAGATGTTAATCGCTAGCAACATGAATGCTTTACACTCTGCAAAGAGCGACATGCGAACTATAGTTCGCATGTCGCTCTTTGCAGAGTGTAAAGCATTCATGTTGCTAGCGATTCTTCAACACATTCACATTCTGCAGACTCAAATGCATTACGGAAATGGTCCCAGCCTGAAACCCCGATTTTGTGAATATGACACATTGTCACCCTACATCAAGTGTTATATCTGATAATGGTCGCTGCTTCTTGGAGCAGAGTCACACTGATACTTTGGATGAAGGCCCCAGCTGTCCATGCTAGGTAAGTGTACTGCCGTTCTGGTTTTATTGGAGGGTGTAGCAGTTGGGACAGATGATGTCATTTGTCAATTTAAGGTCTGTAAGGTCTGCTTCTTTAAGGTCTGCTTCACCAAGGTGGCATCCTCTTGGCCGTACGTCTTTGCATCCCCAATGTGGGTGATGTACATTCAGCTCACGTCGATTGAGTATTCTGTGCTCAGGCAAGCAAATTTGAAGATGTCAAAGCCAAGTGAAGTCGCCTCGGCTGCGGTGCCTGGTTTTGGGACAGCGGTAGACCAATGCTAAAACGGCTTGCTTTCACTGCCTTAGCCTGCAGCACAGCACCACAACTTTCTGATCAGACATATGTTTATTCAAGCTGTTCTTTCCCTGCCCTCATCTGACAATAGCCAATTTTAGGAGCTGCTAATCTAGCTGACTTCAGAAGACTGCCGATTTTCAGCTACTTCTAGTAGCTTATTGCTTGGTTAATTTTTTAGTTGGGCATGACATACATAGTGCTTAAAAAATGAACTGTTTAAAGAATTCTTGGAGTAATATTAGGACAGGCAACTCTGAGTGATCACTGCTTTTGTCGCAAAATGTGGCAATGAGCTAGGCAGATGCTGTCACGACAGCGTAGCGTTTAGATTGTATGAGTATAGAGGAAACAAAATTGGAGTTGTGAAGTTCAAAGCCCTACTTTATACTGCTGACATTAGAGAGATTTAGATTAGTGGACGCAAGCAGCATGCGTAAACAAGAACCCTGGTTGGCTAATTCTGGGACCCATGTGGTTTGCATAACCAAGCAGCACACGAGTTGCTTGCATCCTCTTATCCAATACTATTATTTTCTTTCTAAAGCAACCAATATCGCAGTAAGTCTGATCAATCTGCATCAATATGCTAGAAATTAAGGCTTGTCAGTTGAGTGTTTAAAGCACTTCACCACACCCTTGGCCACTAGACTTGTGCTTTCCAGTATTACTTGCTAGTCAACTCTTGAGGTGCTTACATTGTTTTTCTGTGCTGTAAGATTAGTTTGACAGTCCTAATAAAATTGTTAAAGTGTAGGTCTGGGCTGTTGTGTTGGCCATATCATTCTAACAGTGTTAGGTCTGACACTGTCAAAGCAGTTGGCAACTTTAATTAGCTTCACCTCACTACGGTGGGACCATTCAGCTTGTGAAAATAAAAATACCGGCAAATAGAGAGTTCGAGAACACTTGAGATTATAGTAAAGCGGACGGAGCAGTATATTCAGGGTAACGGGGACATCAAGGCTGGAACTAGGGCTGCCATACATCCCGTCACCGCAATACACTGTTTGCTTCATCGCATTACACAAATGTGTTGTGGTGAAGTTATTGCAGACGCATGTACACATTCAACCATCCCAACTTTGCACAGAACCCTGCGTGCCAGTGCTAAATTTAAGAGCGCGAAAAACGGGCAGATATGCAGCTAAACATCACAGGACACAGTATTAAGCTCCACCTCACTGTGTTTATCGCGCCCTTACCAATAATATTAAACACCTACTCTGCATTTTAGTTCGTGGAATTCTGGCAGACCATGTGATGTCCCTAAAGCTCCGTTATGTTCACAGCACTACGTGATACTTATCGTAAAGCCCACGATAAAAGTAAATCACATGAAGTCGCGGATAGCGCACTAGCGCTGGACACTATTGAAAACATGCGCTGCCCCATTTCAAGGACGCGTGAACAGTTGTGAGCGAACACCACCTTAAGCATTACATTACTTACGTAAGTCGTGGCGAAGAACACGTGCAATACCTCCGCCTACAACGCCCGTCAAGTAAAGGTGCATGTGCGATGTCATGACGCTGCCAAAAAGCGCGAACACGGCGACGCTCCTGCACCGCGCCGGTTCGCAAATTGCATTGTCGAGGCGCTACGCCACTTGAATATTTCGATCATCAGCACCACTGAATTCTTCAGAGAGAGAGAGAGAGAGAGAGAAAGCACTTTATTTGCACCCGTCAGAGAGTATGGGTGATCGAAGTGAGACGCAGCTCCCCCTTTGCCTCCCCCCTAGACGTCGGCCAGAATTGGCTTCCGGTGGCGGCCTGGTCTTGACCGATGACTTGTTTTTCGGCTTGTTCTTCCTGGCTACGAAGGGAGGATTCCCATGACTCTTTGTCCCTATGTAGACAATTTAGCGCTGGGAAAGCCCAGAGCATGTGATTTAGGGTCACTATGCCTTCACAGTTTTTGCATTAGGGAGAGTGCACTTCAGGATGCCATTTGTGTAGGATATACGGGTTTGGGGAGGTACCGGTCGGCAGTTTTCGCCAGATTACTTCTTCCTTCTTTGTGAAAGATCTATGGGGGGGGGGGGAGGGAGGGTTCTCCTGCTTATTCTATAGTGTTCTGGAATTTATCTGTACGTGGTTAAGTCTCGCTTTTTGGGCAGGGAGTAGTCTGCCTGCGCTGGGGCCCGGTGTGTGAGTCCTCGGGCGACCTCGTTGGTGATCTCGTTCTTTGTTAGTCCACTGTGGGCGGGCGCCCATATTATTCTAATTAGGTCGTTGGGTACATTCTCCGTGCCTGCATGCAGAATTTTGCCGCCTCTTTGGACACCTTGTCGGTGTCATAGGCTTTGATTGCAGTTTTAGAATCGGTGATAATCTGGTTGATGGGCTTGTGATTTCCAGGGCGATCGCCGCCATCTCTGCCTCCTTTGGTGAAGAGTGTCTCACGCTACAGCTCGAGATTAGCTCGTCTTTGTCGCTCACTACTACTGCAGCGTAGTGCTCTTCTGGGTACTCTGCCGCATCGGTGTACACTACCCCTTGTTTCTGGAGGAGGGAGCTTTGGAGTCTTTGGACTCTGTTTCTCCTGCGTTCCTCATTGTGTGTGGGGTGCATGTTTCTTGGGAGGGGGGGGGGAATTATTAACCTGTTGGTAATTTCTTTGGGGATGCCGGTTACCCCTCTCGCGATTCTGGGCTCTAGTAGCCCAGTTTCCTAAGGATGGGATCTGCCTGTTTTGCTGCCAGTCAGTCTGACATATTGTGCCGTGAATTTCGCCTCGCAAATTTCCTCTAGGGTGTTTGACACTTCCTAGGTTGAGAATCGTCTCGGTTGATGTACACGGTGGTAAACCTAGGGCTGTTTTGACGCCTTTTCTGATGAAGATGTCTACCTTGTCTCTCTCTTCTTTAGTTGTCTTTAAGTACGGGATAGCGCAGGTGATTCCGCTAATGATGAAAGAATGGACAAGCCTAAGTAGGTTCGCCTATACTTCAACCCCGCATTCTTGTTTGCTATCCTCCTGAGAAGCCTGCAAGTTTGGTTGGTCATGGCTTCTAGTCTGTTTATCGTTTCCGTGTTTCTCCCACCTTCTTGTATCCACATACGCAGTATCCTGATCTTGTCCACCCTTGGGACCGGGGTGTTGTTGACCAGGAGCTGGATATTGACCTGCTGCTTACTCATGATTAGCATCTCCGATTTTTCCGCCGAGCATTTTAGCCCTATATTGGTCTCAGATAGCTTTCCGTTTCCCAGATTGCCCTTTGTAGGGTGTCTTCTATTTCGCCATCGCTCCCTCCTCTGTCGATCCAAAGGGTGAGGTAGTCAGCGTAGAGAGTGTGGCAGAGGACCTCTAGCTTCCTGAGTCTTTTTGGCAGCCCGTCATTACAATGTTAAAAAGGGTAGGGGATAGCACCGATCCCTGCGGTGTTCCCTTGTTGCCTAGCTTAATGTTTTCTCTTATTGTGCCCCCAATTTCTACGTTCACCGTTCGGTCCGTGAGGAAGCTTTTGATACAGTGGTATAACTTGCTTCCTACATTTAGGTGATTGAGGTGTGACAGGATCGCTTGGTGTTTGACGTTGTCAAACGCTTCGCTGACGTTCAGTTCCACCATGACTCTCGAGTCACTAGTCTCCCTTTCCAATACTTGTTCCTTGAGTTGTAGCATGACGTCGTTTGTGGACAGTTGTTGCCTGAACCTAACCATGCTGTCTGGGTAGAATTCCTTATAGCGTCCTCGATCACCTTGCCCCGGGGTTGCCCCGAAACCAGAATCGTGCGCCTTGCACCGCCGTGGTGGCGCACTGCGGAAGGTCAACATCGAGGACAAAACTGCACCCATTGCAGGGTGCTAAAGCCCCTCAATTTTCCAAAAGTAGCGCCATTCTTAGATCTTTCCGCCACCCCGCTCACCCAGGCGCTTCCTCCTCCACCCCTCCTGTCGCCCCAGCCTCCTCCGCTCCCCCATTGGCCAATCTGTGTCACGTGAAAGCATGCCCCACGCTTTTGTATATTTTTTTCTTTCCGACGCAGAGCAGGCGCCGCGCTTTTGTATATCTTTTCTTTCCAGCGCGCTGCGACCCCCATTCTTGGGCCTACGCGACGAAAGTACGGCAGGCGGTTTGAAGGAGCGCGGTAGTTTTATACAATGTGTTAGGGCCGAGTGCTTAATTGCGATGCCGTGCTGCTGCGCCTACGGTTGCCACAACAGACCCAGTGACGGCAAAAAGCTTTTTGCTTTACCATCCGCCGGGCGCAACGCAAAACGAAGAAAAGTGTGGATTCACAAGATCGGGCGGGCTGACTTCGAGCAAGTGGCAAAGAACGCGCGGCTTTGTGAAGCAAGTGCCACGGCTCCTCCAACCTCTTCTTTTGACGCCCGTGTCAAAACGGGCCCGTGTCCAGTGCATTGGGGGCGCGTTAAAGAACCCCAGCTGGAAAAAAATTAATCCGGAGCCCCCATTATGGCGTGCCTTATGAGATCGTGGTGTTGGGATGTAAAACCCGAGAATCAACTTTTTTTCTGTCTTATGTGCCTTGACTGTTCCAGTTAACGCAACACTGCTTCCTTGTGAAAACTTACAACGCAAAAGAATACAGACGCACGTAGTATACAGAGATAAAATTAGCACTTCAACGAGAGTGTTGCTGGTGCCAATGAGGGGAGGGGGATAATTATTTTCTGAACCTCTTTCCAGTTGTCCCATCAAGTTTCTTCTTTTTTTTCTATCAAATTCTAACCATTTGCACTGTAATAAATAAATAACGATTTCATATGCTGGTGCGTTGTTCAAATTATCTATACCGCCTATGTGTGAAAACGTTGCTCATGGCCACCACAACCTGTGCATGAGCTACGTACATCTGTAAAAGGCGCGGAACAGAAATGGCCCTGCTGCCATGCATTGCTGACCGCAGACAGTCGGAATCTCTAACGCGCCGGCCGAAAAGCATCCTGCAGGTACGTAAATTAACCTACGAAACCACGTGCACATACTTTCACGCTGTCAAAACCTGAAACTCTGGTAATTACTCGCGTGTCTGAGCACACCGCGTGCTTGTGTCGTGTTTCAGCAACACGAACTTTCAACGTGCGCGCGCTTTACGCCTTAAATGCGCCTTGAATAATGGTGCTTTTCTCTATTTCTTCTGCAAATCCGACACGACATTCTTAAGGCCAGTTACCGACTGACAAAGCAAGATCTAGATTGAAAAAACTGCTCCGCAGGACTCGAACGAACTTTTCCGCGGATTTCCTCCCGTAGCGTGTTAGCCGTCGTCTGCTACGGCAGGCCCACCACCGGCGGCGCCACCATCGAGGCCGCGCGGAGCGGAGGAGGAGGGAAGTGAATGGCGCTACTTTGGGAGATTGAGGGGTTTTACAGGGTGCTTGCATGCAGCGCTACTTTGCCCCTGGCGCGCAAGACGTGCGCGAACACGCGCACGCGCACATTTTGTTGTTTGCAGGTGCCGAGCATCTGCGGCAAGCGCTCGAACCTCGTAAAACTGCGTGCTCCGACATACCTGGTTGCAAGCAAACACCAATGGATCTTATAATTAATCCTGACGACCCTTTCAACGAACCTGTCCACTTTCGGCCGCTCTTCACCACATTGTTTTTGGACGAGGTCGATAAGCATGCCGTCTTCGCTGTCAGACGAACTTGAAAAAAGCCCATCGATTGCGGCAATTAGCAGCGCTTCCTTTCTCATTGCCGACATCTCCGATGGCTAACTCCGTCAACTCCGTTGCAACCGCAGCTATCGGGCCAGAGCATCCACGGTTCTGCAGTCTGCAGTGCGCGCGCGCGTCCCGCAGTGCTTGCTGGGATTGCACCCCGGCGCACCGCCGATTTTCTCGGTGCGAGACGGGGCAATGGAAAACTGCTCCAACAGGGTGCGCTTCCGGTGATCGAGGATGGTCGGTGCGCACCGGTGCGGTTGATCGAGGATGAAAGTGCGCACCAAGGCGCACCGGTGCGCACCGGTGCGGGTGATCGAGGACGCTATTACTTTCCAAGTATCCGTTGAGCCTGTTCTGTGTGACGTGCTCCATGAGCTTGCCTACACGGGAGGTTAACGATATTGGCCTAAGGTTCTCTAGTTTGAGTTCTTTGCCTGGTTTGGGGATGAGGACTAGATATGCTTTCTTCCACTCCCCGCGTATCTCCCCCCGCTCCAACACTTTTGCATGAATGCCGTTAGTTGCTGGAGGGAGTTCTCATCGAGGTTTCTAAGCATCTTGTTGTTGACCCCATCTGGGCCAGCCGCAGTTTTTCCTCTGAGCTTGTTTAAGGCAGCTTGGATCTCTCTTATGGTGATTGCTGGGTCTAGCTCCTCGTTGTTTTCGCCGCTATAGTCGGGGAATGTTTCGGTGTTGGTTTCCCCTATGTGCCTCTCTTTTATCTGGTTGATCATATCCTCCTCCGACCCCTGGAAATTGTGTGTTAGTCTTTGCATTCTTCTCCTGGTCTCAGCTTTGGTGTTGTCTAGGTCCAGGAGGTGTCTCAGTAGTTTCCAGGTGGTGACGGAGCTTAATTGCTCGTCTAGTCTATCGCAGATGTCGTTCCAGTGTTGTCTGTTTAGTGTTTGGACATGGTTCTAAATTTCCTTGTTGAGAGCTGCTATTCTCCTTTTCAGGTTACGGTTGCCCCTTTTTTGGGCGAGCTCGGTTTCTGCCTCTTTTTTCTTTTGCCACAGTTGCCTCATGTGGCTATAAACCCGGTCTTGTTCCTCATCTAATTCTATTTCCTCCTCATCCTCTTTGCTCGCCTGCTTGATGCTATGGTCCATTCAGCTATGTCGGTGATCTCCCCGCAACCCCCTCCGTTGTCGCGGAAGCATTGCCAGCTCAGCCCAGCTCAGCTAGCCACCCCAATGGGAACTGGAATGGACCAACTGGCAGAACAACAAAAGCAAATACTTCTGCGGTTGAATCATGGCCAGACTAAACACTAGGACAAGCACAATATGGCATTGGAACTGTAGGGGCTTCACAAAAAAAAGAAACGTTCTCCAAGCCTACCTTGCGAGACGCGATGGTCCGGACATCATCGCGCTGCAAGAGTGTGGAAAAAACGCTAAACTGAGCGGATACAAAACGTACCCAGGCCGGTCGCCAAACGCTCAGACTGCTACCCTGGTGAAGAGAAATATCACCGTCATGCAGCATGAGGTAGGATGCACGCAGATTGACTACGTGTTAACGGAGATTATACCGCAGAGGAGGAAAGAACGCAGCCTGCTAGACCTGAACGTCTACAGCTCTCCTAAACTAAGGAAAGGCTGTGGCTTCAGGAAGCTATTTGCCAAATCGCAAGCACTGGCACAAGGGCAGCAGCGTCTCGTAATAGTAGGGGATTTTAATGCGCCACACCAAGCATGGGGATACAACCACTCCCAGATAAAGGGGAGGGAATTATGAGGGAGGGAAATTTAACACTCTTCAACGATCAATTCGCGCCGACCAGGCAGGGGAGCAGCGTGTCATACGGCACCACCCCCGACCTGGCCATGATCTGAGCGGACGTTGAGGCTACATGGCACAACACGAGAGAGAATCTAGGCAGTGATGACAGAATCATAGAGATCGTTGTCCGAAACGGGGTCAAAATCAAGCGTGAGAGGAAAACACTCAAATCCATCGATTGAATTCTTCAGAAATACGGGTCTCAGACCACCAGAGTACACCGAGACCAAAAGCCGACATGTCACACCACTACTACTGCACGACTTTTCG
Source organism: Dermacentor albipictus (assembly GCF_038994185.2). NCBI lineage: Eukaryota > Metazoa > Arthropoda > Arachnida > Ixodida > Ixodidae > Dermacentor > Dermacentor albipictus. The sequence continues at coordinate 98,605,215 of NC_091829.1, read as the reverse complement.
CCAACAAATACTGAACCAACTGTGGAGGCATCACACGGATCATACGACCAGCGGTCGGAGTGAGCAGTCCGTACATTCAACGCCCCACATGGCGCCACGGCATCACTTGGCGCCACCATCGCACCTTCTCAAAAGTCCCTAAACGATCCTGTCCCTAGGCACCTCGGATCAGGTCACGTGATGGATTTTTATACCACATCACGCTCGTAGGAGTGATTGGCCATGTATACGTAGATTTGTCGAATTTTTTGTACTTGTGGCTTCAGGCGTTATCGTGAAGCTATTGATAAGGTTTTGTTTTCCTAGCTTCCGAGCACTCTACAGACAGCAAGGTAGTTGGTATCTGCACGAGACGTTCGTTTGAGGGATCGCCAGTCGTTTGTGCGCGGGCGCGAGTAAGAGCGGGCGCGAGAGAGAAAATCTGTTACGGAGATTTCTTAGCATGTGTTGTAGGCGTCTGTCCCTAGGCGTGCTGGCATTGGGGCGGATTCGAGTTTGTATACGCTCGAACGCTGGCTGCCGGCGCGATGAAGTAGGCGAAGCAGCGGACACTGACGCCCGATTTAGCGATCGCTGGGCCTCTATTATGGCCCCTACTGCTCCCCTGGAAAAATCAGTGATGTTGTTTTGAAGGTAGAGCGCCGTAAGAAGCAAGAAAGGTTTAATCCGGCATGACTGACTCAGCACCAGCGCCGCAGGTGCGATAAAGTGTCCGACGTACCTTCAGGGGCAAAGTTCTGACTGGTGTTGCAGAATTCGCGGGGCGTGGTAGTGCTGAACATAGCGCGACAAGTTGGCGACTGGACGTAATTATATTTATTCAATCGTATTTTTTTACTAGTAATGGATGCATGGATTGATGGAATAACTTTAATGAAAGGTCCTGCGAGCTACGGGGCGCAAGGTCCCATAGAGCGGGCTACTCCCACGTTGGGACCGGGAGTTGTAACTCCCTGGCCGCATCGCGGGCTCGCTGGACGATCCAGAGCTGCCCCGCCAGGTCCGTGCTGCGTAATGCTTCTTGTAGCCTGGCGGAGTCTTGATCCTTGTTTGCGTGGGTCCGACCACACGACCAGAGCTAGTGATGTACGTCTAGTGCGCTATGGCAATTTTCGCAATATGATGTTTTGTATAGGTCAGGCATGTAATGATGTAGTCTGTTCTGCGTGGGGTACGTGTTTGGTCGAAGCATTCTGAACGTGAAGGCTTGAGGCCTGGTGAGCTTATTGAGAGGTGTGCTGTATACTCTGCGGTCTAGATAGAAGTGCTTTGTGATCTCGTTGTATGTGGAGGGAGGGTCCCGGTTCTCGCTGGGATGGTCACGACCAGAATAGGTGGCGTCGCGGAGGGCTAGGTCTCGCGCGCTCCTGTGAGCCATCTCATTGAGATTGCGAGGGGCGTCTTCGATCTCTCCGAGGTGTGCCGGGAACCAGCAGATGGTGTGATGCTGCAGCGGTGCGGATATATTGATTATTTGTAATGCTTGGCTTGCAACTGCTCCTCTCTGAAAGGCTTTGACGGCCGAGCGTGAATCGCTGTAAACGTGGGGTGGTTGGGTCTGTGAGCGCGAGTGCGATGGTGACCTGTTCTGCTATCTCGGACTTGTGGGTCTTGACTGGGAGAGCATTTGTGACTTGACCTTGCTTATTGATCGTGGTGGCAACGAAGGCCTTTCTGGTCGGGTACTGTGCCGCGTCTACGAAACAGACTAGGATCTTATCACGTATTTCGCGCAGGATGAACGATCCGCGTGCCAGCCTTCTGGGTTGATGGTGCGCGGGGTTCATGTTCCGCGGGAGTGGGCGAACCGTGTAGGAGTTGCGTGTGTCCGTCGGAACGCTTTGATATACATTCTCCATTACTGTGGTGTCATGACCTAGTTTGGATAGGATTTCTCTAGCCGGTTTGGTTCCAGCGAGTCTTGTCCATTGAGCCCATTCTTGAGCTTCGCCGATTTCTTCAAGTGTATTGTGTACCCCCAGTTGCAGCAGGAGCTCTGTCTCGGTGTTCTTGGGGATTCCCATGCGCTAGTTTGACTAGCTTCCTCAGTTGTACATTGAGTTTCTCCTCCGCTACCTTCCATCTGTGCATGGCCGCCTCGTAGGTGAAGTGGCATAGCGCAAATGCGTGTGTTAGCTTCAGGAGATTTTCTTTCTTAAGACCGTGTTGTCTGTTTGCTACTTTGTCACGATATTGCTACGGCGCCATATGTGCGATCACGAAAGGCCAGCAGTGTGAAGACGACGACGACGATTTAGAAGCTAGCGCGGGCTGTTGCCTCTTGGCCAAGTGCAGCGTATTTTCCTTGTAAATATATTTGTACATAGCTTGTCGTCTGCGTCTTCCTACGTAACATATTTGGTGGAGGTGGACGTTCCCTGTACCTCGTCACGGAGCTTCGCAGTGGACGGTACGTCGAGCCTACCTTCATGGCTCCCGGCGACGCCAACCCGACTCCACCGGCTCCGACACCTGCTGCCACTTCGACGACCTACATCACCCTCTCCGCTCCCCATGATCCTGGCGTATTCTCGGCAAAAGATGGGGAAGACGACGAGGACTGGATCAGCCTTTACGAACACGTCAGCCGCAATAACCGGTGGGACCCAACTATCATGCTCGCCAACGTCGTCTTTTACCTCGGTGGCACACCTCGAGTTTGGTATCGGACGCACGAAGATGAGCTGACCAGTTGGGATTCGCTTAAGCAAAAGCTTCGAGACTTGTTCGGCAACCCCTACGGTCACCAACTTGCCGCGCAGAAGGCGCTTTCCGGTCGTGTACAGACGTCAACGGAGCCCTACGTCACGTACATTCAGGACGTCTTGGCTCTGTGCCACAAAGTTGACACCCACATGACTGAGTCAGACAAGGTTTCCCACATCCTCAAAGGCATTGCCGATGACGCCTTCAACTTGCTCGTTTGCAACAACGTAGCCACGGTGGATGCTGTTATAAAAGAGTGCCGCCGCCTGGAACTCGCCAAAAGCCGACGTATTGACCAGCAGTTTGCCCGTCTGCCCAACACCCCAGCGACATCTTCCTGTGCCGACGCTCCTCGTCCCAACAACACTGCCGATGTTACCAGGATCGTCCGGCGTGAGATCGAGGCCGCCTATCCGGCTGCCTTCGACTCCAGTCCCACCCCCACATCTGCAGTCACGGTCTCACTGATCCAGGCAGTTGTCCGCCAGGAGTTTGAAAACATGGGTCTTCACACCATCTCCTCGGCCCATCGCCCTGATACCCGCCCGGCTTCTTCGATTTCGCCCCGTCCCGCATCTTCTTACCCACCACGTTTCCGCAACCCATCTGAATGGCGCACTGCTGACGACAAGCCTATTTGTTTCCACTGCCATCGCATCGGGCACATTTCTCGGCACTGTCGTAGTCGCTGGAGTTCCCCGATCCGGTCTACTTCTACTGCCTACTCTCGCCCCTCAGGTGGCCCTTCTCGTCCCTATGCCGCACGCTCCGATAATGCCGCCACTGATTCTCCTGCAACGAACCGCCCCTATTCTCGTTCGCATTCGCCCCAACGACGACAATCTCGCTCTCCCCAGCCCCGTCGCTCCTATTCGCCGACTCCCTTCGGACGCCGCTCCCAGCCGGAAAACTAGACGATGCAGCGCCTCGAGGTGACGCTGCATTGCCCCCTACGCCGCCAAATCCTCTACTGACTTTGCCCACTCATCTGAACCTTCTTGACGTGCAAGTCGACGGTGTTTCTGTGTCTGCTCTCATAGACACTGGGGCGCATTTGTCCGTAATGAGCGCTGACCTTCGTAACCGGCTCAGGAAAATTATCACGCCCGCCACGACGCCTGTTGTCCGTGTCGCCGATGGCGGAACAGCCCCCGTCATTGGTATGTGTACCGCCCGCGTCTCCTTCGCCGATCGCTCAACAATTGTGCTATTCACAGTCATCGCCCACTGTCCCCACGACATCATCCTCGGCTTAGACTTCCTCTCCGCACATTCTGCTCTCATCGATTGTTCCGCCAGTACTCTCCGCCTTGACCTGCCTGTTCTGGATCCTGCTGAACCACACCTCAGTCGCCTCAGTTCCGCCGACTTCGTTCGCTTGCCACCTTCGGCACTGACCTACGTTGACCTAGTGTCCTCGCCACCAGTCCCCGACGGTCACTACATCGCGGCTCCTATGCCTGACGTCCTCCTTACACACGGGATCACAGTACCCCATACAGTTTTATCTATTACGGTGAATTGCGTCTGCCTGCCAATGGTCAATTGTGTTTTGACGACACAAATGCGGCCAAGCGGGATGTCTCTGGCCCAGCTTTGCTCATTCAAGGAACGCTCAGTATCATCTATTGCAGTAGACGACAATTCAGCCAATCCTCCTCTACCATTGCAGTCGGCAACTTGTACCATCGTTGACTTACAGAAAATGATTGCGCCCTACATGCCATCCGAGCACGCTTGTGAGCTCTACCGTGTTGTTTTCCTACCACGATATTTTTTACTTTAACGATCGTCCTTTGGCCCAAACAACGGCTGTTAAACATCGCATTAATACTGGCGATGCCCCTCCTATTCATCGCCGCCCGTATCGAGTATCACCAGCTGAGCGTCAAGTTATTCATGCCGAAGTTCGCAAAATGCTTGCCAAGAACATTATTGAACCGTCACATAGTCCATGGGCGTCACCTGTTGTAATGGTAAAAAAGAAGGGTGGATCATGGTGCTTTTGCGTGGATTATCAGCACCTTAACAGGGTTGCCAAAAAGGACATGTATCCCCTACCTCGGATTGATGACGCCCTTGACTGCCTTCACAGTGCTCGCTATTTCTCCTCTATTGACCTTTGCTCCGGCTACTGGCAGATTGCCGTGGACGATCTCGACTGCGAGAAGACTGCCTTTGTAACACCCAACGGTCTTTATCAATTCAAAATGATGCCGTTCGGTCTATGTAACACTCCTGCCACTTTTGAACGCATGATGGACTCCCTTCTTCACGGTTTCAAATGGTCCACGTGCTTGTGCTACTTGGACGACGTTATCGTATTCTCCCCAACGTTCGCTACGCACCTCGAGCGCCTCTCAGCAGTCCTGGACGTTTTTCGGCGAGCCGGTCTGCAACTAAACGCATCGAAGTGCCAATTCGGCTGTCGCCAGATTACCGTCCTTGGACATCTCGTTGACGCGAACGGAGTGCAACCGGACCCAGGCAAGATCCATGCTGTTACGCACTTCCCTGTTCCGAAGTGTGTCAAGGATGTGCGCAGCTTCATCGGCCTTTGTTCGTACTTCCGCCGTTTCGTGAGGAATTTCGCCGCCATAGCACGACCACTAACCGACCTTTTGAAAAAAGACGCTCCTTTCCAGTGGGGCGATAACGAGGCCTCTGCATTCTCTCATCTAATCGACATTCTCACAACGCCTCCCGTTCTGGCCCATTTCGATCCTTCTGCGCCTACCGAAGTCTGTACTGATGCCAGCGGTCACGGAATTGGAGCAGTACTGGCACAACGCCAGCGTGGCCACGACCGTGTTATCGCTTACGCCAGCAGGCTCCTCTCACCCGCGGAGCGCAACTATTCCATCACTGAGCGTGAGTGTCTGGCCCTAGTTTGGGCGGTTGCGAAATTCCGCCCATACTTATACGGCCGATACTTTTCCGTTGTCACAGACCATCACGCGCTTTGTTGGTTATGCTCATTGAAAGACCCTTCAGGAAGACTTGGTCGCTGGGCCTTACGCCTCCAAGAATATTCGTTCTCTGTCACCTACAAATCTGGCCGACTACACAAGGACGCTGACTGCCTGTCTCGCTACCCGGTTGACGAGCCTGACGACGCCGACAGTAGTACCGCCGACGGAATTTTCACTGTGTCTGCCTTCGCTAACATCGCCGATGAGCAGTACCGAGACCTATCGCTGCGAGTACTCATCGAGCGTCTGCGCTCTACACCTACCGACGCATCCGTTCGCCGATATGTCCTCCAGGGCGGCATTCTGTACCGAAGGAGCTTCCTCCCTGATGGCCCTGATCTTCTTCTTGTCGTGCCAAAACATCTACGACAGACTGTGCTCTTTGAGATGCATGACGCACCCACTGCAGGACATCTTGGGGTAACCCGCACGTACGACCGCGTCCGCCGCCGCTTCTATTGGCCTGGTCTCCCTCGCTCCGTTCGACGCTATGTTGCTGCCTGTGATCCCTGCCAGCGTCGGAAGACACCTCAGGTGCTACCTGCCGGTCACCTCCAGCCGATCACCGTTCCTGTGGAACCGTTCTTTCGTGTTGGATTATACCTGCTCGGTCCCTTTCCCACGTCATCCTCTGGGAACAAATGGGTAGCCGTCGCGACTGATTACGCCACCCGATACGCTATCACTCGGGCTCTCCCTACCAGCTGCGCCACTGACGTCGCGGACTTTCTCTTGCGTGACATTATCTTGCTTCATGGCGCCCCGCGACAGCTGCTTACTGACCGTGGTCGAAACTTCCTCTCGAAAGTTATCGCTGACATTGTGCGTTCCTGCTCCATTCAACACAAACTGACTACTTCATACCATCCTCAAACCAATGGCCTGACAGAGCGGTTAAACCGTACTCTTACCGATATGCTGGTCAAGTACGTTTCCAAGGACCACCACGACTGGGACATTGGCCTTCCTTACGTAACATTTGCGTACAATTCTTCCCGGCACGACACCGCCGGATTTTCTCCCTTTTATCTACTGTACGGTCGCGAACCTACCTTGCCCCTAGACACGGCACTTCCTCCTGCTGCGGTCTCAACAAGCGAGTATGCGCGCGACGCCATCGCCCTCGCCGACCATGCACGCCAGCTTGCCCGTGCTCGACTTACGGCCTCACAGACCACTCAGCAGTGTCAGTACAACGCCCGCCATCGTGACGTACAGTTTTCACCTGGTGCGCTCGTGCTCCTGTGGTCGCCCTCTCGTCACGTCGGACTTTCAGAGAAGCTTCTTTCGCGATACACAGGGCCCTACCGCGTGCTGCGCCAGGTGACGCCTGTGACTTACGAAATTGCTCCTGTGGGCTCAAGCTCGACCTCTCCTGTGGCATCTAGTGATGTCGCACACGTCAGTAGGCTCAAGGCCTACTACACTGCTTCCGAGTCCGATCTTTAGTCGCTCCGGGACCGCGCTTTTGCAGCCGGGGTAGTGCTACGGCGCCATATGTGCGATCACGAAAGGCCAGCAGTGTGAAGACGACGACGACGATTTAGAAGCTAGCGCGGGCTGTTGCCTCTTGGCCAAGCGCAGCGTATTTTCCTTGTAAATATATTTGTACATAGCTTGTCGTCTGCGTCTTCCTACGTAACAATATTTTCCACTGTCGCGGCGTTTGAGCCGTTGCTCTCAATGAGCATCCCAAGGGCTTTGATTTTGCTGACGTGTGGAATGGTTCCTCCGTCTTTTGTTCTGAGAGTAATGAAGTGCGTGTCTCTGATTTTGTTCTTTGGCTTGAGACCGCTTCTCGATGGTTTGTAGACGAGGAGCTCCGACTTCGCAGGCGAACATCGCAGGCGAACATCGCAGGCCGGTGGGAGCGAGGTATTCCTCGATCGAGTCGATCGCTTGCTGCAGAGCGCTTTCAATTGATCCCAGGTTACCTCCAGGGACCCAGTGCATTACGTCATCTGCGTATATCGTGTATTTGACGTTCTCGATTTCATCCAGTTTCTTGCCTAGGCCGGAAAGCGCAAGGTTAAAAAGCGTCGGAGAGATGACAGAACCTTGCGGGGTGCCCTTGCCTCCGAGTTTGTATTTCTGGGACTTGATTTCCCCTAGACGGAGGGTGGCCGTTCTGTCGCTCAGGAACGATTTTGTATAAGCGTAGAGTCTCGTGCCGAGGTCGAGGTTGGAGATCGTGTCGAGTATGTAGTCATGTTATAAATTATCGAACGCCTTTTCGAGGTCTAGCCGTAGGATTACTCTCGCGTCTCTCGTGTCTGCGTCAATGATTTCATGCTTGAGGAGCCTCATGGCGTCTTGGGTGGATAACCCGGGTCTAAAGCCGATCATTGCTGCGGGGTAGATACCTTTTTCTTCGAGATGTTTCGAGAGCCTGTTTAGGACCACGTGCTCGGCTACTTTGCCGACGCAAGACGTGTTATTATTTCGCATTATTGGCAGCTCCTCAGGGACACCAAAGCAGCAGGAGGCACCAAAACTAGAACCATGGGCACGGACGCCACATTTGGTGATCCCTGTGTCTGAAGGGGCAAGGTTCTGGCTCGTGTTGTATAAGTAGCGGGTCGCTTTTTTCGTCGCGACGACAGATCGGATTTTTTACAAGCACTTTTCCAGGAGGGCACATGTAACCAGCAGACGGAGGCCTTGGGAGAGCACTTGAGCTTATAGTAAAGCAGACGGCGCAGGATATCCTGGGCACCCAAGGAGTGGTGGGGGAATCAAAGCTTGAAGCAGGGCGGTCCGTGGGTTGGGGCACGCGCAGGTCTCAGCGAGCCCCAACCCATGGACCAGTCATAACAATAATAGCACAATGATAAGGTTATAGTTTTAAAGTAAATGTTCTTTGTATTTTGGTGTGATCAATGGAGAGAAGCATTTAGCTTTCTGTCAAGTTAAATATGTATCTTGAAGTTTTACGAATATCTCATGAACCACTGGCACCACTTGGTCAGCCAAATTATGCTCACATATATGGTACATGACATGCATCTCTCATATATTGAAACGGTGAGTGTTGGGCATTTAAAAGAAAAAAGGTGTGTGTTGGATATGTCAATGAAGAGAATTGCTGTAGTGTATCCGTGTATAAGAACGCTTCTCGAAAGGAGTTTCAAGTATATATTTGTGTCACATCAAAGTTAAAGCCCATCTAGGCTTTCTTTTTTTTTTTCCTTTCCTTCGGTTTTCATGTTGGTCCCGACTAATTCTGAGACCAATTCAGTCCAATTGTGTTCAAAAAACCAATTCGTACGATTGTACCTGTTGGATTTTTCCAATGGGTGTCCTAAAACACAATTGGAAATATTGAATTGGAAATTTCCAACTGGTATGAGCAATTTTTTTTTTACTGGGCTGTCATCGGGCGATGTATGTCCATGTTTGCTTGTGCGCGCGTGACATCGTGCTGGTTAGTTTAGTTAAAACACGCTGATGGGCTAGTTGGTTTAGATCCATGATAGAATGTGTAAGCGCGACTGAACAAGGACGTGGAAAGCAGCCAGACAAAGACAGTCATGTCTCCGTATGTCTCTTTCTACGTCCTCGTTGAGTCACGCTTACATATCTATCATTGTTAATTTAGTTAGTAAGCGAATGTTTACAAGTTAATACGGCCGATTAAACTACTATCCTAATTTGCGATTGCAACCGTGGTGTTCCGCCTCTCCATCGAAACTGCAATTTTTTTTTTTTCTACCATGGGCCGGTATTCCAGGTAGGCGGGAAAACGGTTAGATGCAGATATACATACATAAATAGATACATAGCCCCAGGAAAGTGCGTGAGCTACCCAAAGAATGCTAACGCATTAAAAAATATATTTTCCCCTTCCATAAACAAAGTTATCATCACGATCATCACGATCATAAAACTTGCAAGTAGAGCAATCAGTAAGCGACGGTAAGCGATCCAAGTCGAGCCAAGTTCTGTATTTTTCCGCGTCGCGGCGCGGTTTGTGTTGTACGAAGTATTAATCACAAATTTTGAAAGTCTCTGAGCGACTTCTATTTCTAAGGTTTTGGCGAGGAACTTCCTTGCCTACAGAAGGTATGTGCCACATCCCATAAGACTGTTCATAAGCGAAGCCATTCCTATGGCCAAGCACACTGTGTTTTAGAAGCTGTTGCGCATGTACTATTTGTTGTCTGAAAATACCCCACTTTTATAATCGAAAAGGGTGCCTACGAAGAAGGGGACACAAAGAAAGTAGTGTGGTTACTGATGCCCTTATTCTGTCATAATCGAAGTCGTTGCAGTGGCGAAGCACACTGTTTTAAAATTGTCATTTGGATGGCGCGTGAACTGTGGTCGCGTTTTCGGACGCTGTTGCGGCTGTATTAATTGCTGTCTGAAACTACCGCACTATTATCATCGGAAAGGGTTCACACGAAGGAGGAGATAGAAAGAAAGTAGTGTGGTAATTGTTGCCCTTATTCTGTAGGCCGGAATGACACCTGCGTACAGCGCACTATGCGTGCCGTTTCGTTGCAGCTTTCTAATGCGTTTTGTATTCTTTGGAAATTCACTGCGATTTCTTATGGCTGCCTAACCGTTTTTGAGGGGCAATCTTCAAGATATTGCGCAGCTGGAAAAACCGCGCCGTGTTACCGATGACACTGCATCTTGGTAAGGAGAGCGTTATGACATTCTCCCCTCGGGACAGGTAACGTTATTATACGCCGTGTTCATGTAACCACAGTCCCCCTTACCCAATGCCTTGCTGAAGGTTGGTAAAGTGAGCAAAAACAAATGTGTTGTGATAGGTCGCGTTGAAGATCACTGTGACTACTAGGTTCAGGGAATATACCTACAGCAAGCAAACCGATATGGGTGATAAGCAACAGTGCGTTGTTTTGGTTGCATCTATACGTTGTACTACTAGAGGAAATAGACACGGACAAGCGCAGATTGAACGGCAACTCAAACGCATGAACCGGGGCCAAGATCCCTTGATAGCCATCTTCATGCTTAGATAACAATCCGAGGTTCTAGTAATTCCGTTAATATTGTTTGTCATACCTGTCTATCTACGATGCGAACCTCTTCGAGTATTCCTGCGACTGCTTTGCCGTCACGGACGTCATCCCTTATCGAAACTACCCGATATACGGCCGGACTCCACTTTTTCAAGAGCCGTTAAATGCCAAGCATCTGCCATACCAGCATACTTTGCCCCGGCTGACCTTCCACATATGCCCCCATGGGTAATGTCCAAAATACCGGTACGTCTATCTATTCCCGGAATTTCTAAAAAATCGCGAATACCTACCGTCGGCCTCAGACATTTATCACTTGAATATATGTCGAAAGAATATGACTCCTCGGTGAGCGTGTATACAGACAGCTCGGTCTCGTCGTATGCGTCTGGTGCGGCTTTCGTCGTGCCTGCGCATCAAGTCATTCGACGGTTTCGTCTGCATAACAAGACGACTACAACATCTACGGAATTAGTGGCAATAAGAGAAGCCGTTCAATATATTGCGCGACAGCCTCCTCAAATATGGACAGTTTTCAGTGACGCAAAATCGGCTCTTCAACTACTTAGAGTGGTGTTGAAAGAAAGCGCTTATAGTGTGTTGGCTCTTTAAACTGCCGAGCTCTACACTTTAGCGCAAGAAAACGGCCACCACATCACATTTCAATGGATCCCTAGTCACTGTGGTACACAGGGCAACGAACTGGCTGACGCCGAAGCGAAGAAAGCACTCAAAGAACGAGAGTCACTGCTTTCAATTCCTTTTTCAAGAGCGGGCGCCAACTGTCTCCTCTCCAGTGTCATTCGAAAATTGACAGCAAAGCACTGGGACAATCTGGATAATCGCCACAGACGACTCCAGAGATTGGACCCCACCATGAATTTTAGGCTACATCCGAAAATTCAACGAAGCTATGCCAGTCTTCTGCACAGACTAAGGCTGGGGGTAGCGTTTACGCGCGGATACGTGCACCTCATGCGACGCACCGAGTCTCCACACTGTGAGGTGTGCATTGTGACTGAGACTATAGGTCATGTGCTTTGTGACTGCCCTAAGTTTGTGGAAGAGCGTGATAGGTTGGTCAAGGACCTTACGCGTCTCGACAGCGCACCGTTGTCGGAGGATGTTATTTTAGGCTCTTGGCCAGACGCTCAGTCGAGTTTCAAGGCCATCAAGGCATTACTGAACTTTTTAAAAATTACGGGCCTGGACTGCAGACTTTGAGCATGCCAAATTGCTTGCCATATGTTCTACATCTTCCTTCTATCGTCATCGTCACCCATCATGCACCTCTTTCTTCCCTCTTTCTTTCCCACTTCCCCTTCCCCCAATGCCGAGTAGCTGGCTAGAGGAATATACCTTAGGCCGACCTCTCGGCATTTCGTGTCATTAAACTTCTTTCTCTCTCTTGTTTGTCATTCCTCACCTGCAGCTTTCCTTACTGAATGAAGTTCCTTTCCTTACTGAATGTAGTTTTGCATGTGTGGGGATATCTACAATTCAGAAGATTGACTTCTGAGCCACATAGTATTCATCCTGTTTACTTCGCAGCTACTATAACACATTTCTGTAGAGAGAAGTGTGGACGTTTGTGCGTGCAGCTTGTAACCTTGTGTGCAACTTTTGCTTAGCTTGCAAAGCATGTGATGTCAGTTCTTCCTTTGTAACCTCTTCATGCAGGCAAAATGTTGGGTGGCAACACTACCAGCACCTTCAACTTCGGCACCTCTGCCCCTGCTACATCAAGTATGTTGTCAGTGTATTTTCTTTAACACGCAGCGCACTTCTCAGAACAGCTGTTCATCTAATGAAAGCCCTGTGAGGCAGTGCAGTTTTCTGCCCAGTTTACCAAAACTGTTTACCAGGTAGATCGAATGGTAAAGCAAAATTTGACATGAAAGCATACAGTTTAGTTAGTATTAATTGTGGACTGAGAGAGCAAGCACTGTGTGTTGTCTATGTGTATTCTTTTTATTTTTTCTTCGGGCTTGTTGATCTTATTGAATTTTATCAATCACTGCAAAACATCAAACCCGATCAAACAAGTGTATTGTCATGGTTTTGTAGTCTTACTCTTCATGTGGCTGTCACCCAAGGTGAAAAAAATTACATTCTGGGGTGTTACGTGTCAAAACCATGATCTGATTATGAGGCACGCTGTAGAGGGCGACTCGGGATTAATTTCGACCACATGGAGTTTCTTAATGTGCACCCAATGCACTGTACGTGGACATTTTTGCATATCACGCCCATAGAAATGTAACTGCCATGACTGGGATTTGATCTCGCAACCTCGTGCTTGGAAACAAAATGCCAAAGCCACTAAGCAACTGTGGCGGATCATCACCTAAACTGCAGAAATGCCTTAATCAATCACTTAGAAGGTCAATGGCGTCACCTGCTGGCACTCTGAATTCCTACACAGCGAGGTACCATAGTTGTTCCTATGCGCAGTTTGTCCAAGCATAGATGACCTGTGCATCCATCACCAGTATTTGCATATCAGTAGATTTTTAGGAAGAGCTAGCACCATTCTGGGTTATTTAGGGGTGAAATTCACTTGTTTTAAAAGGGCACTAACGAGTGAATTAAATTGAGCTGTATTAGTAAATTATCTTTCTAAAATGCCAGTAATGCCACTTGTAGCATTAAACTAGAAAAGATGCAAAAATAAAAGGTGCGTGGCACCGCCGCATTGAAGTTCTGGCACCAGCTCGGCATGGTGTCATATATTTTGACAGCATCTGCTTCAGCCTAGTTAGTTTTTATTGGTAAAGATGGACTACATCGTATTCTAAAGAGGCCTCTGCAAAGTTCACTCTGAAAAATGTGGCATGCTCACCATGATAACTATCGGTTAAAGTGGCCAAAGGACTACATTGTATTCTAAAGGAGCCAATGACTGAACTGGGCTACTTGCAAGAACTCTTACCATGTTAAAACGGCCAATATACAAGAAAATATTTTGAAATCCTTGATGTCACACTGGCATAACGACGCTGTGGTCGGCAAGAAACTCACCATGGTTACTTAGTGGCTTTCGCGTTGCACTGCTAAGCACAAGGCGATGGAATCAAATCCCAGTCGTGACGGCCACATTTCGATGGGGACGAAATGCAAAAACGCCCGTGTATCACGAATTGGGTGCACATTAAGCAACCCCATGTGGTCAAAATTAATGCAGAGTCCCCCTCTGCAGCGTGCGTCATAATCAAATTGTGGTTTTGGCACGTAAAACCCTACAATTTAAAAAAACAAAATTAAAAATTGAGCTTCCATGGTCATTTTCTCTTCTAACGAACAAGCTCCTAGCATGAAAGTAAGGAATATAGATCTCTTAACGAATGCTACTATATCAGTCTCTTTAGTGTCCCATTAAGAAAGCACGCTAAAGTAGTTTGCTTTCTTTCTTACAAACCATGTATAATCCCACAACCACAACTTTAGTTACCACTTAATATCTAATTTCTGGCTGTAAAGAATATTCCTGCACGTTGATTGTCTTGTCTGTATGAACAATTGCTTAAAAGAAACATCCTTGTTTCAAGTACTTGCCACTGAGATGTTTGCAAGCTGTGAAAATTGTCCGGGACCGTTTAACAATTTTGTTGGGTTCCAGGAAGTGCCCAAGTGTATACTATAGTGTGCACGTAGTGCTTAAGAGCACCGACAACCACCCAGAATGTGTCACAAGATCTTGGTGGAAATGAAAAGGGCATAATTTATAGTGACAAATTCGAGCATGCTTGCGATTTAAGTAGGAATTATAATTTTAATATGGTGCAGAAAGCAGCAGAATATAGTAAGTGGCGTAATCTGGTGGTGACACCTTGGCACTTAAGATGTAAATGAAGTACTGTACTGTACTGGCTGTTATCAAATGCCGCATACTTATTGTTTAAAATTGCATTTGTTATATTATGTGTGCAGTTGCACTTTATTCTATGCGTATTGCGAAGTAAAAAAAAAAGGAAGTTCACGCTAATGAGCGACAGCGAATGGATTTACCCTCATTGCTTGCATGGCGGCACGCACGAGTACTTCTGTCATACAAAATGCCATTGACTGATGTACTGCCAGCACTACAGTAGGTTTGTTCCATTCAGAAAAGGTGCAGGCAATGCCGGTTGTGGTGCGCCAGGTGCGACCAATCGCTGCAAGGTTCATGGGTGCGCTGCACCATGACGACACCTTGCCTTGCACCCCTTGCAATCTAGGACGTGGGTGCAGGGTCCGCCACCGTACTTCAGACACTAGCGAGATCCTACGTGGGGCGCACCATAAACACGGGGAGAAGGTGCAAGGAAACTTGGTTACAGGTATATCCTACTACATAGCTTGACTTGGCTGAAAAAAGCCTCAACTTGTACACAGCCAAAGCCCCGAAAGCACATAGCTAATATTGCAGAAGTAATTCAACACTTTAGAAAACATGAACCACAGAAACATCAGCTTGATAAACAAAATATTACTGCCTTAGTGCTCGGGCCACATTTGTCGTCTGCTTCGCACCGATGCCAGTGTATAATTGCTATCACGCTTACCTATCACTGTTTCCAGCTGATGATGGATACATTCTCACTGCAGGTAGAAAAATTACTCGGGAAAAATGTTACGCTGTATTTTCCTTGTTACCACTGTATAGTTGGCACTCTGACTGCTCAGCTTTCCATTGCATTGAAAAAAAGCTAGTATCACAAAAGTTGGTTGTCAGTCCCTTTAAGCACCTTTACAGTAAAATTCACACTTCGAAGGATTTTCTTGAGAGGGTGGCAGGTGAGACTGGCCATAGAAAGCAACTGCGAACATCACATGCTTTGTTAATGCTTGCAGCATTCTCCTTTGGGACAAACAAGTCGACCCCCACGTTCAGCTTTGGTGGGCCACAGCCGTCGACGGGCTTGCCATCTGTCGCACCCACGGCTACTGCAGCGTCAACCACCACCACCACTGCCACCACTGGTAAGACGGCTGCTCGCATTTCGGCTATTCAGAGGAGTACACTGTAAATACGCTTACACATTTTAGTGTGTATCTTGTCCCCAGACAATAATTGTCACCTGTCGTGCATGCCTTTCCTTTCTTTGATGAAGTGCGTCCACTCCCTTGTCATGAACGACATGCGCATGTTCAGCATGGCATAACATTTTTGACCGAAAAGTAGCGAGTGCAGAGAAGAGAAATTTAAATAAGACAGGTAACGAATGCCTGTTAGGGACAACAGGTACCCCAAAGGGTGCAAGAGTATTCAGAGTGTGTTGGCACATATTTTTGAAGCTGTGGAAGCTCCACTATGGGCTTCTTGCACATAAAATGATGACACTTGGCAACTGTAAGGGTTTGGAAATGAGGTATCTTAATTTGATACTAGATTTAGTCTAGAAGTGCCTGGCATCATCAACATATCGCAATGTCATGACACGGGCCAACTTTTGTTGAAGTTGCTTACGATTAAGGCTACCTATGATGATGTGCCTCCTAAGTATCTAAACAAAAGTGCTGAAGGTGTTTCTTCTGGCCCTGCTCACATGTGGCAGTTGCAGCAATTGCAGGGGCAGGAGCAAGCCAGTGTTCCATGACAGCATGAGCCATCCACCGATTCGGTACCAAAGCTGATTAGCAAAAACAAGTAATAGTACTAAATTATATGGGGTGTTCTAATGCTTGCTCGTATTATTCTAGGGTTTAAGAGTTCGGACTCTCCAAGAGTGCTAACTTGGGCTAGTCTGTTGAACATTTACAAATTCAACAAGCAGCGCAAACAGCAGAATTATGCATTGTTTCTTTCCTATAGTCCTGTTGTCGGCACGATTTGTCCAGTTTTGACTTTATATTCGCACGAAAACGTGGTGAGTCAAAACTGTCATGTCAATACTCCTTTAACACATTCACTGCGATGTGGGTCTCTGGTGAGTCACAGCAGCTGTTCTCACTGAGTGGCTGTGCCAGGCTTGTCTGCAGGGCACAAGCGACATCTGTGCTAGAAATCAATGGAGAGGTAAAGTTCTTATTGCTTCTGATCTGATGCATTGCGGCACCATCTCTGTCCACCTTGAGAAAGCTTCAAAGGAGCACGACTTCCTGTTGAATCACTGCTGGGTCACGCCGCACCAGAGGAATATGACAAGTGTCTCACTGGTGGCTCATGACACACAAAAATTTAGACTTCAAAAAGTGCTGTTGCAGTGAATGTTTTAAGGCGCCAACTGAAACTAGCATTTATCTTCTGTATTCTTTCGCATGCATCAGTTCTTCACTGGTTGCAGTGTTAAGCACAAAGTCGTGGGATCAGTTTCTGCCCTCGGCAGCCATGTTCTTGATGGGGATGGAATGCATTCACACTCATGGATAGTGCCTTGGGTCTAGGTTAAAAGGACTCCAGCTGGTCTCAAAGTCAGTACTGACCCCATTGCTATGGCTTTTGTTATAGTCAACTTCAAAGGTTTGGGACCGTAATCCCAATAATTTAACTCGTGACATTGTGATTCGGTCTAAATAGCTGCAACTCTGAGCACGATTCTTGACATGTAGTTTATTTGATTTAATATTTAAGTGTTGATTAAACAGTGTACTTCGAAAACCTACGCTCCAATGTCACCAAAAATATGGCTGACTCTACTGTAGTTGGCGTCTACATAACGCAGAGTGTTTCACAGATCGTTGCAGCACGAGACGCCGATGCATGCCGAACTGGTGGGGTCAGAGCCGACCGTGACGCATATTATTTTTGCAACTTCGGCAAGCCAATGGGTACGCTTACGTTAGTGCTTCTCGAATTCGTCCTGGGTCATCAGCTTCTTTGGGTGGGGAATTTTGGCAGGAAGTTTTGATGAGTGTGCTTGGGCGAGAATCTTTCAGCGCAAGACACCAACGTGCAACGAAATTGTAACCCCTGAGATGCGTTTTGTTGTTTTCCTACATTGCATAGCGCTTTAAGACTGCAAAAGGAAACAACTAACTCGAGCTAGTTGGCAATGCCGCAATACGATGCCGCCCAAGCGAAACATCAGGCTCACTTCGCACTGCCTGCAGCTGGGAACTGTGGCGCGTTTGGGTTATCGCCTATTAAAAGCGTGCAATATCTTTCGACACTATGCCACACACACTGCGAAACAGATAGGTGAAGATGCTTATCGCAGTATGGCTGGCGGCAATAGCTATGAATGCAACGTGCAGTGACCTGCGATGAGATTTGCTGGTACCCACAGAGGAAACAGCGTGAATGCCGGATTTTTTCACATGATATGGGAGGGCTAGTACTGCAGGCAAGCTGTCGTGTTGGCCACCTACTGCTTTCAGTCGCGTGTGCCTCTGTCAATTTGTTGTTCACGTGGAATCTAGCAGCCAGAAATCGTATCATAAGATCGCAGTTTGTCACTGTAAAGAATGTTGGTGCTGAAAGATAGTGTTTTCCGTGAATGTAGTGACCGGTAAAAAGGAAGCATAACTGTATTGGGCCATTTTTGTGTTCTAAATCACGAATGTTAGCACTGGGAAATTGTATGAAGCAGGAGTGCATTGAGGTTCTACTCTAGCTAAACAGACGCAGTCCTGGAGGAGATTTGAATTTGTTGATTTCCAATTAATTGTTTTCACAGCTACGACTCAAGCCCCGGCACAGACAACCGGCACGGCTGCACCGTCTTCAACGTAAGTGCACTGTTTCGGGGGTTCCATGACAATGCACACAACAGCCTAGGTAGTCTCTTCTCCTGGCTTTTCATTTGCTTCTTTCATCTTTTATTTTCTTATATCTTTAATGATGCTCTGCAGCACTTGTCCTCAATGCAGCTTTTGATTATTATTATTATTATTATTATTATTATTATTATTATTATTATTATTATTATTATTATTATTATTATTATTCCTATGCTCATCATCTTGCAAAGTGGCACAGCACTCATGAAACAATATGCAGTATCATGTGCTCCTTTGAAGAAATAGAATGTTTATTGCATGAAAAAGCAACCAATGTGGCCGTAACGGCATCTTGTCCATGGCTTCTGTATAATTCAAGGAATGCTGCAAGACCAACCCACCCAAGAACGAAAGTTGCGAGATTTTGAAGAGTAATCTTGAGAGCATTTCTTGTGGTACTTCAAAGTCTCGCAACTTTTGTTCTAGGATAGCCAGAGCAGTGAGGTTGATCTGACCAACTGATACATTGCAAATCTTTGCAGTAAATCAATTAAAGGGAGCTTGCACAAAGTTATAAACAAGGAAGCTAAACAGAACTGGACCTCATATTCAAAATAAGCACATAACATTGCATGTATTCCCAAGTTTTACCCGTCGTGGTTGCTCAGTGGCTATGGTGTTAGGCTGCTGAGCACGAGGTCGCGGGATCGAATCCCGGCCACGACGGCCGCATTTCGATGGGGACGAAATGCGAAAACACCCGTGTACTTAGATTTAGGTGCACGTTAAAGAACCCCAGGTGGTCGAAATTTCCGGAGTCCCCCACTGCGGCGTGCCTCATAATCATAAAGTGGTTTTGGCACGTAAAACCCCATAATTAATTAATTCCCAAGTTTTCATCACCGTATCTCGAAGAAAAAATACATTTTAAGAAAACATTTGGTCTAAGATCCCCTTAACAGATTTGAGGTCTGTTCGAACTGTGAATGCAAGAGTATGGAGATGACCTCTCATAAACACATTTTCTCACTCCTATCCTGTGGCTTCCTTGTCTTCAGCACAAACGCATTTGTCGATGTGCTGCTTTCAGTTGTCGACAATTCCTCTTGTTGAGTGTAGTTTTTAACGTGTCTTCGATACAGCATTTCAATATAACTAATGATTTTCGGCAGTCCAATGAGATCTGTTATGTTGAGATTTCACAGTAGCACTTGAACCATTTATCCTCTCTCTTGTTTCCTATTGGGCCGAATCTTTTACGGTGACCATCTCAACAGACATGCCTATGTTGGCTTTCACTTTCAGTAATGCACTAGTATACACACTGTCACAAAATAGATGACAGAAGATCATGAGGAGCTAGAATGATAGGTGTCGCTAGCACCTTCGTGTTTTCAATGAAAAGCTTCATAGTAGGCTTAGTAAGCCACCTTTTGGTTTATACCACCTTGAAACCACTTCGATGAGCTAAGCCGGTGGAAGTAAACATTGTATGAGTTACCTGTAGGTGGCTGTGCGCTTGCGGCCACTGTTGGTTGTATTTTATTTCTACGCTGTCTTGTAATGTGTCTGGTGTACTGTGAGCATAGGCCAGAGAAGCATTGTTATGTGAGCGAATGCCCATTTCTTCTGGAGGCATACGATGCCATCCCTCCAGCCACTTTCTTGGGTACTTGTGTGTGTTTACAAGGTTAGCCCTGGAAGTGTCAGCCGGTGCTGCACACAGCCAAAGTTTTAAGTATTCTCTTTCATCTTTTCCTTTTTTCTTTTCATCCACTTTCACGTCCCTTTGCCTGATTATTTCTACTTTTCAATGAAACGTAATGAATAACTTCCCCTGTGCTTTTTCAGCTTCATTGTCTCATGCTTCGTATGATTATAAAAAAATTTAGCCCCTCAACTGCCCTTATTTGCCTCGTTTGTTGCATAGCGAGAGCCTTGAATTAGGCAGCCTTGGTGGTGCCATGAGGTAGTGTACAAGGGTTTATTGGCCAGTTGCAGTGCTCCTAAGCTTGCCTACCATGTGACAGTTGCGGTTAAAAGGGCGTCCGCTGCCTTAGCGGTGAGTTGTGCTGGCCACCGCTGTCGGGGCTAACTACATACACAAATGCCCCCACAATATGTGCGCAGAAAAATAGCGCAGCGATAAACTGATTGGTGATGCACTGCAAGCGTAATGTGGAGATGGAGAATGTGGGTTCAGTCCCCACCTGCCAGATGATTTCTTTTCGGCCACTTTCATTACCCTTTACTTGATTATTTATACATTTCATTGAAACATTATAGTCAAGTTGCCCTGTGTTTCCTCTGACTTCGTATGATCAGGACACCAAGCTGCTATATCCAGTTCTTCTGTGTTTGTGAATTTTTACCCTCTGCCACACTAAGACGTTCTGCTGCTGCAGCCACATACTGGTTCGGACAGAATGCCAAGATGTTGATACATTGAAATAAACTCGAGTGGTCAAAAATTTCGATCACCGAACTATGGCCTCTCTCGTGGCCCGATTGTTGCCTTGAGGTGTTAATTTAATAAATGAATGAATGAATCGGTTAATTAATTGTTCAAGCACTTGCCACACTCATCGAACTGCGTTGGGGATGAACATAGTCATGGCACTGCTTTACCACATGGAAAGGGTGAAAAGTTTGCAATATAAAGGAATATAGACGCTCAGTTTGCCAAATGGCTTCGGAGCGACTTGCTGGAAGGTTATCATGTGATTTAAGAAAAAGGAAAGCTTGTTAATTGCTGTTTGTCCTCGGCTTTTGTCAGCACTGCACAATATAAACTGCACTGCATGAAAGTAATATTTACAGAAGGTATGCCCACCAGTCAAAGCTTATTTTATGCTTCAGGCAAGGAGCTTAGCAACTGTGATATTGCCTAAAGCACGCATTCAAAAATATGGCTGTGGTAATGCCAACATGAATAATTTGTGTGAAGCCGTGTAGTGAGTGCACTCAGTCGCACCTGGGTCACCTTCCAGAATGCACTACCGACTGCTGGAGGAGTCCGTCAACCAGTGGAAGGTGGAGCTGGAAGAGCTGGAGAGAAACTTCATTGACCAAGCTACGCAGGTGAGATTTGCACAAGAACTAGAACCATCACACACAGACTGCAGCATAAAGCTGCAGTCTGTGTGTGATGTCTCTTGTGTGCAATTCACGAGGATTTGCATTTATCTCTTAAATATTTAAAACTGTTTATTTTATAACTATTGCAATGTCAACATCGATGGTATCAGCTGTGCCTTTTCAGACATTGTTGGACCACATGTCATGGTATAGCTGGCATGAAGAATACAGGGTTGAACGAACACTGGTTATACTGCAGCACGTAAGCACCAAGTCCGCCGACAGCAATTGCTGTTGGACCACATGCATTGTGTGCATATTGGTGACTAGGTGACTGAGGTGACCTAACCTCACATGTCAAAAAACAGGACTGTGCGCCACTAGGTACTGCAATGCACCAATGGATAACACACGTGATATTACCCTTCCCAAGCCAGTGCATTGTTCATGAGAGGCACATAAGCCTAACCTGATCTTCATTATTGTCATCACCTGATTTTGTATATAGTGCAACACAGCTGACTTCATCCTACACTTCTTCGTATTTGCTAATCTCATCACAACCACTAATTCCTGTGCAGTCCTTGATTGTGCTTCTCTTCCCTTGGTACCCATTCAGTTACTGTAATAGTCCAGCAGCTATCTACTCTATGCCTTACATGAACTACCCTAGCTACACTATCCCCTACCCCTATTTGTTGTCCTAATTCACACCAGTGCCTTTAGTATTCTACTGGAATCAACATTCTGAGTTCTATGTAGTGGTGTGCGAATATCAAAATTTTTTAATATGAATTGAATATCAGATAATGATATGCACATGTATTTATTAACAAGTTGGGTTAATTGGTTATGTTGAAACATTGCAAACGCATTGTGAAAGTTAAAAAAAGTAAAACAGTAAGCCGTTGTGCCAAAACATTGTGTATTTGGCTCATGTTAACTTGGAAAATTTGACAATTCCCAATAGCTGTCCTCATGAGCCTGTGCCTTATTAAACCACATCACACGCCCGTAAACTCGCAGGCATTTGACCCTGTGCCAATTATTACCCATCATACTTGCTGTCGAGGAATAAGCTCAGAATTGGGGATGGCGCTGGAAAAAAAAAAGGAAATGCAGCCAATCCTGTGCCCCTTGCTACTGAGAGGCTGGCTTTCCCGCGAAGTTGAGACGTTTAGTGGCTAAGTACGCTGTACTGACAGAATTTCGCTAGCAACACGAAATAATCACAAAATTAAGTGTAAAATTGCTACAATATACCTATATTAGAAACAAACGCTAAGAACTGTGTTTGCTACCGCACAGGCAGCAATGTATTCGACTTGATTCGAATATTCATATGCAACCAAATATTCGAACATTTCCTAAATGTATATTTTTTTCTAATCGAATACGATTATTAAAATATAACATTGGATAGTATTGCAACCTTTCGACTATTTGCACACCCCTAGTTCTGAGCTAAATGAAGTTTGACACTTTCCTGTCCGCACCTATTCACCTATGATTGCAAACTTGTATTTTGCCACCTGAATGCTCTCAGACTGCTAGCTCCGTGTTTGGCTTATCTGGAAACTATTTAGTCGGGTTCGTTTTTTTTTCCGCCACGCACGGATTTTTAAAGCGCCTTCGAAGACGAGGTATGGCTGGCACGCTGAGTGCTTGTAGTTTCCAAGATGGCGTCAGTGTTGCACACCATTGATGCATGATGCATAGAAACATCACATTTCTACTGATTCTAATGCATCTGTACACAAAATTGTGGAATTTGGAAACAGCACTGATGCAGAAGACAAGTTCGGTTTGTCAGATTTCCAAACGGAGCCTCGCTTTTTTTGCCGAACCGCTTCAAAGCTGCCGTGTGCCGACGTAAAGATATCCTGCGTGCTCTAAAGGTCGCAGTTCTTACCTGCAGGGCGTTAACAACCTTTGGTCGGGTTCATTTGCTGGCGGCCACGCAGCGAGTCATTTCGTGCGAAAAGACAGCTGGGAGTCGACCTTGGCATCGTGCTAGGGCTAGTCACTGGGATGAACATGTTCCTTTTTATCAAGAAATTTTCACACAGAAAGATGATATTTGCTACAATATTGCACAGGCCCTTACGTTAAGAATGTACATTCTGAAATTCTTTAAAAGCTTTTATGTGTAAACGAACAGTGACATTTTTATATAACTTTTTTTTCCATTAAATGTTCGAAAAATTTTTTTAATTCTTTTTAATAGACATGTTGTTTCAGTGTAGTACTGTTGGAAAGAGAATTTTTTGCTATTCAATACGACACTATAAACTTAAGTATCAAGCATGCTCTGTGATAGGGAAGGTATTTTCTAGGCTACATAAAAACTGCTGCTTTTCCCACAGGCAGGAAAGTGTTAACCACATAATGTTTGGTGTTCAAAACATGACAGCGATAACACTTTTTCAGCGTCTGCACTGTGTTAAGCACTGCCTTGAAGATTTTTGTTCCGTTGCTCAGGGGGAGGCGTCGCTGGGGGCTACGACATGAACACCACCTATTCGCGTGGACCGTATACTTCGTTAAACCGAAGTTTAACTGCGTTGTAGTGGCAGGGCAATGTTTGTTCAATATCCTCCTTGATGCATGCACTGGCGCAGGTTAACGCCTGGGACCGTCTGCTGCTGTCAAGCGCCGAGCGAGTGGGCCAGCTGAGCTCGCTCGTGGAGCGTGCTCAGCTGGACCAGCAGCGGCTGGAGCAGAAGCTGGACTATGTGGCTGCCCAGCAGGGGGAGCTCGAGCGGCTACTGGCACCCCTCGAGTCCGCGCTGAAGCAGGCATCCGCCCTCTCTGTACAGCAGCACGCCGACCTCGAACGTGAACACACGTAAGAGTTGTGACTGGTGTTGACGAGTGTCCGAGAGACGCACTGATGGTTGGTCTTGTAAAGCAAGAAGGCTGTTTGAAAAGGGCAAAGTCTCTACACTTGAAAGTAGCATGGCGTAGTGACCCATACCCATGTGGCGTAGTGACCCATACATATGACCCACTTGGCTTTCTGACCATTTGTTACTTTATGTTACTACCAACTGTGAACTTTTTTTTTATGTTGTTCAGCACATCGTTCTGAATTAACTGTTACCCGTGTGTTTCGTTCTATATCTGTAATATGTCTTTATTTTGAATGCCATTACTACTAACACCAATGCCCCTATGGCGGTGTAGGTATATACAAGCAAATTGCCTGAAGAGAAACATTTCACAGCTGTGCTGTTGCATGCATGGACTGCAGGGAAGTAGGGGGCTTTGGATTAGCATTTCTCTTGTAGCTGTCAAGATTATATTCAAGACTTGCTTGGTGACCAATGCTTTGTCTGCCACAATGGTTTAGTCTTTATTAGAACAAAGTATGATATTGTGTGTATATGTTGTTGTTCTTTAAATGCATGAACATTCCTATGTCAACTCACTGAGAAAAACTGGCACTGACACATGACGCTCACAAGCCAAGTGTCTTACATACCGGGCTAAACAACCATGCTTGCAGAAGGCAGATATATCTGAACCATGTGAATGTCTTGTACTTCATTGTCAGTTGTGCAACACAGACAGATAAGTCAATGAGTTGATAAGGATGATAAGGAGTGATAAGTGGTTTATTGGTCCAGGTGTGGTTGATAATGTTTAGAGTGATAATGGCTTATAATGGTTGGAGCCATTCCTGGTAAGGTTAATAAGGACTGATAAGGGTTGGGTCAAGTCGGATAAGGGTCACATCACTTCTCATAAGATAACGGCCGATAAAGGTGGATAAGGGTCAGATCATGTCCAATCAGGTTGATAACGACCGATAAGGGTTGATAAGGGCTTATACTGGTCGAACCAAAAGCCAAAACAGATTATAAGGCCAATAAAGTATGCATTTAATGAACTGCCTACTGCTTTGTCAATCGTGGTAAACAACATACATCGCGTCTTATGTGTGGAGATGAGCAAGTGGCACACTGCTTACGCATAATTAAGCAACTCCAGTGGAGTTTCTGCATTTTTTGTTTTTCAATTTATTACGTAATTCTTGGCTGAAACAGGAGCAGTCTTGCAGGAGTGTAGAGTCCTGTCATTGCACTCCTGAACTGCCTCTCTTTCTTGCAAACGTGTCACAGGTACCACATGGCGGAGAACATCAACTCCCAGCTGAACTGCGTGTCCTGGGACATTAGGGACATCGTGGAGCAGTTGAATGCGGCCAATGCATTTGCTGCACAGGACAAGCCGGTCAGTACCCATATTGTATTCAGAATGTGACTAGATTCGACTCGTTCCGGTTTGAAGCTTCGGGGACTATGCATTTTTGTTTAAGTTATCATTTGAAATTGTCCAAGCTTGAATAAATTATGTTCTAGGTCATCTTGAAGGGGCAGCGCAAAAAGACGATGACAGAAGGCAGGAAACACACAGGACAGCGCTGTCCTGTGTGTTTCCTGCCTTCTGTCATCGTCTTTTTGCGCTGCCCCTTCAAGATGTTCAACCAGTACCAACTCGCCCAAATGTCGATCGTTCTAGGTCATGTTTATACATTCCCATGCAAAATTATTTGCTCACAAAGAAGTTTTACACTCCTCCAAATCCTGGAATGGAATGGAGTGCATACAAAAGCTGATGTACTAGACATTCAGTTTTGAAAGCTTATTCTACTACATAGTCTCAACAGATCTGCTGTTTAGTGTCCCATTAACTTTTGTGCCTCTTCTCTTTTGCAGCTGCAACAGATTTCAAAGGTCCTGAATTCTCACATGGATGCCCTTATGTGGGTGCAGCACAACTCAGGTGAGCAGCATTACTCTGATTTGTGCTGCTCATGTAGCTATACATTAGAACTCCTGTAATACCTTTTCTATGGGACCGCAAAATAAAAACACAATACCAGGAAAACTTATTGTGTGAACATGCTGTTAAAGTTGTGCAAACATGCTGTTAAAATCATGTGAACGTGCTGGTAAACATTAAAAACAAGGACACTATGCGTGGCTCAGCCTCCAAAGGATTTACAGTGCGAACTGCAAACCATTTGAAGGGTAATGCAAACTCATCAGGGACTGGCTAAAAGTTCAAAGTATCAAATTCAGAAGGAAATGAGTAGCTTATCCAAAGGTGGCTAGAAAAGGTGTGTTGTATTCTCAATTCATCACTTTTTGGGATACCTTATCTTTTGCACGATTTAGCATGACTAGTGCTAGGACGCGTCGGCGTCTACGAGCGATGGCTTTCTGGGCACCATGCCAAGCACGTCATCTTACCACAGGATCGCTGTCGATGTATCCGGGGCTAGGTAACTGATAGTAGTATCTTTGAACGTTATCGTCCAAGAATACGGCCTAAGTTTGTCAACGCGTTGCTGCTCACACATATGCATGCCTGTGGCCTGGTCATTTTGTATTTCGATCATTGTCATGCTGTTGCTACACATAGAGGGAACCACAGTCAATGCATGCACCAAATCTTCATCCCCTGACAATATACCCAAAGTCTACCAAGTTGCGGCTGATGAATGATTGCAGGTTTCTTCAAATGATCATCATCCAGCGCTTCCCTCACATAATCACCGCCCTCATCGGTGCTGACATCCAGGGTGTAGTCGGCGACAGTTGAAGCTGCTTGAAGTCGCCCAGGATTGTCGCTATTTAAAATGTAAATGAAAAGCATTCAACGTGCAGAACTTGCTCAACAAAAAGCCGATGCTGCATTTCAACATGTAGCAGCTTGGCTTGGCTGTAGTTTAGGTGCATTTGGCGACTACTCGATCAACTAGGCTTTGCTTGTTCCAGTTTCAAGAGTCGCAACATGGCTGACACCAATGCCGGCAACGCATTAAACCCAAGATATTGCTTTTTTTTGGGGGGGGGAAGCAGAGCGCTGGAACAGAATGCACTCTGTTTTTTATCTGGCCTGCTCGGCTTGTTTCTTCCTATCTATGTTACGCTGTACCAGTTTTAGAATAATATCAAGGGAGTTCCACTGTATGCCACATTTTCTAAACTGTGATGCGTCATTGATTATAATGCACGCTTACTTTTTGCATCGGCAGAAAGCAATAAAATGCAATTTAGTGCGAATTGTAATGCACACATTTCGATTCCCACATGGAAATTACATTCTTTATGGAAGATTCATTCGAAGCGTGGTACAATTTTGCGTGTCGGTCGCTTTCATTGGTGTTGGTCAGGCAAAGAGCTTCAGGACCTATGCATTCTTTCTTTCTTTCTTTATTCAGTTCTGCAAACCTTTTACAGGTCCAAGCAGGGTGGGTTGAATGGCAAGAAAACAATAATAACAAAGTAAAAAAAAACATCAAAGTGTGGCGAGAGGCAATAAAGAATCATTCCAGTCGGAAACAGTGCGAGGGAAAAATGAAAACTTGAGTAAATCTGTTCGCGCAAAATACGGCGTCAGGGAATTAGGATGATGGTGGCGTGTATGCCTTGACGTTGAAAGTGACAGATATGGAGAAGGGTTAATAGCTAGATCTTGATTCCAAAGCAAGAAAAGAAATTGCAAACGTAAATTTTTTCTTCGTTGTTTGAGACATTGGATACCGTTAATCTGCATTAATTCAGAGGGTGAGTTATACAGGGAAAATTTAGAATAAATAAACATTACAGCTCTTCTCTGTACCTTTTCTAGGTGGGTGCTGTTGTGTTTATTAAATGAGTCCCAGACAATGCATGGATATTCAAGTTTCGGTCTAATTGGTGAATTGTAAGCAAGTAATCTTACGCTAGGGGGAGAATTTCTAAGCTTATGTCTTAAAAAATACAGTTTACGGAATGCGGAAGAACAGATGTTATCTATATGTGAATTCCTTGATAAAGTATTAGTAAGTGTGACACCCAAATACTTATATTTCGTCTCTTCCAGCAAAGGTGACGAACCTAACCTGTAGTTAAAAGAAAGCGGAGCTTTTTTGCAAGAGAAGTGAAGAAAGACGGTCTTATCAGTGTTAAGTTTCATGTCCCACGTTTCATACCATTCAAAAATCTTAACAAGAGAGGAGTTGAGATGGATTTGGTTGTTAATTGAAGTTATTGCTTGAAAAAGCACACAATCATCTGCAAACAACCTGATTTGGACATTCGGATCAAGTTCAGTAGTAATGTCATTAATATATAATAAAAACAATAATGGCCCCAGCACACTTCCTTGAGGCACGCCAGAGCCGACCGGAAGGCAACCTGATTGTTGCTCATTAACTGCTACAAATTGGTAGCGACTGGTTAAATAGTTTGAAATCCATATGATTAAAATTTCTGGGAGGCCTATGCATCTGAGTTTTAATATTAGTTTGTCATGGGGAACTCTATCAAAAGCTTTACTGAAGTCAAGAAATATTTCATCAATCTGACCGTTCTTATCGAGACATGAAGCGAGTGAATGTATTACTGTCACTAGTTGTGTAATTGCTATTGTTACCTATGTGAGTATTCTCACATAGGTAACAGCTTCTAGTGAAGCCAGAAAGAAATATCCCAATGCTTGCACGTCAAATTCACCCTCAAACGAGCCTCCTAAGCCACGTATGTTTTACTTAATACCCATTAATTCAACATGGGGTTTGCCACAAACTTAGCTGCTATGACAAGCCCAGCATATTGGCGAGTAGGGGTGTGCGAATAAGTAGTGATTTTTGAGACCGAATCGAATACGAGTCGAATACTGCTAGAAGCAAATGAAATGAATGTCGAATAGCTTTCAAATAATGAACAGTCGTTATTGCGATTAATATAAAATGTCACATTCTTGTTTGGCAAGTTTCTTTCATTATATACTAGTTATGTTATGAAGCGTTATTAAATGCAGATGTGGAGCATTAGGAGCAAACAAGTAGTTTCCTTGCATGTGCAGGACTCTACAGGTTGTACAGCGATCATATACACCCCCTGAAAAGTATGGCTACCTAAGCAACCTAGCCTGCTCTATTACACAAATTCTCATGTTTTATGTCTACACTATGGCCACTGGGCTGAAAATTTACCAGACCGTTGCTTCAATTTTATGTTTAACTGGGCGCAGTTCACGTTTTGAAATATTTGAAAATTATTCGAGAAATGTTCACATTTACAAATAGTGACTATTCGATTCATTATTCGAATGTTTCAAATATTCGCACACCACTATAGGTGAGTGATGATCTCACTTAAGATTAGTTAGTTAAATTTAGCTGTTGGTGTTACTGGCGGTTACGCATCAATTTTGATGTGCTGTAAATCTTGGCCGTTTTTTATACATGCTTGGAAACGACACCCCGTATGTTGCATGGCATCCAAGGCACATAGTGACACTCCCAAAGCTGTTTTGAACACCTAGGTATGACTTCACATTCTTGTTAGCAACACTATTCTTTTTTACTACAGAGTAATATTTCCCTAGGTTGAATTTCTTTAGCCAGGAATCAACGTAAAATTTACGCAAGGGCCCCAAGGTGTAGTTGTGGAATGTGAAACACGCACGACGCCGACCAACCTGTTTGCTCCACATACTGCAGTACACTTGTCTGCAGCTCATGTTTAGTGAACTGTGGCCGTGACATTACTGTCCTTGGCATCGGCACTGTGTCATTCAAGCTTCCTTCATGCCACAGGTGTTCTACAGCAGAAGCTGCAGGACCTGGAGCGCGCCTGCCAGCAGCAGAGAGCCGACCCGTTGCTGAAGCGCTAACACCCAAGCAGCCACAAGCCTCTTTATTTCGGTGTTAATAAATTGTTTTGGTCCTCACTGCCAGTGGTCGTGTCTGCCTCTGCCACATCTGCTCATATGGACGATGTGAGGAATGGAGGTGTGAGGCTGCAAAACTCAGTCATTTCGCATCTTTGAAAATAATGTTGGATCCTGGCAATTTGCCTCTCTGAGCATGTGGTGCAAGTCCAAAAAGTTTAGTATGGACAAATGCGCAGATCAATAGGTACGGTCAAATTCAGAAGGAAGAAGGTGGAACATTCACTCACTTTGTTTGGGCTACCTGAACTAAACCTGTTGAGATGAGCCCAGTCAAGCTGAATTCTTAGATATGAGAAACAATGCGTAAACGTTTAGTTGGTTTTTCCATTCTCTGAGAAAAAAGTATCCACCATGACAAACTGCGAATTTGGTTAAGGCAGCTGCACCGATGCCTGCTGCTCAGTTCGGCCAGGGGCCTGGCCAAGTAGCAGTTCATGGTATTGTAGGGGGATAATTTACTATTTTGCAGCTCAAATTATTTTTCTTTTTAGAGTTCCTTTAATGGTGGAAATCTTCAAAGCGGTGTTTACGAGGTTCAAGTGCAACTTAAGTGTCTCGCAGCCTACATCATCAGCTACCAAAAAAAAAAGACGTTGCCTGCGCTAATAAAATCGAGTTGCACATGCACACAGTGCATCAAGCCAGTGTGAAAGGTTCATTGAAGAATGGTACCTATGTCACGTACCCAGTCCCGCATTCCCAGTGACCCGTTCAGCATCCAAGAGGTTCGCTGAAGAGTGGCACACAGGTAGACAGTGCCACATGTTCGTCTGAAAGTTGGTTTGACACCCTGTTCCCTCAGCACAGCAGCCTGATGCACTACCTATTGGACCACAGACAACCCAGTGATCCAGGTAGACTGGAAAATGGTTAGATGCATAGACAAACATACATACATAGTCGCTGCTGATGAAGTATTCCTGGAATGCTAACGCATTAAAATGTTCCACAGTGTTTTCCATGTTGCCACTGTATGGCTGGACACTCTGACTGGTAAACTTTCTTGCACTAAAAAAAATAACAGGCACCACAAAAATTATTTTTTAGTTGTGCAGTTAAAATTGTGTTTTGTCAGCTGCTGATGTAGGCTGTCCATAAGAAAGGGGACGTCAGCTACTGATCCATAAGAAAGGGGACGCCAAAGACTTGAAAAATTATAGACCGATCAGCTTACTGTCCGTTGCCTACAAAGTATTTACTAAGGTAATCTCAAATAGAATCAGGAACACCTTGGACTTCTGTCAACCAAAGGACCAGGCAGGATTCCGTAAAGGCTACTCAACAATGGACCATATTCACACTATCAATCAAGTGATAGAGAAATGTGCAGAATATAACCAACCCTTATTATATAGCTTTCATTGATTACGAGAAAGCGTTTGATTCAGTCAAAACCTCAGCAGTCATGGAGGCATTACGGAATCGGGGTGTAGATGAGCCATATGTAAAAATACTGGAAGATATCTACAGCGGCTCCACAGCCACTGTAGTCCTCCATAAAGAAAGCAACAAAATCCCAATAAAGAAAGGCGTCAGGCAGGGAGATACGATCTCTCCAATGCTATTCACAGTGTGTTTGCAGGAGGTATTCAGAGACCTGGATTGGGAAGAATTGGGGATAAGAGTAAATGGAGAATACCTTAGTAACTTGCGCTTCGCTGATGATATTGCCTTGTTCAGTAACTCAGGGGACCAACTGCAATGCATGCTCACTGACCTGGAGAGGCTGAGCAGAAGGGTGGACTGCACAATTTATCTGCAGAAAACTAAAGTAATGTTTAACCGTCTCGGAAGAGAACAGCAGTTTACGATAGGTAGCGAGGCACTGGAAGTGGTAAGGGAATACATCATAAGGGATCATGAGACTGAAATAACCAGAAGAATAAGAATGGGCAGGGGTGCATTTGGCAGGCATTCTCAAATCATGAACAGCAGGTTGCCACTATCCCTCAAAAGGAAAGTGTATAACAGCTGTGTGTTGCCAGTACTCGCATATGGGGCAGAAACCTGGAGGCTTACGAAAAGGGTTCTGCTGAAATTGAAGACGACGCAATGAGCTATGGAAAGAAGAATGATGGGTGTAACGTTAAGGGATAAGAAAAGAGCAGATTGGGTGAGGCAACAAACGCGAGTTAATGACATCTTAGTTGAAATCAAGAAAAATAAATGGGCATGGGCTGGACATGTAATGAGGAGGGAAGATAACTGATGGTCATTAAGGGTTACGGACTGGATTCCAAGGGAAGGGAAGCGTAGCAGGGGGCGGCAGAAAGTTAGGTGGGCGGATGACATTAAGACGTTTGCAGGGACAACATGGCCACAATTAGTACATGACCGGGGTAGTTGGAGAAGTATGGGAGAGGCCTTTGCCTTGCAGTGGGCGCAACTAGGATGATGATGATGATGGTGATGATGATATAGGCTGTGAGACGCTAAGCTGGACTCAAACCTCGTGAATGCCACTTTCAAGATTTCCATCATTAAAGGTAGCAGGAAAACAGTTGAAGACATAGATACGGTAGAATCCCTTTAAGATGGAACTCGAATGGATCATTAAAACTTGTTCGTCTTATGAGAAGAATAATTGGCAACATGGCCAAGTGCGTCAAACATCTTGCTTCAATATGGTAAATGAAGTACACTTAAAATGGGGAAAGAATGACATAACAAGCATTAATTTAGCTAAATGCAACAGAAAACTGTCTTCAAGTGGTACTCTTGCTTGGTTTCATTCAGTTTAATGGACATTTGGCACTTCTGTGCAAATCGGCCAGCAGCCACAAACAATGTCATCCCACCTAATGACCTTAAATATCCTTCTGTGCCTTCATGCTGCTGGAAAAAATTCACTAGGGAGTTAAGGCAGGCATCTGCCACCTCACAGGTCATTGGTGCAGGCTCCGAGCTAGCATGCTGAGCGCGCAGCAGAGCAACGCAACCTAGATGAAAGTTTGGGCGACGTTGAGCGATGGGGCGAATGAGAAACAAGGTGAAGCATCTTGGAGGAGGAAGGTAGGCGGAGGTGCACTGGGTTGACCTCCTCTGGAAGTTATAGGTTTCGTTTGCAATACAGACCCACAGCATAGCCAGGCCTCCACATGTTGGGCAGCAGTGTGTGGAAGTCCCAGGTCTGAACCTCAGCTAGCTGCTTCAGGCCACACCTGTGCCCAGTCGTCTGCCTATTCCTACTTGTGATGCCGCTGCTAATCGCCTGCAGAGGGAGTAACAATGGTTCTCATAGAGTGCATGCAATTACTTGCAAGGCAGGCTTACAGTTGCAAGGCACTGTCTAAGTACGAGGCATTTGATCACAAACAAATCTGACTGCCTCCCAGGTATCAACTAGTTTGTTGACAGCTGACTCAGATTTATGGTCTAGCTTGAACTGCCGTGTCACAAGTAGTTCATTGTGGAAGCTGCTGCTGCAGCTTATGATGTAATTGAGTTGTTAGTACAGATGTGCACAGTGTCACTGTACATTGTGAATATGTGGTATAAAAGTGAGTTGCCTAAACACGGCAGAAGGAACATGCAATTTCTTCGCAATCTCAGGTATCTGTAGCTGTGCACACAACCTCAGCAGAGCTGTGGATCTTGGCAGGGGCGAAGCCTGAAGGCATGAGCCTTTCATGACGTAGTATGGCTGACGAGAAAGTGCACTCAGGATTCCCATTAGGAAGCAACCATAAAGTATGGTGTCCTTAAGTAGGTGTGTAATGCTTTACATGACACATAAGTTTCAATGGGACAAGCACGGGGTGTTTTGGGTGTTTGCTTTTCGGCATAGCTAGTGAACAGTGTAGTACATGATTGTAAATATTGCACGACATTCAGATTGTGACCTGTGCAGTGCATAAACAAACATTCCATACTGCATATGATGAAAACAAACTATTGTGTGCATCACATTGTTGTATAGTATTTGATCAACCGCTTTACATTCACCATAGATTCCAACACTGTGTGTAGGAACTGCATGACTTCTTTGCCAGTTCACTGGCTGATGAAAAATGTTTTAAATTGTGTAGCTGTGTTCTCCCTGCCTTATAACTGCCTGATAAATTCAATCGTATGGTCGTCCATAAACTGCACAGTGAGTCAAGGGTCGTGCCAAGCTCCAGATTAATTATGACCACCTGCAGCTTCTTAACGTGCACCTGAATCTAATACGGGTGTCACATGACGCACTTTCGATAGCGATTTAATATCCAGGTCGCGACTGGCTCTTTTGCGCGAGCGAGCCAGCCGCAGTTGATTTCGATCCGGATCGTGCTCGATCGCGATCGAAAGTGGCCGTGTGCTTCTTCTGAACCTCGCCGCCATCGAAATGCGACTTACACGGCCGACAATTTCTTTACAGCTATGCTTAGAGCTAGTTTCCGAACGCCGCGGGAAAATGGAGCACGAAACCATCGGAAGATCTTTCAAAGTCAAGCGGTAGCTCCTCAGTAGGACTACTGCGTAATGCTGCTGGGACACTCTGGTGCATTCATTCGCCGTTTACCTGTGGATAGACGAACGAATCGGGTGTTGGCCAGCGTCCGTGCTACAAAGTGCGTTTTCTGTATTCTGCGTTGACGTGCCAGTGCACCAGCAAGTTGCGTCGCTTGAGTCAGGCGAACGTTGTAATGTGGCGCGCGCAGAACACCACTGTTGCGTCCGCTCTCGCCGCTTAAAAAGCAAGCTTACCACGACCGGGACGGACATGAAACCAACGCCAAGAAAGCGGCTGGTGTGTCCGTATATCGCAAGAATACGACCAAGCTGTGCGAAAGGCTCATCGTTTATTTTAACGATGCGGCGAAGCGTTGATGTGGACGTGACAGGATGCATATTTACAGATCGAGCTCGCAGTCAGCGGCTGAGCTCAGTCCTCGGCCTTCTCGGGAGGCGGTCCGCACGGCTGCAGCATCTTCTCCATGATGTTGAATCGCACGCGCGCCTTCGTCTCGTTCTCGACGACCGAGAAGTAGTTGAGCATGTCGAAGTGGCCCAGATACGAGGCGTAGCTGTCTCGGTGTTGGTTCACGAGCCACTCGTAGCGGGCAGTGTCCGCGTGGCCCGTGCCGATGTACTTCGACTGCAGATGTTCCAGCTGGCTGTGTATGTTGTAACGGTCGCCCATTTCCTCTTGTCTCGGTCGGCCTCTGTGGAACTCGAGTCTGGTGCGAAGCTAGCGGGAGTCAACAACACACACACACACGGGTGCACGAGAAACAGGCAACGTCAATGCTGTGCGAAGAGAAACGTCGGCGGCGAACACATAAGCCGCAGCGTACTTGGACCGCTAAAGCTACGGGTCAGAACTCTATTAGAACTTTGTTACTGCACCATAGAACAGATATATAACTGCACTGCACAACGCACGAAAAATGCCAGCAGAACGCCGAAAAACACCTCCGAGGTCCAGATGTGTTGATGGTGATAATGATAAAACGCCGTGACGCCACTAATGTTCAAACTGGTTCAAACTAACAGAAAAAAAACAAAAAGAAAGTAATTTGCATTTATGCAGCACAAAAAAGAGATGTTTATTCACACCAAACTTAAATATGAATGCTTTATTGAGCATTTCACGTTTACCAGCGACCTGCTATCATTCGAACAGCGCGGCTTGGTGATCTCTAAGGCTATGTAAAAGTAACGCACATGTTCGCTTTACCACAGTGATAAAGCTGTACGGTGCTTAATTAGGATAGAATGTCCTCGCATTTGTTTTCGACTGCGATCAAGCCAGAGCACAACTCAGAACTTCTTTGATCAACTTGCTGATCTTGCATGAGATGTTGTTTTCCTGCTTTCGTTTTCGTTCAGTGCCGCTGCCATCTTGGTTCACGTGTGGAAAGCAGCTGGGCGTTGATTTCTGTGCTGTGTAGCGGTTGCTGTGCAAATTTTCCGTTTATTTCCTAATAGTGGTATGCCTCTCGTCACCCACAAACGATGACTGGTTGCTGCGTGCCGCTGTGGGATCTAGCCGAAAAGGACATCGAATGTTTCGCTTCCCTCGTGACAAAGAGCGCCGGAAGATATGGGAGGTACAAATGAAACGCGCATTTTGGGAGGCGAAGGACACGAGCAAGATATGCGAGGTAAGCAACTCAGGGAAACCATCGGAGATACCATTAAAGATACCTTCACTTTAGCGAGACATGCGTAGGGACAGCGTTCTTGGCACATTGTCATGAACGCTAGCTGGCACGCAGTAGGTTGGAATCGTATTGCAGTGCCAGGAGCGCGCTGTCGCGTGTAGACGACGACCACGGAATCTATAGATTTATGGCAAATTCGGCAGATCGCACCGGAGCGCCCTGAGGCGTAATTTCATCCCGTCATTGATCGTCGCTCTAGTGCGCGCGTACCGGTGCGATTAACCGAATTTGCCAGTAGACTTCCTAATTGACGACGACGACCGACGCGTAGGCTATAGTGTCGCGATATATTACGAAAATGAAGAAAATCTCCGAAAGTGATCGCCCGAGAATGCCGCCTCTGTGCGGACGCGTTCATGCCAACGTGTTTGTTTTATCGGTCCGACAATGGTTTCCCGCGCTCGCAGCAGCCGCGTTCCCATGTGGCACCGGAAGGCAAGAACGCTCGCATATTGAGCACCAAGATTGTGCGTTGTGTCCGATACGTGAATAACGTACACTTGGGTCATGAACGTGTGTGTGAAATTTTACACTAGTACCTGCCGATCATCTCTGCTCAAACAGTTAATAAACCTCAAACGAAAGCGCTCTTAATATTTGTGCAGTACCACGTGCCCATTTAAATGAAGTACGTAACAAGATTGACCTGCAATGTGGCCTGGGCACCTACCAACAGTCCCCGCATACACCCGGTTTGTGTCCGTTTAACTTCATGCAGTCTCCGCACCTCATTCCTCTAGTATGATGACGTACAGGTCAGGCGAGGCCATTGCTCAAAGCGAACCCCACTTGGGGTCGTCTGCTGCCACGTGCATGCACCCAGCGCCGGCCGGCCATTGCTCAGTGGCGCTTTTCAAAAGTTCTCGCAGTCGCCCGATGTGGCGCCACGGGTCTGGTTAGAATAAAGCCCCTCAATCTCCCAAAGTAGCGCCATTCACTTCTCTCCTCCTCCGCTCGGCGCGGCCTCGACGGTGGCGCCGCCGGCAGTGGGCCTGCCATAGCAGACGACGGCTAACACGCTACGGGAGGAAATCCGCGGAAAAGTTCGTTCGAGTCCTGCGGAGCAGTTTTTTCAATCTAGATCGTGCTTTGTCAGTCGGTAACTGGCCTTAAGAATGTCGTGTCGGATTTGCGGAAGAAATAGAGAAAAGCACCATTATTCAAGGCGTATTTAAGGCGTAAAGCGCGCGCACGTTGAAAGTTCGTGTTGCTGAAACACGACACAAGCACGCGGTGTGCTCAGACACGCGAGTAATTACCAGAGTTTCAGGTTTTGACAGCGCGAAAGTATGTGCACGTGGTTTCGTAGGTTAATTTACGTACCTGCAGGATGCTTTTGTTCGGCCGGCGCGTGAGAGATTCCGACTGTCTGCGGTCAGCAATGCCTGGCAGCAGGGCCGTTTCTGTTCCGCGCCTTTTACAGATGTACGTAGCTCATGCACAGGTTGTGGTGGCCATGAGCAACGTTTTCACACATAGGCGGTATAGATAATTTTAACAACTTACCAGCATATGAAATCGTTATTTATTTATTACAGTGCAAATGGTTAGAATTTGATAGAAAAGAAAGAAGGAACTTGATGGGACAACTGGAAAGAGGTTCAGAAAATAATTATCCCCCTCCCTCATTGGCACCAGCAACACTTTTGTTGAAGTGCTAATTTTATCTCTGTATACTACGTGCGTCTGTATTCTTTTGCGTTGTAAGTTTTCACAAGGAAGCAGTGTTGCGTTAACTGGAACAGTCAAGGCACACAAGACAGAAGAAAAGTTGATTCTTGGGTTTTACATCCCAACACCACGATCTCATAAGGCACGCCATAATGGGGGCTCTGGATTAATTTTTTTTTGCAGCTGGGGTTCTTTAACGCACCCCCAATGCACTGGACACGGGCCCGTTTTGACACGGGCGTCAAAAGAAGAGGTTGGAGGAGCCGTGTCACTTAACAAAGCCGCGCGTTCTTTGCCACTTGCTCGAAGTCAGCCCGCCCGATCTTGTGAATCCACACTTTTCTTCGTTTTGCGTTGCGCCCGGCGGATGGTAAAACAAAAAGCTTTTTGCCGTCACTGGGTCTGTTGTGGCAACCGTAGGCGCAGCAGCACGGCATCGCAATTAAGCACTCGGCCCTAACACATTGTATAAAACTACCGCGCTCCTTCAAACCGCCTGCCGTACTTCGTCGCGGAGGCCCAAAAATGGGGGTCGCAGGCCCAAGATTGGGGGTCGCAGCGCGCTGGAAAGAAAAGATATACAAAAGCGCGGCGCCTGCTCTGCGCCGGAAAGAAAAAAATATACAAAAGCGCGGGGCCCGCTTTCACGTGACACAGATTGGCCAATGGGGGAGCGGAGGAGGCTGGGGCGACAAGAGGAGTGGAGGAGGAAGCGCCTGGGTGAGCGGGGTGGCGGAAAGATCTAAGAATGGCGCTACTTTTGGAAAATTGAGGGGCTTTAAAGCACGTACGCTTGTAGCGCCATCTACTGGCGGCCAAAATAAGCAGACACGGCTGATAGGCAAGCGGCTGTGGACTGCCTCCCACTACAGATGGATGCGCAACAGGCGGGGTCTTAAAGACGCATCAGCTCGTTGCTGTTCGGCGGTGTTACCTGCCGTTACTGTTTCCATGAAGGCGTTGTAGTCGAGTTCGCCTTGCGGTTGCGGGCCAATAAGGGTGCGAGAGAAGCAGTCGGCGTCAGAATGCTTCCTCCCGGACTTACGCACCACGGTGATGTCAAATTTCTACAGTCTGAGATTCCATCGCGCAAGTTGACCTGTTGGATCCTTAAAGTTTGCCAGTCAACCGCAAGCGTGGTGGTCGCTTACCACTTTGAAGCGCCTGCCGTATATGGAAGGCCGAAATTTAGTCGTAGCCCAAATGATCGTAAGGCATTCTTTCCGTCGCAGAATAATTCGCTTCCGCTTTTGACACTGACCGGTTGGCGTAAGCTATTATGCTTTCAACTCTATCATTTCTGTGAGCTAACACAAACGTCACCGACGGTTACGCTACTTGCGTCGGTGTTGATTTTCGTCTCGGCGTCTTCGTCGAATTGTGAAAGCACTGGTGGTGACTACAGCCGTCGTTCCATCCCCTAAAAGGCGTCGTCTTTCAAAACTAAATTGGCAACTGCGCCTCCATAGCTTGCTGCCCATACTTTTCGGGATAAAGGCTGACGGCAGTCGACACGCGACGGTGACAGGTAGCCGCACGGTGACAGCGAACTGTATAGTCGTCGACGGCTTCACTGAGTGGCGGCAAGGTAGTGGGGGATATCGTGAGGGCATTAGTTTTGCTGAGGGCTTGGAGTGCTCACGGCGAACCCTCGAAGTGGAATTTCACTGCATGGGTACCAGCGATCCTCGTAGTCCCAATTTCACGGTATCGGCACCAGCGATAAACGTGACCCTCTTCTGCGCAGTGATAGCAGAGAGGATGGTGGTCGGTTTGCGCGCGTAGTGTCGGCCTTCCTTGGAAGGCTACGCTGTGCCACAGTACGGCTTTGTGGCAGCGGCGTGGACGCGAAGGGGCACCATGGCGGAGGCCGATGGGGCATTATTTCATCGCGGCTGGCTGGAGCTGCGCCGATTGCGACTGCAACTGAGGAGTTTAAGTAGTCGCTGTAGCTTCCTCTGGACCCCTTCAGAGACCGAGGGCACCTATGGTTGCTACGAAGGCAAGATGTTGCGCAGTTCTTCACGCACGATGGTCTTGATGGTCTCTTGGAGGTCATCGGAGCCCAGTGCTTGCATGGCGCCCTGCGGCGTCGTGAGGACTTGGCGGCTATATTATGTAGTACGCATTTACAAAGTTTTATCAGTCGTCGTTGCCTTTCCCAAGAACTCGGCTATGGCTTTCGGCGGGTTGCGGATCAGTTCGGTGAATGTTTTTCCTGTTTGACGCCCCGCATTAAGAAGCGGACTTTTTTTCTCCCGCGACATTTCTGATTCCGCCTGCCGTAAAAGACTGGTCATCTCTTCCGTGAAGATTGCGATGGTCTTGTTGAGCAGCTGGACTCGGTTTTCTAGTGCAGTTAGGGCTCGCTTTTGGCCAACGACGCTTGTGAATGTCTCTAGGAAGCCGCTAAAGAACAGGTGCCACTTTGTTAAGATGGTTTCTCGATTCTGGAGCCACGTTCTGTCGGCGTCTTACACTGCGAAAAAGACATGGCGCAGCTTGTTGTTGCTCTTTTAATTGATAAATTTCATACCAGTGTAGCCAGCTTTCCGAGTCCTCATATGTTTATCCGTGGAACGTTGGTGGTTCCCTGGGCTGCTGCAGCACGATTGATGCTGGCGACACTGGGGCTTCCATTGTAGCTGCTTCCGTGGCCGTGCACTTCCTCGTCATTTGAAGTAGAAGTCCGTAGAATGGTAGCGAAACTTGCTGCCTTCGGCCATTTCTCTGGCACTTGGTAACGTTGGAGTTTTCCTCGGGTGTCGGGTTGGATCGCGGCTTCACGGTGGCGTTCGTTACATGAATGCACGGGCACTTCCACCAGATGGTGAAACACGGCTGGAAAACCCTCAATAGTCTGTCTAAATTTTAATTGAGCGAACCTGTGCTAATAAAAGCAAGTTACACTCAAAGCACAACGATGGCTGCAAACACAGCTGGTTATCGTCGAAAATTTGATCTGCCGGTGAAGCGCAATGTGCCGTGTGAGGCAATGACAATAACGTACTTGGAAATCTTGAAGAATGGCGCATAACAACGCCTCAAGCAAACACGTCTCACTGTGTGTTCTGCGTACTATGACGAGAAACAGCAGTTGCAGACGCAAGGTAACAGGTACCAGCAACTCACCACACTTATATTTTGCTAAACACTGAATAAATGAAACATTTTCGCCGTGAATTTCACCGCTAGTTCTTGTCAGTCAATGTAAACAGCACAGAACGCTTAGCTTACGATTAGCCACAGTGCGTCGGAACCGGATAAGTTTTTGTCTGAGTAATTTTCTCACCAGCGCTTGCACAGACGCTTATCTCGTTAAGAATGATGTTCTAAAGTAAAAAAAAAGTGTAGGATGCAGGCCGCTTCCGTTGGAAGCTTGTCTCTTGCCTCCTTGTTTTGAATGCCTTGCGCTATGTACATATACGGGAGCCCAGCGCAACTGGCTTACCACAGTTGCTAGAAAGCATTTTTTTCTGGCTACGAGGCACGGTAGCTCATTTGTTACATACCAACAACGCACTTGTCGCAAAAGCATGTCCAGTAGCTTTAAAGCCTTTTGGAAAAGCCAATTCGTTGCGTACAACCGTAGCAGCGCACAAAATGCACACAGTGAGAGAAAAAGAAACAGTGCTCCAGGATTGACGTATGTGGACACACGAGCAGCGCAGTGCGGACCACTGTTGTCGCTGTTATAGCGCCGGCTACTGCGCTGGTTTTTTGTGCCTTGTTGAAAGTTCTAATGCTTTTTCAGGCTAAATATGCACAGCGTGTCCGCATGCAGGTATAGAATTTGTCCCCCTTTAGGATATACCAGAATTCGAGGATTACGCTTTCTGAAGCGACCACAGTCCACGCCAGCGACGTGGAGAGCCGCCTGTGCATTACCATAAAGGTGTTGATTTATGACCGCCATATCGACAACCAGCCTCAAGAAGAGTGAGTTCCGAAACCATGTGCTGCATTGAATTAGGGCAGTGAAGCTTGCACACCATGCTTCTAGCGCGTAGGAACGAACCACAGGCGATAATGCACAAGCCAGAGTTCTCTACGACGGAGTCCGCTGTGACAGAACGTAGAGCTTTGGGAGATGTTAAGCCCGAAACCTATCTGAGTTTTGTGTTTCCTCGGTAGGTGCCTGCGTAAACTCGCTCTTATTTTTGTAAACGTGTTCGTATACGCATAACTTACGCATCGTTTCTTCATAAGCCAGTTTTGTGTTACATGTCTTTGCCCCTTATACAAGTCCACAGTCCAAGAGGCCTACTGGTCTATTTCACGCAAAAATGTTATGGTGTTCTAGGTGCCAAAACCACGATCTAGTTATATGGCACGAAGTAGTGCAAGGACTCCGGCAATTTGGACCACCTGGGCTTTTTTAACGTGCACCCAAGTCTGCGTAGACGAGTGTTTTCACATTTCGCCGCCATCTATTAAACGCAAGCCCTCGGCATGACAGATCGCTTTGTTCGCTGATATCCAAGGCCAGTGCAAGTATCGAGAATCACTTTCCGATCTGATACGCTTCGATAGCTCGGGAGGAAGCGCTGTGCGGGCTTTCGTTTTGCTGGGCTTACGAGGAAATAATTTCACGGCTGCATTACTGAAAAATCCGGGCGGTAGTAGTTTTGGGAACACCGGCTGCGTGTGCGTTGCGTGTCATATAAATGGTATAGTTATGTCTAACTGCGTAGTATTTTAGCTGAAACTGCAAATTTCAATATTTGAGGCACCTGTTTTAGAAACAAAAAAAATGGCGTACCTGCGTTTTGATAGGTTCAGTAGGTCGACATCTTACGGCCGATGCAGGGTTGTCGATGCAGAACGTCGCTATCGGCGAAATAGTTCGGCTGTAGGGGTCGGGCTGTGATCCTCTCTGGACACGTCTTGGGGAAGTCGATGGCTACCGGCTTGAAGTGGAGTCTGCCGTCTGCTGCTGGGTGAAGAGTTTGCGACGAAGACTGTAGCAGCGTCTGCGTGACGTGAAAAAGTCATTGCTTTTGAACATAGATGAAAAAAAAATGTAAACGTTCAACCACTGCATGATCTGATTCACTTACTTTCAAATGTTTTCCACACAAGAAAATAAGAATATGCGATTTAACCATGGTTGAAACTGTACATGTGGCGTTTCGAAAGAAATGGCACTTACATATTGACGGCATATTGACACATGCACTTGTTCATCTTTTTCCGGTGACCGCTATTGAGCCGCTACCAAAAGTTGAACGTTATCGCTCGGCGGAGGACGCGCCTCCATATATCGGAAGTTTCTCGAATGGTATCAGCGGTTCTATTCGTTGTCTGTTGTCATGGCACATTCTGTGACCAGATTGTACGCGCGACCAGATTTATGCAGTGCGTTATGCAAGTTACACAGGCCCCAGCGATTATGCTGGCACGCTTAGCACGCTGATCAGATTTCGACGATCATCGACTGTGCTCACCGCTATGGTTTTACCTTCAATGTCACTTTCTGTTGTGGGGTCAGATCCGTCCAATGAAGAGTTTGTTTCATGATTCACAGTTTTAGCTCCTTAGTTCATCGTCACTAGAACGTGGCATTTGGTAGAGGCGCCTTGCGTTCATGTACCGGACGCCCCCGCAAAGCCGTGGGACCGGCGAGAACCTTTAAGAGAACGCAAGCGCCGCCCCACACCATCAAGCCAGCTGCAGGCTACAATATCTGTCCCCCGAGCAAGAACTTGTTCCTCAGATGAGCGATAAGTGCCACGACAGAAGCCACAATGGCAACTTCAGTGGCACTTACACCGAACGTGTTGCAGCAGCTCAGTGAACCACCAACCTCCCGCGGGTCTTCATTCGTTACCTGGAGAGCTGGCTGGAAACTTACGAAAAGGTCAGCGCGTTCAAGAAGTCCAACTATGACGACAAGCTGCGTCATGCATAGTTCTCCGAAACTAAGCCGCATAACCCCCCTCGTCCCTCTCCCCCCGCCCACGCCGGCACTCCTCAATCATGTCCCTAAAGCGCCACCAGACCAGTCTTGAGACTTGGCAGCTATTCGGCGGTCAGCACTGGAATGCTGTTGCAATATTATGGCCGAGGCGTCGAAACGATCACTCACCAGGTCTAGGAAAAGGCCGCTGAACTGATGGCATGAAGCAGCTCGACATTCTTCCAGCTAAGAGATGGCGGAATATGTTCGCCTTTCTCGTTATTTCGATGCTTGTTCCGAAATCTCAACGTGCTGCCGCTGGAAAGGCCGTACTGGTCACTTTTCAACGATTTATGTTTCACAGCCATCCCCCCAAAA
This sequence comes from Dermacentor albipictus, assembly GCF_038994185.2. Lineage (NCBI taxonomy): Eukaryota > Metazoa > Arthropoda > Arachnida > Ixodida > Ixodidae > Dermacentor > Dermacentor albipictus. Next base: position 98,560,997 of record NC_091829.1, on the reverse strand, counting down.
ATAGAAATTTCAATCAAACCGTACATTAACCGTTCAATCTATAAGAAATATTAATGTCACCCGTTACCTCGTGTGGTTTTTATCCTTATTTGTAGAACACTTTTCGGGCGCAATTGGCAACGGGAGAAAGGAGTCGCATGAAATTCAAAATTAAGCAATCTATGGAGAGAGAGAGCCGAGGAAACAGCCAAACTGGAAATAAAAGCAAAAAATAACAAATTTAGGCGTTGTTTGTGAAAATATTTGTCCACGAAAATCTTTTTATTTAAAAAGGAAGTAGAGGAAATGGCGCCGGATGTGAAGACTGGTTCTATGTGTTTTGAATGAAACTTCTAAAGTTATCATTCGAACCGCCTGATGAAGCTACTTCTTTGCTGTGCTTTTGTGGATGTTTTTATAACCTTTTGCGGTGTCGTAGTGCGCCTAGAACCGCAGCGTCCAGCGCTCTACGCGGTTGTACGGGAATGGTGGCCAGGCTTCATTAAGGAACTTCCCAAATTACGATACGAGTCGGTTTTGGCACCTAATTTGGTAGAGAAGTAAACGAGGGGTACAAAAGAACTGTGATTGTTCCACAAATATATCGTTCTCGATAATTCTTTCAGAGCTAATTAGAAAAACAGTACTAGAAATCTTCATTTTACGCTTTCGCTTGTTGACTTGTTCTTGGTTGTTTCCTTGCTGCGTTTCTTACCTGCGCGAGCCAATTTGATGTGGTTCCTGGTTTGTCATGTAAAGGATAGGTGTATATGACAGGTGTACTTGTGAAATACACCTTGTTTCACTTCTCTTTAGTGGGTGTACGTGCTTTTATATCGAATGGTGGGAATTAATGTTTCTGCTAGTATAAGTACACCGCCCCTGATTTGCATAGAAAAGTTACTTTGGGGACGCGTCCCCCTCCCTCCTGAAAAACAAATCCTGGGTACGTGCCTCCTCGAAGCGAAGAATACGCAAAAAGGAGACCTGACGACCCGACGTATAAGACACTCTCTGCGATGTAAGGCTAAGAACTACCGACCTCGATGTTCTGGTTGATGATCACAATGTCACTATCTTAGTCTGTACAGGAGCCGACTGCTGTGTCGGCGCTGGCCCCTTCAGTGTCCGACAAGTTGAGGAAACTCATGAGTGCCTAGGAAGGCCATCAACAACACTTGGCAGCTGGAGGACACTTAATAACGGTGACCGGAATCTGCATGGCAAGGGTTACAGATGATGACCGGACTAGCCCAGCGACCGTCGTTGTTTTGCAAGAATGCTCATGGGTGGTAATCCTCGGCATATACTTCTTGAGTCAACGTGGTGTAGTCATCGACTTAATATCGATAAAGCCATGCGATACCGCCGCAGCGTTCTCACAGTAATCGCGCCCTAAGTGTACTTGAAGACCCGAGTCAGTAACGCGCGTCGCGCCTGCATCATGATTTTTGTCGCCACAGAAGCAGCCGCAGGCATCAATGCCATCGTCGAGAGCGACGAACAGCTGCTGGTCGATTGTGAAATTGGTGCTGCAAACGGTTTCGCACAGTTAAGCCGAGGAAATGCAGAACTATTCGTGACGAACTTCAGCCAGGAAGATAAACACCTGAACAATGCACGAATATGGCATACCGGGAAGAAGTTGCAGCAGTCAGCGATGCACTTGTTCCCGTTTGGATTTTGCCGAAGATATAACGACGGCGCGTGGTCTTGAACCACTATTTGATATTGAGCCATCTTTTCCCTGTCATAAGCAAGAACTGCTCTATGGTATCTTCCTGCTGTACAAGGACTGCTTTTCGTCGTCATCAAGGATCCGAGAAACAGCAGTTGCTAAGCATCGCATAATAAAAGAAAAATTTGCTCCACCCCTCCGCCAGTGCCTTTACCCTGTTTTGTGCACAAAGATGAATCTACATAAAACAACAAATCGACGAAATGCTGCACGACGACATCATCCAGCTGTCGAAAATCTCGTGGGTCTCTCTTGTATTCTTGGCGAAGAAGAAGGATAGAATTCTGCATTTCTGCGTCTATTAGCGTAGCCTGAACAAAATCACGATGGAGACATAGGCCCTCCCTGTGAGAGATGTTTGGAAAAATGACTAATGGATGCGAAACTTTTGTTACCGACAGGAACGAGGTAATTTCCATTTTGAGTGACTTTTAATAAAAGAACGAGCGAGGTGAAGCGAAGAGAAGCACTAGTAAAACATGTAACCCTTAAGCACTTGACTAGTAAGGTCTCAAAGAATTAGAAAGCCCCACGCCGCCATAAATAAAGTTTGTGAATGTTCACCTTATGGACGTGGATATATTGTCGGCGGGTCGATATATACCGCTTCACGATGACGCCAGGGATGAGCGCGATGTGGTCGGACGGGCCATGGAAGGCCTAGGAACAAACAGCAGGGTAGGCCTGGCACAGTCTTGTCCCACAGAACCAACGGAAGGCCCAGGGCTGGAATTCATACCGGTCCAAGTGCGGGGTACCGTGGCAGGCTGAGAAATCGCCAGGTAAATGGAGTAACCAAGTAGCAGCTGGGCTTCGGGACGGGAACCCGACGAGCTCTGGCTGCCTGGCACTGCTCGCTTCTGATGATGATGATGAAGCCGCAATTCTGTGCTGGCCCTCGAGCTTCCCTCGGCACTTCTTTTTCCTTTTTCTCATTCTTCACGTGTTAAATCGCTATTGGTTAGATTTGTTCTTTCGTCATTTCCGGTGTTGTGCTTTTTCTTTACCTTCCATTCGACACATGGAAGGATCATTGCAACTTCGTCGTCTTCGTCGTGCTCGATTCGTTTCGGACAAGCACCGCATAGCACCACGGACACCGCCTACCACATCTGAATACCTCGCACAAAATAACGGCTTCCCCCCGTTTCTTTGTGAAAGATAAAAAACTATCCTAAACGGGCGTGAGATCGGAAACACAAATATTTCCACACAACACAATCCATGAACTAATTCCCTTAATGTACACTGAGGCACAAATTCTTTCACACGGGCAAAAAATCAGTCCACAGTAGTCATTAAACAAGAACAGTGTAATATTTTCTGTCACAAGCTTAGCGCCTGTGGTTACAACCAACTGTGATTTTGCCTGGTTTTCCACCCCGCCTCACCCCCCCCCCCCCCCCATATTCTGAGTTAGCGTTGACAGAAGGGCGTCAAGTGCATAACATTGACTAGTTCAGGCCGCGAGCGGCGCTTGGATTTCAGAATAGCGTTTAGCACGACGTCATGTCCTGTGCGGGAATACGTCACGTGATCTTGTAGGGTCCGAAATAGTGTCGCAAAAGCTTCTCGATAAGTATTCTTCGGCGTATTGAAGTCGAAACCCAAACACGGTCGCAGGACTGGCACTCGACGTAACGTCGTCGAAGTCTGTAGTGTCGGCTTTCGGCCCTCCGCTGGTTCTTGACCGGCCGGCGGGTGAGCTATCGGGCTTCATCGACGCGGTGAAGGTAGGCGGTGACTTCCAGATACACTTCGTCGGTGACGTGCGGCAGCATGGCGTCGAGAGTCGTGGCCGAGTTCCTGCCGCAAGCCAGCTTACGGTGCGATCTGCGCTGTTTTTGCACAGCCATGTTGTGAGCGAAGGTTATGAACGGGAGGACGGCATTCCTCGTATTGTGTTCGATGTCGACATACATCGCTAACATGTCGGTGAGCGTTTTGTTCCTTGTTCACACGTTCTCTAGGCCGTTCGTCTGCGCTTTGTAGGCAATGGTCCTCCTGTGGCTTGTCTGGCTGTATTGCAGAATGGCTTGGGTGAGCTCCGCTGTAAAAGGCGTTCTTCTGTCGGTGATGAGGGATTCTGGGGCGTCATGTCACAGCAGGATGTTCTCGACGGAAAATTTCGCTTCTTTCGCTGCACTACTTTTGGGCAGGGCTTTTGTTTTGGCGTAGCTCGTAAGGTAGTCTGTGGCCACGAAGATCCACTTGTTTACAGATATTAATGTCGGAAATGGTCCCAGCGAATTCACCACAACCTGCTGAAAGTGTCGGCAAGGACGCTCGATCGGCTGTAGTAAACGTGATGGCCTTGTCGGTGGTGTTTTTCGTCACTGGCTATCACGGCCTGTGTTGAGGTAGCGGGCGACGTCAGTGGTCACGAGTGGCTGGTAGTGCTTGTATTCTTGCGAGCGTACCGGAAAACCCAGGGTGCCCGGCTGTCTGATCGTCGTTCAAGACTTCTGGCCGCAGTGCTGCTGGCACAACGACAAGGTAGTTTTCACGGAGTGGGGAGAAGTTCTTTTTATGAGGACGTGGTTGCGCAAGGAAAACGAAGACAAAACGAACCAAAGAACTCGGTGTCTTGGAGGGATAAACGATCTGCGCGAGCCAAACGTCGTGATCGGCACGGACAGCCGGACCGCAATGCGCCATGAAGGTGGACGCGGTCACGGGGCTGACGCCTCAATGGGATCGTACACTATCTCCCTTGAGAGCACCACGCAGACGCATGACTCCTCGCCAGCAGCACGGCGCACATCGCAGGGGACCTTTTCTCACCAGACGCGCTACGGCGCAGCGATCACACATCAGAGGGGTCCCGCATTGGACGCTGCACCTAAGAATCGCGCTGTGAGCGGAAAGAGGAGTCGCGTCGCCTAAACACGAGGGTTCGAGTGACGCACGCTGGAAGTTTGAAGGGGAGAGAGCGAGAAAATTTATTAAACGCAATGGTATTGGGGCATTCTCGCACTGGTCCCCGCACGGCCCCAATGCGCTCAAACGACACGAAGGCGAGATGGATGGATGGATGGATGTTATGAGCGTCTCCTTTGGAACGGTATGGTAGGTTGCGCCATCATGCTCTTGCTAATGTACTGCCTAATGTCCTACCTAGGTTAAACAATAAAAAGAAAAACAAACACTATGTACTACCCCACCCTAATTTTCTGATCCCCTATTTCGAACTGTGCTTTTGTACGTCTCAGTTTTTTGTCGTTTTCCTACTTTTCTTCCACCAATCCTCTAATCGCACCTTACTGATGCCTATTGCGGACATGTTTACTTTTCCACTGATCTCGCTGAACCCAAGTGCTTCAAGGAGGCCAGTGGCGCCTAAATCGACCGCTGGGTAGACGTCTTCATATTGTAATAAAAAATGCTCCATAGTCTACCTAGCTTCACCGCAGCAAGCACATGCTTCTTCTTCCGTCTTATATCTTGCTTTATAGGTGCTTGTTCTAAGGCACCCCGATCTCGCTTCGAAAAGTAATCAGCTTCCCTTTGAGTTATCATAAATTGTTTCTTTCCTGATTTCATTTTTTCCTCCTAAGGAGTTACTCATGGCAGGTTTCTTTTCCATTGCCGCCACCCATGAGATTATTAATGCCTCTCTTACTTTCCGCTTGAGCTTCTTTGTTGCTGTGTTGCCCCCCCTACAGGCCGCATGCTTGCTGGAAAGCTTCCTAGTTATTTTTCTCCACTGTGAATCAATGTTTTTCCTGTGCAGATACCTGAACACTCTGTAGCGGAAACAAATGTAGCGGAAACATTCTTCGCTACTCGTTTAACGGTGACTTCTGTAATTTATACGCTTATATGTACAGATATACACCGCAGCGTAACTTTCTACGGCGCATTTATAAGGACACGCCGCATTCACTAGAGGCGCTTTTGTCGCATTTCGAACCATCGAACTCATGGCTGAGTGGTAGCGTCTCCGTCTCACACTACGGATACCCTCGTTCAATTCCCACCCAGCCCATCTTGTAAGTTGTTTTTATTGATTACTTACCTTCCGCCATTTTTCGCTCACAGCCAAAGCCGACGACACCGGCTTTTCTGCGACACTAGCTCCTTAACGCTATCGCGTTAATACACGGCGGAATACTCGAAGGCCAACGTCGGTATATCCTTGTAAGTGCTCGACAAGGCTTCATAACTCTGCACTTGCGCGTTGCTGTTGGGTGGTGTTATCTGCAGTTATTGTTCCTAGAAAGGCGTCGTTGTCGAGTTCGCCTTGCAGTGGCGGGTCAATAGGGGTGCGCGACAGGCAGTCGCCGTCAAAATGCTTCCTCCCGGACTTACGGATCACGATGATGCCAAATTTCTAGAGTCTGAGATTCCAACGCGCTATTAGACCTGATTGATTCTCTAAGCTTGCTAGTCAACGCAGGCAAGCTGGTCACTTACCACTTGTAAGCGCCTGCCGTATATGGAAGGTCGAAATTTCACCGTAACCCAAATGACCGGAAGACACTCGCTCCTTGTCGTAGAATAATTCGCATGCGCTTTTGACAGTGACCGGCTAGCGCAAGCTAATTATGCTTTCAACTCTGTCCTTTCTATAAACTAGCACGGCACCGAGGCCTACGCTGCTTGCGTCGGTGTTCATTTCCGTCTCGGCGTCTTCGTCGAAGTGTTAAAGCACCGGTGGTGACTGCAGCCGTCGTTGCAGCTCCTAAAAGGCGTCGTCTTGCAAAACTGAAAACAGCAAGGACATCTCCATCGGGTGCTCCTTTTAGTTTTTCGGATAAGAGCTGACGGACCGGCCCCCGGCTTTGCCTGTGTATGGTCGGTGCTACGGCGACAGGTAGCGGCCTGGGGACGGTGAACGGAATCGTCGTCGAGGGCTCCACTGAGTTGCGGCGTGGTAGTGGGCCATATCGTGAGGGCGTTCACCTTGCTGAGGCAGTGAAGCGTAGACGGCGGACCCTCCTAGTCCCCATTTTACGGTATGGACACAAGCCATAAACATGACCCGCTTCTTCGCAGTGATAGCAGAACGGATGGTGGTCGCGGGTGCCCCAACGTCGGTCTTCCTTGGGATGCTGCGCCGAGCCACTGTCGAGCTTTCTGGCAGCGGCGGCGGTGGAAGACGGAACTGCGGTGCTGCAGGACCCTGGCGTGGGCGCGAAGGGGTACCATGGCGGCGGGTGACGGTGGATTATGTCATAACATTTGGCTGGAGTTGCGGCTATTGCGGCTGCAACTGACAAACACCAAGTGATCATTGTAGTTCCTCCTGGACTCCCTCAGTGACCGAGGCCATGTGTAGTTGCAACGAAGGCAAGATCTTGGGCAGTTCTTCACGCACAATGGTCCTTATGGTCTCTTGGATGTCACCGGAGCCCATTGCTGGTTGGCGCCCTGCGGCGTCGTGAGCACTTGGCGTTCATATTATCTAGCGTTCATTTACCATGTTTTCTCAGTCGCTCCGCACCAAGACGCGGACTTTTTTTTTCTTTCCGTGAAGATCACGATGGTCTCATTGAGCAGCTGCACTCGGCTTTCTAGTTGAGTTTGCGTTCGCTGTTTGCCTATGACGCTTGTGAATGTCTGCAGGAAGCCGCTGCACAACAGGTGCCACTTTGTTAAGATGGTTTCTCGATTCTGGAGGCACGTCCTGGCGGCGTCTTACAATGCGAAGAAGACATGGTGCAGCTTGTCGTTGCTCTTTTAATTAGTAAATTTCATACCTCTCCAGCCATCTTTCCGGGTCCACATATGTTTATCCGTGGAACGTCGGCGTTTCCCTGGGCTGCTGCAGCATGATTGGTGCTGGCGACACTGGGCTGCCCTTGTAGCATCTGTCATGGCCATGCACTTCCTCGTCTTTTCAAGCAGAAATCCGTACTGCGGTAGCAGTCCTTGCTGCCTTCGGCCATCTCTCTGCTACTTGGTAACGTTGGTGTTGTCCTCGGTTGTCGGGCTTCGATCGCGGCTTCGCGGTGGGATTCGTTACATGAATGAATGGGCACCTCCACGAGATGGCGAAACACTGCAGCAAAACTGTCATCAGTTTGACTAAATTGTTATTGGGCGAACCGGTACCCAAAAAAGCAAGTTACACTTAAAGCATAACGATGGCTGCAAACATAGCCGGTTATCGTCGAAAAACTGATCTGCCGGTGAAGGGCTATGTGCCGTGTGAGGTAACAGAATACTAACCTACTCGGAGGTTTCGAACAATGGCGCATAACAACGCCTCAAGCAAACACGTCTCACTGTGTGTTCTGTGTACTACGACGACAAACAGCAGTGGCACACGCAAGGTAAAAGTGATCATGAACTCACCACTTTTGCATTGTACTAAACGCTGAAGAAATTAAACATTCGCCGTGAATATCACCGCTAGTTATCGTCAGTCAAAGCAAATAACACAGAACGCTTGGCTTACGTCGAGTTGCACAGTGCGCTGGATCCACACAATTTTTTGTCTCAGTTTTTCTCACCAGCGCTTGCACAGACTCGTATCAGGTTAAGAGTGATGTTCTGAACTCGAACAAAATTTAGGCTGCATGCCGATTCCATTGGAAGTTTCGCCAAGTCCTTTGCGCCCTTGTTTTGAATGCCTTGAGCTATGGGCATATCTATAGGAGCATAGTGCAACTGGCTTAGCACTGCCGCTGGAAAGTATTTTTTCTGCCTACGAGGTACGGTAGCTTCCGTTATTACTTACACCACATATGCAGGATAGGGGAACTGGCATGGAAGCTTTGATGCATAGCGCCTACTATACAGCCATTGAAAAGCGATGACTCGGGAGACTCAACTGTGTGAATGGCTAATGACGCCTTGTCTTCACAAAGACAGACTTTACTTGGAGAAAGAACGTCAGCTATTGTTCCGTATAAACCTTGAAGATGTTTTCGCGTGCACCATTATTCCAGTAACACACTTGCCGCACAAACATGTCGAATAGCTTTGAAGACTAAGCACAGCGTCGATTTTTTGTGCAAGCCTATTCGTTGCGTATAACGGAAACAGCGCACAAAATGCTCACAATGAGAGAGAGAGAAAAAAAACAGCACTTCAGGATTGTCGTATAACGACATAAGAGCAGGGCAGTGTGGATCACTCTTGTCGCCGTTATAGCGCTGGTTACTACGCTCGTACCTTATGCCTGGTTGAACGTTTATGTGCTTCTTCAGGCGCAATATGTACACTGTGTGCGTATGCAGGCGTACAAGGTGCCCCTCTGTAGGATATACGAGAATTCTAGGAACAAGCTATAAGAAGCGACGATAATCGACGCCAGCGACGTGGAGAGCTGCATGTGTATTACCATAAAGGTGAGGTTTTATGACAGGGATATCGAAAACCAGCCTCAAGAAGAGTGAGTTCCGAAACCATGTGCTGCATTGAATTAGGGCAGTTTATCTTGTACACCATGCTTCTAGCGCGTGGTAACCAACCACAGGCGATCATGCACAAGCCTGAGATCCCTAAGACAGAGTCGGCTATGACAAAGTAGAGCTTCGGGAGATGTTAAGAGGAAGCTTTAGCTCTTGTCCAACTCCGATGCGGCCTATTCAAACGCAAAAACGTTTTTCTGAGATAACCCCTGCCCCGATTTTAATGAAATTTGTAGCATTGAAAGAAAAAGGTAAACTCTAGTGACTGTTGGAAGCAGAATTTCGATTTAGGGCATGAATTTTGTTAAAAAAATTTTCAAATATGCGACAAAAAAAAAGAGGCACGAAGTTTACAATCTGATATCTCTGTATAAAGAACAGATATCACAGTTCTCTAAACGTCATCCATTAGATAATGAAAGCGGACAAATTCGATTTGTCATATTACATCTACCGTGAATTCGTTAGGTTGTTTACAGGGGTTCTGCAAAATCTGTATTTCGATATTACTAAATTTTTCGGGATTCATGCGTAACATATCAATTTTGTCCGCTTTAGATGTGCTATTAGATGCAATTCACAGAATTGTATTATAATTTTGGTTGTTGAGTTACATAGTTGTAAACTTCGTAGTTTCGTTTATTGATTTTTTTTTAAATTTTGCCAATTTTTGATAAACAATTGACGAATCAAATAAAACATTCGAAGCCAACAGTCACTAGATTTTAAGTTTTTCTTTAAATGCAACAAACCTCGTCAAATTTGGCGCAGTGGTTCCGGAGAAAAACGAATTCTCTTTTTAGATGTATTTACATAGGAGCACCCGAGCTAAAGCATGCTCTTAAGCCCGAAACCTATTTGAGTTTGTTTGTCCCTCGGTAAGTGCCTGCGCAAACGCGCTCTTAATTCTGTAAACGTGTTCGTATACACATAACTTACGCATCGGTTCTTCACAAGCCAGTTTCGTTCTACATGTGGTGGCCCCTTGTACAAATCCACAGCCCAAGAGGCCTACTGGTGTATTTCACGCAAAATTATTACGGCGTTTTACGTGCCAAAACCACGATCTGATTATGACGCACACAGTAGTGGGGGAATCCGGAAATTTGGACCACCTGGGAGTTTTTAACGTGCACCCAAGTCTGAGTAGACGAGTGCTTTGGCATTTCGCCCCCATCTAATAAACGCAAGCCCTCGCCATGACAGATCGCTATGTGCGCTGATATCCAAGGCCCGTGCAATTATCGAGAATCAGTTTCCGCTCTGATGCGCTTCGATAACTCGGGTGGAAGCGCTGTTCGGGCTTTCGTTTTGCTGGGTTACGAGGAAATCAATTCACGGCTGCGTCATTAAAAATCCCGGGCGGTAGTAGTTTTGGGAACTCCGGCTGCGTGTGCGTTGCGTCTCATATCAATGCTGTAGTTATGTCTACCTGCGTAGTATTTTAACTGAAACTGCAAATTTCAAAATTTGAGGCACGTTTTCTAGAAAAAAATAGAAATTAGCATACCTGTGTTTTGATAGGTTCAGCAAGTCCACGTCTTACGACTAATGCAGGGTTGTCGATGCGGAACGTCGCTATTGGCGCAATAGTTCGGCTGTAGGGGTCGGGCTGTGATCCTCTCTGGCCATGTCTTGGGGAAATCGATGGCTACCGGCTTGAAGTATAATCTGCCGTCTGCTGCTGGGTGAAGAACTTGTGACGAAGACTGTAGCAGCGCCTGCGCAACGTAAAAAAAGCCGTTCCAATTGAATATAAATAAAAAAAATTACGTTCAACCATCGCATGATCTGATTCGCTTACTGTCAAATGTTTTCCACACGAAAAATTAAGAATGTGCAATTTAGCCATGGATGAAACTGTACATGAGGCGTTCCCAATGAAATGGCACTTACAGATTGACGGCATATTGACACGTGTAATTGTTCGTCTTTTTCCGGTGACTGTTTTTCAGCCGCTACCAAGCGTTGAACGTTATCGCTCGGAGGAGGACGCGCCTCCACATATCGGAAGTTTCTCGAATGGTATCGGTGGTTCTATTCAATGTCTGTTGTCATGGCACGTTCTGTGACCAGATTGTACGCGCGACCCAAATTCTGCAGTGCGTTATACAAGGAACGCAGGCACCAGCGATTATGCTGGCATGCTTAGCACATCCATCAGATTTCGACGACCGCCGACTGTGCTCACCGCTATCGTTGTACTTTGAGTGTCACTTCCTGCTGTGGGGTCAGATCCGTCCAATAAAGGGTTAGTTTCCAGATTCACAGTTTTCGCTCCGATGTTGTTCACGCTTACCAGAACGTCGCACCTGATAGAGGCCCTTTGCGTTCATGCACAGGGTGGTCCATTATGAAAGGCAACTCGCAAGCGCGTGGCCTGTGCTCTGGAGAGGCTGCTTAGAGTGCCATCAACAGGGAACAAACGGAAGTACGTACGCTTGTAGCACCATCTACTGGCGGCCAGAATAAGCAGACACGGCTGATAGGCAAGCGGCTGTGGACTGCCTTCCACGCCAGGTGGATGCGCAACAGGCGGGGCCTGCAACGCAGCGTCTGCTGCTAGCAAACCGCAGCTGGTACGCTAGCACCTTGGAAACATGAAAGGATTAACATATGCCCGCTTAGTAATATTCACTCCCAGCGTATTTTAGTGCCTAAGCATTCTTTGGCGAGTACCGTACCAAGATGGGTCCACCACGCGAAACTTGTAATGCCTTGTATCTGGCAAAAAATGCGTGGTGTGCGACGTTACGACATATAATCGTTATAAAGCTTATAATAGTGTAAATGTAGATGATTGGTAGCTTTATCAGCGATGAGGAATAATTGAAAAAAGATTGATTAGAGAGTATAAGCATACAGATACATAGGGTCCACAGAAAATGCATGGGGAAGGCCATAGTAGGGCTGGGCAAACTGTAGGCCAACAAATTTGGGAGTGGGCCAATTTAAATTGCAGGGTGGACTAACTTGAATTTCGGAGGTGGGCCAACATGAAATATGAGGGTGGGCCAAATTGAAATTCGGGGTGGGCAAACTTGAAATTTGGGTGTAGGCCAACATAAATTTGGAGGTGGGCCAATTTAGGTTCCTCGTTGGGCCACCTGCTTACAATTTTGGGGTGGGCCAACGTGAAATTTTTAGAAATCTGGAGGTGGGACAAAGTGACATTCGAGCGTGGGACAACTCAAATTTGGTAGAAGGTCAAGCTGATATTTGGGGGTGGGCCAATTTAAATTTGGGGGTAGGCTTATGAACGCTTTGACAGTTCCAGTAGAGTTTCTACGTACTTTTTTGCAATACGGAGCCCTGGCTACATCCCCTCATAGCATAAATAAACGTCATCCGATTCAAAGCGGTTTCGGAGAGAAGTGCACTCAAGTGAAACGTGTTGTGCTTAACATCGTTTTTTTGCACAGCGACGTACGAGTTAGGCCCTACAGTGTTGAGGATTTCTGCGACGCCGTAGCCAACGCTGGTGGGCTTCCAGACGTGGTGACGTTGGGGGCGTATCAAATCAACCATGTTTGGGTGGTGACTCTCAACAGCACCGAAGCAACTAAGAAGCTGGTCGCTTTCGAGGAAGTGGAAGTAAAAGGACGCCGATGCATTATCTTCGATCTAGATTACCAACAGGTGAAACTAAGGCTACACTGGATGTTGCACGGCGTGGCAGACGACGACATTTGGACAGCTCTCGCTGCTTACGGCAACGTATCCGAACTGACCCGGGAGCGCTGGCGCGTCTCAGGCATCAATGAGAAGGGGTCCAGAACAAGGACCGTGCTCGTGAAGCTGAAACCTGGTTTGTAGGTCGATGATCTACCTCACTAGCTACGCGTTGCAGGAGAGTTGGCCCTTGTGGTGGTGCCTGGGCGGCCTATGCAGTGCCTACGCTGCCGTGGTACGGGCCACGTTTGACGTGAATGCAAGGTGCCAGGGTGCTCAAAATGCAGACGCTATTATCACGTTGACAGCGATTGTGTCCGCACAGATGCTGTGGCTACGGAGCCGGCTTCCCAAGACAAGTTGACGCAGCTGCTTATGGACGTCGACGAGGCGGAAGAGGCAGCGAAAGGAGCCGAGGAAGTGGGCAAGCCAGCAGGAATGACCGACCCGTTGGGGCTTGCCAGTGGTGACACAACCACGTCAAGCAACGGAGAGACGCACCCCGATGAGAAGAAATTGCCTGCATCTCGGGCGAAGGCGTCGGAAAATGGGAAGAGGGTTCCGGCACCCAAGGTCGTCGAACCAGCGAACAGCCCGCCGCACGCGGACCGGAGCGGCGGCCGCGCTGTCAGCGTCTCAGCGCCAGTGAAGCGCCCATATGTCCACACCGGCAACGAAGGGGGTAAGGTGGCAGCCTCCAGCGTCGAGGACCCGCCTGCAAAAACAACTCAAGCCAGGCGGGCAGTCTCCGGCAGTGACCTAACGTTTCGTTTGAGAGGCGAACCGGCGATACCGCACCTACGCTGCAAGGTTCGAGCCTGCATAGGGCGGCTCCGGCATCAACGATGGCGTCTAGCCACGCGCTAGACGCGGAGGGTAAGCACCATGCTCTCAGCATTTTCACTTCCTTGCTAAAATGGCTCCTGCATCTCCGTTGAAGGTGGCTACACTTAATGTCAGGGGCTTGGCAGGAAAGAAAAAAGTAAAGTCAGGTGTATCGGCTTTTAACGGAGCACGACATTGATATATTGGCCGTGCAGGAAACAAAAGTGGACGGGGATGAAGAGACCGCGAGCATGGTGCGACGTTTCACGTCTAGATTCTATGCTATTGTAAGCCATGCCATCGGCACATCTGCTGCTTGTGTCCTTTTTATTAAGAAGTTGCCGGCTCTGGTCGTTCATGCTGATTTCTCGTTCATGTCAGGTGGGTGGTTGTTGTCGATTTCACAATCAGCGATACAGAATGGCGTGTTTTATGTCTGTACGCACCAAACGTTGTGGATGAAAGGGCCGATTTTTTTTCGAAGCGTTGAGCAGCGTCTCAGTTTCGATAGAGCTGATTACCATGGGCGACTTCAACTGTGTCCTCAGTGCTTGCGATGGGTTCAGGGACGCAAGTACTGAGGTACTGTCGCTAATCATAGACAAACGGAACCTTGAGGATGTGGCGGAGTGTATACAAGGCGCGGGTGTGTTGAAGTACACAAATTTCCAGCGTCCAAGTCATTCCCGTCTGGACCGCATTTATGTAACGCTGGACGTGATTCCGAAATGCAACATTTATCAAGTAGTGCCGGAGTCTTTCTCAGACCACTGTTTAGTATATTGCGGGATTGGGGAACAAAAACGTCGCAGTGCTTTTAGCTGGGAACTGTGGAAGATAACACGCTGATTAAAGACGATGCTTTCAACAGTGTGGTAATTGAAGAAATTGGCAAAATATGGCAACAGTGGGAGCTTTGTAAGGAACAACTTAAAATAAAAGCAATAGAGCGGTCTTGTTCCATGGTGTACGAGGAGAAACTAAATGAACGTAACCTAAGGTCTATGCTTGCAAAACTGCTCGAGAAAGAATGCGAAGGGCCTGGTAAATGGATCGATGACATTAGGAAAACGAAACAAAAAGTTGAAGTGATAGAAGAGGAGCGTTATCGCGGTGCGCTGGTCAGGGCGAGAGCGGAACATGTAGCTGCTGGGGAGACGCCGTCTAAACGAGCGCTCGGAATTGGAAGAGACCACGCTCGTCGAAATCACATAGACAACATAGAATGAAGAGGTGTCTTATCGGATGATAACGAACAAATTAAGCGTGCATTTTTTTCAGTACTATCAGGTGTTGTTAGCTTTACATGTTGCCGACACGAACACGTTTAAGGAAAAGTTTCTTGGGGCACTGCCGCGACTCAACGATGAGCAGATGAATATGTTGGAGCTGCCAATAAACGAATCAGTGGTAGAAAAGGCAATAGACAATTTAAACCCTGGTAAATCGCCAGGACCGGACGGGTTAAGCGCGGCGTTTTACAAAGCTTTTAAGCCTGGAATCGCGCCAATATTGGCGGTCGTGTTTAATGAAGCTTACGAAATTAACGAATTGCCTCCGTCTTATGCAAGATCACACACTGTCTTAATCCCCAAAACTGACGAAGCAGAGAAGTTACGACAAGTAACAGCGCACAGACCAATAGCCCTCAGAAATGTGGATTACAAAATTTATCTGAAAGCTATAGCGCGAAGAATACAGTCAGTAATCCAGGAAATCGTTGGACCGCATCAAACGTGCGGGATCAAGGGACGATCTACTACGACTAATATTCACACAGCAAGATGCGTGCTGGAGTGCTGTGATATTAGAAATAGCCGTGTGGCCATCTTGCAACTAGACCTTGAAAAAGCTTTCGACTGTGTCGCGCATGAAATATTGCTTTGCATACTAGACCACGTTATTGTTGGTTCTGTTATTCGCGAGGGTGTCGCCCTGGTAACGGAACTGCACGACGAGATTGATCGTTAACCAGAGTATGGGGGCCCCCATTAGTGTGCAGCGGTCGGCACGCCAGGTTGTCCCCTTAGCCCTCTTGTTTTGCATCTTCATAGAGGCGATGCGCTTAAACATCGTGAAAAAAGAGGCAATTCCTGGCTTTCGGTTGCAAGCAGCGGAAGTCAAGCTGTTGGCATATGCGGGTGATGTGGCAGTTTTTTCAACCAGTAGGGAAGGTGTAACTGAGGCTATTAAATGTGTAGAGAACTTCTGCCAAGTCACAGGCAGCAGAGTGAACTTAGCCAAATCACTAGGGCTCTGGCACGGAGAATGGCAATCGACGCCCGACCGCTTTGCAAGCGTGTCCTGGGTTACGACCCCAATGAGGTACTTGGGAATACCTCTAGAATGCTATCGTGATAGCGCGTCATATTGGACAGCGCAGAGGCGTGATACACGTGGAAAGGCGCAAAGGTGGAAAGGAACGAACTTATCGATTTTCGCTTGAGCCACCATGTGCAATCTGTTCTTTAGTAGTATGCTGTGGTATGTAATGCAGGTGTTACAATGTGCAAGGCTCAATGTACAGAAGCTGCATCGAATTTTCGCCATTTTCGTGTGGGCTGCGCAATGGGAAAGGTGCAGCCGAAGGAATTTGTTCAGAGGAGTCAAGAATGGTGCATTGGGCCTGGGACGCCTTTATTTTGTGGCAGATTGTTAACAGGTTTCTTTTCCGTCGCCACGTCAGCGATCCTTTGTTGAGCACCGCATGTCAAGTAAGGCTCGGGCGCGCGTTGCCAGACTTTATTGTTTCAACGAAAACACTCACGGGAGGCAATTTTGGATATTTTAGAGAAGTTATCGCAAGTGTACGATTGTTTGCAACGAGGTTTTCAAATGAGTATTTATCTACTGTCAAAAAATTTTACAAGGATTTGTGTGACGTTGTGCCGGAGCCCATGTACAGAGCCTTGTACAGTGGAGGCCCTGGCAGGGACGTGCTAAAGAGAGTAAAGAAGATGCAAGTTGCGCCAGGGGTCAAATCCTTTTTCTGTTAAGTTACGCACTTGAACGTTGCCAGTAAAAATGTTTTTGCAGAAAAAGGGCTTATTTCTTCCATGGGGAGCTCACTCCTTATCTGCAAACAACCAGAAACGATAGATCACGTTTTTAACGCGACAGCGTTAAGGAGCTCGTGTCGCAGAAAAGCCGGTGTTGTCGGCGTCGGCGTCGTCGGCGTTGACCGTGAGCGATAAATCCCAGCAGGCACTTCATGAATAAAAAAAAACTTGCAACATGGGCTGGGTGGGAATCGAACCAGGGTCTCCGGAGTGTGAGACGGAGACTCTACCACTCAGCCACGAGTTCGATGCTTCAAAGCGGTACAAAAGCGTCTCTAGTGAATGCGGTGTTGGCTTCGAAACGAGCTCTAAGGCTCAGGCGTGCGTCGCTTGCTCAGGCGCACATTTCGTTGCCGCGCCGAACGCGGCGCTGCTCGACGCTCACCGCGTCCGATGCGGGACGCGTAGTCGCTGCGCCGTAGCCCACTGTCTTACACCCCTTGGCGGGTCGACGGCAACGCTGTCGCGTTCCACTCTTGAAGGCGAAGCTTAAGCGTCCTCCAATTTTTTCTTCATTGTTGGGGAGGAGTATTTTTTTGGGACGTACTACAAAGAACGTCAAAGAAACAGTTTCGCCTCGACCCTCATGGAATACGGTATCTACCCATTACTAACGAGGATGGTTTTCCATCTGATTTAATTATGTTAATTGGCCTCCACAGTATTTGGCGTTCTCGAATGGCAGGATACCACTGCGATCTCGACGCACGACCTACGCGAATTTATTTCCGTGAAACTGTGCATAGGTTTGTTGAGATTTTGAAGGCCGGTGGCGATACTCCCGAGTGCCTGTCAAGGGTTGAACCATTGATGGCTCTAAATGATTTTTATTGTGGCAAAGCCAGCCCCCTACCAGGCTGATTATGTCAATACGACGTGGCCATTGTATTCTTTATATATTGTTTTGTGTATTGCTATTGCTGTTCTTTCTTTGTCAAAGTCAGGCAATAAAGAAAAAACTCATGGCTGAGTGGTAGCGTCTCCGTCTCACACTCCAGAGACTCTGGTTCGATTCCCACCCAGCCTGTTTTGCAAGTTGTTTTTATTTATGAATTGCCTTCCGTAATTTTTCACTCATGGTAAACACCACCGACGCCGACAACACCGGCTTTTTTGCGACAGGAGCTCCTTCACGCTGTCGCGTTAATACACGATGAAAAACCCTAAGGGCAACGTCGGTATATCCTTGTAAGTGCTTCACAAAGCACTGACTTCATAACTCTGCATTTGCTCGTTGCTGCTGGGTGGTCTTGTCTGCAATTATTGTTCCTAGAAAGGCGTCGTTGTCGAGTTCGCGTTGCAGTGGCGTGCCAATAGGTGTGCGCTACAGGCAGTCACTGTCAAAATGCTTCCTCCCGGACTTACTCATCACGGCGATGTGAAATTTCTAGAGTCTGAGACTCCATCGCGCTAGTGGACCTGATGGATCCTTTAAGCTTGCCAGTCAACGCAAGCGAGCTGTTCGCTTACCACTTTTAAGCGCCTGCCGTATATGGAAGGCCTAAATTTCTCTGTAACCCAAATGTTCGCAAGACACTCTTTCTCCGTCGTGGAATAATTCGCATGCGCTTTTGACACTGACCGGCTAGCGTAAGCTATTATGCTTTCAAATCCATCCTTTCTATAAACTAGCACGGCACCAAGGCCTATGCTACTTGCGTCGGTGTTAATTTCCGTCTCGGCGTCTTCGTCGAGTGTGAAGGCACTGGTGGTGACTGCAGCTGTCGTTTGAGCTCTTAAAAGGCGTCATCTTGCAAAACTGAAAACAGCAAGCGCATCTCCATCGGCAGCTTCCTTTTAGTTTTCCGGATAAGAGCTGACGGACCGGCCCCCGGCTTGGCCTGTGTATGGCGGGTGCTACGGCGACAGGTAGTGGCCTGAGGACGGCGAACGGCATTGCCGTCAAGGGCTCCACTGAGATGCGGCGAGCTAGTGGGCGATATCGTGAGGGCGTTCACCTTGCTGAGGGAGTGGAGCGTAGACGGCGGACCCTCGTAGTCCCATTTCACGGTATGGGCACCAGCGATAAACGTGACCGGCTTCTCCGCAGTGATAGCAGAGCGGACGGTGGTCGGGGGCATCCGAAACGTCGGCTTTCCTTGGGATGCTGCGCTGGGCCACTGTCGGGCTTTCTGGCAGCGGCGGCGGTGGAAGACGGAATTGTGGTGCTGCAGGACCCTGGGGTGGGTGCGGAGGGCCGTGGCGTGGGCGCGAAGGGGTACAATGGCGGCGGGTGACGGTGCCTTATGTCATAGCGCCTGGCTGGAGTAGCGGGAATTGCGGCTGCATCTGAAGAACTCCACGTGATCGCTTCAGTTCCTCCAGGACCCCCTCAGTGACCCAGGCCATCTGTAGTTGCGGCGAAGGCAAGATCTGGCGCAGTTCTTCACGCACAATGGTCCTGATGGTCCCTTGGAGGTCATCAGAGCCCAGTTCTCGGATGGCGCCCTGCGGCCTCGTGAGCACTTGGCGTTCATATTATCTAGCGCGCATGTACCAAGTTTTCTCAGTCGTCGTTGCCTCTCTCAAGAACTCAGCTATGGCCTTCGGCGGGTTGCGGATCATTTCGGCGAAAATTTATTGCTTGACGCCCCGCACCAAGAAGAGGAGCTTCTTTTTCTCCTGCGACATTTCCGGAACATCCTGGCAAAATGGACGGGTCATCTCTTTCCTGAATATCGCGATGGACTCATTGAGCAGCTGGGCTCGGCTTTCTAGTCGAGTTTTGGTTCGCTCTTTGTCCATGACGCTTGTGGATGTCTGCAGGAAGCCACTGCGCAGCAAGTGCCACTTTGTTAAGATGGTTTCTCGATTCTGGAGGCATGTTATGGCAGCGCCTTACAATGCGAAAAAGACATGGCGCAGCTTGTCGTTACTCTTTTAATTGGTAAATTTCATACCTGTGCAGCCGATTTTCCGGGTCTTCATATGTTTATCAGCAGAACATCGGCGTTCCCGTGGGCTGTTGCAGCACGATGCGTGCTGGTGACACTCGGGCTGCACTTGTAGCTGCTGTCATGGCCGTACACTTCCTTGTCTTTTCAAGTAGAAATCCGTACTGCGGTAGCTGTCCTTGCTGACTTCAGCTGTCTCTCTGTTACTTGGTAACGTTGGCGTTGTCCGCGGGTGAGTCGCGGCTTCGCGGTGGCGTTCGTTACATGAATGCACGGGCACCTCCTCCAGATGATGAAACACGGCTGGTAAACTTTTAATAGTTTGACTATATTTTTATTGCACGAACCTGAGCTCACGAACGCAAGTTACATTCGAAGCATAACGACAGCTGCAAACACAGCCGGTTGTCGTCGAAAATTGAAGCTGAATGTGCCGGTGAAGCCGGTGATGCGCAATGTGCCATGTGAGGCAATGACAGTACTGTCATTGTCCTCTCTCTCTCTCTCTCAGACAGAGAGAGAGAAACAGAGGAAGAAACAACAGTGCCTCAGGATTGTCGTATGTGGACGCACCAGCAGAGCAGTGTGGACCACCGTTGTCGCCGTTATAGCGCCGGCTACTATGAAGGTTTTTTGTGCCTTGTTGACCGTTTTAATGCTTTTTCAGGCACAAAATGTACACCATGTGCATATGCAGGTGTACATAGTGTCCCTCTGTAGGATATACCAGATATCTAGGAACACGCTTTCTGAAGCGACGACAGTCCACGCCAGCGACACGGGAGAGTTGCCTGTGTATTACCATAAAGGTGAGGATTTACGACCGCCATATCGAAAACCAGCCTCAAAAAGAGTGAGTGCCGAAACCATATGTTGCATTGAATTAGGTCAGTTTATCTTGATGATGATGTGTGGTGTTTTATAGCGCAAGGGTCAGGTATGGCCAAAGAGCGCCATGACAAAGGTAATCTTAACGGTGCATTGTGAATGATGCAGGCAATGAATTAGACAATCAATTTCTCATGGTATATGTGACGTGGCTGTAAAAAGGCCTAAAATCGGTCGCTGTGGATGGCGTAAAATATATAGTTGCTAAAATAATGACTCTAAGTAGTGCTGTGGGCTGTGGTAATGGGGTTTCGTTAAAAGCATGATTCAATAAAACATAGCATTGACACTTTAGCTTCAAGAAAGCCTTTGAGTACAGGGCTGTTATACGTGAGCTAAAAATGTCCTGGCCAAATGATTTCGAGAGTGTCTCTTTCAGCGAAAAACGCTAAGACTAGTTTCGGTTTAAAACGCGGTACATTGCTGAGAAAGAATTTCGGGTGAAGAGGAATATTTTAGCGATATGCAGAAATGAAATACTTTTTCCTCTGTGTTTCTATTGCAGGGCATGTGCAGGACTGTGAGATTTTGGGCAGTGAAGCTTGCAGAGCATGGTTTTAGCGCGTGGTAACGAACCACAGACGATAACACACAAGCCGGAGTTCTCTACGACGGAGTTCGCTGTGATAGAAAGTAGAGCATTGGGAGATGTTAAGCCCGAAACATACTTGACTGTTGTTCCTCGGTAAGTGCCTGCGGAAACGCGCTCTTAATGCTGTAAACTTGTTCGTACACGCATAACTTACGCATCGGTTCTTCACAAGCCAGTTTCGTGCTACACGTGCTTGCCGCGTGTACAAGTACACATCCCAAAAGACCTACTGGTGTATTTCACGCAACGATATTATGGTGTTTTACGTGCCAAAACCACGATCTGATTATGAGGCACGAAGTAGTGGGGGACTCCGGAAATTCGGACCACTTGGGATTTTTTAACGTGCACCCAAGTCTGCATAGACGAGTGTTTTCACATTTCGCCGCCATATATTAAACGCAAGCCATCGGCATGACAGATCGCTTTGTGCGCTGATATCCAAGACCCGTGCAAGTATCGAGGATCAGTTTCCGATCTGATACGCTTCGATGACTCGGGCGGAAGCGCTGTTCGGGCTTTCGTTATGCTGGGCTTATCAGGAAATTATTTCACGGCTGCATTACTGAAAAACCCGGGCGGTAGTAGTTTTGGTAACTCCGGCTGTGTGTGCATTGCGTCTCATATGAATGTTATAGTTATGTCTGACCGCGTAGTATTTTAGCTGAAACTGCAAATTTCAAAATTTGAGGCACCTGTTCTAGAAATAGAAAGAAAGTGGCATACCTGCATTTTGACAACTTCAGCAAGTCCACATCTTACGACTGATGCAGGGTTGTCAATGCAGAACGTCGCTATCGGTGAAATAGTTAGGCTGTAGGGGTCGGGCTGGGATCCTCTCTGGCCACTTCTTGGGGAAGTCGATGGCTACCGGCTTGAAGTAGGCTCGGCCGCCTGCTGCTGGGTGAAGAGTTTGCGACGAAGACTGTAGCAGCGCCTGCGCGACGTAAAAAAGCCCTTCCGTTCGAATATAAATGAAAAAAAAGTAAACGTTCAACCATCGCATGATCTCATTCACTTACTGTCAAATGTTTTCCACACGAAAAAAAATAAGAATGTGCAATTTAGCCATGGATGAAACTGTACGTGTGGCGTTTCGAAAGAAATGGCACTTACAGATTGACGGCATGTCGACACATGCACTTGTTCGTCTTTTTCCGGTGACCGCTATTGAGCCGCTACCAAACGTTGAACGTTATCGCACGGCGGAGGACGCGCCTCGAAGTTTCTCGAATGGTATCAGCGGCTCTATTCGTTGTCTGTTGTCATGGCACATTCTGTGACCTGATTGTACGCGCGACCAGAATTATGCAGTGCGTTATGCAAGTTACACAGGCCCCAGCGATTATGCTGGCACGCTTAGCACGCTGATGTGATTTCGACGATCGCCTACTGTGCTCACCGCTATCTTTGTACTTTGAATGTCACTTTCTGTTGTGGGGTCAGGTTCGCCCAATAAAGAGAGTTTCATGATTCACAGTTTTCGCTCCTTATTTCATCGTCACTAGAACGTGGCATCTGGTAGAGGCGCTTTGCGTTCATGTACCGGACGCCCTCGCAAAGCCGCGGCACTGGCCAGAATATCTAAGAGAACAGCATCTTCGCCCCACATCATCGAGCCAGCTGCAGGCTACAATATCTGTCCCCTGAGCAAGAACTTGTTCCTTAGATGAGCGATAAGTGCCACGACAAAAGCCACAATGGCAACTTCAGTGGCACTTACACCGAAACGTGTTGCAGTAGTCCAGTGAACCACCAACCTCCCGCGGATCTTCATTCGTTACACGGAAAGCTGGCTGGAAGCTTACGAAAAGGTAAGCGCGTTCAACAACTCCAACTATGACGACAAGCTGCGTGATGTATAGTTCTCCGAAATTAAGCGGCGTAGACCCCCTCCTTCCTCTCCCCCCGCCCACGCCGCCATTCCTGAATCATGTTCCTAAAGCGACGCAAGACCAGTCTTGAGACTTGACAGCTATTCGGCGGTCAACACTGGAATAATTAATAATACTTGGGATTTTACGTGCCAAAACCACTTTCTGATTATGAGGCACGCCGCAGTGGAGGACTCCGGAAATTTTGACCACCTGGGGTTCTTTAACGTGCACCTAAATCTAAGCACACGGGTGTTTTCGCATTTCGCCCCCATCGAAATGCGGCCACCATGGCCGGGATTCGATCCCGCGACCTCGTGCTCAGCAGCCCAACACCATAGCCACTGAGCAACCACGGCGGGTAAGTCAACACTGGAATGCTGTTGCAATATTATGGCCGAGGTGTCGAAACGATCGCTTACTGGGTCTAGGAAAAGGCCACTGAACTGATGGCGTGAAACAGCTCGATATTCTCCCAGCTAAGAGATGGCGGAATATTTTCGCCTTTCTCTTTATTTCGAAGCTTGTTTCGAAATCTCAACGTGCTGCCGCTAGAAAGGCCGGACTGGTATCTTTTCGACGATCTACGTTTCACAGCCATCCCCCCAAAATTAGAAATTGTAAGCAAACCGTGCAATAACCGTTCAATCTATACGAAATAATAATGTCGCCCGTTATCTCGGGTAGGTTTTATCCTTAATTGTAGAGGACTTTTCGTGCAAAATAGGCAACGGAAGAAAAGAGTCGGAAGAAATTGAAAAATTAAGCTATCTATGCAGAGAGAGAGCTGAGGAAACAGCCAAACTGGAATGAAAAGCTAACGAGCCGTTGTTTGTGAAAATATTTATCCACGAAAATCTTTATTTAACAAGGAAGTAGAGGAAATGGCGCCGTATGTGAAGAATGGTTCTATGTGTTTTGAATGAAACTTCTAAAGTTATCATTCGAACCGCCTGACGCAGCCACTTCTCAGCTGTGCTTTTGTGGATGTTTTTATAACCTTTTGCGGTGTCACAGTGCGCCTAGACCCGCAGCGT
Source organism: Dermacentor albipictus (assembly GCF_038994185.2). Lineage (NCBI taxonomy): Eukaryota > Metazoa > Arthropoda > Arachnida > Ixodida > Ixodidae > Dermacentor > Dermacentor albipictus. The sequence continues at coordinate 98,537,078 of NC_091829.1, read as the reverse complement.
GCAGCGCTCTACGCGTTTGTACGGAACTGGTGGCCAGGCTTCAGTAAGCAACTTCCCAAATAACGATACGAGTCGGTTTTGGCACCTAATTTGGTAGAAAAGTAAACGAGTGGTAGAAAAGAACTGTGATTGTTCCACAAATATATCGTTCTCGATAATTTTTCCAGAGCTAATTAGAAAAACAGTACTAGAAATCGTCATTTTGCGCTTTCTCTTGTTTACATGTTCTTGGCTGTTTCGTTGCTGCGTTTCTTTCCTGCGCGAGCCAATTTGATGTGGTTCCTGGTTTGTCATGTAAAGGATAGGTGTATATCACCGGCGTACTTGTGAAATACACCTTATTTCATTTCTCTTTAGCGGGTGTACGCGCCTTTATAGTGAACGGTGGGAATTATTAACCTTTCTGCTAGTAAAGGTACACCGCTCCTCATTGGCATAGAAAGGTTACTTTGGGGATGCGCCCCCCTCCCCCTCGAAAAAAATCCTGGGTACGTGCCTCCTCGAAGCGAAGAATACGCAAAAAGGAGACCTGACGTCGCGACGTATAAGACACTCTCCGCGATGTAAGGCTAAGAACTACCGACCTTGATGTTCTGGTTGATGATCACAGCGTCACTATCTTAGTCTGTACAGGAGCCGACTGCTGTGTCGGCGCTGGCCCCTTCCTTGTCCGACAGGTTGAGGAAACTCATGAGTGCCAAGGAAGGCCATCAAATCTCGGCAGCTGGAGGACACCTAATAACGCTGACCGGAATCTGCATGGCAAGAGTTACTTTTGATGACCGGACTTACTCTGCGACCGTCGTTGTCTTGGAACAATGCTCATGGGTCGTAATCCACGGCATATATTTCCTGAGTCAACGTGGTGAAGTCATCGACTTAAAATCGATGAAGCCATGCGATACCGCCGTTGCGTTCTCACCGTAATCGCGCCCTAAGTGTACTTGAAGACCGGAGTCAGTATCGCACGTCGCGCCTACATCATGATTTTCGTCGCCACAAAAGCAGCCGGAGGCATCAAAGCCATTGTCGAGAGCGACGAACAGCTGCTGGTTGATTCTCAAATCGGCGTTGCAAAAGGTATCGCACAGTTAGTCCAAGGAAAAGCACAAGTATTGAGGACGAACTTCAGCCACGAACATAAACACCTGAACAATGCATGAATGTGGCATACCCGGAAGAAGTCGCAGCAGTCAGCGATGCACTTGTTCGCGTTTGGATTTTGCCGAAAATACAACGACGGCGCGTGGCCTTGAACCACTCTTTGATATTGATCCATCGTCTCCCTGTCATAAGCAAGAACAGCTCAATGGTATCTTCTTGCTATATGAGGACTGCTTTTCGTCGTCATGAAGGATCCGAGAAACAGCAGTTGCTAAGCATCGCATAATAACCGAAATATGCGCTCCACCACTCCGCCAGTGCCTTTACCCTGTTTTGACGCACAAACATGAATATATATAAAACAACAAATTCACGAAAAGCTGCACGACGACATCATCCAGCTGTCGAAAAGCTCGTGGGCATCTCTTGTATTCTTGGCGAAGAAGAAGGATCGAATTCTGCATTTCTGCGTCGATTAGCATAGCCTGAACAAAATCACGAATGAGGTATACGCCCTTCCTGTGAGAGATGGTTGGAAAAATGACTAATGGATGCGAAACTTTCGTTACTGAGAGGAACGAGGTAGTTTGCATTTTGAGTGACTTTTAATAAAAGAACGAGCGAGGCGAAGCGAAGAGAAACACTAGGAAAACATGCAACCACTGCACACTTGTATAATAGAGCTAAACTCCCAGAGAATAAACTAGTAAGGTCTCAAAGAATTATAAAGTACCACGCTGCGATAAATAATGTTTGTGAATGTTCACCTTGTGGACGTCGATATATTGCCGGGGGCTCGATATATTCCGCTTCACGATGACGCCAGGGATTAGCGTGATATGGCCGTACGGGTCATGGGAGGCCTCGGAATGGACAGCAGGGTAGGCCTGGTACAGTCTTGTCCCACACAACCAACGGAAAGCCCAGGGCTGGAATTAGTATCAGTCCAAGTGCACGGTACCGTGGCCGGCTGAGGAATCGCCAGGTAAATGGAGTAACCAGGAAGCAGCTGGGCTTCGGGACGGGAACCCGACGAGCTCTGGCTGCCTGGCACTGCTCGCTTCTGATGATGATGATGAAGCCTCAATTCTGTGCTGTTCCTCGAGCTTCTCTCGGCACTTCTTTTTCCTTTTTCTCATTCTTCGCGTGTTAAATCGCTATCGGTCAAATTTGTTCGTTCGTCATTTGCGGCTTCTTCTTTTTCTTTACCTTCCATTCGCACACGGAAGGATCATTGACTCTTCGTCGTCTTCGTCGTGCTCGATTCGTTTCGGACGAGCACCGCACAGCACCACGGACACGGCCTACCCCATCTGAATACCTCGCACAAAATAACCCCTTCTCCCCGCTTCTTTGTGAAAGATAAAAAACTATTCTAAACGGGCTTGAGACCGGAAACACAAATATTTCCGCACAACACAATCCATGAACGAATTCCCTTAATGTACACGGAGGCACAAATTTTTTCACGCGGGCAAAAAATCAGTCCACAGCAGTCATTGAACAAGAACAGTCTTATATTTTCTGTCACAAGCTTAGCGCCTGTGGTTACAACCAACTGTGATTTTGCCTGGTCTTCCCCCCCTCTCCCCCCAAATTCTGAGATAGCGTTGACAGAAGGGCGTCAAGTACATAACATTGACTAGTTCAGGCCGTGAGCGGCGGCGCTGTGATTTCAGAATAGCGTCTAGCACGATTTCATGTCCTGTGAGGGAATACGTCATGCGATCTTGTAGGGTCCGAAATAGTGTCGCATAAGCTTCTCGATAAGTATTCGTCGGCGTATTGGAGTCGAAACCCAAACACGGTCGCAGGACTGGCACTCGACGTAACGTCGTCGAAGATTGTAGTGTTGTCTTTCGGCCGTCCTCCGCTGGTTCTTGACCGGCCGGCGGGTGAGCTGTCGGGCTTCATCGACGCGGTGAAGGGAGGCGCTGACTTTCAGATACACTTCGTCGGTGACGTGCGGCAGCATGGCGTCGAGAGTCGTGGCCGAGTTCCTGCCGCAAGCCAGCTTACGGTGCGATCTGCGCTGTTTCTTGCACAGCCATGTTGTGAGCGAAGGTTATGAACGGGAGGACGGCATTCCTCGTATTGTGTTCGATGAAGATATACATCGCTAACATGTCGGTGAGCGTTTTGTTCCTTGTTCACACGTTCTCTAGGCCGTTCGTCTGCGCTTTGTAGACTGTGGTCCTGCTGTGGCTTGTCTGGCTGTATTGCAGAATGGCTTGGGTGAGCTCCGCTGTGAAGGCCGTTCTTCTGTCGGTGATGAGGGCTTCTGAGGCGCCATGTCACAGCAGGATGTTCTCGATGAAAAATTTCGCTTCTTCCGCTGCTCTACTTTTGGGCAGTGCTTTTGTTTTGGCGTAGCGCGTAAGGTAGTCTGTGGCCACGAAGATCCACTTGTTTACAGATATTAATGTCGGAAATGGTCCCAGCAAATTCACCACAACCTGCTGAAAGTGTCGGCAAGGACGCTCGATCGGCTGTAGTAAACGTGATGGCCTTGTCGGTGGTGTTTTTCGTCACTGGCTATCACGGCCTGTCTTGAGGTAGCGGGCGAAGTCAGTGGTCACAAGTTGCTAATAGTACTTGTATTCTTGCGAGCGTACCGGAAAACCCAGGGTGCCCGGCTGTCTGATCGTCGTTGAAGACTTCTGGCCATAGTGATACTGGCACAACGACAAGGTAGTTTTCACGGAGCGGGGAGAAGTTCTTTTTACGAGGACGTCGTTGCGCAAGGAAAACGAAGACAAAACGAACCAAAGAACTTGGTGTCTCGGAGGGAGAAACGATCTACGCGAGCCAAACGTCGTGATCGGCACGGACAGCCAGACCGCGATGCGCCATGAAGGTGGACACGATCACGGGGCTGACGCCTCGATGCGATCGTACACTATCTCTCTTGAGAGCACCATGCAGACGCATGACTCCTCGCCAGCAGCGCGGCACACATCGCAGGGGACCTTTCCCACCAGACGCGTTACGGCGCAGCGATCACACATCAGAGGGGTCCCGAATTGGACGCTGCACCTAGGAATCGCGCTGTGAGCGGAAAGAGGAGCCGCGTCGCCTAAACACGAGGGTTCGAGTGACGCACGCTGGAAGTTTGAAGGGGAGAGAGCGAGAAAATTTATTAAACGCAACGGTATTGGGGCATTCGCGCACCGGTCCCCGCACGGCCCCAATGCGCTCAAACGACACGAAGGCGAGATGGATGGATGTTATGAGCGTATCCTTTGGAACGGGATGGTAGGTTGCGCCACCAAGCTCTTGCGATGATACTGCCTAATGTCCTACCTAGGTTGAACAATAAAAATGGCTGTGGCTTAGGTAAGGTTAAGCCCAGGATGCGAAGCATACTAGCCTTTATTTTAGTTGTTGAACCACTGTTTAGCCTGGTGAACTGCTGTTGCTTGGCTATATTTGGTTCGGCTAGACGAAGAAACAACTCATGCATTACTGCTTCGCCTTCAAGAGTGGAACGCGACAGCGTCCCCGTCGACCCGCCAAGGGGTGTAAGACAATGGGCTACGGCACAGCGACTACGCGCCCCTAAAGCCCCTCAATCTCCCAAAGTAGCGCCATTCACTTCTCTCCTCCTCCGCTCGGCGCGGCCTCGACGGTGGCGCCGCCGGCAGTGGGCCTGCCATAGCAGACGACGGCTAACACGCTACGGGAGGAAATCCGCGGAAAAGTTCGTTCGAGTCCTGCGGAGCAGTTTTTTCAATCTAGATCGTGCTTTGTCAGTCGGTAACTGGCCTTAAGAATGTCGTGTCGGATTTGCGGAAGAAATAGAGAAAAGCACCATTATTCAAGGCGTATTTAAGGCGTAAAGCGCGCGCACGTTGAAAGTTCGTGTTGCTGAAACACGACACAAGCACGCGGTGTGCTCAGACACGCGAGTAATTACCAGAGTTTCAGGTTTTGACAGCGCGAAAGTATGTGCACGTGGTTTCGTAGGTAAATTTACGTACCTGCAGGATGCTTTTGTTCGGCCGGCGCGTGAGAGATTCCGACTGTCTGCGGTCAGCAATGCCTGGCAGCAGGGCCGTTTCTGTTCCGCGCCTTTTACAGATGTACGTAGCTCATGCACAGGTTGTGGTGGCCATGAGCAACGTTTTCACACATAGGCGGTATAGATAATTTTAACAACTTACCAGCATATGAAATCGTTATTTATTTATTACAGTGCAAATGGTTAGAATTTGATAGAAAAGAAAGAAGGAACTTGATGGGACAACTGGAAAGAGGTTCAGAAAATAATTATCCCCCTCCCTCATTGGCACCAGCAACACTTTTGTTGAAGTGCTAATTTTATCTCTGTATACTACGTGCGTCTGTATTCTTTTGCGTTGTAAGTTTTCACAAGGAAGCAGTGTTGCGTTAACTGGAACAGTCAAGGCACACAAGACAGAAGAAAAGTTGATTCTTGGGTTTTACATCCCAAGACCACGATCTCATAAGGCACGCCATAATGGGGGCTCTGGATTAATTTTTTTTGCAGCTGGGGTTCTTTAACGCACCCCCAATGCACTGGACACGGGCCCGTTTTGACACGGGCGTCAAAAGAAGAGGTTGGAGGAGCCGTGTCACTTAACAAAGCCGCGCGTTCTTTGCCACTTGCTCGAAGTCAGCCCGCCCGATCTTGTGAATCCACACTTTTCTTCGTTTTGCGTTGCGCCCGGCGGATGGTAAAACAAAAAGCTTTTTGCCGTCACTGGGTCTGTTGTGGCAACCGTAGGCGCAGCAGCACGGCATCGCAATTAAGCACTCGGCCCTAACACATTGTATAAAACTACCGCGCTCCTTCAAACCGCCTGCCGTACTTCGTCGCGGAGGCCCAAAAATGGGGGTCGCAGGCCCAAGATTGGGGGTCGCAGCGCGCTGGAAAGAAAAGATATACAAAAGCGCGGCGCCTGCTCTGCGCCGGAAAGAAAAAAATATACAAAAGCGCGGGGCCCGCTTTCACGTGACACAGATTGGCCAATGGGGGAACGGAGGAGGCTGGGGCGACAGGAGGAGTGGAGGAGGAAGCGCCTGGGTGAGCGGGGTGGCGGAAAGATCTAAGAATGGCGCTACTTTTGGAAAATTGAGGGGCTTTACGCGCCCCGCATTGGACGCGGTGAGCGTGGAGCAATGCAGCGTTCGGCGCGGCAACGAAATGTGCGCCTGAGCAAGCAACGCATGCCTGAGCCTTAGAAACAGCTCGTTTCTAAGGCAACACCGCAATCACTAGAGGCGCTTTTGTACCGCTTTGAAGCATCGTACTCGTGGCTCAGTGGTAGCGTCTCCGTCCCACACTCCGGAGACCCTGGTTCGATTCCCACCCAGCCTGTCTTGCAAGAGTTGAGCCAAAGCCACTTCTCCTCTGTCGTGACGTCACGGTGTCACGTGGTTTCATGGCGACACCGCCGCGCCTGAGGAGCTGGGTTGAGCTCTCGTAATATGCTTCGCATAATAAGAAAAAACACTACGAACTACCCCACCCTAATTTTCTGATCCCCTATATCGAACTGTGCTTTTGTACGTCTCCATTTTTTATCGTTTTCCTACTTTTCTTCCACCAATCCTCTAATCGCACCTTACTAATGCCTATAGCGGACATGTTTACTTTTTCACTGCTCTCGCTGAACCTAAGTGCTTCAAGGAGGCCAGTGGTGCCTAAATCAACCGCTGGGTAGACGTCTTCACATTCTGATAAGAAATGCTCCATAGTCTCCCTAGCTTCACCGCAGCAAGCACATGCGTCTTCTTCCGTTCTTCTGCTTCTTCCTTTATGGTGCTTTTTCTAAGGCATCCAGATCTCGCTTCGAAAAGTAATCAGCTTCCCTCTGAGTTATCATAAATTGTTTCTTTCCTGGTTTCATTTTTTCCTCCTAAGTAGTTACTCATGGCAGGTTTCTTTTCCATTGCCGCCACCCATGACATTACTTAAGCCTATCTTACTTTCCGCTTGACCTTTGTTGCTGTGTTGCCCACCCTACAGGCCGCATACTTGCTGGTACGCTTCCTAGTTCTTTTCCTCGACTGCGAATCAATGTTTTTCCTGTGCAGATACCTGAACACTCTCCCAGGCCCTTAACTTTCTTCCATGTTCCTCAGCCGTTTTCACACTCAATTTTACTGCTCGCTTACCTCACTTCAAAGGTACTCCAGCCCAAATCACCCTGCACAGCTTCAGCTTCAACACAGCTTCAGCACAGCTTCAGAAGCGGTCGAGTGGTGCGCCAGCTGTCGGGGCAGCGTGGTGCATTGCGAGCAGGGGGTCTTCTACGTTGTCGCAAGATGGCTCTGCGTGTGCGCCAAGCGGAGAAGAAATGCAGCAGAGACGTACTTCGCTACTCGTTTAACTGCGACGTCTGTAATTTATAGGCTTATAATTATGGATATACACCGCAGCGTAACTTTCAACGCGCGTTTTTAAGGGAACACCGCATTCACTAGAGGCGCTTTTGTTGCATTCCGAACCATCGAACTCATGGCTGAGTGGTAGCGTCTCCGTCTCACACTTCGGATACCCTGGTTTGATTCCCACCCAGCCCATCTTGTAAGTTGTTTTTATTTATTAATTACCTTTCGCCATTTTTCGCTCACAGCCAAAACCGCCGACGCTGACGACACCGGTTTTTCTGCGGCACGAGCTCCTTAACGCTGCCGCGTTAATGCACGGCGGAATACTCGAAGGGCAACGTCGGTATATCCTTGTAGGTGCTCCACAAAGCTTCATCACTCTGCATTTGCTCGTTGCTGTTGAGTGGTGTTGTCTGCAGTTATTCTTCCTAGAAAGGCGCCGTTGTCAAGTTCGCCTTGCAGTGGCGTGCCAATAAGGGTGCGCGACAGGCAGTCGGCGTCAGGATGCTTCCTCGCGGACTTACGCATCACGGTGATGTCAAATTTGTAGAGTCTGAGACTCCATCGCGCTAGTTGACCTCATGGAACCTTTAAGCTTGCTAGTCAACGCAAGCGAGCTGGTCGCTTACCACTTTTAAGCGCCTGCCGTATATGGAAGGTCGAAATTTCACCGTAACCCAAATGACCGCAAGGCACCCTTTCTCCGTCGTAGAATAATTCGCATGCGCTTTTGATAGTGACCGACTAGCGCAAGCTAATTATGCTTTCAACTCTGTCCTTTCTATAAACTAGCACGGCACCGAGGCCTACGCTGCTTGCGTCGGTGTTCATTTCCGTCTCGGAGTCTTCGTCGAAGTGTTAAAGCACCGGTGGTGACTGCAGCCGTCGTTGCAGCTCCTAAAAGGCGCCGCCTTGCAAAACTGAAAACAGCATGCGCATCTCCATCAGCTGCTCCTTTTAGGTTTCCGGATTATTTATTTATTTATTTATTTATTTATTTCACGTACTTTCAAGGCCCGAAGGCGTTACAGAAAGGAGTGGAGTCAAAACAAGAAGTAATGCAGTAAAAAATAAAAATGCAAACAAGTATTAACAAAAATTTACAAAAGATATTAACAAAAGGCATTCTGAACGGCGGTTTTGAAGTTAGTAGGGTCGGTGATGAGTGCGATTGAGGCGGGAAGGCGATTCCAGTCCGTGCTTGTCCTGGGGATGAATGAGTCACTGTACCGGTTAGTACGGCACAATGGCACCCCGATTTTAAGGCTGTGGTCAGTGCGGGCAGAAATATATGACGGAGGGGTAAGAAGGGTCTCTTTTAAAAGGGGGTTCAAGTGAAAACTTTGTGAAAAAGGGAGAGACGGGAATATTTGCGGCGTGACGAAAGATCAGGTAAGTTAAGAGTTCGTTTCATTGAAGAAATACTTGCATAGCGAGAATAATTAGATAATAATAATAATTATTATTATTAGAGCTGTTAGAGAATTATTAGAGAATTATTAGAGAATTACAGAGCTATTAGAGAATTATTAGATAATAATTAGAGCTGACGGACCGGCCCCCGGCTTGGCCTCTATATGGTCGATGCTACGACGACAGGTAGCGGCCTGGGGACGGCGAACGGAATCGTCATCGAGGGCTCCACTGAGTTGCGGCGAAGTAGTGGGTGATATCGTGAGGGCGTTCACCTTGCTGAGGGAGTGGAGCGTAGACGGCGGACCCTGGTAGTCGCATTTTACGGTATGGGCACAAGCGATAAGCGTGACCCGCTTCACCGCAGTGATAGCAGAACGGATGGTTGTCGTGGGTGCCCCAAGCGTCGGTCTTCCTTGGGATGCTGCGCCGAGCCACTGCCGAGCTTTCTGGCAGCGGCGGCGGTGGCAGACGGAACTGCGGTGCTGCAGGACCCTGGCGTGGGCGCGGAGGGCCCTGGCGCGGGCGCGAAGGGGTACCATGGCGGCGGGTGACGGTGGCTTATGTCATAGCATTTGGCTGGAGTTGCGGCAATTGCGGCTGCAACTGACAAACGCCAAGTGATCATTGTAGTTCCTCCTGGACCCCAAGATCTTGGGCAGGTCTCCACGCATAATGGTCCTGACGGTCTCTTGGAGGTCATCAGAGCCCATTGCTTGGATGGCGCCCTGCAGCGTCGTGAGCACTTGGCGTTCATGTTATCTAGCGCGCATGGACCAAGTTTTCTCAGTCGTCCTTGCCTCTCTGAGGAACTTAGCTATGGCCTTCGGTGGGCTGCGGATCATTTCGGGAAAAATTTCTTGCTTGACGCCCCGCACCAAGACGCAGACTTTTTTTTCTTTCCGGAACATCCTGCCAGAAAGGCCGGGTCATCTCTTCCGTGAAGATCGCGATGGTGTCATTGAGCAGCTGGGCTCGGCTTCCTAGTTGAGTTTCCGTTCGCTGTTTGCCTATGACGCTTGTGAATGTCTGCAGAAAGCCGCTGCACAACAGGTGCCACTTTGTTAAGATGGTTTCTCGATTCTGGAGGCACGTCCTGGCGGCGTCTTACAATGCGAAAAAGACATGGTGCAGCTTGTCGTTCCTCTTTTAATTAGTAAATTTCATACTTCTCCAGCAATTTTCCGGGTCCACATATGTTTATCCGTGGAACGTCGGCGTTTCCCTGGGCTGCTGCAGCACGATTGGTGCTGGCGACAGTGGGGCTGCCATTGTAGCTGCTGTCATGGCCGTGCACTTCCTCGTCTTTTCAAGTAGAAATCCGAACTGCGGTAGCAGTCCTTGCTGCCTTCGGCCATCTCTCTGCTAATCTCTCTGGCTTGGATCGCGGCTTCGCGGTGGCGTTCGTTACATGAACGCACGGACATCTTAACCAGATTGCGAAACACAGCAGCAAAAGTGTCAGTTTCACTAAATTGTTATTGGGCGAACCTGTACCCACAAAAGCAAGTTACACTCAGAGCACAACGATGGCTGCAAACACAGCCGGTTGTCGTCGAAAAATTGATATGCCGGTGAAGGACTATGTGCCATGTGACGCAATGAGAATAGTAACCTACTCGGAGGTTTTGAACAATGGCGCATAACAACGCCTCAAGCAAACACGTCTCACTGTGTGTTCTGTGTATTACGACGACAAACAGCAGTGGCACACGCAAGGTAACAGTGATCGTGAACTTACCCCTTTTGCATTGTATAAAACGCCGAATAAATGAAACATTCTACATGATTATCACCGCCAGTTATCGTCAGTCAAAGCAAATGGCACAGAACGCTTGGCTTACGTTCAGTTCCACAGTGCGTCGGATCGACATAATTTTTTGTCTCAGTTTTTCTCACCAGCACTTTCACAGATGCGCATCAGGTTAAGAATGATGTTCTGAACTCGAAAAAATTTAGGCTGCATACCACTTCCATTGGAAGTTTTGCCAAGTCCTTTGCGCCCTTGTTTTGAATGCCTTAGGCTATGGATATATCACCAGGAGCATAGTGCAACTCGCTTAGCACTGTTGCTGGAAAGTATTTTCTCTGCCTATGAGGTATGGTAGCTTCCGTTATTAATTAAAACGACACGCGCGGCCCAGGGGAACTGGCATGGAAGCTTTGATGCATAGCGCCAACTATACAGCCATTGAACAGCGAGGACTCTGGAGACTCAACTGCGCTAATGGCTAATGACGCCTTGTCTTCACAAAGACAGACTTTACTTGGAGAAAGAACGTCAGCTATGGCTCCGCATAAACCTTCACGATGTTTTCGCCTGCACCATTATTTCAGTTACGCACCTGCCGCAAAAAGCATTTCCAGTAGCTTTAAAGACTAAGCATAGAGTCCACTTTTTGGGCAAGCCTATTCGCTGCGTACAACGGAAGCAGCGCACAAAATGCACACCGTGAGAGAGAGAGAGAGAGAGAGGAAAAAAGAAACAGTGCCTCAGGATTGTCGTATCTGGACACACGAGCAGAGAAGCGTGGACCACTGTTGTCGCTGTTCTAGCGCTGGTTACTACGCTCTTACCTTATGCCTGGTTGGATGTTTTAATGCTTCTTCAGGCGCAATATGTACACCATGTGCGTATGCAGGCGTACGTAAATAGAGTTCCTCTATAGGATATACGAGAATTTTAGGAGCACGCTGTCTGAAGCGACGACAGTCCACGCCAGCGACACGGAGAGCCGCCTGTTTATTACCATAAAGGTGAGGTTTTATGACAGCGATATCGAAAACCAGCCTGAAGAAGAGTGAGTTCCGAAACTATGTGTTGCGGTGAATTAGGGCAGTTTATCTTGTACACCATGCTCCTAGCGCGTGGTAACCAACCACAGGCGATCATGCACAAGCCGGAGATCCCTCCGACGGAGTCCGCTGTGACAGAAAGTAGAGCTTTGGGAGATGTTAAGCCCGAAACCTGTTTTAGTTTTGTTGTTCCTCGGTAAGTGGCTGCACAAACGTGCTCTTAATTCTGTAAACTTGTTCGTATACACATAACTTACGCATCGGTTGTTGACAAGCCACTTTCGTGCTGCATGAGCTTGCGCCTTGTAGATGTCCACAGCCCAATAGGCCTACTGGTGTATTTCACGCAAAAATATTATGGTGTTTTACGTGCCAAAACCACGATCGGATTATGAGGCACGAAGTAGTGGGGGACTCCGGAAATTTGGACCACCTGGGATTTTTTAACGTGTACCCAAGTCTGCGTAGACGAGTGTTTTCGCATTTCGCCGCCATCTATTAAACGCAAGCCCTCAGGATGACAGATCGCTTTGTGCGCTGATATCCAAGGCCAGTGCAAGTATCGAGAATCAGTTTCTGATCTGACACGCTTCGATAACTCGGGTGGAATCACTGTTCGGGCTTTCGTTATGCTGGGCTTACGAGGAAATTATTTCACGGCTGTGTCACTGAAAAACCCGGGCGGTAGTAGTTTTGGGAAGTGCGGCTGCGTGTGCGTTGCGTCTCATATGAATGCTGTAGTTATGTCTGACCGCGTAGTATTTTAGATGAAACTGCAAATTTCTAATTTGAGGCACCTGTTCTAGAAAGAAAAAGAAAGTGGCATACCTGCGTTTTGACAAGTTCAGCAAGTTCACTTCTAACGACTGATGTAGGGTTTCCGATGCGGAACGTCACTATTGGCGAAATAGTTCGGCTGTAGGGTTCGGGCTCTGATCCTCTCTGGCCATGTCTTGGGGAAGTCGATGGCTACCGGCTTGAAGTATTGTGTGCCGTCTGCCGCTGGGTGAAGGATTTGCGATGAAGGCTGTAGCAGCGCCTGCGCGACGTGAAAAAGCCATTCCGTTTGAATATAAATTAAAAAAAGTAAACGTTCAGCCATCGCGTGATCTGATTCACTTACTGTCAAATCTTTTCCGCACGAAAAAATAAGAATGTGCAATTTAGCCATGGATGAAACTGTACATGTGGCGTTCCGTATGAAATGGCACTTACAGACTGACGGCATATCGGCACATGCATTTGTTCATCTTTTTCCGGTGACCGCTTTTCTGCCGCTACCAAACGTAGCGGCAGGCGTTCGGCGGAGTACGGAAGATATGTCGAAAGTTTCTCGAATGGTATCGGTGGTTCTATTCGTTGTCTGTTGTCATGGCACGTTGTGTGACCATACTGTACGCGCGAACCGAATTCTGCAGTGCGTTATACAATGTACGCAGGCACCAGCGATTCTGCTGGCATGCTTAGCACACCCATCAGATTTCGCCGATCGCCGACTGTGCTCGCCACCATCGTTGTACTTTGAATGTCACTTGCTGTTGTGGGCTCAGGTTCGTCCAATAAAGGGTTAGTTTCATGATTCACAGTTTTCGCTCCTTGCTTCATCGTCACTATAGGACGTGGCATCTGGTAGAGGCTCTTTGCGTTCATGAACGGAAGCCGCCACAAAGCCGTGAAACAGGCCCGGACACCTTATAGAATACCAGCTTCGCCCCAGACAATAATTGGCCCCCGGAGCAAGAACTTGTGCCTTAGATGAACGATAGGTGCCACGACAGTAGCCACGATGTCGGCTTCGGAGGCATTTCGGTGGCTTCGGCGGCTTTGGTGCCAGCTCAGTGAGGTACCGACCTTCCGCGGATCTTCATTCAAAACCTGCAAAGGTGTCTGGAGACTTACGACAGGGCCACCGCCTTCAAGAACTCCAACTACGACGGCAGGATGCGTCATGTAGAGTTCTTCTTCGAAGACGCCGCCAGGACGTGGTTCGAGAATCGAAAGTCAACCCTTGCAACGTGGGACCTCTTGCGCAGCGGTCTCTTGAACACCTTGGCGAACGTCGCACGCAATGAAAGGGTTGAAGCGATAACTGGAATCCTGCGTGCCGCTCCCAAACGAGAACATTGGCATCTATACGAAAGAGATGGTCCGCCTGTTCCGCCACGCCGACCTGGACATATCAGAGGACAAGAAAGCGCTCTTTCTTATGCTTGGCGTGAAGCAAGAGCTTTTCCCCGGATTAATTCGCATTCTCCCAAGACCATCACAGAATTTTTAACGGAAGCCACGGCAAAGGTGAAAACGCTAGAAATGCATACTGGGCAATATAACCGCCACGTGCTTCCGTTGGAGAGCGAAATGCAACCACTAGTATGCTACGAGCTCCAAGAGATCATCAGATCCGCTGTACATGAAGAACTGCGCAGTACGCTCCCTTCTACGCAGACTCAGCAGGAAGCGTTGACCTAAGCCGCACTAGACCTTCATAGCCAGTCGTCACCCTCCTCTTCCGCACACTCGCCAGGGCCCAGTAACGGCGCAGTTCCGTAGTCTGCCGCAGCAGCCACGAGGTGGCCCTCCTGGCCCCCGCCCAGCGCAGCTATCCAAGAAAGAACGATGTATTGTGCTCTAGAACGCCGTCCTGTTTGTTATCACTACGGAGAAGCCGGCCATGTCTACCATCGATGCCCGTACAGCGACGTGGCTTTACGAGGGTTCGTCGTGTATGTGACGCGCCCACAGCAATGTCAGCGGCCTCGTGATATTGCCGACTATCTCGCCGCAACTCAGTGGTGCCTTCGACGACCGTCCCGTTCGCCGTCACCAAGCAGCTACTTGTCGCCGCCACGCCAAAAGTACACTGGCCCAACCCGTGGGCGGGCCCATAGCCTATTTCCAGAAAACTAAAGGCATCAACCTAAGGAGGTGGAGTTGCTGTACGTCGAAATGCCGAAGACAATCCGCCGACATCGACAACGTAGCATCTCCATGCCGACGAAGCTTCGAAGCCAAGAATACGCGAACAGAAGACCAGACGACGTGACGTACCAGACATTCACTGCAATGTAATGCGAAGAAGTACCGACCTTGATGTTCTGGTAGAGGATCACGACGTCACTGCTTTAGGCATTGCAGCAGCCGACTTTCTGTCGTGAGTGCACCCTTTCTTGGCCGACAAGATGATGAAAGTCACGAGTGCCTGTAGGCTTCTGGAGGACCCGTAATAACGCTGACCGGAATCTGCATAGAAAGAACTACAGTTCATGACCGGACCTACCCTGCAACCGTCGTTGTCCGGCTACAATGCAGACGGGACGTAATTCTCGGCATGTATACGTCTTGAGTCAACAGGGTGCAGTCATCAGCCTAAAATTGATAACTCTGTCGACAAACCAAGCGATACTACTGAAGGGGACTCTGTAGTTGGAGACCGAATCAGTATCGCGCCGCGCCAGCATGATTTCCGTCGCCGCAGAAGCAGCCGGTGACATGAATGACATCGTCGAGAATGACGAACAGCTGCTGGGTGATTGGTAATTGCAAATGGTAACGCACAGTTACGCCGAGGAAAAGTACAAGTATTGGTGACGAACTTCAGCCACGAACATTAGCACTTGAACAATGGCACAAAGATCGCATGCCTGGAAGAAGTTACAGCAGTCAGTGATGCGCTTGTTCTGTTTTGAATTTTGCCGAAGATATATCGAGGGAGCGTGGTCTTGAACGACTCTTTAATATTGATAAGTATCTTCCCTGTTATAAGCAAAGAACAGCTCAACGGTGTCCTCCAGCTATAAAATGACTGCTTTTCGTCGTCATCAAGGATCCGACAAACATCAGTTGCTAAGGATTGCATAATGACCTGAAAATACCCACCACTCCGCCACAGCCCTTACCCAGTTTCCACGCGCAAATATGAAGGTATATAAGTAACAAATCGACGAAATTCTCCACGACGACATCATCCAGCTGTCGAAAAGTCTGTGGGCGTATGCTGCAGTCATCGCGGAGGAGGATAGAATTCTGCATTTCTGCATCGATTAGCGCAGCCTGAACAAAATCACGAAGGGCATATAAACCCTCCGAGTGGTGGATGGCTCGAAAAAATTACTAACGGATGCGAAACTTTCGTTACCGAGAGGAACGAAGGCATTGGCATTTTCAGTGACTTTTAAAAAAGACTGAGCGAGGTCAAAGTGAGCGCATCAGAGAAACACTAGAAAAACATTTATTTACTACACACTTGACGAATAGAACTAAAATCCCGGGGAATCAAGCACTAAAGTCTCACAGAACTATATAGTCGAACGTCGCGATAAATAATGTTTGTAAATGTTCACCCTGTCGATGTCAATGTGCTGTCGGTGGGTCGGTAGGTTCCGCTTCACGATGGCGCCAGGAATGAGCGTTGTATGGTCGGACAGCTCATAGGAGGCGTAGGAACCGGCAGCAGGGCAGGTCTGGCTCAGTCTGGTCCCGGAGAACCAACGTACGACACATGGATGGAATTTGTACCGGTACAAGTGCAGCGGACCATGGATGGCTGAAGAATCGCCAGGTAACTGGCGTAGCTAGCTGGCTTCGGGACCAGAACCTGACCAGCTCTTGCTGCTTGGCACTACTCGTTTCTGAGTCCAAACCCAAACACGGAGGCAGAACTGGTACTCGACGTAACGTCATCGAAGGTGGTTGTGTAGGCTTTCGATCCTCCACTGGTTCTTGATCCGCAGGTGGGCTAGCTGTCGAGCTTCGTCGACACGGTGAAGACAGGCGGTGACTTCCAGATACACTTCGTCGGTGACGTGCAGCAGCATGGCGTCGAAAGCCGTGGTCGAGTTCCTGCCGTAAACCAGCTTGTGCGGCGCGATCGCGGTGTTTCTTGCACCGCCATGTTGTGAGCGAAGGTTACGTACGGGAGGATGGCACCCCACGTATTGTGTTCGACGTAGACATACATCGCTAACATGTCGGTGAGCGTTTTGTTCAGACGTTCGTTAGGCCATTCGTCTGTGTGTGGTAAGCAGTTGTCCTCCTGTGCCTTGTCTGACTGTTCTGCAGAATGGCTTGGATGAGCTCCGTTGTAAAGGCCGTTCCTGTGTCGGTGATGAGGACTTCTGGGGCGCCATGTCGTTGCAGGATGTCCTCGAAGAAAAATTTCGCTCCTTCCGCTGCACTACTTTTGGGCAGGGCTTTCGTTTTGGCGTAGCTCGTAAGGTAGTTGTCGGCCACGAAGATAGACTTGTTTACATATATTGATGTCGCAAAGGGTCCCAACAAATTCACCACAATCTGCTAAAGCTGTGCGCCAGGACGCTTGATCGGCTGCAGTAAACGTTAAAACGTGATGGCCTTGACGGTAGTGTCTTGCGCCGCTGGCAATCATTGACTGTCGTGACGTTGCGGTCGACGTCAGTGGTCACGAGTGCGCAATAGTACTTCTCTTGTATTCTTGTGAGCGTACAGGAAAAACGAAGGTGCCCACTTTTAGCTGGAGTGTTGGTGGCACAATGAGAAGGTAGTTTGCGCGGATTGAAGGGAGGTTCTTTTTACGAGGACGTCGTTGCGCAAGCATAACGAAAACAACCCACGGCGAGATACCCTTAAGACAACGTCGGTATTGCCTTCTAAGTGGTCCACAAGGCTTCATAACGCCGCATCTGCTCTTTGCTGTTCAGCGGTGTTACCTGCCGTTACTGTTTCTAGGAAGGCGTTGTTGTCGAGTTCGCCTTGCGGTTGCGGGCCAATAGGGGTGCGTGAAAGGCAGTCAGCGTCAGTATGCTTCCTCCCGGACTTACGCAGCAGCGTGATGTCAAATTTCTAGAGTCTGAGACTCCATCGCGCTATGATGGACCTGATGGATCCTTTAATTTTGCCAGCCAACGCAAGCGTGTTGGTCGCTTACCATGTTGAAGCGCCTGCCTGATATGGAAGGCCGAAATTTCGCCGGAGCCCAAATGATCGCAAGACACTCTTTCCGTCGTAGAATAATTCGTTTCCGCTTTTCACTGTGGCCGGCTAGTGTAAGTTATTATGCTTTCAACTCCGTCGTCATTTCTATGAACTAACACGTCACCGAGGCCTACGCTACTTGTGTAGTCACCACCAGTGAAAGCACTGGTGGTGACTACAGCCGTCGTTCGAGCTCCTAAATGGCGTCGTCTTTCAGAAATAAATCGGCAACCGCACCTCCATCGCTTGCTGCTCTTACTTTTCGGGGTAAGGGCTAGTGGATAGTCGTCGAGGGCTTCACTGAGTGGCGGCAAGGTAGTGGGGGATATCGTGAGGGCATTCGTTTTGCTGAGGGTTTGGAGTGTTCACGGCGAACCCTCGAAGTCGAATTTCACCGCATGGGTACCAGCGACCCTCGTAGTCCCATTTCACGGTATAGGCACCAGCGATAAACGTGACCCGCTTCTGCGCAGTGATAGCAGAGCGGATGGTGGTCGGCTTGCGCGCCTAGTGTCGGCCTTCCTTGGAAGGCTACGCTGTGCCACAGTACGGCTTTGTGGCAGCGGCGTGAACGCGAAGGGGCACCATGGCGGAGGCCGATGGGGCATTATTTCATCGCGGCTGGCTGGAGTTGCGCCGATTGCGACTGCAACTGAGGAGCTTAAGTGGTCGCTGTAGCTCGCCCAGGACCCCTTCAGTGACCGAGGGCACCTGTGGTTGCTACGAAGGCAAGATGTTGCGCAGTTCTTCGCGCACTATGGTCTTGATGGTCTCTTGGAGGTCATCGGAGCCCAGTGCTTGCATGGCGCGCTGCGGCGTCGTGAGCACTTGGCGGTTATATTATGTTGTACGCCTTTACAAAGTTTTCTCAGTCCTCGTTGCCTTTAGCAAGAACTCAGCTATGGCTTTCGGCGGGATGCGGATCAGTTCGGCGACTTTTTTTCCTTGACGCGCCGCATTAAGAAGCGCACTGTTTTTCTCCCGCGACATTTCTGGGTCCGCCTGCAGGGAAAAGACGGGTCATCTATTCCGTGAAGATCGCGATGGTTTTGTTGAGCAGCTGGACTCGGTTTTCTAGTGCAGTTTGGGCTCGCTCTTGGCCGTCTGCAGGAAGCCGCTAAAGAACAAGTGCCACTTTGTTAAGATGGTTTCTAGATTCTGGAGCCGCGTTCTGTCGGCGTCTTAAACTGCAAAAAAGACATGGCGCAGCTTGTTGTTGCACTTTTAATTGGTAAATTTCATACCAGTGTAGCCAGCTTTCCGAGTCCTCATATGTTTATCCGTGGAACGTCGGTGGTTCCCTGGGCTGCTGCAGCACGATTGATGCTGGCGAAACTGGGGCTTCCATTGTAACTGCTTCCGTGGCCGTGCACTTCCTCGTATTTTAAAGTAAAAGTCCGTAGTACGGTAGCAATCCTTGATGCCTTCGGCCATCTCTCTGCTACTTGGTAACGTTGGAGTTGTCCTCGGGTGTTGGGTTCGATCGAGGCTTCATGGTATTCGTTCGTTATGCACGGGAACCTCCACCAGATGGTGAAACACGGCTGCAAAACCCTCAATAGTCTGTCTAAATTTTAATTGAGCGAACCTGTGCTAATAAAAGCAAGTTACACTCAAAGCACAACGATAGCTGCAAACGCAGCCGGTTATCATCGAAAATTTGATCTGCAGGCACCACCAACTCACCACACATATATTTTGCTAAACACTGAATAAATGAAACATTTTCGCCATGAATATCACCGCTAGTTATTGTAAGTCAATGTAAACAGCACAGAACGCTTAGCTTACGATGTCCACAGTGCGTCGGATCCGCATAAGTTTTTGTCTGAGTAATTTTCTCAACAGCGCTTGCACAGACGCTTATCTCGTTAGGAATGATGTTCTAAAGTAAAAAAAAAAGTTTAGGATGCAGGCCGGTTCCGTTGGATGCTTGTCTCTTGCCTCCTTGTTTTGAATGCCTTGCGCTAAGAGCATTTTTTTCTGGCTACGAGGTACGGTAGCTCATTTGTTACATACCAGCAACGCACTTGTCGCAAAAAGCATGTCCAGTAGCTTTAAAGCTTTTTGGAAAAGCCAATTCGTTGTGTACAACCGAAGCAGCGCACAAAATGCACACAGCGAGAGAAAAAGAAACAGTGCTCCAGGATTGACCTATGTGGACACACGAGCAGTGCAGTGTGGACCACTGTTGTCGCCGTTATAGCTTTTTCAGGCTAAATATGCACACCGTGTCCCTATGCAGGCATAGAATTTGTCCCCCTTTAGGATATACCAGAATTCTAGGAACACGCTTTCTGAAGCGACCACAGTCCACGCCAGCGACGTGAAGAGCCGCCTGTGTTATACCATAAAGGTGTGGATTTATGACCGCCATATCGACAACCAGCCTCAAGAAGAGTGAGTTCCAAAACCATGTGCTGCATAGAATTAGGGCAGTGAAGATTGCACACCATGCTTCTAGCGCGTGGTAACGAACCACAGGCGATAATACACAAGCCGGAGTTCTCCACGACGGAGTCCGCTGTGACAGAAAGTAGAGCTTTGGGAGATGTTAAGCCCGAAACCTATTTGAGTTTTGTGTTTCCTCGGTAAGTGCCTGCGCAAACTCGCTCTTATTTTTGTAAACTTGTTCGTATACGCATAACTTACGCATCGGTTCTTCACAAGCCAGTTTTGTGTTACATGTGTTTGCCCCTTATACAAATCCACAGTCCAAGAGGCCTACTGGTCTATTTCACGCAAAAATGTTATGGTGTTGTAGGTGCCAAAACCACGATCTAGTTATGTGGCACGAAGTAGTACAAGGACTCCGGAAATTTGGACCACCTGGGCTTTTTTAACGTGCACTCAAGTCTGCGTAGACGAGTGTTTTCGTATTTCGCCGCCATCTATTAAGCGCAAGCCCTCACCTTGATAGATCGCTTTGTGCGCTGATATCCAAGGCCAGTGCAAGTATTGAGAATCACTTTACGATCTGATAGGCTTCGATAACTCAGGTGGAAGCGCTGTTCGGGCTTTCGTTATGCTGGGCTTACGAGGAAATTATTTCACGGCTGCCTCACTGAAAAACCCGGGCGGTAGTAGTTTTGGGAACACCGTCTGCGTGTGCGTTGCGTGTCATATGAATGGTATAGTTATGTCTAAATGCGTAGTATTTTAGCTGAAACTGCAAATTTCAAAATTTGAGGCACCTGTTCTAGAAAAAAAAAAAATTGGCGTACCTGCGTTTTGATAGGTTCAGTAAGTCGACATCTTACGACCGATGCAGGGTTGTCGATGCAGAACGTCGCTATCGGCGAAATAGTTCGGCTGTAGGGGTCGGGCTGTGATCCTCTCTGGACACGTCTTGGGGAAGTCGATGGCTACTGGCTTGAAGTGGAGTCTGCCGTCTGCTGCTGGGTGAAGAGCTTGCGACGAAGACTGTAGCAGCGTCTGCGCGACGTGAAAAAGTCATTGCTTTTGAACATAGATGAAAAAAAAATGTAAAGGTTCAACCACCGCATGATCTGATTCACTTACTTTCAAATGTTTTCCACACAGGAAAATAAGAATATGCGATTTAGCCATGGTTGAAACTGTACATGTGGCGTTCCGAAAGAAATGGCACTTACATATTGACAGCATATCGACTCATGCACTTGTTCGTCTTTATCCGGTGACAGCTATTGAGCCGCTACCAAACGTTGAACGTTATCGCTCGGCGGAGGACGCGCCTCCATTTATCGAAGGTTTTTTTAATGGTATCAGCGGTTCTATTCGTTGTCTGTTGTCATGGCACATTCTGTGACCAGATTGTACGCGAGACCAGAATTATGCAGTGCGTTACGCAAGTTACACAGGCCCCAGCGATTATGCTGGCACGCTTAGCACGCTGATCAGATTTCGACGATCACCGACTGTGCTGACCGCTACGGTTTTACTTTCAATGTCACTTTCTGTTGTGGGGTCAGATCCGTGCAATAAAGAGTTTGTTTCATGATTCACAGTTTTAGCTCCTTAGTTCATCGTCACTAGAACATGGCATCTGGTAGAGGCGCTTTGCGTTCATCTACCGGACGCCCCCGCAAAGCCATGGGACCGGCGAGCATCTTTAAGAGAACGCCAGCGTCGCCCCACATCATCGAGCCAGCTGCAGGCTACAATATCTGTCCCCCGAGCAAGCACTTGTTCCTCAGATGAGCGATAAGTGCCATGACAGAAGCCACAATGGCAGCGTCAGTGGCACTTACACCGAACGTGTTGCAGCAGCCCGGTGAACCACCAACCTCCCGCGGGTCTTCATTCGTTACCTGGAAAGCTGGCTGGAAACTTACGAAAAGGTCAGCGCGTTCAGGAAGTCAACTATGACGACAAGTTGCGTCATGCATAGTTCTCCGAAACTAAGCCGCATAACCCCCCTCCCCGTCCCTCTTCCCCCGCCCACGCCGGCACTCCTCAATCATGTCCCTAAAGCGCCACCAGACCAGTCTTGAGACTTGGCAGCTATTCGGCGGTCAGCACTGGAATGCTGTTGCAATATTATGGCCCAGGTGTCGAAACGATCACTCACCAGGTCTAGGAAAAGGCCGCTGAACTGATGGCATGAAGCAGCTCGACATTCTCCCAGCTAAGAGATGGCGGAATATTTTCGCCTTTCTCGTTATTTCGATGCTTGTTCCGAAATCTCAACGTGCTGGCGCTAGAAAGGCCGTACTGGTCACTTTTCTATGATCTATGTTTCACAGCCGTTCCCCCAAATATCGAAATTTCAATCAAACCGTGCAATAACCGTTCAATCTATAAGAAATATTAATGTCACCCGTTCCCTCGTGTGGTTTTTATCCTTATTTGTAGAACACTATTCGGGCGCAATTGGCAACGGGAGAAAAGAGTCACATGAAATTCAAAATTAAGCAATCTATGGAGAAAGAGAGCCGAGGAAACAGCCAAACTGGAAATAAAAGCAAAAAATAACAAATTTAGGCGCTGTTTGTGAAAATATTTTTCCACGAAAATCTTTTTATTAAAAAGGAAGTAGAGGAAATGGCGCCGGACGTGAAGACTGGTTCTATGTGTTTTCAATGAAACTGCTAAAGTTATCATTCGAACCGCCTGATGAAGCTACTTATTTGCTGTGCTTTTGTGGATGTTTTTATAACCTTTTGCGGTGTCGTAGTGCGCCTAGAACCCCAGCGTCCAGCGCTCTACGCGGTTGTATGGGACTGGTGGCCAGGCTTCATTAGGCAACTTCCCAAATAACGATACGAGTCGGTTTGGGCACCTAATTTGGTATAGAAGTAAACGAGGGGTACAAAATAACTGTGATTGTTCCACAAATATATCGTTCTCGATAATTCTTTCAGAGCTAATTAGAAAAACAGTGGTAGAAATCTTCATTTTACGCTTTCGCTTGTTGACTTGTTCTTGGTTGTTTCCTTGCTGCGTTTCTTACCTGCGTGAGCCAATGTGATGTGGTTCCTGGTTTGTCATGTAAAGGATAGCTGTATGTCACAGGCGTGCTTGCGAAATACACCTTGTTTCGCTTCTCTTTAGTGGGTGTACGTGCTTTTATAGCGAATGGTGGGAATTAAGGTTTCTGCTAGTATAAGTACACCGCCCCTCATTTGCATAAAAAAGTTACTTTGGGGATGCGCTCCCCTCCCTCCTGAAAAAAAATCCTGGGTACGTGCCTCCTCGAAGCGAAGAATACGCAAGAAGGAGACCTGACGACCCGACGTATAAGACACTCTCTGCGATGTAAGGCTAAGAACTACCGACCTCGATGTTCTGGTTGATGATCACAGCGTCACTATCTTAGTCTGTACAGGAGCCGACTGCTGTGTCGGCGCTGGCCCCTTCCTTGTCCGACAGGTTGAGGAAACTCATGAGTGCCTAGGAGGGCCATCAAATCTTGGCAGCTGGAGGACACCTAATAACGCTGACCGGAATCTGCATGGCAAGGGTTACAGATGATGACCGGACTAGCCCAGCGACCGTCGTTGTTTTGCAACAATACTCATGCGTCGTAATCCTCGGCATATACTTCTTGAGTCAACGTGGTGAAGTCATCGACTTAATATTGATGAAGCCTAGCGATACCGCCGCAGCGTTCTCACAATAATCGCGCCCTAAGTGTACTTGAAGACCTGAGTCAGTAACCCGCGTCGCGCCTGCATCATGATTTTCGTCGCCACAGAAGCAGCCGCAGGCATCAAACCCATCGTCGAGAGCGACAAACAGCTGCTGGTCGATTGTGAAATTGGCGCTGCAAACGGTATCGCACAGTTAAGACGAGGAAAAGCAGAACTATTCGTGACGAAGTTCAGCCACGAACATAAACACCTGAAGAATGCACGAATATGGCATACTCGGAAGAAGTTGCAGCAGTCAGCGATGCACTTGTTCCCGTTTGGATTTTGCCGAAGATATAATGACGGCGCGTGGTCTTGAACCACTCTTTGATATTGATCCATCTTTTCCCTGTCATAAGCAAGAACAGCTCAATGGTATCTTCCTGCTATACGAGGACTGCTTTTCGTCGTCATAAAGGATCCGAGAAACAGCAGTTGCTAAGCATCGCATAATAAATGAAAAATGTGCTCCACCCCTCCGCCAGTGCCTTTACCCCGTTTTATATATAATATTGTTACGGTGAAGTGAAGGAAGACGTTGAATTGGACTAGAGAAAGACGAAGTCTGGCGGTTGCCTGAACGCCATATCCATCATTTGTAAATATAAGTTATTTTATACTCGTGGGCCTGCTTTCTTCCCGCAACATTTTGGTGGAGGTGCGGGGTCCACTGGTCGTCGCCTCCTCGGTGGTCGTCTCCGAGTCACTACAGCCAAGTACCCGACAATCGCACTTTCTCGCCCTATACGCCAACTAGGAACATCAACGCCGACAGTGCTCCACCAAGATCCAGCCGATCCCCGTCTCCGCAAGGTCGTAGGTCCCGTTCGCCTCTCGTTCACCGCTCTTCGTCCCCTTCTGCAACCGGTCGCTTCGCTTCGGGAAACTAGGCGGTGCAGCTCCCGGAGGTGAAGCTGCAACTCCGACCCGGCCCACAAATCCTCTATTGACCCTGCCTACATGTGGAAACCTGCTGGACATTGAAGTCGATGGCGTTCCTGTTAGATCTCTCGTTGATACAGGAGCGCAGCTTTCAGTTATGAGCGCTGCTCTCCGCCGCCGGCTCAAAAAGGTTCTGACCCCCGCCGTACCGTGCACCGTGCGAGTCGCCGATGGGAGTACGTCACCTGTCCTTGGAATGTGCACAGCACGTGTGACCATTGGGGGCCATTATACCGTTGTTCTATTTATCGTCCTTGAACACTGCCCACACGACCTAATTCTCGGCCTCGACTTCCTTTCGAAACACTCTGCCCAAATTGACTGCTCCGCAGGTGTTGTACAGTTGGACCTGCCGCTTCCTGCCGACGCAACCACTTGTGCTCCACACCGCTTATGTGCTGCTGAATTTGCAAGGCTGTCTCCACAGGCTGCTACAAATGTCCTGCTGACGCCCTGTCCTCCCGTACCTGATGGCGAGTACGTCCTGTCGCCGCTTACTGACGTGGTTTTGTCGCGTAATATTGCCCTACCGAGCACCTTAATTCGGATCCGCGAAAACTGCGCTCGCGTGCCCATCCTCAATTTTGGGTTCTCGTCACATGTTTTGCCACACGGTATCGCCATAGCGCATATCACTCCTTTGGAAGAATTTCAGATTTCTTTTTTGACCTCTGAATCCTTCCTCAGTACGAACGGACCTTTGTCATCCACTCCTTCGTACTCGACGCCTGCGGACGATGTTTCTAAGATGATCGCCCCCGACCTTCCTTCCGAGCAAACAACAGCTCTTCGTCATCTCCTGTCATCTTATCGGGACATCTTTGATTTGGACGACCGTCCACTTGGCCAGACATCTGTTGTCACGCATCGCATCAACACCGGTGACGCCAGCCCCATTCATAGGCGGCCATATCGTGTCTCGGCAACAGAAAGGGCCATCATACAGAAAGAAGTAGACAGGATGATGGACAAGGACATCATTGAACCCTCCAGTAGCCCGTGGGCATCACCGGTTGTCTTAGTAAAGAAAAAAGATAACTCGTGGCGCTTCTGCGTTGACTACCGTCACCTCAACCGGATAACAAAGAAGGATGTTTATCCCTTGCCTCGCATTGATGACGCTCTTGACTGCCTTCACGGATCCCAATACTTTTCATCAATTGACCTCCGCTCCGGCTATTGGCAGATTAGCGTCGATGAGATGGACCGCGAGAAAACCGCCTTTGTCACACCGGACGGTCTGTACCAATTTAAAGTCATGCCCTTTGGATTATGCAATGCGCCAGCTACATTCGAGCGCATGATGGACTCTCTCTTGCGCGGCTTGAAGTGGTCTACATGCCTGTGTTACCTCGACGATGTGATTGTGTTTTCGCCGAACTTTGAGAGCCACCTGCGGCGCCTCACAACCATACTCTCCGTGTTTCGCAGGGCTGGCCTTCAGCTAAACTCCTCCAAGTGCCATTTCGGTCGCCGTGAAATTAACATGCTTGGTCATCTCGTCAACGCCGCCGGAATCCAACCTGATCCACAGAAAGTTCACGCCGTGCGAAATTTTCCTGTACCTTGTTCAACGAACGATGTCCGTAGTTTTCTGGGCTTATGCTCTTATTTTCGGCGATTTGTGAAAAATTTTGCGGACATCGCTCACCCTCTCACTGACCTTCTTAAGAAAGACGCCTCTTTCTCTTGGGGACCGCTACAGGAGAAAGCCTTCTCTACCCTGATTGAGCGGCTTACCACTTCCCCGATTCTCTCCCACTTTGACCCTTCTGCGCCCACTGAAGTACGAACTGACGCGAGTGGTCATGGCATCGGCGCTGTCCTCGCTCAGCGTCAACAGGGCCAAGACCGTGTCATCGCTTACGCTAGCCGCCGCCTTTCCACGCCCGAGCGAAATTACTCCATTACTGAGAGAGAATGTCTCGCGCTCGTATGGGCGGTCGCGAAATTTCGCCCGTACCTTTTCGGTCGGAGCTTCTGCGTTGTCACTGACCATCACGCCCTCTGCTGGCTCTCCTCTTTGAAGGACCCAACTGGACGACTTGCACGTTGGGCATTGCGCCTACAAGAATATACATTTTCTATTATATATAAGTCAGGACGCCTGCATAAAGACGCTGACTGCCTGTCCCGCAATCCCGTGGATCAACCGGACGATACCGATGCAGACTCGGACATCAGTATTCTGTCCCTCTCCGGCTTCCTCCACATTGGCGACGAGCAGCGCAAGGATCCTGTTCTTCGAACACTTATGGAACGCCTAAGCTCCTCGCCCAATGACCCGTCCCTTCGGATGTTCACCTTGCGCGATGGAACTTTATACCGTCGTAGCGTTCGTCCTGATGGCCCGGAGCTCCTCCTAGTCGTCCCCAAGCACCTTCGACTCACCGTGCTCCAGCAACTTCATGACGCTCCTACTGCTGGACATCTGGGCGTCACTCGTACTTACGACCACCTGCGGCGCCGCTTCTTCTGGCCTGGCATTTATCGCTCTGTGCGCCGTTATGTCGCTTCTTGCGACCTGTGTCAGCGCCGGAAGACGCCTGCTATGCCTCCCGCTGGTTTGCTTCAACCCATTGATATACCTACAGAGCCCTTCTTCCGTGTGGGCCTCGACCTCCTTGGTCCGTTTCCAATTTCCATCAAAGGAAACAAATGGATTGCTGTAGCAACCGATTATGCCACTAGATATGCCATCGCACGAGCCCTGCCAACCAGCTGCGCTACAGATGTCGCCGACTTCTTACTAAAAGACGTCATCCTGCACCACGGCGCCCCTCGCCAGTTGCTGACGGATCGCGGCCGCTACTTTCTATCGAAGGTCGTTGATGATCTGCTCCGCTCCTGTTCTACAGAACATCGGATTGCTACCGCGTACCACCCTCAAACGAACGGCCTCACCGAGCGACTCAACCGCACACTCACTGAAATGCTCGCCATGTACGTTTCCAACGATCACCGCGACTGGGACGTCGCTTTACCATACGTCACTTTCGCATACAACTCGTCCCGTCACGACACTGCCGGATTTTCACCATTTTTCCTTTTGTACGGCCGCGACCCCACCTTGCCTTTTGACACGTTGCTACCTTCCGCAGTACAGTCACCCAGCACTGCTTACGCTCGCGATGCTATTGACTTAGCCGCCCAGGCCCGAGATGTCGCCCGTCATCGCCTCACAGTCTCGCAAGCTTCTCAAAAGCGACGCTACGACCTTCGGCACCGAGACCACCATTTTTCACCTGGTTCCCTTGTCCTTCTCTGGACGCCTTCACGTCGTGTCGGCTTGTCGGAAAAATTACTGTCCCGTTTTTCTGGTCCGTACCAGATCTTACGCCAACTGTCCGACGTGACCTACGAGATCGCCCCACTCGGTCAGCCTTCCGTGCCTCCCAACTTAACCAGTGATGTTGTTCACGTCACCAGGCTCAAGCCCTATGTCCCCCCAATAAGTGAGGCTGTTTAACTTGCACCGGGACGGAGCTCCCCCACCGGGAGGGTGATGTTACGGTGAAGTGAAGGAAGACGTTGAATTGGACTAGAGAAAGACGAAGTCTGGCGGTTGCCTGAACGCCATATCCATCATTTGTAAATATAAGTTATTTTATACTCGTGGGCCTGCTTTCTTCCCGCAACAATATATATGGGGTTTTACGTGCCAAAACCACTTTCTGATTATGAGGCACGCCGTAGTGGAGTACTCCGGAAATTTCGCCCACCTGGGGTTCTTTAACGTGCACCTAAATCTAAGTACACGGGTGTTTTCGCATTTCGCCCCCATCGAAATGCGGCCGCCGTGGCCGGGATTCGATCCCGCGACCTCGTGCTCAGCAGCCTAACACCATAGCCACTGAGCAACCATTGCGGGTCTTTACCCTGTTTTGTGCACAAACATGAATCTATATAAAACAACAAATCGACGAAATGCTGCACGACGACATCATCCAGCTGTCGAAAAACTCATGGGTGTCTCTTGTATTCTCGGCGAAGAAGAAGGATAGAATTCTGCATTTCTGCGTCGATTAGCGTAGCCTGAACAAAATCACGATGGAGGTATACGCCCTCCCTGTGAGAGATGTTTGGAAAAATGACTAATGGATGCGAAACTTTTGTTACCGAGAGGAACGAGGTAATTTCCATTTTGAGTGACTTTTAATAAAAGAACGAGCGAGGTGAAGCGAAGAGAAGCACTAGTAAAACATGTAACCCCTACACACTTGAATAATAGAGCTAAAGTACCAGAGAATAGACTAGTAAGGTCTCAAAGAATTAGAAAGCCCCACGCCGCCATAAATAATGTTTGTGAATGTTCACCTTGTGGACGTGGATATATTGTCGGCGGGTCGGTATCTTCCGCTTCACGATGACGCCAGGGATGAGCGCGATGTGGTCGGATGGCTCATGGAAGGCCTAGGAACGAACAGCAGGGTAGGCTTGCCACATTCTTGTCCCAGAGAACCAACGGAATTCCCAGGGCTGGAATTCGTACCGGTCCAAGTGCAGGGTACCGTGGCCGGCTGAGGAATCGCCAGGTAAATGGAGTAACATGGTAGCAGCTGGGCTTCGGGACGGGAACCCGACGAGCTCTTCCTGATTGGCACTGATCGCTTCTGATGATGATGATGATGATGATGATGATGATGAAGCCTCAATTCTGTGCTGTTCTTCGAGCTTCTCTCAGCACTTCTTTTTCGTTTTTCTCATTCTTCGCGTGTTAAATCACTATTGGTCAAATTTGTTCGTTCGTCACTTCCGGTCTTCCTTTTCTTTACCTTCCATTCGCCACACGGAAGGATCATTGCCTCTTCGTCGTCTTTGTCGTGCTCGATTCGTTTCGGACAAGCACCGCACAGCACCACGGACACGGCCTACCACATCTGAATACCTCGCGCAAAATAACCCCTTCCCCCCGCTTCTTTGTGAAAGATAAAAAACTATCCTAAACGGGCGTGAGACCGGAAACACAAATATTTCCGCACAACACAATCCATGAACTAATTCCCTGAATGTACACTGAGGCACAAATTATTTCGCACGGGCAAAAAATCAGTCCACAGCAGTCATTAAACAAGAACAGTCTTATATTTTCTGTCACAAGCTTAGCGCCTGTGGTTACAACCAACTGTGATTTTGCCTGGTCTTCCCCCCCCCCCCCCCCAAATTCTGATTCTGAGTTAGCGTTGACAGAAGGGCGTCAAGTGCATAACATTGACTAGTTCAGGCAGTGAGCGGCGGCGCTGTGATTTCAGAATAGCGTCTAGCACGACTTCATGTCCTGTGCGGGAATACGTCACGTAATCTTGTAGGGTCCGAAGGAGTGTCGCGAAAGCTTCTCGCTTAGCATTAGTCGGCACATTGGAGTCCAAACCCAAACACGGTCGCAGGACTGGCACTCGACGTAACGTTGTCGAAGATTGTAGTTTTGGCTTTCGGCCCTCCGCTGGTTCTTGACCGGCCGGCGGGTGAGCTGTCGGGCTTCATCGACGCGGTGAAGGGAGGCGGTGACTTTCAGATACACTTCGACGGTGACGTGCGGCAGCATGGTGTCGAGAGTCGTGGCCGAGTTCCTGCCGCAAGCCAGCTTACGGTGCGATCTGCGCTGTTTCTTGCACAGCCATGTTGTGAGCGAAGGTTATGAACGGGAGGACGGCATTCCTCGTATTGTGTTCGATGTCGACATACATCGCTAACATGTCGGTGAGCGTTTTGTTCCTTGTTCACACGTTCTCTAGGCCGTTCGTCTGCGCTTTGTAGGCAGTGGTCCTCCTGTGGCTTGTCTGGCTGTATTGCAGAATGGCTTGGGTGAGCTCCGCTGTAAAGGCCGTTCTTCGGTCGGTGATGAGGGCTTCTGAGGCGCCATGTCACAGCAGGATGTTCTCGATGAAAAATTTCGCTTCTTCCGCTGCTCTACTTTTGGGCAGTGCTTTTGTTTTGGCGTAGCGCGTAAGGTAGTCTGTGGCCACGAAGATCCACTTGTTTAGAGATATTAATGTCGGAAATGGTCCCAGCGAATTCACCACAATCTGCTAAAACTGTCTGCAAGGACGCTCGATCGGCTGTAGTAAACGTGATGGCCTTGTCGGTGGTGTTTTTCGTCACTGGCTATCACGGCCTGTCTTGAGGTAGCGGGTGACGTCAGTGGTCACGAGTGGCTGGTAGTACTTGTATTCTTGCGAGCGTGCGGGAAAACCCAAGGTGCCCGGCTGTCTGATTGTCGTTCAAGACTTCTGGCCTCAGTGCTGCTGGCACGACGACAAGGTAGTTTGCACGGAGGGGGGAGAAGCTCTTTTTACGAGGACGTCGTTGCGCAAGGAAAACGAAGACTAAACGAAACAAATAACTCGGTGTCTCGGAGGGAGAAACGATCTACGCGAGCCAAACGCCGTGATCGGCACGGACAGCCGGACCGCGACGCGCCATGAAGGTGGACGCGATCATGGGGCTGACGCCTCGATGGGATCGTACACTATCTCTCTTGAGAGCACCACGCAGACGCATGACTCCTCGCCAGCAGCACGGCACACATCGCAGGGGACCTTTCCCACCAGACGCGCTACGGCGCAGCGATCACACATCAGAGGGGTCCCGCATTGGACGCTGCACCTAAGAATCGCGCTGTGAGCGGAAAGAGGAGCCGCGTCGCCTAAACACGAGGGTTCGAGTGACGCACGCTGGAAGTTAGAAGGGGAGAGAGCGAGAAAATTTATTAAACGCAACGGTATTGGGGCATTCTCGCACTGGTCCCCGCACGGCCCCAATGCGCTCAAACGACACGAAGGCGAGATGGATGGATGGATGGATGTTATGAGCGTCTCCTTTGGAACGGTATGGTAGGTTGCGCCATCAAGCTCTTGCTATTATACTGCCTAATGTCCTACCTAGGTTAAACAATAAAAAAAAACACTATGTACTACCACACCCTAATTTTGATCCCCTATTTCGAACTGTGCTTTTGTACGTCTCAGTTTTTTGTCGTTTTCCTACTTTTCTTCCACCAATCCTCTAATCGCACCTTACTAATGCCTATTGCGGACATGTTTACTTTTCCAATGATCTCGCTGAACCCAAGTGCTTCAAGGAGGCCAGTGGCGCCTAAATCGACCGCTGGGTAGACGTCTTCATATTGTAATAAAAAATGCTCCATAGTCTACCTAGCTTCACCGCAGCAAGCACATGCTTCTTCTTACGTCTTATATCTTGCTTTATAGGTGCTTGTTCTAAGGCATCCCGATCTCGCTTTGAAAAGTAGTCAGCTTCCCTTTGAGTTATCATAAATTGTTTCTTTCCTGATTTCATTTTTTCCTCCTAAGTAGTTACTCATGGCAGGTTTCTTTTCCATTGCCGCCACCCATGAGATTATTAATGCCTCTTTTACTTTCCGCTTGAGCTTCTTTGTTGCTGCGTTGCCCACCCTACAGGCCGCATGCTTGCTGGAAAGCTTCCTAGTTATTTTTCTCCACTGTGAATCAATGTTTTTCCTGTGTAGATACCTGAATACTCTTCCAGCCCCTTTACTTTCTTCCATATTCTTCAGCCGTCCGTCACACTCAATTTTACTGCGCGCTTCCCCAACTTCAAAGCTAGTCCAGCCCATATCACCCTGCACATCTTCAGCAAAGCTTCAGAAGTTGGCGAGTGGCGCGCCACCTGTCGGGGCAGCGCGGTACGTTGCGAGAAGGGGGTCTTCTGCGTTGTCGCAAGATGGCTCTGCGTGTGCGCCAAGAGCAGAAGAAATGTAGCGGAAACATTCTTCGCTACTCGTTTAACGGCGACTTCTGTAATTTATACGCTTATAATTACGGATATACACCGCAGCGTAACTTTCTACGGCGCCTTTATAAGGCAACACCGCATTCACTATAGAGGCGCTTTTGTCGCATTTCGAACCATCGAACTCATGGCTGAGTGGTAGCGTCTCTGTCTCACCCTACGGATACCCTGGTTCGATTCCCACCCAGCCCGTCTTCTAAGTTGTTTTTATTTATTAATTACCTTTCGCCATTTTTTGCTCACAGCCAAAGCCGACGGCACCGGCTTTTCTGGGACACGAGCTCCTTAACGCTATCGCGTTAATACACGGCGGAATACTCGAAGGCCAACGTCGGTACATCCTTGTAGGTGCTCGACAAGGCTTCATAACTCTGCACTTGCTCGTTGCTGTTGGGTGGTGTTGTCTGCAGTTATTGTTCCTAGAAAGGCGTCGTTGTCGAGTTCGCCTAGCAGTGGCGGGTCAATAGGGGTGCGCGACAGGCGGTCGCCGTCAGAATGCTTCCTCCCGGACTTACGGATCACGATGATGCCAAATTTCTAGAGTCTGAAATTCTAATGCGCTATTTGAACTGATGGATCCTGTAAGCTTGCTAGTCAACGCAGGCGAGCTGGTCACTTACCACTTTTAAGCGCCTGCCGTATATGGAATGTCGAAATTTCACCGTAACCCAAATGACCGGAAGACACTCTTCTCTTGTCGTAGAGTAATTCGCATGCGCTTTTGACAGCGACCGGCTAGCGCAAGCTAATTATGCTTTTAACTCTGTCCGTTCTATAAACTAGCACGACACCGAGGCCTACGCTGCTTGCGTCGGTCTTCATTACCGTCTCGGCGTCTTCGTCGAAGTGTTAAAGCACCAGTGGTGACTGCAGCCGTCGTTGCAGCTCCTAAAAGGCGTCGTATTGCAAAACTGAAAACAGCAAGCGCATCTCCATCGGCTGCTCCTTTTAGTTTTCCGGATAAGGGCTGACGGACCGGCCCCCGGCTTGGCCTCTATATGGTCGATGCTACGACGACAGGTAGCGGCCCGGGGACGGTGAACGGAATCGTCGTCGAGGGCTCCACTGAGTTGCGGTGAGGTAGTGGGTCATATCGTGAGGGCGTTCACCTTGCTGAGGCAGTGAAGCGTAGACGGTGGACCCTCGTAGTCCCCATTTTACGGTATGGGCACAAGCCATAAACATGACCCGCTTCTTCGCAGTGATAGCAGAACGGATGGTTGTCGCGGGTGCCCCAACGTCGGTCTTCCTTATTGGGATGCTGCGCCGAGCCACTGCCGAGCTTTCTGGCAGCGGCGGCGGTGGCAGACGGAACTGCGGTGCTGCAGGACCCTGGCGCGGGCGCAAAGGGGTACCATGGCGTATGGTGACGGTGGCTTATGTCATAGCATTTGGCTGGAGTTGCGGCAATTGCGGCTGCAACTGACAAACTCCAAGTGATCGTTGTAGTTCCTCCTGGACCCCCTCAGTGACCGAGGCCATGTGTAGTTGCAACGAAGGCAAGATCTTGGGCAGTTCTTCACGCACAATGGTCCTGATGGTCTCTTGGAGGCCACCGGAGCCCATTGCTGGATGGCGCCCTGCGGCGTCGTGAGCACTTGGCGTTCACATTATCTAGCGCTCATTTGCCAAGTTTTTTAAGTCGCTCCGCACCAAGACGGGGACTTTTTTTTTCTTTCCGGAACATTCTGCGAGAAAGGACGGGTCATCTCTTCCGTGAAGATCACGATGGTCTCATTGAGCAGCTGCACTCGGCTTTCTAGTTGAGTTTGCGTTTTCTGTTTGCCTATGACGCTTGTGAATGTCTGCAGGAAGCCGCTGCACAACAGGTGCCACTTTGTTAAGATGGTTTCTCGATTCTGGAGGCGCGTCCTGGCGGCGTCTTAGAATGCGAAAAAGACATGGTGCAGCTTGTCGTTGCTCTTTTAATTAGTAAATTTCATACCTCTCCAGCCATCTTTCCGGGTCCACATACACTGTAAACAGAAAAACACCCAGATGGGCGTTTTTTGCTTGTCCTCTAGCGCATTCCCTTTTGTACATCTTTTTCCTCCCATTGAATGGGCGTACGATAAAACTCCCATTGACATGGGCATTGATTGGGCACACAACGGGGGTACCGTAATACGCCCACTTCACCCCCTTCACCCCCATTTGACGGGGAGGTACAATGGGAGTTTTGTGAAGGAATTAAAGGCATTTTAGTTTAGGTGCGGCAAGCACGTAGCGAAATGCTTGGTGGCACGGGTCCCGCGCTTACGCAGCACCAGCGGAACGCCGCAGGCCGAAATGTCGAACGCCGGCGATCAAGGCTCAAGGGAACTCGTCCGTCCGTGAGCTGCCACCCAAGCAGGCGTCGCACCTGCTCGGAGCGAACGCCGGCGTCCGACACGGTGGCCTCCGGTATTCCGTCTGCTGCTGCATAGGCGCGGCGTACCGCCACGAAGCATTTCGCCGCGGGCTCGCCGCACGTGGTCCAATCGACGGCACACGGCCACCGCTGAATCCACCAAGTCACGCGCACACGTGGTCCAATGGTGAATGAACCCGTCACCGCCCGTCTTCATTTTTTCCTTTCGCTGATCACAGAGCCCCTCGTTGCAAAGCTTTTATACAATCGTCCTATCGAAAATGCTAGTTACCGGAAGTGCCTCCGAGGCCAGCAAACGCCTTCGAGAGCAGTTGCTACTTGCTGAAAGGAAAAATGCACGAGACACACATTGACAGCAAAAGAAAATTTATTAAACACCAAATGTAAGAAATATATGTTCACTTTCGGGCCCAAAAGAAAGCAAATTTCTGCCCCAGTAAAATAATTGTCTTGATTTTAAAAAAGAATACTGTACATAGTAAGCATGCATGCCAGTTACTAGTATTCTGCATGTCCTAACACAATGAAATTAGCAAATGAAAGAAATGCTAAGAAATCTTATCTCGTTTCATACTGAACTGTAACTACATAGCCATGTGTTTGAACTGTTACTTTGCACTGACACTCCACACTTTTGCACAGACTATATATTGAGCTTGCTTGACTAACAGTAAAACTCCATTTGGGCCTAGTTGGTACATAATTCTGAACTTAAACTTACAGCACAAACACCTAAGACGGACCACAAAAGGCAGATACGGCACACACTGGCGCTAACTGACAACTTCTTTATTTCTTTGTCATCGATGCATATATAAACCCTAGGCCACACAACCGCACAGACTACATTACAGAGATCTACCAAATTACCGCATAAGCAAACGTAGGAAGTCAAATTCAGATGGGTGCAGGGACAAAGATATGTCACTGATGCAATTATCGCCTTGCCTTTTTATGTGGTAGGCCTCTAAGGCAAGCTGCGCATGCTCATCCTTGCTTTTGCCAAGAATCGACATCCTATCAAGTCGTGTCTCACAATTGTTGTAAGGGTTTGCATGCGCAACAAGGTGCACTCCTCTACCTACATTCTTGTTTACTTTTTTGCGCATGTTTCCTGCATGGTCCCTTAAATACATAAGGTCATCTATCAACTCAAGGGAGTTGCTTGCAGGCATAGTGTTCCCTTGGCTTTTTCTTCGCCGAACAAGCTTTTAAAGCTATGCTCACGCACCTGCGGAGAGAGCAGAGGAGGAGGCCAAATTCGGCATAGTGCTTCATACATGTCGCGCGCTGTCGGCGTGGTTTACACCATTCCACTCTCATGTGGTAAGATATAGCTTGGCTAGATAGGGCATTGTGTCAATGAGCTACTCAGGGAACATGCGCAAAAAGTAAACAAAAATGTAGATAGAGCAGCGCACCTTGGTGCGTATATAAACTCTTGCAACAATTGTGAGGCACAACTTGACGGAACGTCGATTCTAGGCAAAAGCAAGAATGAGCATGCGCGGCTTACCATAGAGGCCTCCCACATAAAAAGGCAAGGCGATAATTGCATCAGTGAGATATCTTTGTCCCTGCACCCATCTGAATTTGACTTCCTACGTTTGCTTATGTGATAATTTGGCGGATCTCTGTAATGTAATCTGAGTGCCTGCACGGTTGTGTGGTCTAGGGTTTATATTGCATC
Source organism: Dermacentor albipictus (assembly GCF_038994185.2). Taxonomy (NCBI): domain Eukaryota; kingdom Metazoa; phylum Arthropoda; class Arachnida; order Ixodida; family Ixodidae; genus Dermacentor; species Dermacentor albipictus. The sequence goes on along the minus strand of NC_091829.1, from coordinate 98,500,570 downwards.
GACGACGGAGAAATAAAGTTGTTAGCCTCGATGTGTCGTATGTTCCTTTTGTGGTCCGTCTTAGGTGTTTGTGCTGTAAGTTTAAGTTGCTTGACTAAGCCATTCTAAATTAACAGTGGCTTGTATAATGAGGCTGATCAGTGGTATTTTGCATGGACTAGCACACAAATATGATAAATGTCAAAGTACTAAATTAAGAAATTGGGACTCGACACACAAACAAGCTACATAATTTAGTGTAGTTATTGGGCTGTATTTCCGAGCAGGCTATTAAATATAAACCGTATTTACAAACCAGAACCCACCTGCTGATTATGAGACGTGCCGTAGCGAGTAACCCCGGATTAATTTGGACAACCTGGGGTTCTTTAACATGCACCTAAACCTAAGTACACAGGTGCTTTTGCATTTCACTCCCACTGAAATGCAGTTTTGTTTACGACTAGATTTGCGAAAGTTCTGAACAGGATTCCCCCTATATTTTAACAGTGGGCACTCTTTAAATGGAGCCTCAAGGGGCCGGGGAAATTGGTTCCATTTACCAGGCATTCTATTTAGTGCGAGACATTGCAGAGAGCCAACCGACCATCAGGATGGTGTCCTGTTTTAGCGGCAGTTTCGCTTAAGCGATTTTCGTTTATGAAGGTTCCACTGCAGTCCTTAATAGTGGATGAGTTGTGTTCTGCATGGACACTTTAGCATGGCTACCATGTTTAGTTGAATATTGTGCAAGCAGCGACATTTCACTGTACCCAGTGCAATATATAAAGCCAGCATTGTAACATGCTGCAAATGCAGCCACAAACAAGTAACTCCCCTATCATACCCAATAACAGCATCTTTAGACGAGATTAGTACTGCTTTCTCATGTTTAAGTGCCTTGTTTTCAGAAATCAAATCCTCCTGATCACATTGGTTTCCAATTGTGTCATTCCCCGCGCTGAGGTCATTTGAGATTGCATTTAATTGCACTTCAGATAGCATATTGGTCTTATTTAAAAAGCACATGGCATCACAGTCACCACCTAGATATAGAATTTGAGCTGCAACGCAGTAGCAGACATTCTGAGGTAGATGCCTAACTATTCTTTTGAATTGGGATGCATACTCAAAACACTGCTATGCAATTGCAGACAGGGCTGGTAGTGTAGCAACCAGGACAGATTTAACGGACATACAGGAGCAAAATTGTGTGAGCTTTGAATAAATATTCTCTCTGAGGAACCATGCTGTCCAGTTATAAAATGGGGATCGAAATAAAGTAGTTGGATAGCAAACCTGCATTTCATTAAGTAAATAAAATACTGTTCATGCTACCTTCCAGGGTGCACACTACATTCTCTTTCTTTGAATGTGAATTTGTTACCTTCCCATGGGTTGCCAAATGTATGGGTGTATTGTTGGTCTAGGGTCTCAGGCTCAGGCTACAGGCTAGAGCCTCTAGCCTGAGCTCAGGCTAGAGGAAATATTTCGACAAGGAGACTTGCCAGGTTGAACAACGAGTGTCTCAGGCTGGAGCCATTTGGTTCCCTTGCAATGATGTTGGCTCCAGCTTGAGACTTTTTTTGTTGGACAACTGTTGACAATTAATGTCGCCATCTTTTCATTTACCCTCGTCTTATTCAACCCATTGCTCCACGCAGGAGCTGCAGTTTCTTTAAGAATAAAAATATTAATGAGCTCAAAGGCTTTGTGCATGGATGCGTCCCCAAGTGCAAAAATTCGTTTTCAATGAATGACAGAGTTGGTACCTTTCTTGAGCATTCAATAAGAAGAACCAAAATTAAGCTAACAGACTGGTTATGACGACAAGTAAACATGAATTGATGTGGAGTGCCATTTCTTCATTTCACACCAGGCTTGGGGCCAGCCGGACTTCTTCCTAAAATTGAGAAAATTTTTCTAATTAATTACATATTAAGAGTAATCTCTTCATAACCTAAAAATTTAAAAAAATGGTTATTTGGTTATTCATATTTAGTTAGGAACAGCGCGAAGAACACTGACGAAGTAAGGGCGTATACAGTAATGACACATAGTGCTGGTTGACTACAGATTTAATATTAGAACAGACAAACAGTTAAGTACTTTGGAATGCTTCCTAAAAGCCATAAAAAACCAAAGCAGGAAGCAGTTGTACGAAATAATGTATGTGCATGAAAAATGCACTTGATCATGGGTTTGCAGATATGTGTGCCATTTACTTGTCAGTTAACAATATGTGTTACACTGAAACATTTCTCCTACAATTTGGCAATTCTGTGGGCACTGATTATTGCTTGGGTCAGTTGGTTGCTGTTGTTACTGCTATTAGTGTATGGTGAAGTGTAATGTAAATGGGGAAGTGCTACTGACAACTACGAACATTGGCAAATTTTGCTGCACCAGGATAATGCACGCATTGTCCTGCTGCAGCAAAACTTTCCAGTAAACTTTCACAGTTCTCTGTAGTACTTTCCCATCTGTCTCGCCTCACACTGTTTCATCTATAGCGCTTCACCATACTATAATATGCGCCACCAACTGACACAAAATTCTACCCTTCTGAAGTTCCTACTGCTACTTCGCACTCGTCACATTCAGGCTGCCAGCCGTACTAAGCCCAATGTAGTATAACTGCATGGACTGGCAGCTCCTGTCATGGATTTACTCTGGTGTAATGGCACCACAGAAGCAAACGAAGACAAAGACATGCAGGACACAAGTGCTTAACCTCAACTCTGGCTTTAATAAGAAAACAGACATATACAACACGTAGTGACACGAAGTGACGTTATTAATTCAAAAACAAATTCTTCGTGCAATTTAATTGAGAATGACTGATGCATTTGTCCTTTTCACGCTAATCTGCCAAAGCTTAATTATCTTATGTACATTTGCTCATAATTTCTGGCAACGAGTTTCGAAGAACACTGGAACGAACCACTCTATTTTGCAGTGTATCACAATGTGCGGATGAGAGTTGTTGCACACAAACGTCATTAGCCTCAATCTCAAATTATTACAATGCGTGTCTATGCAATGCAAGCATGACTGGATAGGAATGGCAGACTGTACATAACCTCCGTTGCGCAGTGCAACGCTTGCAAATTGTGCTGCACGCAACAAACAAATTAGTTTGTTTTCCTGGCTTCAGTCTTTTTTTCTCATCACAGCAAATCTCTCTTCACATGTTTCATACAAAAAAAAATGTTTGCCCGTAGGGACCAGCTACACAATTACTCACGAAAATCCCAAATGCATACCAAACAACTGCAACCACTTCTTTACTTCATCATCTCATTCATTATATTCCCTAGTCATGCCTGATTTAGTTGCGCAAATCCTTTTTCTCAGGCCCTTGTTAGGAGAGTTTTGTGCTGCAACAAAAGGCAGAAGCCAAAAAAAGGAAGAGGTTGGTTGTGGCTTGAAGCACAATATGCATCTAGTGAGCTAGGCCGCAAGCGTTGCGTAGTCTGCTGCCATCACAAGGCCGTGCCTACATTGGACAGATGGGATGCTCTATTAATGTGAAATCAGGGAGATTGAGGCAGTATGAGTCATCTGTGTGAAACAACCCTCCCTCACACAATGGTAAATGCTGCAAAGAATGTGACCGCGGTCCTGTGTTCCACAAAACTTGCGTTGTAGCGAGATATTATGACCTGACAACATGCAACGTAATTGTGGTTTGCAACATTTAAAAAGAATGATAAATGTATCAGTGATCCATTAGTTGCACTGCATAAAGAATTTCTTTTAACAGATACCATCACATAATGTCTCCACCTGTTATTAAATATTGCGTTGCCTTATTTTAAAGCTTGAAGTGAGATCCGGCGCTTGTGTCATGCGTACATATCTTTCTTCGTTTACTTTTTGTGGTGCCAATACACCAGAATTTGTATAACCAAATGGCCACACTGCTTTTGTCACGTTATAGTGATGCTTGCAAAGCCTCGCAAACAGCAGCCTATTTGCTCAAAACGTGCTTTTGTACATATGCTTTTCCAAAAAGAAAAGCTGCGAAAAGGTAACAGAATCAACAGCAGTAGGTTAAATCCACTGCAATGCTTTACTTTTCTGCCTTTATTATTCGTTACACCTAAGTGGATCAGCCAGAGTGTGAATGTTACAGAAATGCACCAAATAAGTTGTTGAAATTATGCAAAAATGTTAACGCAACTAAGCATAGATTTATGTGCAATAATAGACACCACTCAGTTTCTTTCCTTCTGACACAAACGTAGTATATCTTATTTTTTTGGCATGAAGAAAAGCATATGTAGACCAGGCAATATTTGAATGAGAGCCTTCACGATTAAGCACCACTATGTGACCATTAGGGTACATACACTGTAAATAGTACAGATGATGCCCCGAATATCACAAGTGCAACATGTTAGCGAAAGCAGCAACCATTAACCCCGAAACTAACCAAATCCCACAAAAAAATGGCTGTGGCTTAGCTAAGGTTAAACCCAGGATGCGAAGCATACTAGCCTTTATTTTAGTTGTTGAACCACTGTTTAGCCTGGTGAACTGCTGTTGCTTGGCTATATTTGGTTTGGCTAGACGAAGAAACAACTCATGCAGGCGAGCGCACGAGCTGAGACCCGGCTATGTAGCTACGCGGCCGCAAGCGAGCGCACGAGTTGAGCCTCCGCTTTTGCAGCTGTTATGACGTCATATGGTAGCTACGCGGCCACGCGCGGCGCAGCAAGGAAGAGCATGGTTGTGCGGCTAGTATGCTTCGCATAATAAAAAAGAGATGTATGTGTCAGTGCAGCACCTGTATTCTGAAGTTACAGGAAAGTGGCATGCTTGTTAACAAACCTACAACCAAGGCACATTTGTATGTGGCCAACCCCTGCCTCTTTATGTGCTTTCGTGCCTTTGACAAGGTGTTACTAGATATTTATTTGCTTGTCTGTTGCAAAAACACATCAATTATCAGGTCCGTGCACAGTGCACCATGCCATTTATCTATGTGGACTCACTTTGAGTCCTTAGCACTGCTCTCGCCTGTTCAGAACTAACAATCGCAAAAAGACTTGTTCTACTTAAATCTACATGCCTGAACATGTGGGTTCTGCAGTTGAAATAAGGTAATTATAAGTAAAACGAATGACATGTTCTGATGAACTTTGTTTTCATAATCTAATTGCTTATTTGGACACATAACCAGTCAGATCATTCGCACTAACACAAGAAAACAAATTCAACACACTGGTTTATACTGGTCGGTGCTCTTTTGACTTTAGTACACACTGAACCAACGACAGGCAGTGAGAAATACCGACAACCACTAACTTCCAGATGGCATTATTGGTCACATGTGCACATGATATAGCTACAAAAACCCAAAGGAAAGTAAACAAAGAAAAAACTACATTTTAACAGAAAAAGAACAAGCCAAAACAAATTTCTTCTGGTAGCTAAGTCACAATCAAGGTGCAAATGCCAGCTATAGTTCGGCAAGCACACATTTAGTTATTTTGCTCAGTCGCTCAATATCACAATTTCTTGTTTGACAGCAACACTGACGGGACATCTGTGCATATCTTTATTGCAAATGCCATTTTTGCTTGCCCCCAAATCCTTTTGTGGTTATTCATTTAGTACCTGCTTCGCCTGTACTGGCGCCGCAGGGGGATATACATTATGTGTAATGTAACTTACAGTCAAATCAAGCAAACAAAGCAGGGAGGGAATTATCTTTGAAAACTATGCAATCATTTGCAGGCGGAAAAACATTGCAGTCCCTTTGGTCCAAGGAAAAAACAATGTGAGGCATCACCACTAAGGAAATTAATAAACCTGTTTAGTGTAATCTCTTCCTTGTGAGGTATGATGATAGCCTGATATGAATTTCCCTATCTCTACATGTTTGGAACAGTACATGCTAAGAAATAACTTTAACTGAAGAGATTTCCTAGTCTTTTCAATCCTGCCATTGCAGCTTACCCTTACTCTCAGTAATACAAAGCCATTTAGTACGACTTCAAATTTTGAATTTGAGAGTCAGCGAATAAAGATATGGTTTTACGGTGTGTCACATAGGTAGTATGAAGCAAACCCAGCCTTGCTTTTTTGTCCACTCTGTCCTCTTTGATACTGTCACACGCAGTGGGACGACACTATCATGAAAAGTGCTGGCAGTGGAGGTGAATGCTATGTCTGTCTCTCATTTCAATGCATCTCTGAAACTACAGATTATGCAACCCCCAGTACTAAACACGTGGGAAGACTGTGCACACAATACCACGCCATATCAGCACATCTAGTCTTTCCACACGCAGCAGATCACCTCTAGAACAGGGTGTGCAGGCTGCAGATGTGCTCAGCTGCGCTAGAAATGAAGACACACATGGACTGGGCCCCTCTGAGGGCCCCCTTAAAAGCTCAGTTTGTCATATTTTGTTTCTGCAATAGGCTAGTGCAAAGAGTGAATTTGCTTCATTCCTGAATAACGGGAAAATCAGACATCCACCCATTCGTAGCAATTGCTACAAAGGAAACTCATACAGATTCCTCGAAAGAAAAGCCTCATAGTTGAAGAAAAATTCGTCCTGGTCCGGGACTCGAACCCGGGACCACCGCCTTTCCGGGGCAGCCGCTCTACCATCTGAGCTAACCAGGCGGCTAGCAGATGGCAGGGCGAAGTCGAATTTGTCGACAACACAAAGCAAAGGCAAGAGTTTCATGTAGTAGTTCTGCGGAAACCCGCAAGGTGGAGAGAAGTAATGAATAAAGGGAAAATCAGACATCCACCCGTTCGTAGCAATTGCTACAAAGGAAACCCATACGGATTCCTCGAAAGAAAGGCCTCATAGTTGAAGAAAAATCTGCCCTGGCCCGGGACTCGAACCCGGGACCACCGTTTTTCCGGGGCAGCCGCTCTACCATCTGAGCTAACCAGGCGGCTAGCAGATGGCAGGGCGAAGTCGAATTTGTCAACAACACAAAGCAAAGGCAAGAGTTTGACGTAGTAGTTCTGCGGAAACCCACAAGGTGGAGAGACGTAATGAATAAAGGGAAAATCCTGGTTAGCTGAAATGGTAGACCGGCTGCCCCGGAAAGGCGGTGGTCCCGAGTTCGAGTCCGGGACCAGGATGAATTTTTCTTCAACTATGAGGCCTTTCTTTCGAGGAATCCGTATGGGTTTCCTTTGTAGCAATTGCTACGAACGGGTGGATGTCTGATTTTCCCTGTGCTTCAAATGTGCTTCATCCAAAGTATGTTATCGCGACCATGCTGTTCTGTCGCACCTAGGCTCCCTGCGCTTGAGCGGAAGTTGTATTTTCTTCTATACGTTTGTTCAGGCTGTCATTAAACAGTTGGTAGTTTGGCACTTCACTGTCTTCCTTTCTTCTATCCCTTTTCAAGAAATGTATTTTGCGCCACAAAGTATACCTCGGAAATCTAAGCACCAACTTGCCCAAGAAGTCCTTTTGGAACATCTACACAGGGTGTTTTGACTAATGTCATACCAAGTGAGCACACTACAAACCTTGCGTGCATCGTTTTCATGACTCTTTCGATGACCCTATTTCGTTTTCAGTGACTTTATCAACTAAGTATCTAGCGGCAGCTTGAACATAGGCACTCATGAGAACTCGCACCAGGCTTGGTCGAATATGTCCAGCACTGCATCACTGAGTAGTGAACCATGCTGTAAGAGTTGGCAACTAAATTGCCACCTTGAGATTGAAACTTTTCAACCTTACAATCAAGGCTTCAATTGCCCAGCCAGCAAGCTGCAGCAAATGTGTGAACTATAGTCATCTGATGTCACATTCTATGTCATAGCGATAGCAGCTGATCTCTCTAGTGGTGGCCCTCAAGGCCAACAGGCATCCCTTTCTGTGCACGTGCTTGTGTAGGACTAGGCAGATGGTGCCAGTTTGTTCTTCAGCATTAACACTATGTTCACGCTGTATCGGGAACACATTTTCTTACTCAGTGCAACAGCCCTTGAACCTACATAATTGCCACCAAGAGTCCTTTGTCCACCAACCTTTCCTTTGCCATGTCATTTGCTTCTGCCTTGATGTCATGGAGCAACTTCAGCTAGCTGAAGCATTGATGTTGTTTGAGTACCCACACAGCCTTGCAGTTTTCCAACCTGAACGTTGCTTCATTAAAAGCTGACATGATTTGGTCTCAGCAGACAGATCAGAGTTAAAAAACACTCATAAACTTCTTTCAAAGTCATTCTAACCTCGTCAATAATCCCGGGCCTTTTGATGTGTTATTCAGCATTGTCCAAAGCAAGTTGGCTCTTAAAAATCAAATAACAACTTTGTGAGGGCAGCTACTGGGCTACCTGTCTCTTCAGCGAGCCTGAAATGTCTCCCAGCCATCAAAGCAAGAGCGCAAATAAACGACAATGAAAAGTGTGGCAGACAAAATGTTCATGTAAATCCATATGTTTATCAACTGTTACACCAACTGAAAAAGATAGTGGCTTCCCAGTACAGTCTTGATGTACGTAGTTGTTTCGGTCACGAACAAACAGCCAGTTGCCCAGTCCTGCACAAGCACAGTGTAACGATGCTTATGGATTAAAATTTGTTGTGTGTGCATGTGGTGCAGTGTACCACATTTCATTTTCCTGAGGCTGCAGTACACTGGGAAGACTGGTTGCTACTTCAATAGGAAGCCCTTACAGTATTGCAGCCCTTTGTTCAGATCTTGCTGCAGATTGTATCATATGCGAATGCAAACTGCTTTGCAGGACACGTCAGTTCAGTTCAAGCAATTAGACCGAGTAACCCAAGAAATACTTCATGCCTCCAAAACGTTTTAATACAGTCCCTAGTTTAGTACAGGTTTTCGCCTGATGTTTTGGCTTCTACGGTATAATGCTGTGTATAAGGCTTGCTAGGTACTAGTGGTTTGATGTGCACACTCTCTTGTGTTGCTATAATTACAACTTGTAACAAAGATTTTCCTTCCTCACAAACGTTTGGACACAGTGCCTGTGAGTTCATCTTTTAACCTGTTTTTCATTGGATCTGTGCATTTACATGGAACGTAAACTACAAAATATCAGTACTGAGAATCGCAAAAGAACACACCTGCGTAACGATTCTGCCGAGATCGTTGGAGTGGTCAGTCACAGGATGCAACACCGGTAGAAAGGCATCCTGTGGTAAAGCAAAATAACAATCGTTGTAAGATGCGGATTAAAAATTTTATTCTGTGATGCTTTTGGCATGTATACTAATTACTACATTTGTATGTCAAATAGTTTTGCATAATAGCTGAGCAAGGTTAACGTCTCGCCCTGTGACTGTCAGCCAGTGCTACTCATGGCAATGGTGACAAATATGGCACATCCTTTCAAATGGAACTTTTGTGCATTACATGAATTGAACTTAGGTTCACATAATACATGACACCTGTGGTTAGAAGGATGTTTTGCATGCCACACCAACGCCACAAGTGGCACTGCCTAACACTTCCAGGGCCAGACTTAGTGCATAAACAATACAAATGTGCAACAAAGTGAACAGGTGGATAGCTGCTGCTATAACTCAAAGATTGCATGCATCATGCAGATGTGAATGCAGCTCCCATCAGGATAGAGTTGTCCTTTGGTGCACTTCATTTCTCTTCCTCTTTTGTCTTCATTGCATGCTGGTGCCATATGGTAATAATGAACAAAAATTAAGCACCTCAGTTCCCATTCTTGTTTTGCTACATGCTGTAAAGTCATCCAAATGCGCTTAAGACTCTTAAGGATGTACTTTAGCCATTTTGTCTTGACAATATTGGTACCGAGCATAATGCATCATGCAAGAAACTTGCATATACCGGGCACCGCTATAGACACTGCGACCTCTGCAGTTTGTCCACAATCTGGCATAATGTGCTCAAGCTGCCTGTAAACACTGGAGGGTGTCTATGATACATTAAGAAGCTCAGCAAACATGAGAAGGGCCTAAAATGAAGGTCAGAGAAGCAAAGCAAATTTTTAACCATTCCTCTCTATGTTGCTATGAATGTGAAGGTGCCAGCAAATGATGTATTTGAACTGTGTTTTTAATGGTGCAATACTAGAGAGCACATTTTTGCAATAATAATGTGACAGAGAAGAATGACAGAAACTAACTTAATGAATATTTTTCTAAACTTGCACGAGGGTTTCGTCATTATGCTGATGCACACACCTGCATATCTCTACTGTGAAGTCTTGTTTCGGTTTCCTATTTTATTTTCACATAGTAATTTACATCATACACTTGTCCTGAAATACATCACGTTAGGCTCCTTCAGTATTTTTTTTTCTTACTGGAACACACATGCCTATACAGGGCACACACTCAAATACATGCAAAGCTGCCACGGGACTGGCCATTTGAGGTCGACATGTTTGTACAGCGCAAAAGACGAGGACTGAAGGAAGAACACAACACAGGTGCTGTCACACACACACTCAAGGCACTCTGCGGGATTCTCAGGCTTTTTTCATGCTCCTACAAACACGTTATGTAGCACATATTGAGCCACAGAAAGCTGTACTGGAAAATGTTCACGTTGCACTACAATTTTATAATTGAGACTTTTTATCTAATTATAATATCTGAGTTGATTATTTGATTAAGAATAATTAGGTAATTAGGCAAAATGCAGAAAATCTAAGTATTTCCAAGAGACAGGAAACAACATTACCTAGGTTCTGTGCAGCTAGGTGGCATATGCATATTTTTTTAAGTTTTCTAAAGTTACGTGGGATAATCTGCATACGTCCCATGGAACAGGTGTCACACTAATCACTCTAAGTGATGCCGCTAAACTAGCCATTGCACTTAAAACATATAGGGTAATAAAAGTAAACTCTAGGTAAGAGCATACCAAGACCTCTATTGCTGAAAAGCGAAACTGATGGGAGGCGACTGATCTCCGGTTATGAAGCTGCTTCATCCTCACAGCTGGCAACGAAACGGCCGCAACCACAGTCCTGAAATAAAAGAGAAAAAGTTGACATTACAATGATCACATAGAACACGAAAAAGCTGGTCGCCAGTTTATCTTGGAGAGCATCTGCTGCTACATTAGGTTTTGTATATTGGTCAGCTTATTGCTAAACTAAGCTTGCCAAAATTTTATACCTTAATGGCTTTGCTCTTTACAAACTAAAACCTTTGCCTAACTCATACACTTATGCACTACTTAAGCTATGAGATGTTTACTGATCCCTTACAATGAATGGCTTCTAAGACAAATTATTTCACACAAAAGGATGCATAACTTATGAGTGTTACTGACATTGAATACCAAGGCATTACCTTTTTATAATAGACGATGGCAGACTTCAAGCACATTTTTCTCACAGATACAGGTTGCTCGGTCTGCCTTTCTTTTTTCACCAGCAGTAGAAATTTTGTTGTTAATATTAGTGCAATATAGGATGATGCTATGATGTGTGATATGATCCTGAGTTGAAAAGCGCCACTTTTTTGTGTGAATTTGGCACCTAGAATTCAAAACTCAATATCTGTGCCCAATACCCAACGGCACAGCAGCAAAGTAATTAAACATTAAACAAGTCCAGGTATCCAGTGCACAGCGCCAGCTGTTGAATAACAACACTGCACTAGCATCGACTGTATAGATGTAGCGTAGTATGTGCACGGCAGGCGTAGTGGCGGCCTCCAGCAAAGAACACAGCCATGGAGCGACGCGCCCGTATGAGCCATCGCCGGCAATTCTATCGCGTAAATTTATATATCTCGTCACGGCACAGGCGTCGTTTTCTGGCCGCCGAGGCGCCGGCGCCACTGGTACTCACCTGCTCCGGCCGCCGAGGTTCAAGTGACGGCGTATCCAGTAATCTGAATCAAAGAAGGACACTGTTACCGCCAAGCAGTACGCTAACTATAAACTATAAAGCGTTTCTTATACTCTGACCGGCAGTTCATGCGGCGTTGACCCGTAGTGCCGTTGGAAGCTCACCACACGCTTTTAATACCACAAACGCGCCGCCGACATTTCACGCCCGTAGATCAAAGTCGACGGGCGCAGGCTCTACATGCTACACGCCGCAGTCGCACACTCCCTGCACAATCAGCGGCGTGGGCGCGAAGAGACACAGACGATAGCACGGAGCGTACTGGCAAATCTGCACAATGCGCGCTTAGTGAGCGACCTACTACACACAATCGTACGAGCTAGGGGACTGGCGCCGCGTACGCGCCAGCTAGCAGATACCGCGCACAAAGAAGCGCCGCCGGTTCTCGCTCAAATGATCGCTGTACAAACACTCACACACGCGCACCGCAGTAAACCCTTAACGAGCCGCCGCATTTTCAGGCGGCGGTTAGGCAGCGAAGCTTAGCTCACCTTGCACTGCACATAACTATTATGGTAGTGGCTTGCGCTTCGGGGAGCATGTCGAATGTTCACATCCACCCTATTAAAGACGCGGCACAGTCCCTCATCATGTAAAATTCTAATGTTTAAGTACACTCGCTTGACCCTAAACACTCAAGTCACCTCGATTACGACAAAGCTCGAAGAAACACAGAGATCGTGCAAGATGGTTCTAGACGGCCAACTGTCGCGCCATGTTGTACTGAGACCTTCAATAAGTCATATCAGCGCGTCTCTTCACTTAGAACATATGCACACTCATAGAACGTGTAATAATCGTTCGAAGTCACTTACCGTGGAGTCTTGGGGGTTCAATGCTGTGAGAAACAACAACCACGGTAGAAGAATGCGCCGCCGCTGACAATGGCTGCCCCTTTATTTTTATTATTATTATTTGGGGTTTTACGTGCCAAAACCACTTTCTGATTATGAGGCACGCCGTAGTGGAGGACTCCGGAAATTTCGACCACCTGGGGTTCTTTAACGTGCACCTAAATCTAAGCACACGGGTGTTTTCGCATTTCGCCCCCATCGAAATGCGGCCGCCGAGGCCGGGATTCGATCCCGCGACCTCGTGCTCAGCAGCCCAACACCATAGGCTGCCCCTTTGCGGCTTTCAACGTACGCGCGCGCGCTCCGAAGGCTTGTGCTCCTCCGCGCGTAGTTCCGACCGTTCCGACACACAGCGCCAAGGCGCGGCTACTCCGAACAGAAAAACAGCGCCGACACACATTGCGCGGGATATTTCGAATGTGACTGCAGAAATAATCCTACTGAAATTGTCGCTGCGGCTGCCTGCCTTGTTGGTCACGGCTGAGTTATTCTTTTCTATATTTGGCTTGTCTCAGATATGGGTGTATTTCAACACTCCCACTTTCCCGTACGCCACCGTTATTCCTTGAAAACCCCCATTTTACAACCGCAATGGCCCTTCAAATGGAGCCGGGGGTATAATAATGGTTCTAGCTTATTTTACTTCTTCTCGTGGGAGTACTCATTTTAGGCTAGAGGGGAAAAATGGCATATCAACTGTTAAAACGCCCATATGGGCTCATTTGTGTTTACAGTGTATGCTTATCTGTGGAACGTCGGCGTTTCCCTGGGCTGCTGCAGCACGATTGGTGCTGGCGACACTGGGCTGCCCTTGTAGCGTCTGTCATGGCCGTGCACGTCCTCGTCTTTTCAAGTAGAAATCCGCACTGCGGTAGCAGTCCTTGCTGCCTTCGGCCATCTCTCTGCTACTTGGTAACGTTGGTGTTGTTCTCCGGTGTCGCGCTTCGATCGCGGCTTCGCGGTGGCATTCGTTACGTGAATGAATGGGCACCTCCACGAGATGGCGAAACACTGCAGCAAAACTGTCATCAGTTTGACTAAATTGTTATTGGGCGAACCTGTACCCGCAAAAGCAAGTTACACTTAAAGCAGAACGATGGCTGCAAACACAGCCGGTTATCGACGAAAAACTGATCTGCCGGTGAAGGGTAACAGAATACTAACCTACTCGGAGGTTTCGAAGGGCGCATAACAACGCCTCAAGCAAACATGTCTCGCTGTGTGTTCTGTGTACTACAACGACAAACAGCAGTGGCACACGCAAGGTAACAGTGATCATGAATTCACCACTTTTGCGTTGTACTAAACGCTGAGCGAATGAAACATTCGCCGTGAATATCAGCGCTAGTTATCGTCAGTCAAAGCAAATAGCACAGAACGCTTGGCTTACGTCGAGTTCCACAGTGCGTCGGATCCACACAATTTTTTATCTCAGTTTTTCACACCAGCGCTTGCACAGACGCGTATCAGGTTAAGAGTGATGTTCTGAACTCGAACAAAATTTAGGCTGCATGCCGATTCTAATGGAAGTTTCGCCAAGTCCTTTGCGTCCTTGTTTTGAATGCCTTGAGCTATGGGCATATCTATAGGAGCATAGTGCAACTGGCTTAGCACTGCTGCTGGAGTATTTTTTCGGTCTACGAGGTACGGTAGCTTCCGTTATTACTTACACCACATATGCAGGACAGGGGAACTGGCATGGAAGCTTTGATGCATAGCGCCTACTATACAGCCATTGAAAAGCGATGACTCGGGAGACTCAACTGTGTGAATGGCTAATGACGCCTTGCCTTAACAAAGACAGACTTTACTTGGAGAAAGAACGTCAGCTATTGTTCCGTATAAACCTTCAAGATGTTTTCGCGTGCACCACTATTCCAGTAACACACTTGCCGCACATACATGTTGCATAGCTTTGAAGACTAAGCACAGCGTCTATTTTTTGTGCAAGCCTATTCGTTGCGTATAACGGAAACTGCGCACAAAATGCTCACAATGAGAGAGAGAGAGAGAGAGAGAGAGAGAGAGAAACAGCGCTTCAGGATTGTCGTATGACGACACAAGAGCAGGGCAGTGTGGATCACTCTTGTCGCCGTTATAGCGCTGGTTGCTACGCTCGTACCTCATGCCTGGTTGTACGTTTTAATGCTTCTTCAGGCGCAATATGTACACTGTGTGCGTAGGCAGGCGTACAAGGTGTCCCTCTGTAGGATATACGAGAATTATAGGAACAAGCTATATGAAGCGACGATAGTCGACGCCAGCGACGTGGAGAGCTGCATGTGTATTACCATAAAGGTGAGGTTTTATGACAGGGATATCGAAAACCAGCCTCAAGAAGAGTGAGTTCCGAAACCATATGCTGCATTGAATTAGGGCATTTTATCTTGTACACCATGCTTCTAGCGCGTTGTAACGAACCACAGGCGATCATGCACAAGCCTGAGATCCCTACGACAGAGTCCGCTGTGACAGAAAGTAGAGCTTTGGGAGATGTTAAGAGGAAGCTTTAGCTCTGGCCCAACTTCGATGCTGCCTATTCAAACGCAAAAACGTTTTTCTGAGATAACGCCTGCACAGATTTTAATGAAATTTGTAGCATTTGAAAGAGAAAGTTAAATTGTAGTGACTGTTGGAAGCAGAATTTCGATTTAGGGCATGAATTTTGTTAAAAAGATTTTCAAATATGCGACAGTTAGAAAAATATAGAAGCACGGTGTTTACAAACTGATATCTCTGCATCAAGAACAGATATCGCAGTTCTCTAAACGTCATCCATTATATCAATATTATATTTATATATTATATCAATAATTATATCAATTATATCTACCGTGAATTCGTTACGTTGTTTACAGGGGTACTGCAAAAGCTGTATTTCGATATTACTAAATTTTTCGGGATTCATGCGTAACATATCAATTTTGTCCGCTTTAGATGTGCTATTAGATGCAACTCACAGAATTGTATTATAATTTTGGTTGTTGAGTTACATAGCTGTAAACTTGGTAGTTTCGTTTATTGAATTTTTTTTTAATTTTGCCAGTTTTTAATAAACAATTGACGAATAAAATAAAACATTCGAAGCCAACAGTCACTAGATTTTAAGTTCTTCTTTAAATGCAACAAACCTCGTCAAATTTGGTGCAGTGGTTCCTGAGAAAAACGAATTTTTTTTACATGTATTTAGATAGGAGCACCCGAGCTAAAGCTTCCTCTTAAGCCCGAAACCTATTTGAGTTTGTTTGTCCCTCGGTAAGTGCCTGCGCAAACGCGCTCCTAATTCTGTAAACTTGTTCGTATACACATAACTTACGCGTCGGTTCTTCACAAGCCAGTTTCGTGCTACATGTGCTTGCCCCTTGTACAAGTCCACAGCCCAAGATGCCTACTGGTGTATTTCACGCAAAATTATTATGGTGTTTTACGTGCCAAAACCACGATCTTATTATGAGGCGCACAGTAGTGGGGGACTCCGGAAATTTGGACCTCCTGGGATTTTTTAACGTGCACCCAAGTCTGCGTAGACGAATGTTTTCGTATTTCGCCCCCATCTAATAAACGCAAGCCCTCGCCATGACAGATGGCTTTGTGCGCTGATATCCAAGGCCCGTGCAAGTATCGAGAATCAGTTTCCGATCTGATACGCTTCGACAACTCGGGAAAAAGCGCTGTTAGGGCTTTCGTTGTGCTGTGATTACGAGGTAATTATTTCATGGCTGCGTCACAGAAAAACCCGGGCGGTAGTAGTTTTGGGAACACCGGCTGCGTGTGTGTTGCGGCTCGAATGTTGTAGCTATGTCTGACTGCGTAGTATTTTAGCTGAAACAGCAAATTTCAAAATTTGGGGCACTTGTTGTAGAAAGAAAAAGAAATTAGCGTACCTGCGTTTTGATAGGTTCAGCAAGTCGACGTCTTACGACTGATGCAGGGTTGTTGATGCGGAACGTCGCTATTGGCGAAATAGTTGGGCTGTAGGGGTCGGGCTGTGATCCTCTCTGGCCACGTCTTAGGGAAGTCGATGGCTACCGGCTTGAAGTAGGGTCTGCCGTCTGCTGCTGGGTGAAGAATTTGCGACGAAGACTGTAGCAGCGCCTGCGCAACGTGAAAAAATCATTCCTTTTGAATATAGATGAAAAAAAATGTAAACATTCAACCACCGCATGATCTGATTCACTTACTTTCAAATGTTTTCCACACAATAAAATAATATGCGATTTAGCCATGGTTGAAACTGTACATGTGGCGTTCCGAATGAAATGGCACTTACACATTGACGGCATATTGATACGTGTACTTGTTCGTCTTTTTCAGGTGACCGCTTTTCAGTCGCTGCGAAACGTTAAACGTTATCGTTCGGCGGAGGACGCGCCTTCATATATCGGACGTTTCTTGAATGGCATCTGTGGTTCCATTCGTTGTCTGTTGTCATGGCACGTTGTGCGACCAGATTGTACGTGCGACCCGAATTCTGCAGTGCGTTAGACAAGGTACCCAGGCATCAGCGATTATGCTGGCACGCTTAGCACGCTGATCAGATTTCGACGATCGCCGACTGTGCTCACCACAATCGTTGTGCTTTGAATGTCACTTTCTGTTGTGGGGTCAGACCCGTCCAATAAAGAGTTAGTTTCATGATTCACATTTTTCGCTCCGATGTTCTCCACCGTTACCGGAACGTCGCATGTGGTACAGGCGCTTTGCGTTAATGTACGTACCGGACACCCCCGCAAGGTCCTGGAACAGGCCCGAACACCGAAGAGAATACCAGCTTTGCCCGAGACCATATTGGTCCCCGGAGCAAGAACTTGTTCCTTGGATAACCGATAAGTGCCATGACAGTAGCCACGATGGCGGCTTCGGTGGCACTTACACCGAACGTGTTGCAGCAGCTCAGTGGGCCACCGACATTCCTCGGATCTTCATTCAAATCCTGGAAAGCTGGCTGGAGACATACGAAAGGGTCACCGCCTTCAAGAACTCCAACCATGGCGACAGGCTGCGTCATGTAGAGTTCTTCTTGGAAGACGGCGGCATGACGTGGTTCGAGAACCGAAAGTCAACCCTGGACCGTGGGACCTCTTGCGCAGGACCCTCTTGAACACCTTGACGAACGTAGCACACAATGAGAGGGTTGAAGCGTTAACTGGGATCTTGCATGTCGCTCCCAAACAAGAACATTGCTATATATACGAAAGGGATGGTCTTCCTGTGCCGCCACGCGGACCTGGACATGGCCAGAGGACAAGAAAGCGCGCTTCCTCATGCGTGGCGTGAAGCAAGAGCTTTTCCCGGAATAATTCGCATTCTCCCAAGACCATCACAGAATGTTTAAGGGAAGCCACGGCCATGGTGAAGACGCTAGAAATGCGCACTGGGCAATATAACCGTCAAGTGCTTTCGCTGAAGAGCGAAATACAACCACTAGTCTGCTACGAACTCCAAGAGATAATCAGATCCGTTGTACATGAAGAACTGCACAGTATGCTCCCTTCAACGTAGACTCAGCAGGAAACAATGACCTAAGCCGCAGTAGACCGCCAAGCGTCACCCACTTCTTCCGCACACACGCCAGGGCCCAATAACGGCGCAGTTTCGTAGTCTGCCGCCGCACCCACGAGGTGGCCTTCCTGTCCCCCACCCACTGCAGCTACCCAAGAAAGATCGATGTATTGTGCTCTAGAACGCCGTGCTGTTTGTTATCACTGCGGAGAAGCCGGCCATGTATACCATCGATGCGCGTACAGCGACGTGGCGTTACGAGGGTTCGTCGTGTATGTGCCGCGCCCACAGCAATGTCAGCGGCCTCGTGATATTGCCGACTACCTCGCCGCATCTTAGTGGTGCCCTCGGCGACCGTTCCGTTCGCCGTCACCAAGCCGCTACTTGTTGCCGCCGCGGCCAAAAGTACACTTGCGCAACCCGTGGGCGGGCCCGTAGCCCCTTCCCGGAAAATGAAAAGCATCAACCTAAGGAGGTGGAGTTGCTGTACGTTGAAATGCCGAAGACAATACGCCAACGTCGACAACGTAGCATCGACGTGCCGCCATCCCGACGAAGCTTCGAAGCCTAGAATACGCGAACAAAGGAATACCCGATGACGTGACGTACCAGACATTCACTGCAATGTAATGCCAAGAGCTACCGACCTTGATGTTCTGGTAGAGGATCACGGCGTCACTATATTAGGCTGTACAGCAGCCGACTGCTCTGTCGTCAGTGCACCCTTTCTTGGCCGACAAGATGATGAAAGTCATGAGTGCCTGCAGGCTTCTGGAGGACCCGTAATAAGGATGACCGGAATCTGCAGGGAAACAGTTACAGTTCATGACCGGACCTACCCTGCGACCGTCGTTGTGTGGCAACAATGCTGACGGGACGTAATTCTCGGCATGTATACGTCCCGAGTCAACAGGGTGCAGTCATCGACCTAAAATTGATAACTCTGTCGACAAACCAAGCGATACTTCTGAAGGGGACTCTGTAGTTGGAGACCGAATCAGTATCGCGCCGCGCCAGCATGATTTCCGTCGCCGAAGAAGCAGCCGGAGGCATGAAAGCCATCGTCGAGAACGACGAACAGCTGCTGGACGATTGGTAATTGCAAATGGTAAAGCACAGTTACGCCGAGGAAAAGTGCAGGTATTGTGACGAATTTCAGCCACGAACATAAGCACCTGAACAATGGCACGAAGATCGCATACCTGGAAGAAGTTACAACAGTCAGTGATGCGCTTGTTCTCCTTTGAATTTCGCTGAAGATATAACGAGAGCGCGTGGTCCTGAACCACTCTTTAATATTGATAAATCTCTTCCCTGCTATAAGCAAGAACAGCTCAACTGAATCTTCCAGCTATGAAAGGACTGCTTCTCGTGGTCATCAAGGATCCGACAAACATCAGTTGCTAAGCATCGCATAATGACCGGAAAATGTCGTCCACCACTCCGCCACTGCCCTTACCCAGTTTCCACGCGCAAATATGAAGCTATATAAGTATCAAATCGGCGAAATTCTGCACGACGACATCATCCAGCTGTCGAAAAGTCTATGGGCGTATCGTGTAGTCATCGCGAAGGAGGATAGAATTCTGCATCGATTGGCGCACCCTGAACAAAATCACGAAGGGCGTATACACCCTCCCTTTGGGGGATGGCTCGAAAAAATTACTAACGGATGCGGAACTTTCGTTACCGAGAGGAACGAAGGCATTGGTATTTTCAGTGACTTTTAAAAAAGACTGAGCGAGGTTGAAGTGACCGCGTCAGAGAAACACGAGAACATTTAATTACTACACACTTGACGAATAGAACTATAATCCCGGGGAATCAAGCACTAAAGTATCACAGAACTATACAGTCGCACGTCGTGATAAATAATGTTTGTAAATGTTCACCCTGTGGACGTCGATGTGCTGTCGGCGGGTCGGTAGGTTCCGCTTCACGATGACGCCAGGGATGAGCGTTGTATGGTCGGACAGCGCATAGGAGGCGTAGGAACTAGCAGCAGGGTAGGTTTGGCACAGTCTGGTCCCGGACAATCAACGACCCCTGGCTGGAATTTGTACCGGTACAAGCGCAGCGGACCATGGACGGCTGAAGAATCGCCAGGTAACTGGAATAGCCAGCTGGCGTCGGGGCGAGAAGCCAACCAGCTCTTGCTGCCTGGCACTGCTCGCTTCTGATGATGACGATGATGATGGAGCCTCAATTCTGTGCTGTTCCATGAGCTTCTCCCGGCACTTCTTTATTCTTTTTCCCGTTCTTCGCATGTTAAATCGCTATTGGTCAAATTTGTTCGTTTGTCATTTCTGGTCTTTTTTCTGCATCCTCCGTTCGCCACATGCCAGCATTATTGCCTCTTCGTCTTCTTCGTGCTGTCGTCGTTCGAAGCCCCGCACAGCACCACGGACACCGCTTACCACATTTGAATACCGTGAACGATATGAAAAGCCCTTCCCCTCTCTCCTCTTTGTGAAAGTTAAAAAGACGTGTCCTAAACGGGCTTGAGGAGGGATACACTAGATGCAACATAGTCTTGCTGCTCAGGTTGATCGTCTTTCTTGGGCTGGTTACCCTTCGACCTTAATTTCAGCCTTAGCGGAACAGCTTCTGAGGCGCACAAAACATGACGATCCCGCTCAATCAGGGAACCAGCAGGCTGAAAGACGCAGGTTTGCAGTGCTGCCATATGTGCATGATGTATCCCATAGACTGAAGAAAATTGGGCAGCGTGCAGGGATCACAGTCGTTTTCTCAGCCCCGGAAAAATTGGCAAAGCTCTGTAAGCGTGTAAACGCGCCTAAATCGCATCAGAGTTGTTGTTCTGTCGGGCACAGAAAACGGTTTGTGACATGCACAACTAATGTAGTCTACCAAATTCCCCTATCTTGCGGCAGTAAATATGTAGGACAAACGGGCAGGTGCTTAAACGATCGACTAAGAGAGCATTGTAACAACGTCCGCAGCACTGTACAAGGCCACTTGGGCATTCATTGCCGGGACTGCGGCTGCGTGCCTTTCTTTGAAGATACGCAAGTTTTAGCGAGACACTGCTCACAGCTCACCAGGGAAATTGTGGAAGCTGATTTCATCAGAAAACTTGGCAGTATGTGCGTTAGTGCGTCCTCAATCGCGCTGACCCCTGGTGAAGTCGCGTTTCTAAACAGATAGTAATCGTTATGCTTAACTTTTATTTTTTCAGGTGACCATGTGCTTAGTTCAATGACTTGCTGTTAGGACACCCCCTGTGACTGTCGTACATTTTCTGCGCATGCCTCTTCCTGTATATATACACACGATGGGCAACGCAATAAAATCGTTGGAAGTCAGCGCTGTGTATGTCGTCTATCGCTGTCCTTGTCCTTTGCGCTGTACGTTATTTTTTTGAGCAGGACTGGTACTCGACGTAACGTCGTCGAAGGTGGTTGTGTAGGCTTTCGACCCTCCACTGGCTCTTGATCCGCAGGCGGGCTAGCTGTCGAGATTCTTCGACACGGTGAAGACAGGCGGCGCCTTCCAGATACACTTCGTCGGTGACGTGCGGCAGCATGGCGTCGAAAGTCGTGGTCGAGTTCCTGCCGTAAACCAGCTTGTACGTACGGCGCGATCGGCGTTGTTTCTTGCACCGCCATGTTGTGAGCGAAGGTTACGTACGGGAGGATGGCACCCCACGTATTGTGTTCGACGTCGACATTCATCGCTAACATGTCGGTGAGCGTCTTGTTCAGACGTTCTTTAGGCCATTCGTCTGTGTGTGGTAAGCAGTTGTCCTCCTGTGCCTTGTCTGACTGTACTGCAGAATGGCTTGGATGAGCTCCGTTGTAAAGGCCGTTCCTCTGTCGGTGATGAGGACTTCTGGGGCGCCATGTCGTTGCAGGATGTTCTCGAAGAAAATTTCCGCTACTTCCGCTGCACTACTTTTGGGCAGGGCTTTCGTTTTGGCGTAGCTCGTAATGTAGTTGGCGGCCACGAAGATCGACTTGTTTACATATATTGATGTGGCAAAGGGTCCCAACAAATTCACCATAATCTGCTAAACCTGTGCGCCAGGGCGCTTGATCGGCTGCAGTAAACGTTAAAACGTGATGGCTTTGACGGTAGTGTCTTGCGCTGCTGGCAATCATTGGCTGTCGTGACGTTGCGGTCGACGTCAGTGGTCACGAGTGCGCAATAGTACTTCTCTTGTATTCTTGTGAGCGTACAGGAAAAACGAAGGTGCCCACTTCTGGCTGGCGTGTTGGGGGCCCAATGAGAAGGTAGTTTACGCGGATTGGGGGGAGGTTCTTTTTACGAGGACCGTCGTTGCGCAAGCAAAACGAAAACAACCCACGGCGAGATACCCTTAAGACAACGTCGGTATTGCCTTCTAAGTGGTCCACACGGCTTCATATCGCCGCATCTGCTCGTTGCTGTTCAGTGGTGTGAACTGCAGTTACTGTTTCTAGGAAGGCGTTGTTGTCGAGTTCGCCTTGCGGTTGCGGGCCAATAGGGGTGCGTGACAGGCAGTCGGCGTCAGTACGCTTTCTCCCAGACTTACCCACCAGGGTGATGTCAAATTTCTGGAGTCTGAGACTCCATCGCGCTAGTTGACCTCATGGATCATTTAATTTTGCCAGCCAACGCAAGCGTGTTGGTCGCTTACCATGTTGAAGCGCCTGCCTGATATGGAAGGCCGAAATTTCGCCGGAGCCCAAATGATCGCAAGACACTCTTTCCGTCGTAGAATAATTCGCTTCCGCTTTTCACTGTGGCCGGCTAGTGTAAGTTATTATGCTTTCAACTCCGTCATTTCTATGAACTAACACGTCACCGAGGCCTACGCTACTTGCGTCGGTGTTGATTTCCATCTCGGCGTCTTTGTCGAAGTGTGAAAGCACTGGTGGTGACTACAGCCGTCGTTACAGCTCCAAAAAGGCGTCGTATTTCAAAACTAAATCGGCAACCGCACCTCCATCGCTTGTTGCTCTTACTTTTCGGGGTAAGTGCTGACGGTAGTCGACAGGCGACGGCGACAGGTAGCGGCCGGGTGACGGCGAACTGGATGGTCGTCGAGGGCTTCACTGAGTGGCGGCAAGGTAGTGGGGGATTATTGTGAGGGCATTCGTTTTGCTGAGGGCTTGGAGTGTTCACGGCGAACCCTCGAAGTCGAATTTCACTGCATGGGTACCAGCGACCGTCGTAGTCCCATTTCACGGTATAGGCACCAGCGATAAACGTGACCCGCTTCTGCGCAGTGATAGCAGAGCGGATGGTGGTCGGCTTGCGCGCCAAGAGCCGGCCTTCCTTGGAAGGCTACGCTGTGCCACAGTACGGCTTTGTGGCAGCGGCGTGGAGGCGAAGGGGCACCATGGCGG
Organism: Dermacentor albipictus; assembly: GCF_038994185.2. NCBI lineage: Eukaryota > Metazoa > Arthropoda > Arachnida > Ixodida > Ixodidae > Dermacentor > Dermacentor albipictus. Next base: position 98,477,024 of record NC_091829.1, on the reverse strand, counting down.
GGGCCGATGGGGGATTATGTCATCGCGGCTGGCTGGAGTTTCGCCGATTGCGACTGCAACTGAGGAGCTTAAGTGGTCGCTGTAGCATCCTCTGGACCCCTTCAATGACCGAGGGCACCTGTGGTTGCTATGGCGGTTATATTATGTTGTATGCATTTACAAAGTTTTCTCAGTCGTCGTTGCCTTTCGCAAGAACTCAGCTATGGCTTTCGGCGGGTTGCGGATGAGTTCGGCGACTTCTTTTGCTTGACGCCCCGCATTAAGAAGCGCACTGTTTTTCTCCCGCGACATTTCTGGGTCCGCCTGCCGGAAAAGACTGGTCATCTCTTCCGTGAAGATCGCGATGGTCTTCTTGAGCAACTGGACTCGGTTTTATAGTGCAGTTTGGGCTCGCTCTTGGCCCACGACGCTTGTGAATGTCTGCAGGAAGCCGCTAAAGAACAGGTGCCACTTTGTTAAGATGGTTTCTCGATTCTGGAGCCACGTTCTGTCGGTGTCGTACACTGCAAAAAAGACATGGCGCAGCTTGTTGTTGCTCTTTTAATTGGTAAATTTCATTCCAGTGTAGCCAGCTCTCCGAGTCCTCATATATTTATCCGTGGAACGTTGGTGGTTCCCTGGGCTGCTGCAGCACGATTGATGCTGGCGAAACTGGGGCTTCCATTGTAGCTGCTTCCGTGGCCGTGCACTTCCTCGTCATTTGAAGTAGAAGTCCGTAGAATGGTAGCGAAACTTGCTGCCTTCGGCCATTTCTCTGGCACTTTGTAACGTTGGAGTTTTCCTCGGGTGTCGGGTTGGATCGCGGCTTCAAGGTGGCGTTCGTTACATGAATGCACGGGCACTTCCACCAGATGGTGAAACACGGCTGGAAAACCCTCAATAGTCTGTCTAAATTTTAATTGAGCGAACCTGTGCTAATAAAAGCAAGTTACACTCAAAGCACAACGATAGCTGCAAACGCAGCTGGTTATCGTCGAAAATTTGATCTGCCGGTGAAGCGCAATGTGCCGTGTCAGGCAATGACAATAACGTACTTGGAAATCTTGAAGAATGGTGCATAACAACGCCTCAAGCAAACACGTCTCACTGTGTGTTCTGCGTACTATGACGAGAAACAGCAGTTGCAGACGCAAGGTAACAGGTACCAGCAACTCACCACACTTATATTTTGCTAAACACTGAATAAATGAAACATTTTCGCCGTGAATTTCACCGCTATTTATTGTCAGTCAATGTAAACAGCACAGAACGCTTAGCTTACGATTAGCCACAGTGCGTCGGAACCGGATAAGTGTTTGTCTGAGTAATTTTCTCACAAGCGCTTGCACAGACGCTTATCTCGTTAAGAATGATGTTCTGAAGTAAAAAAAAAAGTTTAGGATGCAGGCCGCTTCCGTTGGAAGCTTGTCTCTTGCCTCCTTCTTTTGCATGCCTTGCGCTATGTATATATACGGGAGCCCAGCGCAACTGGCTTACCACAGTTGCTAGAAAGCATTTTTTCTGGCTACGAGGTACGGTAGCTCATTTGTTACATACCAGCAACGCACTTGTCGCAAAAGCATGTCCAGTAGCTTTAAAGCCTTTTGGAAAAGCCAATTCGTTGCGTACAACCGCAGCAGCGCACAAAATGCACACAGTGAGAGAAAAAGAAACAGTGCTCCAGGATTGACGTATGTGGACACACGAGCAGTGCAGTGTGGACCACTGTTGTCGCTGTTATAGCGCCGGCTACTGCGCTGGTTTTTTGTGCCTTGTTGAAAGTTCTAATGCTTTTTGAGGCTAAATATGCACACCGTGTGCGTATGCAGGTGTAGAATTTGTCCCGCTTTAGGATATACCAGAATTCTAGGAACACGCTTTCTGAAGCGACCACAGTCCACGCCAGCGACGTGGAGAGCCGCCTGTGTATTACCATAAAGGTGTGGATTTATGACCGCCATGTCGACTACCAGCCTCAAGAAGAGTGAGTTCCGAAACCATGTGCTGCATTGAATTAGGGCAGTGAAGCTTGCACACCATGCTTCTAGCGCGTAGTAACGAACCACAGGCGATAATGCACAAGCCGGAGTTCTCTACGACGGAGTCCGCTGTGACAGAAAGTAGAGCTTTGGGAGATGTTAAGCCCGAAACCTATTTGAGTTTTGTGTTTCCTCGGTAAGTGCCTGCGCAAACTCGCTCTTATTTTTGTAAACCCTTTGGTATACGCATAACTTACGCATCGGTCTTCACAAGCCAGTTTTGTGTTACATGTGTTTGCCCCTTATACAAGTCCACAGACCAAGAGGCCTACTGGTCTATTTCACGCAAAAATGTTAGGGTGTTCTAGGTGCCAAAACCACGATCTAGTTATGTGGCACGAATTAAGTAGTGCAAGGACTCCGGAAATTCGGACCACCTGGGCTTTTTTAACGTGCACCCAAGTCTGCGTAGATGAGTGTTTTCGCATTTCGCCGCCATCTATTAAACGCAAGCCCTCGGCATGACAGATCGCTTTGTGCGCTGATATCCAAGGCCAGTGCAAGTATCGAGAATCAGTTTCCGATCTGATACGCCTCGACAACTCGGGTGGAAGCGCTGTGCGGGCTTTCGTTATGCTGGGCTTACGAGGAAATTATTTCACGGCTGCATTACTGAAAAAGCCGGGCGGTAGTAGTTTTGGGAACACCGGCTGCGTGTGCGTTGCGTGTCATATGAATGGTATAGTTATGTCTAACTGCGTAGTATTTTAGCTGAAACTGCAAATTTCAAAAATTGAGGCACCTGTTCTAGAAAAAAAAAATTGGCGTACCTGCGTTTTGATAGGTTCAGTAGGTCGACATCTTACAACCGATGCAGGGTTGTCGATGCAGAACGTCGCTATCGGCGAAATAGTTCGGCTGTAGGGGTCGGGCTGTGATCCTCTCTGGACACGTCTTGGGGAAGTCGATGGCTACCGGCTTGAAGTGGAGTCTGCCGTCTGCTGCTGGGTGAAGAGTTTGCGACGAAGACTGTAGCAGCGTCTGCGCGACGTGAAAAAGTCATTGCTTTTGAACATAGATGAAAAAAAAAACGTAAACGTTCAACCACTGCATGATCTGATTCACTTACTTTCAAATGTTTTCCACACGAGAAAATAAGAATACGCGATTTAGCCATGGTTGAAACTGTACATGTGGCGTTCCGAACGAAATGGCACTTACATATTGACGGCATATCGACACATGCACTTGTTCATCTTTTTCCGGTGACCGCTTTTCAGCCGCTACCAAACGTTGAACCTTATCGCTCGGCGGAGGACGCGCCTCCATATGTCGTAAGTTTCTCGAATGGTATCAGCGGTTCTATTCGTTGTCTGTTGTCATGGCACGTTCTGTGACCAGATTGTACGCGCGACCAGAATTGTGCAGTGCGTTGTACAAGTTACACAGGCCCCTGCGATTATGCTGGTACGCTTAGCACGCTGATCAGATTTCGACCATCACCGACTGTGCTCACCGCTACGGTTTTACTTTCAATGTCACTTTCTGTTGTGGGGTCAGATCCGTCCAATAAAGAGTTTCACAGAGATTCACAGTTTTAGCTCCTGAGTTCATCGTCACTAGAACGTCGCATCTGGTAGAGGCGCTTTGCGTTCAAGTACCGGACGCCCCCGCAAAGCTTTGGGACCGGCGAGAATCTTTATGAGAACGCCAGCGCCGCCCCACATCATCGAGCCAGCTGCAGGCTACAATATCTGTCCCCCGAGCAAGAACTTGTTCGTCAGATGAGCGATAAGTGCCACGACAGAAGCCACAATGGCAGCTTCAGTGACACTTACACCGAACGTGTTGCAGCAGCCCAGTGAACTACCGACCTCCCGCGGATCTTCATTCGATACGCGGAAAGGTGGGTGGAAACTTACGAAAAGGTCAGCGCGTTCAAGAACTCGAACTATGACGACAAGTTGCGTCATGTATAGTTCTCCGAAAGTAAGCCGCATAACCCCCCCTTCTCCTTCTCCCCCGCCCACGCCGCCACTCCTCAATCATGTTCCTAAAGCGACGCCAAACCAGTCCTGAGACTTGACAGCTATTCGGCGGTGAAAAACTAGACTGCTGTTGCAATATCATGGCCGAGGCGTCAAAGCGATCGCTCACCGGGTCTAGGAAAAGGCCGCTGAACTGATGGCATGAAAGAGCGTGATATTCTCCCCGCTAAGAGATGGCGGAATATTTTCGCCTTTCTCGTTATTTCGATGCTTGTTTCGAAATCTCAACGTGCTGCCGCTGGAAAGGTCGTACTGGTATCTTTTCAACGATCCACGTTTCACAGCCATCCCCCCAAGAATCGAAATTTCAATCAAGCCGTGCAATAACAGTTCAATCCGTAAGAAATAATAATGTGACCCTTTACCTCGTCGGTTTTTATCCTTAATGGTAGAGCACTTTTCGTGCAAAATTGGCAACGGAAGAAAAGAGTCGCTAAAAATTGAAAAATAAGCTCTATATGGAGAGAGTGAGCCGAGATAACAGCCAAACAGGAAGGAAAAGCAAAAATTAACAAATTTAGCCGTTGTTCGTGAAAATAGTTCTGCACGAAAGTCATTGTATTTAAAAAAGGAAATAGAGAAAATGCCGCTGGATGCTAAAATGCTGCCCTGTGTTTTGAATTACAATTGTACAGTTATCTCTCAAGCCCACTGACGTGGCCACTTCTCTGCTGTGCCTATGTAGATGTTTTTCTAAGCTTCCGCGAGGGCGTAGTGCGTCTAGAACCACAGCGTCCAGCGCTCTAAACGGTTGTACGGGACTTGTGGCCACGCCTCATTACACGACTTCAAGAAAAAGGATACGAGTCGGTTTTGGCACTCAACTTGGTAGAGAAGTAAACGAGGTGTACGAAAGAACTGTGATTGCTGCATAAATATATCGTTGTCGATGATTATTCCAGAGCTAATTATGAAAACAGTACCAGAAATCTTCATTTTGCACTTTCGCTTGTTTGCTTGTTCTTGGTTGTTTCCTCGCGGCGTTTCTTTCCCGCGCGAGCCAACTTGATGTAGTTCCTGGTTTGTCATGTAAAGGATAGGTGTACATCCCAGGCTTACTTGTGAAACACACCTCATTTTATTTCCCTTTAACGAGTGTACGCGCCTTTATAGCGAACGGTGGAAATTATTAACGTTTATGCAAGTAAAAGTACACCCCCCCTGCTCCTGTCTATGAAAAAAAAATGCTGGGTACGTGGCTGCTCGAAGCTAAGAATACGCAAAAAGACCTGATGACGCGAAGTACCAGACATTCATTGCAATGTAAGCCTAAGAACTACCAACCTTGATGTTACCCGCCATGGTTGCTCAGTAGCTATGGTGTTGGGCTGCTGAGCCCGATGTCGCGGGATCGAATCCTGGCCACGGCGGCCGCATTTCGATGGGGGCGAAATGCGAAAACACCCGTGTACTTAGATTTAGGCGCACGTTAAAGAACTCCAGGTCGTCCAAATTTCCGGAGTCCCCCACTACGATGTGCCTCATAATGAGAAAGTGGTTTTGGCACGTAAAACGCCATAATTCGTTTTTTAACCTTGATGTATTGGTTGATGGCCACAACGTCACTACTTTAGTCTGTATAGATCCGACTGCTCTGTCGGCGTTGGCCCCTTCCTTGGCCAAGTTGAGGAAAGTCATGAGTGCCTAAGAAGGCCCTCAAACCCCGGCAGCTGGAGGACACCTAATAACGCTGACCGGAATCTGCATGGCAAGGATTACAGTTTATGACCGGACTTACCCTGCGACCACTGTTGTTCTCCAACAATGCTCACGGGCCGTAATCCTCGGCATGTACATCCTGAGTCAACACAGCGCATTTATCGGCTTAAATTTGATAACTCTGTCGAGAAATCATGCGATACCACCGGAGGGTTCTCACAGTAATCGCGCCCTAAGTGTACCCGAAGACCGAGTCAGTAAACCGCGTCGCGCCTGCATCATTATTTTCGTCGCCACAGAAGCAGCCGCAGGCATCAAAGCCATCGTCGAGAACAACCAACAGCTGCTGGTCGATTGTCAAATCGGTGTTGCAAACGGTGTCGCACAGTTCGGCCGAGGAAAAGCACAACTATTGATGACGAACTTCAGCCACGAACATAAACACCTGAACAATGGCGCGAATATGGCATACGTGGAAGAAGTTGCAGCAGTCAGCGATGCGTTTGTTCCCTTTTGAATTTTGCCGAAGATATAACGACGGCGCCTGGTCTTGAACCGCTTTGATATTGATCCATCTTTTCCCTGTAATAAGCAAGAACAGCTCAATGGTATCTTCCTGCTTTACAATGACTGCTTTTCGTCGTCATAAAGGATCCGAGAAAAATCAGTTGCTAAGCATCGCATAATAACCGAAAAATGCGCTCCACCCCTCCGCCAGTGCCTTTACCCTGTTTTGTGCACAAACATGAATATATATAAAACAACAAATTGACGAAAAGCTCCACGACGACATTATCCAGCTGTCGAAAAGCTTGTGGGCGTCTCTTGTATTCTTGGCGAAGAAGAAGGATAGAATTCTGCATTTCTGCGTTGGTTAGCATAGCCTGAACAAAATCACGAATGAGGTATACGCCCTCCCTGTGAGAGATGGTTCGAAAAATGACTGAAGGATGTGAAACTTTCGTTACCGAGAGAAACAAGGTAATTTGCATTTTGAGTGACTTTTAATAAAAGAATGAGCGAGGTGAAGCGAAGAGAAAAACTAGTAAAACATGTAACCACTACACACCTGAATAATAGAGCGAAAGTCCCATAGGATCAACTAGTAAGGTCTCAAAGAATTATGTCCCACGCCGCGATAAATAATGTTTGTGAATGTTCACCTTGTGGACGTCAATGTATTGTCGGCGGGTCGGTATATTCCGCTTCACGATGGCGCCAAGGATGAGCACGATGTGGTCGGACGGGTCATGGAAGGCCTAGGAACGAACAGCATAGAAGGCCTGTCACAGTCTGGTTCCACATAACCAACGGAAGGCCCAGGGCTGGAAATCGTACCGGTCCAAGTGCAGGGTAGCGTGGCGTGCTGAGGAACCGCCAGGTAAATGGAGTAACCAGGTAGCAGCTGGGCTCCGGGACGGGAGCCCGACGACCTCTTGCTGCCTGGCACTGCTCGCTTCTGATGATGAAGCTTTAATTCTGTGCTGTCCCTTGAGCTCTCCTCGGCACTTCTTTTTTCTTTTTCTCATTCCTCGCGTGTTGAATTGCTATTGGTCAAATTTGTTCGTTCGTCATTTTCGATCTTCTTCTTTTTCTTTACCTTCCATTCGCCACACAAATACCATACAAATACAATACAAATACAATACAAATACCTTTATTTCGACATCAGGGATGTTAGGGGTGCACCCAAAAAGCCTATGACTGGCATGACAGAGGGGCGCACCCCCGTACATGAAAACCGGCAGCAACAGAACACGGACAGAACAATAGTAATAAAAAAGACTACAGTGCATATGTAAATATCATATTCAATAAATATTAGTGAACATCTTCTTGCAATAACAAATAAATGAAGGCGGCAGAATTAACACGAAACGCTCAGGAACACTAAAGAATGCAAAACGAAGAATAACCATAAGAGAAGAAAAAAAGAGGGAGGAGGTGCAAACTTGCAGTAAAAAACACCCGTATCGTTAGGTTTTCAGTGCTCATTGCGCCGATTAAGAAGAGTTGGAATCATAGGTCGGAGCATTTGACGACCGTAATTAGTACGAAAGGGTGGCACATGCCAGACGTCGTTGTTACGTGTTGTGTAGTAATTAGCTTTGGGCCGTAAGTTAGCTGTGTCATCAAAGAATGTGTCATTATTTTTCCGTTTTCTTTCATATCGTTTACTTAGCAATAAATTATATAGGTAATTAATTGGTGTTACTTTTAATGATGCGAAAAGAGGTTGAGTGTGAGCAGTAAACGGGGCATTCGCAATGATACGAATGACCTTTTTTGTATTTTCTGTAACTTCTATGTATTTGACCATGTTGTTGTACCCCACACCAGATGACAATATGAAAGGTTAAATAAAAATAGTGCATTATAAACTAAAAGTCCAACACTCAGAGGTAGTAGAGAGCGGACTCTGTATAACATGCCTGTGCATTTTGCAAGTTTTTTAACCAGATTGTCGATGTGTATGTCCCATGAAAGATTGCACTGCAGTGTCACACCTAGACACTTTACTGACTCCGCTATTTCAAAGCTTTGAAAACCAAGCGTTAGTGTAGGTAAGTGTTCTAGTGGTTTGTTCTTAGGTTTAAAAAGTACAGCTTTAGTTTTGGTAGCGTTAACTTTCAATAAAGATTTAGTACTCCATTTGACCAATTTGCGCAGAGTTTCATTAGCGTTTAATGTCAAGTCATGAAGTGTTTTAGCCCTAAAAAGTATGCTGACATCATCTGCATACATTATACATTTAGCGCTGTTGTCAATATTCACAATGTCGTTAATATAGATGTTAAAGAGTGTAGGTCCGAGAATACTGCCTTGCGGCACCCCAGAATGAATGGATCTAAAGTGCGATGAAGAATTGTTAATTACAACCCGTTGCTGGCGGTGCTCTAAATATGTTATTAAAAGCTGAAGGAATGTGCCGCGAAATCCATAGTGTTCAAGTTTCAGGAATTATTCGTTGTGATTTATGGAGTCGAATGCTTTGGAAAAATCCACGAAAACCCCGAGAGTTAATTCTTTTCCTTCAAATGACTCTAATATAATTTCCTTCATGGTTAATAATGCTGTTTCTGTTGATTTTCCTGCGACAAAACCAAACTGGGAAGCTGATATGACTGTGTTTGTTAATAAAGCTTGTAATGCGCACTAGTAAAAGCTTTTCAAAACATTTCGAAAAAACTGGTAGGATCGTATAGGTCGGTAGTTGGAGAAATTATTTTCGTCTCCTCCTTTAAAAATTATGGTAATCTTGGCAACCTGAAGCTTTTTCGGGAATGTTCCTGAGGAAAATGCCAAGTTTATTATGTATTATAATATCGGTGCAAGTATGTGCGATGTGAACTTCGCTGGCAATATTTGGAGGTCGTCAATATCTTTACTTTTACTGTTTTTCAGCGATTGTAGGACCGACAGAACTTCGTTAGTTGTAACAGGCGTTAAAAACGCGGTTTCGCTAACCTTTTGACTCATGCTGCTTAGGTATTGGTTGGGCTGCGTGCCGTCTGCGATGGACACGAAGAAATCATTGAAAGCATCTACTAGTTGAGAACCGGATAAGTGAGTGCCATGTGTGACTATTTCATCTACTACAGTCTTCTTTTTTAAGTTGAGCAAATTGTTGAGCCTCCCCCAAACAATATCGGAGTGCCTTATTACTTCGTCGTTAAATTGGTTACTCATATAGTTCCTTTTGGCTTGCCGATTAATACTGTTAGCTTTATTTCTCGCAGCCTTAAACTTCTTCAAATCGTCAATATCTTTTGTTTTTAGAAAGCGCTTAAAAAGTATGTTTTTAATTCGTACTGCCTTTAGGCATTCCTTGGTTATCCACGGCTTACGCGCCTTCAAAGCTCGCACTCTTGTTTTGTATGGAAACGTCTCACAATACAGCTGCTTATAGGTGGAAATAAAAGTACCATAAGCTACATCAACATTGGTTTCCTCATAGACGTTGCTCCAGTTTACTTGCGACAGTTTATCATAGAACGTTTGTAAAGTAGTCTGGTTTATGTCTTGAATACGCATAGCAAACCTTGTAGGTTTGTTAGGGGGAACTGTGTGATTTGTAATTGAATAAATTGGTAAGTGATCACTAAGATCAGCTGGCAGTGCACCGGATATTGACAATTCATCACATGAATTAGTAATGAAGGTGTCTAGTAACGTTGATATTTCGGGCGTAATGCGTGTTCGTTGATTTATGATATTGAAAAATGCGTTGGTCTCTAGTATAGTATAAAACTCTTGTTGAAGTGTTGACTTTCCAAGCAAGTTTATGTTCAAGTCGCCACCTAACATGAGTGTGTATTTATCATCATTTACCCAGCTGAAGTACTCGTCCGAAAAATGAAGAAATTTGTTACTGCTTCCCCTGGGTGGGCGGTAGATGACAGTAAAAAGCAAGGAATTAGATTTTCGGGTAAGTACCTCGTAGTCGTCGGTTACAACACAGAAATTGTCAAGTAATTCGCATTTTAAGAACTTTTTCGACAGCATCGCAACCCCCCCACCTCTCTTAGAGCTCCGGTTAAGGAAAAATGTGGAGTATTCAGGCAGATTAAGGACAGCAGAGTGGCTTTCGTACCCTGTCTCAGAGATCATGACAACGTCAAACGTAAAGCTAAAGCTGGAAAGAAGGGCACATATATCATCGCTTTTGTTTCGCGCTGATCGAGCATTCAGATGCAGAAACGAAATGTTACCGCTTTTTGTGTGATAACGTGTGCTCAACTCGTAACGTGTCAAGAGATCATAACTTGAAGCGTTCACTGAAGCCATGATCTCGGAGAAGCGGTATGTTGCAGTCTATTAACGATGGCCACACGAAGAAGCCAAAAGAGTTTAAAGAATGACGCTTTGAAAAAGAAATGCCAATGTAAACTGCAATGGGCATACTTATAGCATGTAACAGAGACAATTTTTTCACCACGTCTGTGCACAAGTTGTACACTTTATAGGGCACGGCATAAGAGTTAGTAAATTTTAAATCTACATCGAGGAAGAAGGCACTACAGACTATTTTAGTACAGCCATCACACAGGTATTTACAAACCTCATTATTGGTTAGTCTAGCATCGCTGGCAGAAACAAGGGTTAAGATGACGAAGCAGTAAATAGCTGTTTTAAATGGCAAAATGTCAAAGTATTTATACCGAAGTACACAAACAAGCGAAGTCATATTCATATGTTTCCAGTTGTTATACTGGTCAAGTAACATTCTATATTGGTGGTCCATGTGCTGATAAGAAAAACGCTTAAGCGACCTTCGCCAGGCCATCCTCACAGGTAACATGCAGGATTGAAGAGTTCTCACTTTTGCGCATTAAAATATTTCCTTGCGATACCCACACGTATTTCCAATTTTTCTCCTTTTTGAGCTTTCGAGCTTTACCCAGCAGCATCTTGTTCTCGACACACAAATGCTCATTTATGTACACGAGGTCACTTGTGTCAAATCCCAGTCTATCTGCTTTGAGAGTTTTCTTCCGTGCAGCTGACAGCAACTTTTCACGAGCAATGCTTGAGACGAACTTTAACATAACATTAGGTTTCTTCTTATCTTTCCAAGGCACACGATGAACTACATCAATGTCACCGTCAGTAACACTTGTGCCCAGACATTTTGCAATGTCCGCAACAGCCTTGCCTAGGTCCTCATTAGCTGCAACCGGAAGTCCTTGAATTTCAAGGTTCATGCTTCTACTATATTGTTTCAACCCTCTTATCTCCTTCCTTGCCTGTTTAAGCTCCTCCCTCAGCTCTTCGTTCGCCGCGCGGCATTCCGCAGCTTCAGCCTTCATTTCAGCAAGTTCCTCCCTGCAACGTTCAATATCCCTCTTAAATTCTTCAAAACCATCATTCATGAACCCAACGGAACTACGAATGCCACCAAGTTCATTGTGGATTTCAGTACTTGAAGCATCAACCTTCGCTACATCTTTTTTTTTATTTCTGTGGCGAATGCATATAGCCTGACTACGAGCTCGGTGAGTACCTTGACAACTTCTTTGATAGTGCTAGGTTGCTTTTCCAGAGCCTTTGCAACATCCCCCAGGGCACCCTGCTCAGTTTCCGACATTGCCAAATGGCGAAAACCAACAGCTAAAAGAGCACACTGAAGAAAATTCTACGACATCAAAGTGGACAGGTGTGGGAGCAGCAGCGACGAGACTGTCAGAGTTGTATCCAGGAAGCTTTATAAGAAAGATTTCGACCAACCTGAAAAATTGCAGGAAGCTAGTTAGGTCCAGTCCGTACGCCGTCGCCGCTGCTGCCAGAATGACCAAAATGCTCCGGCGAATACACCGCCCCCAGAGGAAGCGATAACAGTTCGCTGATTGCTTTAAACTTGCGTAGATTGCAGGCGCGTCGATTCGGTCACGTTGAGGTCATCTTGCAGAAAGCAAGTCTGCGATGCGTTGATGATAAACGCCCGATCCTCGAGCAGGCAGCAACACGGTCTTGGTACTTGCCGCTCACTTCAGAAGCACAAGCCTCAAACCTGAAAAATTGCCGGAAGCTAGTTAGGTCCAGTCCGTACGCCGTCGCCGCTGCTGCCAGAATCACGCAAGCATCATTGCCTCTTCGTCGTCTTCGTTGTAGTCACGTCGTTTCGGACAAGCACCACACAGCACCACGGACACCGCCTACCCCATCGGTATACCTCGCACAAGATAACTCCCCTCCCCCTGCTTCTTTGTCAAACATGTCTTGAACTGGATTCGAAGCTTTTTAACTGACCGCATGCAATTTTTTTCCGCTAATGGCTTCTCATCATCCTACTCACACGTTCTTTCAGGAGTACCTCAAGGCACTGTTCTTGGACCGTTGCTGTTTCTAATATACATTAACGACTTGCCTTCCACAGTAACATCTAGTATCCGCCTTTTCGCGGGTGATTGCGTACTCTACCGCCCCATAACTAACGCCGAGGATGCTTACATCCTCCAAAATGACCTGGATAACATACAGCAGTGGTGCACAAGGTGGCTAATGTCCCTAAATACTACAAAGACCTTACAAATTTCTTTTCACCGCCACCGAAATTATACTCCGCCTACTTATAAAATTAACGATACTGCCATTATTTCCACGAACTCTTTTAAGTATCTTGGCATTAACCTTGCTAGTGACTTATCATGGTCTTGCCACATTAACCTTATAATAAATTTATATAATCAAGCAGTTGGGTATCTCCATCGTAACTTGCTCATGACACCTTCTTCCTTAAAATTACTAGCTTATAAAAGATTTGTGCTACCTAAACTTGAATAAGCTTGCGCAATATTTGACCCCCATCAGTCTAACCTTATCTCAGCCGTTGAATCTGTTCAGAATCGTGCCACTAACTCTATTCTTTCAAACTACTCCCGATACTCTAGCACATCCGCCTTGAAGTTGCAACTAAAACTCCCTTCTTTCGCTTCCCGTCACCAAATTTCACGTGTCTGCCTTTATCGCAGGTTTTTTCCATTGTTCGCCCCGTGACAGCAAGCTCATCCTACCAGTACGTCGAACACCCCGCACAGGCCATCCAAACAGCGTCATCCCGCATCCTTTCCGAACAACTACATTTCAGAAATCATTTTTATCCACCCAGCTCGCAACTGGAATAACCTTCCCTGCGACTTAGCACTAATCCCTGATCCAGCCCATTTCAATATTGCCATCGAGGAAGCCATGTCATCGTCATGATTCTCATGTACATTCATTGTTAACCGCCGTTCTTGCGCCCACCCCTCATGTAATGTACCGCCAGGGACCCTTGAGGTTTAAATAAAGAAAATAAAAAATAAAAAACTCTCCTAAACGGACGTGAGGCAGGAAACACAATCCATGTACTAATTCCCTTAAATGTAGACTGAGGCACAAATTATTTCACACGGGCAATAAGTCAGTCCACAGCAGTCAACAAATAAGAACAGTCTCATATTATCTGTCACAACCTTAGCGCCTGTGGTTACAACCAACTGTGATTGTGCCTGTTCCCCCCCTCCCCAAATTCTGAGTTAGCGTTGAAAGAAGGGCTTCAGGCGCATCACATTGGCTAGTTCAGGCCGTGAGCGGCAGCGCTGTGATTGCAGAATAGCGTCTGGCACGACTTCATGTCCTGTGTGGGAATACGTCACGTGATCTTGTAGGGTCCGAAATAGTGTCGCAAAAGCTTCTCGCTAACTATTCGCCGGCGTATTGAAGTCCAAACCCAAAGAAGGTCGCAGGACTGGCACTCGACGTAACGTCGTCGAAGATTGTAGTGTCGGCTTTCGGTCCTCCGCTGGTTCTTGATCGGCAGGCGGGTGAGCTGTCGGGCTTCATCGACGCGGTGAAGGTAGGCGGCGACTTCCAGAAAAACTTCGTCGGTGACGTGCGGCAGCATGGCGTCGAGAGTCGTGGCCGAGTTCCTGCCGCAAGCCAGCTTACGGTGCGATCTGCGCTGTTTCTCGCACAGCCATGTTGTGAGCGAAGGTTGCGAACGGGAGGACGGCATTGCACGTATTGTGTTCGATGTCGACATACATCGCTAACATGTCGGTGAGCGTCTTGTTCACGCGTTCTCTAGGCCGTTCGTCTGCGCCTTGTAGGCAGTGGTCCTCCTGTGACTTGCCTGGCTGTATTGCAGAATGGCTTGGGTGGGCTCCGCTTTAAAGGCCGTTCTTCTGTCGGTGATGAGGGCTTTTGGGGCGCCATGTCGCAGCAGGATGTTCACGACGAAAAATTTCGCTTCTTCCGCTGCACTACTTTAGGACAGGGCTTTCGTTTTGGCGCAGCGCGTAAGGTAGTCTGTGGCCACGACGATCCACTTGCTTACAGATATTGATGTCGGAAATGGTCCCGGCGAATTCACCACAATCTCCTGAAAGTGTCGGCAAGGACGCTCGATCAGCTGTAGTAAACGTGATGGCCTTGTCGTTGGTGTTTTTCGTCGCTGGCTATCACGGCCTGTCTTGAGGTAGCAGGCGACGTCAGTGGTCATGAGTGGTAATAGTACTTGTATTTTTGCGAGCCTACGGGAAAACCCAAGGTGCCCGGCTCTTTGATGGTCGTGCAAGACTTCTGGCCGGAGTGCTGCTGGCACAACGACAAGGTAGTTTGCACGGAGTGGGGAGAAGTTCTTTTTACGAGGAAATAGTTGCGCAAGGAAAACGAAAACTAAACGAAACAAAGAACTCGGTGTCTAGGAGGGAGAAACGATCTACGCGAGCCAAACGTCGTGATCGGCACGGATAGCCAGGCGGCGACGCGCCATGAAGGTGGACCCGATCATGGGGCTGACGCCTCGATGGGACCGTACACTATCTCTCTTGGGAGCACCATGCAGGCGCATGACTCCTCGCCAGCAGCACGGCACATATCGCAGGGGACCTTTCCCACCAGCCGCGCTACGGCACCGCGATCACTTCAGAGCGGCCCCGCATTAGCGCGCTGTGAGTTGCAAGGGGAGAGAGCGGGAAAAGTTATTAAACGCAAAGGTATTGGGGCATTCTCGCACCGGTCTCCGCAGGGTGTCCGCAATGCGCTCAAACGACACGAAGGCAAGATGGATGGATGGATGGATAGATGGATGGATGTTATGAGCGTCCCCTTTGGAACGGGATGGAAGGTTGCGCCACCAAGCTCCTGCTATTACACTGCCTAATGTCCTTACCTAAGTTAAACAAAAAAGCACTATAAACTACCCCACCCAAATTTTCTCATCCCCTATTTCGAACTGTGCTTTTGTACGTCTCCGCTTTTTTGTCTTTTCCCTACTTTTCTTCCACCAATCCTCTAATCGCCTCTTACTAATGCCTAATACGGACATGTTTACTTTTCCAGTGCTCTCGCTGAATCCAAGTGCTTCAAGGAGGCCAGTGGCGCCTAAATCGACCGCTGGGTAGACGTCTTCACATTCTTATAAAAATGCTCCATATTCTCTCTAGCTTCACCGCAGCAAGCACATGCTTCTTCCGTTTAATATCTTGCTTTTATAGGTGCGTGTTCTAAGGCATGCCGATCTTGCTTTGAGAAGTAATCAGCTTCCCTTTGAGTTATCATAAATTGTTTCTTTCCTGATTTCATTTTTCCTCTTAAGTGGTTACTCATGGCAGTTTTCTTTGCCATTGCTGCCACCCTATGAGATCATTTCAGGCTCTCTTATTTTCCGCTTGACCTTATTTGTTGCTGTGTTGCCCACTCTACAGTCCGAATACTTGCCGGTAAGCTTCCTAATTCTTTTCCTCCACTGTGAATCAATGTTTTCCCTGTACAGGCACCTGAACACTCTCCCAGCTCCTTTACTTTCTTCCATATTCCTCAGCCGTTCTTCACACTCAATTTTACTGCGCACTTCCCTCACTTCAAAGCTAGTCCAGCCCATATCACCATGCACAGCTTCAGCTTCAACACAGCTTCAGCACAGCTTCAAAAGCGGGCGAGTGGCGCGCCACCTGTCGCTAGATAGCTCTGCGTGTGCGCCAAGCGCAGAATAAATGTAGCGGAAACGTATTCGCTATTCGTGTAACTGCGACTTCTGTAATTTATATGCTTATAATTACCAATATGCACCGCAACATAAGGCAACACCTCATTCACTAGAGACGCTTTTGTCGTGTTTCGAACCATCGAACTCATGGCTGAGTGGTAGCATCTCTGTCTCACACTCCGGAGGCCCTGGTACGATTTCCACCCAGCCCATGTTGTAAGTTGTTTTTATTTATGAATTACCTTCCTCCATTTTGCGCTCACAGCCAAAGCCGCCGACGACACCCGCTTTTCTGGGACACGAGCTCCGTAACGCTGTTACGTTAATACAAGGCGAAATACCCTAAGGGCAACGTCGGTGTATCCTTGTAAGTGCTCGACAAGGCTTCATAACTCTGCATTTGCTCGTTGCTATTGGGCGGTGTTGTCTGCAGTTATTGTTCCTTGAAAGGCGTCGTTGTCGAGTTCGCCTTCCAGTGGCGTGTCAATAGGGGTGCGCGACAGGCAGTCGCCGTCAGAATGCTTCCTCCCGGACTTGCGCATCACGGCGATGTCAAATTTCTAGTGTTTGAGACTCCATCGTGCTACTTGACCTGATGGATCCTTTAAGCTTGCTAGTCAACGCAAGCGAGCTGGTCGCTTATCACTTTTAAGCGCCTGCCGCATATGGAAGGTCGAAATTTCACCGTAACCCAAATGTCCGCAAGACAGTCTTTCTCCATCGTAGAATAATCCGCATGCGCTTTTGACAGTGACAGGCTAGCGGAAGCTAATTATGCTTTCTACTCTGTCCTTTCTATAAACTAGCACGGCACCGAGGCCTACGCTGCTTGCGTCGGTGTTCATTTCCGTCTCGGCGTCTTCGTCGAAGTGTTAAAGCACCGGTGGTGACTGCAGCCGTCGTTGCAGCTCATAAAAGGCGTCGTCTTGCAAAACTGAAAACAGCAAGCGCATTTCCATCGGCTGCTGGTTTTAGTTTTCCGGATAAGGGCTGACGGACCGGCCCCCGGCTTGGCCTGTGTATGGTCGGTGCTACGGTGACAGGTAACGGCCTGGGGACGGCGAACAGGATTGTCGTCGAGGGCTCCACTGAGTTACGGCGAGGTAGTGGGTGATATCGTGAGGGCGTTTACCTTGCTGAAGGAGTGGAGCGTAGACGGCGGACCCTGGTAGTCCCATTTTACGGTATGGGCACAAGCGATAAACGTGAACCGCTTCTCCGCAGTGATAGCAGAACGGTTGGTGGTCGGGTGTGCCCCAAGCGCCGGTCTTCCTTGGGATGCTGCGCTGGGCCACTGTCGAGCTTTCTGGCAGCGGCGGTGGTGGAAGACGGAACTCTGGTGCTGCAGGACCCTGGTGTGGGCGCGGAGGGGTACCATGGAGGCGGGTGACGGTAACTTATGTCATAGCGTCTGGCTAGAGTTGCGGCGATTGCGGCTGCAAATGACATATTCTAAGTGATCGTTGTAGTTCCTCCTGGACCTCCTCAGTGACCGAGGCCATTTGTAGTTGTGACGGAGGCAAGATATTGGGCACTTCTTCACGAACAGTGGTCCTGATGGTCTCTTGGAGGCCATCGGAACCAAATGCTTGGATGGCGCCCTGCGGCGTCGTGAGCACTTGGCGTTCATCTAGCGCGCATTTATCAAGTTTTCTCAGTCGTTGTTTCCTCTCTGAAGAACTCAGCTATGGTCTTGGTGGGGTTGCGGATCAGTTCGGCGTAAATTTCTTGCTTGACGCCCCGCACCAAGACGCGGACTTTTTTTTTTTATTTCTGGAACATCCTGCCAGAAAGAACAGGTCATCTCTCCCGTGAAGATCGCGATGGTCTCATTGAGCAGCTGGGCTCGGCTTTCTAGTTGATTTTGCGTTCGCTGTTTGGCTATGACGTTTGTGAATGTCTGCAGGAAGTAGCTGCACAACAGGTGCCACTTTGTTAAGATGGTTTCTCGATTCTGGAGGCATATCCTGGCGGCGTCTTACAATGCGAAAATGACATGGTGCAGCTTGTCGTTGCTCTTTTAATTAGTAAATTTCATACCTCTCCAGCCATATTTCCGGGTCCACATATGTTTATCCCTGGTACGTCGGCGTTCCCCAGGGCTGCTGCAGCACGATTGGTGTTGGCGACGCTGGGGCTGCCCTTGTAGCTGATGTCATGGCCGTGCACTTCCTCGTCTTTTCAAGTAGAAATCTGTACTGCGGTAGCAGTCCTTGCTGCCTTCGGCCATCTCTCTGCTACTTGGTAACGTTGGTGTTGCCCTCGGGTGTCGGGCTTGGATCGCGGCTTCGCGGTGGCGTTCGTTACATGAACGCACGGGCACCTTCACCAGATGGCGAAACACAGCAGCAAAAGTGTCATTAGTTTCACTAAATTGTCATTGGGCGAACATGGACCCTGCAAGTTACACTCAAAGCACAACGATGGCTGCAAACACAGCCGGTTATCGTCGAAAAATTGATCTGCCGGTGAAGCGCAATGTGTCGTGTGAGGTAGTGAGAATAACCTACTTGGAAGTTTTGAAGAATGCCGCATAAGAACGCCTCAAGCAAACACGTCTCACTGTGTGTTCGGTGTATAATGACGACAAACAATAGTGGCAGACGCAAGGTAACAGGCACCAGCAACTCACCACACTCATATTTTGCTAACACTGAAGAAATGAAACATATGGGCCCTTAATATCGCCGCTAGTTATCGTTAGTCAAAGCAAGCAACACAGAACGCTTGGCTTACGTCGATTTCCACAGTGAGTCGGATCCGTGTAATATTTTGTCTGAGTAATTTTCTCACCAGCGCTTGCACAGACGCTTATCTCGTTAAGAGTGATGATGTTCTCAAGTAAAAAAAAAAAGTTTAGGATGCATGCCGCTACCGTTGGAAGTTTCGCCAAGTCCTTTGCGCCCTTGTTTTGAATGCCTTACGCCATGGATATATCTATAGGAGCATAGTGCAACTGGCTTAGCACAGTTGCTGTAAAGTATTTTCTCTGCCTACGAGGTACGGTAGCTTGCGTTATTACTTACACCACATATGCAGCACAGGGGAACTGGCATAGAAGCTTTGATGCGTAGCGCCAACTATACAGCCATTGAACAGCGAGGACTCGAGAGACTCAACTGCGTAAATGGCTAATGACGCCTTGTCTTCACAAAGAGAGACTTTACTTGGAGAACTAACGTCAGCTATTGTTCCGTATAAACCTTCAAGTTCTTTTCGCTTGCACCATTATTTCTGTAACGCAGTTGCCGCAAAAAGCATTTCCAGTAGCTTTATAGACTAAGCATAGAGTCCACTTTTTGGACAAGCCTATTCGCTGCGTACAACGGAAGCAGCGCACAAAATTCACACCGTGAGAGAGAGAGAGAGAGAGAAAAAGAAACAGTACCTCAGGATTGACGTATCTGGACACACGTGCAGAGCAGTGTGGACCACTGTTGTCACTGTTCTAGCGCTGGTTACTACGCTCTCACCTTATGCCTGGTTGAATGTTTTATTGCTTCGTCAGGCGCAATATGTACACCACGTCTGTATGCAGGCGTAATTAGAGTTCCTCTATAGGATATACGAGAATTCTAGGACCACACTTTCTGAAGTGACCACAGTCCATGCCAGCGACGTGGAGAGCCGCCTGTGTACTACCATAAAGGTGTGGATCTATGACCGCCATGTTGACAACCAGCCTCAAGAAGAGGGAGTTCCGAAGCCATGTGCTGCGTTGAATTAGGGCAGTGTATTTTGTACACCATGCTTTTAGCGCGTAGTAACGAACCATAGGCGATCATGCACAAGCCGGAGTTCTCTACGACGGAGTCCGCTGTGACAGAAAGTAGAGCTTTGGGAGATGTTAAGCCCGAAACCTATTTGAGTTTTGTGTTTCCTCGGTAAGTGCCTGCGCAAACTCGCTCCTAATTCTGTAAACTTGTTCGTATACGCATACCTTCCGCATCGGTTCTTCGCAAGCCAGTTTCGTGCTACATGTGCTTGCCCCTTGTACAAGTCCACAGCCCAAGAGGCCTACTGGTGTATATCACGGAAAAATATTATGGTGCTTTACATGCCAAAATCACGATCTGATTATGAGGCACGAAGTAGTGGGGGACTCCGGCTTTTTGGAGCACCTGGAATTTTTTTACGTGCACCCAAGTCTGCGTAGACGAGTGTTTTCGCATTTCGCCCCCATCTACTAAACGCAAGCTCTCGGCATGACAGATCGCTTTGTGCGCTGATATCCAAGCCCCGTGCAAGTATCGAGAATAAGTTTCCGATCTGATACGCTTCGATAGCTTGGTTGGAAGCGCTTTTCGGGCTTTCGTTATGCTGGGCTTACGAGGAAATTATTTCACGGCTTCATTACTGAAAAACCCAGGCGGTAGTAGTTTTGGGAACACCGGCTGCGTGTGCGTTGCGTGTCATATGAATGGTATAGTTATGTCTAACTGCGTAGTATTTTAGCTGAAACTGCAAATTTCAAAATTTGAGGCACCTGTTCTAGAAACAAAAAGAAATTGGCATACCTGCGTTTTGATAGGTTCAGCAAGTCGACGTCTTACGACTGATGCAGGGTTGTCAATGCGGAACGTCGCTATTGGCGAAATAGTTCGGCTGTAGGGGTCGGGCTGTGATCCTCTTTGGCCATGTCTTGGGGAAGTCGATGGCTACCGGCTTGAAGTAGAGTCTGCCGTCTGCTGCTGGGTGAAGAATTTGCGACGAAGACTGTAGCAGCGCCTGCGCGACGTGAAAAAGCCCTTTCGTTTGAATATAAATGAAAAAAGTAAGCGTTCAACCATCGCATGATCTGATTCACTTATTTTAAAATGTTTTCCACACGAAAAAACAAGAATGTGCAATTTAGCCACGGATGAAACTGTACATGTGGCATTCCAAATGAAATGGCGCTTACAGATTGACGGCATATCGACACATGCACTTGTTCATCCTTTTCCGGTGAGCGCATTTCACTCGCTACCAAATGTTGAACGTTATCGCTCGGTGGAGGACGCGCCTCCATACATCGGAAGTTTCTCGAATGGTATCGGTGGTTCTATTCGTTGTCTGTTGTCATGGGACGTTGTCTGACCAGATTGTACGCGCGACCCGATTTCTGCAGTGCGGTATACAAGGTATACGCATGCACCAGCGATTATGCTGGCACGCTTAGCACGCTGATCAGATTTCGACGATCGCCGACTGTGCTCACCGCTATCGTACTTTGAGTGTCACTTTCTGTTGTGGGCTCAGATCCGTCCACTAAAGAGTTATTTTCATGATTCGCTGTTTTCGCTCCTTAGTTCATCGTCACTAGAACGTGGCATCTGGTAGAGGTGCTTTGCGTTCATGTACAAGGTGGTCCTTCATAAAAGGGAACACGAGAGCGCATGGCCTGTGCTCTGCGGAGGCTGCTTAGAGTGCCATCAACAGGCAACAAAGGGAAGTGCGCACGCTTGTAGCGCCATCTACTGGCGGCCAGAATAAGCAGACACGGCTGATAGGCAAGCGGGTCTGGACTGCCTCCCACGTCAGGTGGATGCGCAACAGGCGGGGCATGCAACACAGCGTCTGCTGCTAGCAAACCGCACCTGTTACGCTAGCACCTTGGAAACATGGAAAGATCAACATATGCCCGCTAGGTAATAGGCAATCCCAGCGTACTTTAATGCGCAAGCATTCTTTGGGGAGTACCGTACCAAGATGGGCCCTCCACGCGAAATTTGTAATGCCTTGCATCTGGCTGAAAATGCGTGAAATTGCGACGTTACGACATTTATATTTATAAAGCTTATAGTAGTGTAAATGTAGATGATTGGTAGCTTTATCAGTGATGAGGAAGAATTGAAAAAAGATTGATTAGAGAGTATAACCATACAGATACATAGGGTCCACAGAAAATCCATTGTGAAGCCTATAGTAGGGCGGGGCCAACTTGAAATTTTGGTTTGGTTTGAAAAAAATTTTGGTTTGGTTTGGTTTGGTTTGGTTGAAACTTGAAATTTTGGTTTTGAAAACGAAAAGCATCAACCTAAGGAGGTGGAGTTGCTGTACGTCGAAATGCCGAAGACAATCCGCCGACGTCGACAACGTAGCATCGACGTGCCGCCATCCCTACAAAGCTTCGAAGCCAAGAATACGCGAACCAAGGAAGACCTGACGACGTGACGTACCAGACATTTACTGCAATGTAACGCCAAGAACTACCGGCCTTGATGTTCTGGTAGAGGATCACGACGTAACTACTTTAGGCATTGCAGCAGCCGACTTTCTGTCGTCAGTGCACCCTTTCTTGGCCGACAAGATGATGAAAGTCACGAGTGCCTCTAGGCTTCTGGAGGGCCCGTAATAACGCTGACCGGAATCTGCATAGAAACAGTTCATTACCGGACCTACCCTGCCACCGTCGTTGTCCGGCTACAATGCTGACGGGACGTAATTCTCGGCATCTATACGTCCTGAGTCAACAGGGTGCAGTCATCGACCTAAAATTGATAACTCTGTCGACAAACCAAGCGATACTACTGAAGGGGACTCTAGTTGGAGACCGAATCAGTATCGCGCCGCGCCAGCATGGTTTCCGTCGCCGCAGAAGCAGCCGGTGACATGAATGCCATCGTCGAGAATGACGAACAGCTGCTGGGTGATTGGTAATTGCAAATGGTAACGCACAGTTACGCCGAGGAAAAGTACAAGTATTGGTGACGAACTTCAGCCACGAACATAAGCACCTGAACTGTGGCACAAAGATCGCATGCCTGGGAGAAGTCACAGCAGTCAGCAGGCACGTACCCAGGTGGGGGAGCCCGGGTCCCCCTCCCGAAATCAGATGGCATACCCCCCCCCCCCCCCCCCCTCGCCACCCACGCCACCACTCCTCACACATTCCTAAAGCGCTGCCAGATCGATGTTGAGACTTGGCAGCTATTCATCGGTCAGCATTATGCTGGCTTTTTCACTCCTTTTGGATGGCGGTAGTTATCAACATCTCTTGGGATGTGAAGGCCAGTTTTCTCATAGATTCGGCGCCCGCGAGATTAACTCGAGATGCGTTCATTTGTCACCATCCATTCAGCTGTCACGTGCATAGCTGTTGCTTTTGTTATTTCAACCTTCTTTGTTTAGGCTCATCCTGGGACCAGGAAAGGGATGCGGCTGTTAGTCAGCTGGTCTGTACTCTCGTGGAACGAGTTGCGGGCGGTGAAAACGCCAATTGCGTTTAACGTTTCCTTTTGATTCATTATTTCCTTGAATGACAGCTCGTCGCGACGCTGGCAGATGCCCGGAATCATATACACGTGATATGGGTTAGATAAGGTGAGAAATAAAATTATGTGAAACAGCGTCCATCACGAAAACCTGCAATAACCCTCAAACCCATAATCAAGATGACTGTCGCCCGTTACCTCGTCTGGTTTTTCCCTAAGTGTATAGCACTTTTCGTGCAAAATTGGCAACTGGAAACAAAAATTGCAAGGAGTTGAGAAATCAAGCGACCTACTAAGGGAGAGAGCCAAGGCAACAAACAAACAGCAAGGAAAAGAGAATTTAACAACAAATATAACAAATATAACCGCTACTTCATAAAATATTCATGGATCAACATCTTTTTATTTAAATAGGAAGTAGAGAAAACGCCGTCGGAAGCGGAGAACAATTACGTGTTTTGAATGACGCTTTTACAGTTATCGGTCGAACCACCTCACGTAGCCACTTCTCTATTGTGCTTCTGTGGGTGTTTTTCTAACCTTTCGCGGTGGGCGCAGTACGTCTACAATCGCAGTATCCTGCGCTCTACGCGGTTGTATGGGACTGGCGGCCACACAGCGGTACGCAACTTCCCAAATAACAACACGAGTCTTTTCGCACTTGGAGCAGTAAACGAGGAATCCAAAACAGCTGTGATTGTTCCGCAAATATATACTTCGCTGTAATTCTTCCAGAGCTAATAAAAAAAATGCTACTAAAGTCGGAGACAACTTAAGTCTACAGTGAAGCCTCGCCCACGCCCTCATTACAACCAGACACTGTTCCTCCACGAGGCTGGAAATAGTCCGTACTTCAAACTTTTCCTGTTACCCAAATAAGGCGGTAACCACAAAAAAGTAAAATTATTAGCGCTTAATTTTACACGTTTTCCCTCGCCTATTACAGTGGAATGACGAAAGCCCAATTCTTTATTGAACTGAAATGCTTGCTTCGCTGCAACTATTTGTTGTCAAGCTTCACTCCAGTTGGCAGTGAAGTTTCATGAGTAAACCGGCTCAGCAGTGAAAACAACTGTACCGCAGACTTTTGAAGAGTGAAATATACTCAGACTCCGTACACTTTGTCCATGTCTGCTGCATACCTCATTGGTTCCGCCGATGGAAAAACTCTTCAAGAACAGCGGACGATCCGGAGCTATCAAGCACGACGCCATTTTAATAAGGCCGCATGACGATGATTTTGTTTGCTTCTGTGATTAACTGGCGGAGTAATATTGCTACATGCGTGTGGTATTTGTTTGAACGAGGCGCGCGGGTGCCATCACTCCAGAAAAGAGGCGGAAGAAGGAACTGCGCTCGCGCTGTGAATCTAACCGGTCAGCGCTGCAAGCGTTGTTGTAAATATAACCTATAAATAGTTTCTCGTCTTACTGACTCGTCTTTCGCGTAAGAATATCTACAGAAGTTCTGCAGCTACCTTAATTCTACACAAGAAAAGCAGGGCGATACCTATAGAGAAAGGGGTCAGACAGGGAGACACAATTTCTCCAAAGCTATTCACCGCTTGCTAAGAAGAATTCAAGCTATTAAGCTGGGAAGGCTTAGGAGTAAAGATCGACGGCGAATATCTCAGCAACCTTCGGTTTGCCGATGACGATGTTCTATTCAACAACAATGCAGACAAGTTACAACAAATCATTGGAGACCTTAACAGAGAGAGTGTAAGAGTGGGGTTGGATATTAATATACAGAAGATAAAGATAATGATAAATAGCCGGGCAAAGGAACAAGAGATCAGGATCACCAGTATGCCTCTAGAGACTGCGAAGGAGCACACTTACCTAGGTCAGTGCATCACAGGGAACAGATTATGAGAAGGAAATTCACAGAAGAATAAAAATTGGCTTGATCGCATACGGCAGACATTGCCAGCTCCTGACTGGAAGCTTGCCATTATCATTGAAAAGTAAGATGTGCAATCAGTGCATTTTGCCAATGCTGACATATGGGGCAGAGAGTCGGAGACTGACAAAGATGTTTGAGAGCAAGGACCACGCAAAGAGCGATGGAACGAAGATTGCTAGGCATAACATTAAGATACAGAAAGACAGTTGTTTGGATCAGAGAGCAAACGGGTATAGACGATATTCTAATTGACATCAAGAGGAAAAAATGGAGCTGGGCAGGTCATGTAATGCGCTGGTTAGATAACCGTTGGACCATTAGGGTTGCAGAATGGGTACCAAGAGAAGGAAAACGCAATCGAGGATGACAAAAGACAAGGTGGAGCGATGAAATTAGGAAATACGCGGGCGCTAGTTGGAATCGGTTGGCGCAGGACAGGGGTAATTGGAGATCGCAGGGAGAGGCCTTTGTTCTGCAGTGGACTTAAAACAGGCTGATGATGATGATGATGATGATGATGATGATGATGACGACGACCACGACGACGACGACGATGATGTTGTTGTTGTTGATGATGATGATGAAGGTGGTGGGCCCCCTCCAAAAAAAAATCCTGGGTATGTGCCTGGCAGTCAGTGATGTGATGCGCTTGTTCTCCTTTGAATATTGCTGAGGATATAACGAGGGCGCGTGGTCTTGAACCACACTTTAATATTGATAAATCTTTTCCCTGTTATAAGCAAGAACAGCTCAACGGTATCCTTCAGCTATGAAAGGACTGCTTCTCGTCGTCATCAAGGATCCGACAAACATCAGTTGCTAAGCATTGCATAATGACCGGACATGTGGTCCACCACTCCGCCACACCCCTTACTCAGTTTCCACGCGCAAATATGATGCTATATAAGTATCAAATCGGCGAAATTCTCCACGACGACATCATCCAGCTGTCGAAAAGTCTGTGGGCGTATCCTGTAGTCATCGCGAAGAAGGAGGCTAGAATTCTGCATTTCTGCATCGATTGGCACAGGATGAACAAAATCGCGAAGGACGTATACGGCCTCCTTGTGGGGGATGGCTCGAAAAAATTACTAACGGATGCGAAACTTTCGTTACCGAGAAGAACTAAGGCATTGGCATTTTTAGTGACTTTTAATAAAAGACTGAGCGAGGTCAAAGTGACTGCGTCAGAGAAACACTAGGAAAACATTTAATTACTAGACACTTGACGAATAGAACTAAAATCCCGGGGAATCAAGCACTAAAGTCTCACAGAGTATCGCTTGCTGCTCTTACTTTGAGGGATAAGGACAGACGGTAGTCGACAGGCGACGGCGACAGGTAGCGGCCGGGTGACGGTGAAGTGGATAGTCGTCGACGGCTTCACTGAGTGGCGGCAAGCTAGTGGGGGATTATTGTGAGGGCATTCGTTTTGCTGAGGGCTTGGAGTGTTCACGGCGAACCCTCGAAGTCGAATTTCACTGCATGGGTACCAGCGACCCTCGTAGTCCCATTTCACGATATAGGCACCAGCGATAAACGTGACCGCTTCTGCGCAGTGATAGCAGAGTGGATGGTGGTCGGGTTGCGCGCCAAGAGCCGGCCTTCCTTGGAAGGCTACGCTGTGCCACAGTACGGCTTTGTGGTAGCGGCGTGGAGGCGAAGGGGCACCATGGCGGGGGCCGATGGTGGATTATGTCATCGCGATTGGCTGGAGTTGCACCGCTTGCGACTGCAACTGAGGAGCTTAAGTGGTCGCTGTAGCTCGCCCTGGACCCCTTCAGTGACCGAGGGCACCGGTGGTTGCTACGAAGGCAAGATGTTGCGCAGTTCTTCACGCACTATGGTCTTGATGGTCTCTTGGAGGTCATCGGAGCCCAGTGCTTGCATGGGGCCCTGCGGCGTCGTGAGCACTTGGCGGTTATATTATGTTGTACGCATTTACAAAGTTTTCTCAGTCGCCGTTGCCTTTCGCAAGAACTCAGCTATGGCTTTCGGCGGGTTGCGGACCAGTTCGGCGACTTTTTTTGCTTGACGCCCCGTATTAAGAAGCGCACTGTTTTTCTCCCGCGACATTTCTGGGTCCGCCTGCCGGAAAATACGGGTCATCTCTTCCGTGAAGATCGCGATGGTCTTGTTGAGCAGCTGGACTCGGTTTTCTAGTGCAGTTCGGGCTCGCTCTTGGCCCACGACGCTTGTGAATATCTGTAGGAAGCCGCTAAAGAACAGGTGCCTCTTTGTTAAGATGGTTTCTCGATTCTGGAGCTACGTTCTGTCGGCGCTTTACACTGCAAAAAAGACATGGCGCAGCTTGTTGTTGCTCTTTTAATTGGTAAATTTCATATCAGTGTAGCCAGCTTTCCGAGTCCTCATATGTTTATCCGTGGAACGTTGGTGGTTCCCTGCGCTGCTGCAGCACGATTGGTGCTGGCGACACTGGGGCTTCCATTGTAGCGGCTTCCGTGGCCGTGCACTTCCCGGTATTTTCAAGTAGAAGTCCGTAGTAGGGTAGCAGTCCTTGCTGCCTTCGGCCATCTCTCTGCTACTTGGTAACGTTCGAGTTGTCCTCGGGTGTCGGGTTGGATCGCGGCTTCACGGTGGCGTTCGTTGCATGAATGCACGGGCACCTCCACCAGATGGTGAAGCACGGCTGCAAAACCCTCAATAGTCTGTCTAAATTTAATTGAGCGAACCTGTGCTAATAAAAGCAAGTTGCACTCAAAGCACAACGATAGCTGCAAACACAGCCGGTTATAATCGAAAATTTGATCTGCCGGTGAAGCGCAATGTGCCGTGTGAGGCAATGACAATAACGTACTTGGAAATTTTGAGGAAGGGCGCATAAGAACGTCTCAAGCAAACACGTCTCACTGTGTGTTCTGCGCACTATGACGAGAAACAGCAGTTGCAGACGCAAGGTAACAGGCACCAGCAACTCAGTACACTTATATTTTGCTAAACACTGAATAAATGAAACATTTTCGCCGTGAATATCACCGCTAGTTATTGTCAGTCAATGTAAACAGCACAGAACGCTTACCTTACGATTTCCACAGTGCGTCGGATCCGCATAAGTTTTTGTCTGAGTAATTTTCTCACCAGCGCTTGCACAGACGCTTATCTCGTTAGGAATGATGTTCTGAAGTAAAAAAAAAAAACGTTTAGGATGCATGCAGGCCGGTTCCGTTGGAAGCTTGTCTCTTGCCTCCTTGTTTTGAATGCCTTGCGCTAAAAGCATTTTTTCTGGCTACGAGGTACGGTAGCCCATTTGTTACATACCAGCAACGCACTTGTCGCAAAAAGCATGTCCAGTAGCTTTAAAGCCTTTTGGAAAGCCAATTCGTTGCGTACAACCGAAGTAGCGCACAAAATGCACACAGTGAGAGAAAAAGAAACAGTGCTCCAGGATTGGCGTATGTGGACACACGAGCAGTGCAGTGTGGACCACTGTTGTCGCCGTTATAGCACCGGCTACTGCGCTGGTTTTTTGTGCCTTGTTGAAACTTCTAATGCTTTTTCAGGCTAAATATGCACACCGTGTCCGTATGCAGGTATAGAATTTGTCCCCCTTTAGGATATACGAGAATTCTAGGAACACGCTTTCTGAAGCGACCACAGTCTACGCCAGCGAGGTGGAGAGCCGCCTGTGTATTACCATAAAGGTGTGGATTTATGACCGCCATATCGACAACCAGCCTCAAGAAGAGTGAGTTCAGAAGCAATGTGCTGCATTGAATTAGGGCAGTGAAGCTTGCACACCATGCTTATAGCGCGTAGTAACGAACCACAGGCGATAGTGCACAAGCCAGAGTTCTCTACGGCGGAGTCCGCTCTGACAGAAAGTAGAGCTTTGGGAGATGTTAAGCCCGAAAACTAGTTTGAGTTTTGTGTATCCTCGGTAAGTTCCTGCGCAAACTCGCTCTTATTTTTGTAAACTTGTTCGTATACGCATAACTTACGCATGGGTTCTTCACAAGCAGTTTTGTGTTACATGTGTTTGCCCCCTATACAAATCCACAGTCCAAGAGGCCTACTGGTCTATTTCACGCAAAAATGTTATGGTGTTCTAGGTGCCAAAACCACGATCTAATTATGTGGCACGAAGTAGTGCAAGGACTCCGGAAATTTGGACCACCTGGGCTTTTTTAACGTGCACCCAAGTCTGCGTAGACGAGTGTTTTCGTATTTCGCCGCCATCTATTAAACGCAAGCCCTCGGCATGACAGATCGCTTTGTGCGCTGATATCCAAGGCCAGTGCAAGCATCGAGAATCAGTTTACGATCTGATACGCTTCGACAACTCGGGTGGAAGCGCTGTTCGGGCTTTCGTTATGCTGGGCTTACGAGGAAATTATTTCACGGCTGCCTCACTGAAAAACCCGGGCGGTAGTAGTTTTGGGAACACCGGCTGCGTGTGCGTTGCGTGTCATATGAATGGTATAGTTATGTCTAACTACGTAGTATTTTAGCTGAAACTGCAAATTTCAAAATTTGAGGCATCTGTTCTAGAAACAAAAAAAATTGGCGTACCTGCGTTTTGATAGGTTCAGTAGGTCGACATCTTACGACCGATGCAGGGTTGTCGATGCAGAACGTCGCTATCGGCGAAATAGTTTGGCTGTAGGGGTCGGGCTGTGATCCTCTCTGGACACGTCTTGGGGAAGTCGATGGCTACCGGCTTGAAGTGGAGTCTGCCGTCTGCTGCTGGGTGAAGAGTCTGCGACGAAGACTGTAGCAGCGTCTGCGCGACGTGAAAAAGTCATTGCTTTTGAACATAGATGAAAAAAAAAAGTAAACGTTCAACCACCGCATCATCTGATTCACTTACTTTCAAATGCTTTCCACACAAGAAAATAAGAATATGGGATTTAGCCATGGTTGAAACTGTACATGTGGCGTTCCGAAAGAAATGGCACTTACATATTGATGGCATATCGACACATGCACTTGTTCGTCTTTTTCCGGTGACGGCTATTCAGCCGCTACCAAACGTTGAACGTTATCGCTCGGCGGAGGACGCGCCTCGATATATCGGAAGTTTCTCGAATGGTATCAGCGGTTCTATTCATTGTCTGTTGCCATGGCACATTCTGTGACCAGATTGTACGCGCGACCAGAATTATGCAGTGCGTTATGCAAGTTACACAGGCCCCAGCGATTATGCTGGCACGCTTAGCACGCTGATCAAATTTCGACGATCACCGACTGTGCTCACCGCTACGGTTTTACTTTCAATGTCACTTTCTGTTGTGGGGTCAGATCCGTCCAATAAAGAGTTTGTTTCATGATTCACAGTTTTAGCTCCTTAGTTCATCGTCACTAGAACGTGGCATCTGGTAGAGGCGCTTTACGTTCATGTACCGGACGCCCCCGCAAAGCCGTGGGACCGGCGAGAATCTTTAATAGACCGCCAGCGCCGCCCAACATCATCGAGCCAGCTGCAGGCTACAATATCTGTCCCCCGAGCAAGAACTTGTTCCTCAGATGAGCGATAAGTGCCACGACAGAAGCCACAATGGCAACTTCAGTGGCACTTACACCGAACGTGTTGCAGCAGCCCAGTGAACCACCAACCTCCCGCAGGTCTTCATTCTTTACCTGGAAAGCTGGCTGGAAACTTACGAAAAGGTCAGCGCGTTCAAGAAGTCCAACTATGACGACAAGCTGCGTCATGCATAGTTCTCCGAAACTAAGCCGCATAACCCCCCTCGTCCCTCTCCCCCCGCCCATGCCGGCACTCCTCAATCATGTCCCTAAAGCGCCGCCAGACCAGTCTTGAGACTTGGCAGCTATTCGGCGGTCAGCACTGGAATGCTGTTGCAATATTATGGCCGAGGTGTCGAAACGATCACTCACCGGGTCTAGGAAAAGGCCGCTGAACTGATGGCATGAAGCAGCTCGACATTCTCCCAGCTAAGAGATGGCGGAATATTTTCGCCTTTCTCGTTATTTCGATGCTTGTTCCGAAATCTCAACGTGCTGCCGCTGGAAAGGCCGTACTGGTCACTTTTCAACGATCTATGTTTCACAGCCATCCCCCCGAAAATCGAAATTTGAATCAAACCGTGCAATAACCGTTCAATCTATAAGAAATATTAATGTCACCCGTTACCTCATGTGGTTTTTATCCTTATTTGTAGAACACTTTTCGGGCGCAATTGGCAACGGGAGAAAAGAGTCGCATGAAATTCAAAATTAAGCAATCTATGGAGAGAGAGAGCCGAGGAAACAGCCAAACTAGAAATAAAAGCAAAAAATAACAAATTTAGGCGCTGTTTGTGAAAATATTTGTCCACGAAAATCTTTTTATTTAAAAAGGAAGTAGAGGAAATGGCGCCGGATGTGAAGACTGGTTCTATGTGTTTCGAATGAAACTTCTAAAGTTATCATTCGAACAGCCTGATGAAGCTACTTCTTTGCTGTGCTTTTGTGGATGTTTTTATAAGCCTTTGCCGTGTCGTAGTGCGCCTAGAACCGCAGCGTCCAGCGCTCTACGCGGTTGTACGGGACTGGTGGCCAGGCTTCATTAAGCAACTTCCCAAATAAGGATACGAGTCGGTTTTGGCACCTAATTTGGTAGAGAAGTAAACGAGGGATACAAAAGAACTGTGATTGTTCCACAAATATATCGTTCTCGATAATTCTTTCAGAGCTAATTAGAAAAACAGTGGTAGAAATCTTCATTTTACGCTTTCGCTTGTTGACTTGTTCTTGGTTGTTTCCTTGCTGCGTTTCTTACCTGCGTGAGCCAATTTGATGTGGTTCCTGGTTTGTCATGTAAAGGATAGCTGTATGTCACAGACATGCTTGCGAAATACACCTTGTTTCGCTTCTCTTTAGTGGGTGTACGTGCTTTTATAGCGAATGGTGAGAATTAAGGTTTCTGCTAGTATAAGTACACCGCCCCTCATTTGCATAGAAAAGTTACTTTGGGGATGCGCCCCCCTCCCTCCTGAAAAAAAAAATCCTGGGTACGTGCCTCCTCGAAGCGAAGAATACGCAAAAAGGAGACCTGACGACCCGACGTATAAGACACTCTCTGCGATGTAAGGCTAAGAACTACCGACCTCGATGTCCTGGTTCATGATCACAGTGTCACTATCTTAGCCTGTACAGGAGCCGACTGCTGTGTCAGCGCTGGCCCCTTCCTTGTCCGACAGGTTGAGGAAACTCATGAGTGCCTAGGAAGGCCATCAAATCTTGGCAGCTGGAGGACACTTAATTACGCTGACCGGAATCTGCATGGCAAGGGTTACGGATGATGACCGGACTAGCCCAGCGACCGTCGTTGTTTTACAACAATGGTCATGGGTCGTAATCCTCGGCATATACTTCTTGAGTCAATGTGGTGAAGTCATCGACCTAATATTGATAAAGCCATGCGATACCGCCGCAGCGTTCTCACAGTAATCGCGCCCTAGGTGTACTTGAAGACCTGAGTCAGTAACGCGCATCGCGCCTCTATCATGATTTTCGTCGCCACAGAAGCAGCCGCAGGCATCAAACCATCGTTGAGAGCGACGAACAGCTACTGGTCGATTGTCAAATTGGTGCTGCAAACAGTATCGCACAGTTAAGACGAGGAAATGCAGAACTATTCGCGACGAACTTCAGCCACGAACATAAACACCTGAACAATGCACGAATGTGGCATAGCCGGAAGAAGTTGCAGCAGTCAGCGATGCATTTGTTCCCGCTTGGATTTTGCCGAAAATATAACGACGGCGCGTGGCCTTGAACCACTTTTTGATATTGATCCATCTATTCCTTGTCATAAGCAAGAACAGCTCAAAGGTATCTTTCTTTCTTTCTTTCTTTCTTTCTTTCTTTCTTTCTTTCTTTCTTTCTTTCTTAATACTGTTAACCCTCGCTTGAGGGTTGTTACAGGGAGGGAAAATAGTACAACACAAGCAAATTTGACACTTCATAGCATCAGGTTGGGTGTTCACGATAGAAAATATCAATCAAGCATTCAAATTTGTGCACATCCGTCTGATCGACAGCAACATCAGGTAAGGCATTCCACATTTCAATTGCATCCATTCAATTGCACATTCAATTGTATCTTCTTGCTATAAAAGGACTGCTTTTTGTCGTCATGAAGGATCCGAGAAAAAGCAGTTGCTAAGCATCGCATAATAACCGAAATATGCGCTCCACCCCTCTGCCAGTGCCTTTACCCTGTTTTATATATAATATATATGGGGTTTCACGTGCCAAAACCACTTTCTGATTATGAGGCACGCCGTAGTGGAGGACTCCGGAAATTTCGACCACCTGGGGTTCTTTAACGTGCACCTAAATCTAAATACACGGGTGTTTTCACATTTCGGCCCTATCGAAATGCGGCCGCCGTGGCCGGGATTCGATCCCGCGACCTCGTGCTCAGCAGCCTAACACCATAGCCACTGAGCAACCATTGCGGGTCTTTACCCTGTTTTGTGCACAAACATGAATCTATATAAAACAACAAATCGACGAAATGCTGCACGACGAAATCATCCAGCTGTCGAAAAGCTCGTGGGTGTCTCTTGTATTCTTGGCGAAGGCGAAGGATAGAATTCTGCATTTCTGCGTCGATTAGCGTAGCCTGAACAAAATCACGATGGAGGTATACGCGCTCACTGTGAGAGATGTTTGGAAAAATGACTAATGAATGCGAAACATTCGTTACCGAGAGGAACGAGGTAATTTGCATCTTGAGTGACTTTTAATAAAAGAATGGGCAAGTTGACGTGAACAGAAGCACTATTAAAACATGCAACTACTACACACTTGAATAATGGAGCTAAAGTCCCAGAGAATCAACTAGTAAGGTCTCAAAGAATTACAAAGTCCCACGCCGCGATAAATAATGTTTGTGAATGTTCACCTTGTGGACGTCGATATATTGTCGGCGGGTCGGTATATTCCGCTTCACAATGACGCCAGGGATGAGCGTGATATGGCCGTACGGGTCATGGAAGGCCTAGGAACGAACAGCAGGGTAGGCCTGGTACAGTCTTGTCCCACAGAACCAACGGAAGGCCCAGGGCTGGAATTAGTATCAGTCCAAGGGCAGGGTACCGTGGCCGGCTGAGGGATCGCCAGGTAAGTGGATTAACCAGGTAGCAGCTGGGCTTCGGTACGGGAACCCGACGAGCTCTGGCTGCCTGGCACTGCTCGCTTCTGATGATGATGATGAAGCCTCAATTCTGTGCTGTTCCTCGAGCTTCTCTCGGCACTTGTTTTTCCTTTTTCTCATTCTTCACGTGTTAAATCGCTATTGGTCAAATTTGTTCGTTCGTAATTTCCGGTCTTCTTTTTCTTTACCTTCCATTCGCCACACGGAACGATCATTGCCTCTTCGTCGTCTTCGTCGTGCTCGCGTCATTTCGGACAAGCACCGCACAGCACCACGGACACCGCCTACCACATCTGAATACCTCGCACAAAATAACCCCCTTCCCCCGCTTCTTTGTGAAAGATAAAAAACTCTCCTAAATGGGCGTGGGACCGCAAACACAAATATTTCCGTACAAAACAATCCACGAACTAATTCCCTTATATGTACACTGAGGCACAAATTATTTCACACGGGCAAAAACTCCACAGTAGTCAACAAACAAGAACAGTGTTATATTATCTGTCACAAGCTTAGCGCCTGTGGTTACAACCAACTGCGACATTTCCTGGTGCCCCCCCCCCCCCTCCCCCCAAATTCTGAGTTAGCGTTGACAGAAGGGTTTCAAGTGCATAACATTGACTAGTTCAGGCCGTGAGCGGTGGCGCTGTGATTTCAGAATAGCATCTAGCATGACTTCATGACCTGTGCGGGAATACGTCACGTGATCTTGTAGGGTCCGAAATAGTGCCGCAAAAGCTTCTAGATAAGTATTCGTCGGCGTATTGGAGTCGAAACCCAAACACGGTCGCAGAACTGGCACTCGACGTAACGTCGTCGAAGATTGTAGTGTCAGCTTTCGGCCCTATGCTGGTTCTTGACCGGCCGGCGGGTGAGCTGTCGGGCTTCATCAACGCGGTGAAGGTAGGCGGCGACTTCCAGATACACTTCGTCGGTGACGTACGGGAGCACGGCGTCGAAAGTCGTGGTTGAGTTCCTGCCGCAAACCAGCTTGTATGGTGCGATCTGCGCTGTTTCTTGCACAGTCATGTTGTGAGCGAAGGTTATGAGCGGGAGGACGGCATTCGTCGTATTGTGTTCGATGTCGACATACATCGCTAACATGTAGGTGAGCGTTTTGTTCCTTGTTCACACGTTCTCTAGGCCGTTCGTCTGCGCTTTTTAGGCAGTGGTCCTCCTGTGGCTTGTCTGGCTGTATTGCAGAATGGCTTGGGTGAGCTCCGCTGTAAAGGACGTTCTTTTGTCTGTGATGAGGGCTACTGGGGCGCCATGTCGCAGCAGGATGTTATCGAAGAAAAATTTCGCTTCTTCCGCTGAACCAGTTTTGGGCAGGGCTTTCGTTATGGCGTAGCGCGTAAGGTAGTCTGTGGCCACGAAGATCCACTTGCTTACAGATATTGATGTCGGAAATGGTCCCAGCGAATTCACCACTATCTGCTGAAAGTGTCGGCAAGGACGCTCGATCGGCTGTAGTAAACGTGATGACCTTGTCGGTGGTGTTTTTCGTCACTGGCTATCACGGCCTGTCTTGAGGTAGCGGGCGACGTCAGTGGTCACGAGTGGCTAATAGTACTTGTATTTTTGCGAGCGTACGGGAAAACCCAGGGTGCCCGGCTGTCTGATCGCCGTTCAAGACTTCTGGCCTCAGTGCTGCTGGCACGACGACAAGGTAGATTGCACGGAGTGGGGAGAAGTTCTTTTTACGAGGACGTCGTTGCGCAAGGAAAACGAAGACAAAACGAACCAAAGAACTCGGTGTCTCGGAGCGAGAAACGATCTGCGCGAGCCAAACGTCGTGATCGGCACGGACAGCCGGACCGCGATGCGCCATGAAGGTGGACGTGATCATGGGGCTGACGTCTCGATTGGATCGTACACTATCTCTCTTGAGAGCACCACGCAGACGCATGACTCCTCGCCAGCAGCGCGGTACACATCGCAGGGGACCTTTCCCACCAGACGCGCTACGGCGCAGCGATCGCACATCAGAGGGGTCCCGCATTGGACGCTGCACCTAAGAATCGCGCTGTGAGCGGAAAGAGGAGCCGCGTCGCCTGAACACGAGAGTTCGAGTGACGCACGCTGGAAGTTGGACGGGGAGAGAGGGAGAAAATTTATTAAACGCAACGGTATTGGGGCATTCGCGCACTGGTCCCCACACGGCCCCAATGCGCTCAAACGAAATGGAGGCGAGATGGATGGATGTTATGAGCGTATCCTTTGGAACGGGATGGTAGGTTGCGCCACCAAGCTCTTGCGATTATACTGCCTAATGTCCTACCTAGGTTAAACAATAAAAAGAAGAAAAAAGACTACGAACTACCCCACCCTAATTTTCTGATCCCCTCTTTCGAACTGTGCTTTTGTACGTCTCCATTTTTGTCGTTTTCCTACTTCCACCAATCCTCTAATCGCACCTTACTAATGCCTATTGCGGAAATGTTTGCTTTTTCACTGCTCTCGCTGAACCTAAGTGCTTGAAGGAGGCCAGTGGTGCCTAAATCAACCGCTGGGTAGACGTCTTCACATTCTAATAAGAAATGCTCCATAGTCTCCCTAGCTTCACCGCAGGAAGCACATGCTTCTTCTTCCGTCTTATATCTTCCTTTATAGGTGCTTTTTCTAAGGCATCCCGATCTCGCTTCGAAAAGTAATCAGCTTCCCTTTCAGTTTTCATAAATTGTTTGTTTCCTGATTTCATTTTTTCCTCCTAAGTAGTTACTCATGGCAGGTTTCTTTTCCATTGCCGCCACCAATGAGAATATTTAAGCCGCTCTTACTTTCCGCTTGACCTTTGTTGCTGTGTTGCCCACCCTACAGGCCGCATACTTGCTAGTAAGCTCCGTAGTTCTTTTCCTCGACTGTGAATCAATGTTTCTCCTATACAGATACCTGAACACTCTCCCAGCCCCTTTACTTTCTTCCATATTCCTCAGCCGTTTTTCACACTCAATTTTACTGCTCGCTTCCCTCACTACAAAACTAGTCCAGCCCAAATCACCCTGCACAGCTTCAGCTTCAACACAGCTTCAGCACAGCTTCAGAAGCGGGCGAGTGGCGCGCCACCTGTCGGGGCAGCGTGGTACATTGCGAGGAGGGGGTCTTCTACGTTGTCACAAGATGGCTCTGCGTGTGCGCCAAGCGCAGAAAAAATGCAGCGGAAACGTACTTAGCTACTCGTTAAACTGCGACTTCTGTAATTTAAATGCCTATAATTACGGATATACACCGCAGTATATCCTTCTTCGGCGCGTTTATAAGGCAACACCGCATTCACTAGAGGCCCTTTTGTCGCATTTCGAACCATCGAACTCATGGCTGAGTTGGTAGGAGAAGAGGAGACGACGAACATGCTGCGGGGGTTCGCTGCACGGTACCACGCCGTTGTGAGCCACGCTATCGGCAGGTCTGGTGGGTGCGTCCTCTTTGTTCGAAGGAATCCAGGACTGTCAGTTCAAAACGTTTTTTCGTGTTCTTCCGGTAGATTTGTGCTGTGTGATTTCACATATAGTGATATCGCATGGCGTGTTATGAGTGTTTATGCTCCAAGTGTGGCGCAAGAACGCGTTAATTTCATTTCTAACCTAAGACAGTGTTTGTGCATTGCTAAGCAGCTTGTTTTGGTTGGGGATTTTAATTGCGTTTTGAACTCAAGTGATAGGTCAACTGGAAGAATGCTTAGAGACAAAAGCAGTGATGTATTGTCACAAATGATTGCAGATCATGAGCTAGAGGATATTGCAGAGTGCCTAGAGGGCTCCCGAGCTGTGAAGTACACTCATTTTCAGGGCAACAGCCATGCCCGCTTGGACCGACTGTACCTGTCACTGGATACGATCCCAAACTGCCGCAGTTATGGTGTTTCGCCAATTTCTTTTACTGATCACTGCCTTGTGAAATGTCAAATAGGATCAAGGAAAGAGAGAAAGAGTTTTTCATGGGAGCAATGGAAATTGAATTCCAATTTATTAAGGGATGAATCTTTCAATGAAGCTGTGATTCGTGCAATTAAGAATATCCATGAAGATAGTGGGGAAAGAATAGGAGAGCAGTGGGAAATCTTCAAACAACAGATAAAAATTAAAGTGATAGAAAGATCCAGCATTTTATTGTTTGAAGCCAAAAAGAAGGAGAAAGAGCTCAAGACGATTTTTGAAAAGCTAACAGCGCTTGAATGCGAAACGCCAGGTGTGTATGCCGAAGATCTGCGTAGTATCAAACAGAAACTGGAGCTTTATGATGAGAACCGTTATCGCGGAGCGCAAGTGAGAGCCAGGGTAGAAGCGATGGCTATAGATGAATGTCCAACAAAACGCTCACTTGGACTCAAAAAATGTCGCGTCCGGCGGAACCATATAGATGTTATTGAAGATAACGGGATAGTAATGACAGACAATGACAGCATAGGACGTGCTTTTGCTCGACATTACGAAGCGCTTTTTGCTTCTAGACCTGTGAATGCAGAGAGGTTTAAAGAAGAATTTCTTGAGAGAATGCCACGACTGCAAGATGACACCAGAACAGAGTTGGAATCACCCATATCACAAACGGAAGTAGAAAAGGCTATAGATAACCTGAATCTCGGCAAGTCGCCAGGGCCTGACGGTCTGAGCGCTTCGTTTTACAAAACATTTAAAAAAGAATTGTCTCATCTGCTTACAGTTCTTTTTAATGAGGCTTACGAACTAAATTTCCTGCCCCGGTCTTTTGGGGGAGCTCATACTGTATTAATACCAAAGACAGAAGAGACAGAGAAGTTAAAATTGGTTTCCTCATACAGGCCTATATCATTAACTGTGATTATAAAATCTTGATGAAAGTGCTAGGAAGGCGGCTACAGAAAGTAATTAAGGAATTGGTTGGTCCTCACCAAACATGTGGAATTATGGTGCGTTCGATTGTGACTAATATACATAAGATGCGGTGTGTGCTGGAGTGCTGCGACATTATGCAAGCAGGGGTAGCAATTCTACAGCTCGATCTCGAGAAAGCTTTTGATTGTGTACCTCATGGTATTTTGCTTGACATCCTTGACCACATTAATGTCGGATCCATCATTAGAGATGGGGTAGCTCTGGCGTACCGGAACTGCACTACGCGATTCATTGTTAACAAGTCAGTGGGGGCCCCCATTAACCTAAAGCGTTCTGTACGCCAGGGCTGCCCCCTGAGCCCCCTTCTGTTCAGTATATACATAGAAACAATGTGCCTAGCGATCATTGAAAGCAGCAACATTCACGGCTTCAGATAAAATGCATCGGAAGTTAAAATTCTGGCGTATGCGGATGACGTCGCAGTTTGTTGTACAGATAAAGAGAGTGTAGCTGCAGCTATCGCTGTAGTGAAGGGTTTTGGCAAGGTAACTGGAAGCATGGTAAACTGGGGAAAGTGTCTTGGCTTCTGGCACGGAGAATGGCCTTCCACCCCTGTCACTTTCGCCAATGTCAAGTGGCTGACGACACCCGTTAAATACCTAGGCGTCCCACTGGAATATTACAAAAATAACGATGAGTATTGGCAAGATCAAACAAGAGAAACACAGATAAAAGCGAACAAGTGGAAAGGTGGACATCTGTCAATGTTTGCAAGAGCTACAGTCTGCAATCTATTTTTTGTCGCAAAAATATGGTATGTAATGCAGGTATTGCATTGTTCAAGGGTAAATATACAGAAGTTGCACCGAGTATTCGCAGTATTTGTGTGGGCTTCGAATTGGGAACGATTCAGTCGAACGAATTTGTTCAGGCGAGTTAAAGACGGAGGTTTGGGAATGACGCACCTTTTTATACGACAGGTCGTAAACCGGTTTTTATTTTTCCGCGAATTAAGCGATCCTTTCTTGCGCACGGTGTGCCAAGTGAGGCTAAGGAGCGCGTTACCTAGCTATGTAGTCTGCACAGACAATATGAGCGGTCCGGTTTGTGGATTCCTTAGAGAAGTTATTTTAAGTGTACGTTTTTTGTCCGTCAGATATTCAAATGAGTACCTTTTTTCAGTGAAACGTAAAACATTGTACAAAGATGTATGCGATGTAGTTCTCCGTGTGCCAATGTATAGGGCCATATACAGTGGAGGCCAAGGGCAAGACGTGCTTAAGCGGGTGAAAAGAATACCAGTAACGCCAGAGACGAAGTCTTTCTTTTTTAAGCTTCACACGGGTACGTTGAATGTCAAAACCTTTTTAGAAGATCGTGGGTTTTTCTTACCCTGGGGCTCGCATTGCTTGATCTGTAAGAAACCAGAAACTATAGATCATGTATTTCTAGATTGTTGGGCGGGTGTCTTCTTTTGGGATGTACTTCAGAGGACTATCAAAAAGGACTTTCCTTTAGATCCACAGGGTATTAGATATTTATCTATAGAAAACGATGATGGACTGCCATTTGACCTTATTATGCTAGTTGGCCTTCACTGTCTATGGCGCGCCCGTATGGCGGGATATCACTGCGATCCGGATGCTCGGCCTGCAGGAATGCTTTTCCGAGAATGCATGTCGAGATTTGTGGAAATTCAGAAAGCACACGATTGTGTACCTGCGTGGCTGCCAAGGGTGGAACCCTTGACCGCGCTCAAAGAATTCTAAAATAGTCAGCCCTATAAAGCTGACACTTGGTGCTGAAAACTTGCAAATTTGCCTTGTTTTCTCAAATGTCATTTGTTGTTTGATATAGAAGCACAAAACAGGCAATAAAGAAAAAAAAACTCATGGCTGAGTAGTACCGTCTCCGTCTCACACTCCGGAGACCCTGGTTCGATTCCCACTCAGGCCATCTTGTAAGTTGTTTTTATTTATGAATTACCTTCCGCCATTTTTCGCTCACAGCCAAAGCCGCCGACGCCGACGACACCGGCTTTTCTGCGACACGTCCTCCTTAACGCTGTTGCGTTTTAATACAGGGTTAAATACTCGAAGGGCAACGTCGGTATATCCTTGTAAGTGCTCGACAAAGCGTCATAACTCTGCATTTGCTCATTGCTGTTGCGCGGTGTTGTCTGCAGTTATTGTTCCTAGAAAGGCGTCGTTGTCGAGTTCACCTTGCAGTGGCGGGTTAATTAGCCCCGAGAAAGAGGAATGGCGCCCTCTTGCGAGTGACGTCACGGCCAGGACGCCGCTCGCTCCGGCTCGCTCGGCTGCCGCGCGCGCTCGTTCCCTTCGTGTATGCTTGGGGTATAGGTGGCTCGAGCCGTACGTATTGAAGAATAAGTCGGCTTCTTTCAGCTGCAATACCTTAACCACAGTTTCTTCTTCAAAAGCGTGTGAGTCGAGAAACTTTGCGACTTGGATATCGCAAGCTAAGTAGCGTTAAAGGGGTCTACAAGTTTTTGCAATGCATATATGCGCCGTGTCTATCGGTAAATTTTGACTAAAAAAAGAATATCTGCAAATTCAACGCGCGAAGTTGTGTATGATACTTCGCTAAACACTTAACATTCCTTTAGTATTTAGCTATGAGAGGTATTGCATTTTACGTGGAAGAAAAATTTGGTAATTGGCGTCAACATGTTATCCGATGTTAGAAAGACACTGCCCAGCGAAGCTGTCATCATGATTCCTATTACTCTGGTGTGTTGTTCTATTCAAATATGGCCATTCATTAATGCGTAAAAAAATAGTTAGGCGCGCATTTCTTATGAAAATGTTTGCTGCTACTTTCATCCCCCTCTGAAACAGGTCTCCAAAAAACGAATTGCTCATGGCTGCTAACACGACGGCGTGTCATGTAGAGTATTTACATAGTTAATTCACAAACACCATAGTAGCAATCACCTGAGAGAAAAGTTTCGTTGTTTAGATCGACAGCCACTCCATTGAAAGTGATGAAATGTATCATAGTGGCCCTCAGTAGCCTTTATCGACAATATGGCACACCCCTGATCACGTAACGGTAGCAATCGACTGTCCGTATGGCGAGGCACGCTATGTTCGCGAAACCCATCAGTTCACTTCAACTTCGAATTAAAACCATAAAGCATTTTTTACAGTGCCAACTGGAATGGCTAAAGTATTCTCGAGCTACTACTACGCAGCTTAGATTGCCTACAATAGGAAAATTCAAGCACCTTTTGTCTCACCATGTCTCGATCCAGCGTTATTTAGTTATACAAACGGATAACTATTCGCTTCGTCGGTACTTAAAAGAGAACCTTGCAGGCTAATTTAAGTTTGCTCCAATCCAATCGCAAACATTCATAAAGAAAGCACCACAAGCATTGCATATACTTTCACTTGATTTCTGACTCTCCACAGGGGGAATTTCGATATCTTCAATATGTCCCATACTACTAGTCATTGACGCTTCGACTGCTTTCTGGCTGCAGCTATGTGGTCCAGCAGGCATACTTCACTAAAAAAATTGGGCCGAGCAGCCTGTGTCAGTTTGCCAAACAGATTCGTCATGTATATTCCTCAAGCAACAAGCACCAGTGAATTTCTCAAGTGAGTTTGATTTGATTTGATTTATTAATTTCTATTTACACACACACATGTACAGAGGAGTGGTAAATGGAGGTGGATGAGGGAAAAAAGCCGCACAGACGCGGCTTGAGGTAATCTCACCCTCTTAGGTACAATATGGCTGCATGGTGTAACACATCAAGCGCCATATAAATTACATCTATATAGTGGCCATAAAACATTGCAGTTATACAATGTATGAAAGCACAGTGAAATATTTCCACGATAACAATGCAAAACACACTGCGGCATTGAAATAAATAAATGATATACACTTGGTAACATAGACAAAAAAAGAGGAACATAACATGCATTATTAATCATTAACAAACGCGCTCTAAAGAGGTGAGTTGAACGTGTAGCACGGAAAAGGGAATATATATTGGTACATTACTATTTGTACTCTGTTAATAGCTGTAAGCCTTCATTAACTTTACTTCAAATTTCCGCCGCTTAAAAAAAATAAACACGTGAAGAACCGCCTAATGTTGACAAGCAGTTAAAGAAGCAAGTGAGGCGTGTAGAATCTAAGCTCCAGTATTAGTTAAGTCACCGTGCTACTGCCGAGCGTTTCTGTGAGGAAATTCAAAAATTCGATATTATACCATGAACTACTCGTCGTGAGCAAACCTGTTTTAGCGGAATAAAATCAACCTAACTGCTGTAGAAGTCATATATAGCCAGCTTTGTGACATACTTGTTGCACCGCGGCAGGTATGGTATCATAACTGGATTCCTATAGGCTATGCTTTTGCGATTGTCTATCCGCGTATGAAAAACCCGCAATGGGCTGGTCTGCGTCGCTTCGGCTGGCACTGTAGCGTTGCCTTCGAGAGCTGCATTGTTGACTAAGAAATTAGCTCTTTGAATAAATGTTCGCAAAGGAAGACGTCATAAAAATATATTTGAGACGACCACCATAAGTATACAAGCAGAGAGAACGAGGGCGAACAAACGAAAACACCGCAGAAAGCGCCCGTACAACGCACGAACTGTAGCAGACGACAGGCGCGAGTCCGTGCCCTGACGTCACGCGAGCGGCGCTGCGAGCGCCGCTCGCAGCGCCGCTCGACTTGTTCGGCGAGCGCCGCTCGACTTGTTCTTGGTTGTTTCCTTGCTGCGTTTCTTACCTGCGTGAGCCAATTTGATGTGGTTCCTGGTTTGTCATGTAAAGGATAGCTGTATGTCACAGACATGCTTGCGAAATACGCCTTGTTTCGCTTCTCTTTAGTGGGTGTACGTGCTTTTATAGCGAATGGTGAGAATTAAGGTTTCTGCTAGTATAAGTACACCGCCCCTCATTTGCATAGAAAAGTTACTTTGGGGATGCGCCCCCGTCCCTCCTGAAAAAAAAAATCCTGGGTACGTGCCTCCTCGAAGCGAAGAATACGCAAAAAGGAGACCTGACGACCCGACGTATAAGACACTCTCTGCGATGTAAGGCTAAGAACTACCGACCTCGATGTTCTGGTTGATGATCACAGTGTCACTATCTTAGCCTGTACAGGAGCCGACTGCTGTGTCAGCGCTGGCCCCTTCCTTGTCCGACAGGTTGAGGAAACTCATGAGTGCCTAGGAAGGCCATCAAATCTTGGCAGCTGGAGGACACTTAATTACGCTGACCGGAATCTGCATGGCAAGGGTTACGGATGATGACCGGACTAGCCCAGCGACCGTCGTTGTTTTACAACAATGGTCATGGGTCGTAATCCTCGGCATATACTTCTTGAGTCAATGTGGTGAAGTCATCGACCTAATATCGATAAAGCCATGCGATACCGCCGCAGCGTTCTCACAGTAATCGCGCCCTAGGTG
Organism: Dermacentor albipictus; assembly: GCF_038994185.2. Lineage (NCBI taxonomy): Eukaryota > Metazoa > Arthropoda > Arachnida > Ixodida > Ixodidae > Dermacentor > Dermacentor albipictus. The sequence goes on along the minus strand of NC_091829.1, from coordinate 98,432,393 downwards.
TACTTGAAGACCTGAGTCAGTAACGCGCATCGCGCCTCTATCATGATTTTCGTCGCCACAGAAGCAGCCGCAGGCATCAAACCATCGTTGAGAGCGACGAACAGCTACTGGTCGATTGTCAAATTGGTGCTGCAAACAGTATCGCACAGTTAAGACGACGAAATGCAGAACTATTCGTGACGAACTTCAGCCACGAACATAAACACCTGAACAATGCACGAATGTGGCATAGCCGGAAGAAGTTGCAGCAGTCAGCGATGCATTTGTTCCCGCTTGGATTTTGCCGAAAATATAACGACGGCGCGTGGCCTTGAACCACTTTTTGATATTGATCCATCTATTCCTTGTCATAAGCAAGAACAGCTCAATGGTATCTTTCTTTCTTTCTTTCTTTCTTTCTTTCTTTCTTTCTTTCTTTCTTTCTTTCTTTCTTTCTTTCTTTCTTTCTTTCTTTCTTTCTTTCTTTCTTTCTTTCTTTCTTTCTTTCTTTTCTTTCTTTCTTTCTTTCTTTCTTTCTTAATACTGTTAACCCTCGCTTGAGGGTTGTTACAGGGAGGGAAAATAGTACAACACAAGCAAATTTGACACTTCATAGCATCAGGTTGGGTGTTCACGATAGAAAATATCAATCAAGCATTCAAATTTGTGCACATCCGTCTGATCGACAGCAACATCAGGTAAGGCATTCCACATTTCAATTGCATCCATTCAATTGCACATTCAATTGTATCTTCTTGCTATAAAAGGACTGCTTTTTGTCGTCATGAAGGATCCGAGAAAAAGCAGTTGCTAAGCATCGCATAATAACCGAAATATGCGCTCCACCCCTCTGCCAGTGCCTTTACCCTGTTTTATATATAATATATATGGGGTTTCACGTGCCAAAACCACTTTCTGATTATGAGGCACGCCGTAGTGGAGGACTCCGGAAATTTCGACCACCTAGGGTTCTTTAACGTGCACCTAAATCTAAATACACGGGTGTTTTCACATTTCGGCCCTATCGAAATGCGGCCGCCGTGGCCGGGATTCGATCCCGCGACCTCGTGCTCAGCAGCCTAACACCATAGCCACTGAGCAACCATTGCGGGTCTTTACCCTGTTTTGTGCACAAACATGAATCTATATAAAACAACAAATCGACGAAATGCTGCACGACGAAATCATCCAGCTGTCGAAAAGCTCGTGGGTGTCTCTTGTATTCTTGGCGAAGAAGAAGGATAGAATTCTGCATTTCTTCGTCGATTAGCGTAGCCTGAACAAAATCACGATGGAGGTATACGCGCTCACTGTGAGAGATGTTTGGAAAAATGACTAATGAATGCGAAACATTCGTTACCGAGAGGAACGAGGTAATTTGCATCTTGAGTGACTTTTAATAAAAGAATGGGCAAGTTGACGTGAACAGAAGCACTATTAAAACATGCAACTACTACACACTTGAATAATGGAGCTAAAGTCCCAGAGAATCAACTAGTAAGGTCTCAAAGAATTACAAAGTCCCACGCCGCGATAAATAATGTTTGTGAATGTTCACCTTGTGGACGTCGATATATTGTCGGCGGGTCGGTATATTCCGCTTCACAATGACGCCAGGGATGAGCGTGATATGGCCGTACGGGTCATGGAAGGCCTAGGAACGAACAGCAGGGTAGGCCTGGTACAGTCTTGTCCCACAGAACCAACGGAAGGCCCAGGGCTGGAATTAGTATCAGTCCAAGGGCAGGGTACCGTGGCCGGCTGAGGGATCGCCAGGTAAGTGGATTAACCAGGTAGCAGCTGGGCTTCGGTACGGGAACCCGACGAGCTCTGGCTGCCTGGCACTGCTCGCTTCTGATGATGATGATGAAGCCTCAATTCTGTGCTGTTCCTCGAGCTTCTCTCGGCACTTGTTTTTCCTTTTTCTCATTCTTCACGTGTTAAATCGCTATTGGTCAAATTTGTTCGTTCGTAATTTCCGGTCTTCTTTTTCTTTACCTTCCATTCGCCACACGGAACGATCATTGCCTCTTCGTCGTCTTCGTCGTGCTCGCGTCATTTCGGACAAGCACCGCACAGCACCACGGACACCGCCTACCACATCTGAATACCTCGCACAAAATAACCCCCTTCCCCCGCTTCTTTGTGAAAGATAAAAAACTCTCCTAAATGGGCGTGGGACCGCAAACACAAATATTTCCGTACAAAACAATCCATGAACTAATTCCCTTATATGTACACAGAGGCACAAATTATTTCACACGGGCAAAAACTCCACAGTAGTCAACAAACAAGAACAGTGTTATATTATCTGTCACAAGCTTAGCGCCTGTGGTTACAACCAACTGCGACATTTCCTGGTGCCCCCCCCCCCTCCCCCCAAATTCTGAGTTAGCGTTGACAGAAGGGTTTCAAGTGCATAACATTGACTAGTTCAGGCCGTGAGCGGTGGCGCTGTGATTTCAGAATAGCATCTAGCATGACTTCATGACCTGTGCGGGAATACGTCACGTGATCTTGTAGGGTCCGAAATAGTGCCGCAAAAGCTTCTAGATAAGTATTCGTCGGCGTATTGGAGTCGAAACCCAAACACGGTCGCAGAACTGGCACTCGACGTAACGTCGTCGAAGATTGTAGTGTCAGCTTTCGGCCCTATGCTGGTTCTTGACCGGCCGGCGGGTGAGCTGTCGGGCTTCATCAACGCGGTGAAGGTAGGCGGCGACTTCCAGATACACTTCGTCGGTGACGTACGGGAGCACGGCGTCGAAAGTCGTGGTTGAGTTCCTGCCGCAAACCAGCTTGTATGGTGCGATCTGCGCTGTTTCTTGCACAGTCATGTTGTGAGCGAAGGTTATGAGCGGGAGGACGGCATTCGTCGTATTGTGTTCGATGTCGACATACATCGCTAACATGTAGGTGAGCGTTTTGTTCCTTGTTCACACGTTCTCTAGGCCGTTCGTCTGCGCTTTTTAGGCAGTGGTCCTCCTGTGGCTTGTCTGGCTGTATTGCAGAATGGCTTGGGTGAGCTCCGCTGTAAAGGACGTTCTTTTGTCTGTGATGAGGGCTACTGGGGCGCCATGTCGCAGCAGGATGTTATCGAAGAAAAATTTCGCTTCTTCCGCTGAACTACTTTTGGGCAGGGCTTTCGTTATGGCGTAGCGCGTAAGGTAGTCTGTGGCCACGAAGATCCACTTGCTTACAGATATTGATGTCGGAAATGGTCCCAGCGAATTCACCACAATCTGCTGAAAGTGTCGGCAAGGACGCTCGATCGGCTGTAGTAAACGTGATGACCTTGTCGGTGGTGTTTTTCGTCACTGGCTATCACGGCCTGTCTTGAGGTAGCGGGCGACGTCAGTGGTCACGAGTGGCTAATAGTACTTGTATTTTTGCGAGCGTACGGGAAAACCCAGGGTGCCCGGCTGTCTGATCGCCGTTCAAGACTTCTGGCCTCAGTGCTGCTGGCACGACGACAAGGTAGATTGCACGGAGTGGGGAGAAGTTCTTTTTACGAGGACGTCGTTGCGCAAGGAAAACGAAGACAAAACGAACCAAAGAACTCGGTGTCTCGGAGCGAGAAACGATCTGCGCGAGCCAAACGTCGTGATCGGCACTGACAGCCGGACCGCGATGCGCCATGAAGGTGGACGTGATCATGGGGCTGACGTCTCGATTGGATCGTACACTATCTCTCTTGAGAGCACCACGCAGACGCATGACTCCTCGCCAGCAGCGCGGTACACATCGCAGGGGACCTTTCCCACCAGACGCGCTACGGCGCAGCGATCGCACATCAGAGGGGTCCCGCATTGGACGCTGCACCTAAGAATCGCGCTGTGAGCGGAAAGAGGAGCCGCGTCGCCTGAACACGAGAGTTCGAGTGACGCACGCTGGAAGTTGGACGGGGAGAGAGGGAGAAAATTTATTAAACGCAACGGTATTGGGGCATTCGCGCACTGGTCCCCACACGGCCCCAATGCTCTCAAACGAAATGGAGGCGAGATGGATGGATGTTATGAGCGTATCCTTTGGAACGGGATGGTAGGTTGCGCCACCAAGGTCTTGCGATTATACTGCCTAATGTCCTACCTAGGTTAAACAATAAAAAGAAGAAAAAAGACTACGAACTACCCCACCCTAATTTTCTGATCCCCTCTTTCGAACTGTGCTTTTGTACGTCTCCATTTTTGTCGTTTTCCTACTTCCACCAATCCTCTAATCGCACCTTACTAATGCCTATTGCGGAAATGTTTGCTTTTTCACTGCTCTCGCTGAACCTAAGTGCTTGAAGGAGGCCAGTGGTGCCTAAATCAACCGCTGGGTAGACGTCTTCACATTCTAATAAGAAATGCTCCATAGTCTCCCTAGCTTCACCGCAGGAAGCACATGCTTCTTCTTCCGTCTTATATCTTCCTTTATAGGTGCTTTTTCTGAGGCATCCCGATCTCGCTTCGAAAAGTAATCAGCTTCCCTTTCAGTTTTCATAAATTGTTTGTTTCCTGATTTCATTTTTTCCTCCTAAGTAGTTACTCATGGCAGGTTTCTTTTCCATTGCCGCCACCAATGAGAATATTTAAGCCGCTCTTACTTTCCGCTTGACCTTTGTTGATGTGTTGCCCACCCTACAGGCCGCATACTTGCTAGTAAGCTCCGTAGTTCTTTTCCTCGACTGCGAATCAATGTTTCTCCTATACAGATACCTGAACACTCTCCCAGCCCCTTTACTTTCTTCCATATTCCTCAGCCGTTTTTCACACTCAATTTTACTGCTCGCTTCCCTCACTACAAAACTAGTCCAGCCCAAATCACCCTGCACAGCTTCAGCTTCAACACAGCTTCAGCACAGCTTCAGAAGCGGGCGAGTGGCGCGCCACCTGTCGGGGCAGCGTGGTACATTGCGAGGAGGGGGTCTTCTACGTTGTCGCAAGATGGCTCTGCGTGTGCGCCAAGCGCAGAAAAAATGCAGCGGAAACGTACTTAGCTACTCGTTAAACTGCGACTTCTGTAATTTAAATGCCTATAATTACGGATATACACCGCAGTATATCCTTCTTCGGCGCGTTTATAAGGCAACACCGCATTCACTAGAGGCCCTTTTGTCGCATTTCGAACCATCGAACTCATGGCTGAGTTGGTAGGAGAAGAGGAGACGACGAACATGCTGCGGGGGTTCGCTGCACGGTACCACGCCGTTGTGAGCCACGCTATCGGCAGGTCTGGTGGGTGCGTCCTCTTTGTTCGAAGGAATCCAGGACTGTCAGTTCAAAACGTTTTTTCGTGTTCTTCCGGTAGATTTGTGCTGTGTGATTTCACATATAGTGATATCGCATGGCGTGTTATGAGTGTTTATGCTCCAAGTGTGGCGCAAGAACGCGTTAATTTCTTTTCTAACCTAAGACAGTGTTTGTGCATTGCTAAGCAGCTTGTTTTGGTTGGGGATTTTAATTGCGTTTTGAACTCAAGTGATAGGTCAACTGGAAGAATGCTTAGAGACAAAAGCAGTGATGTATTGTCACAAATGATTGCAGATCATGAGCTAGAGGATATTGCAGAGTGCCTAGAGGGCTCCCGAGCTGTGAAGTACACTCATTTTCAGGGCAACAGCCATGCCCGCTTGGACCGACTGTACCTGTCACTGGATACGATCCCAAACTGCCGCAGTTATGGTGTTTCGCCAATTTCTTTTACTGATCACTGCCTTGTGAAATGTCAAATAGGATCAAGGAAAGAGAGAAAGAGTTTTTCATGGGAGCAATGGAAATTGAATTCCAATTTATTAAGGGATGAATCTTTCAATGAAGCTGTGATTCGTGCAATTAAGAATATCCATGAAGATAGTGGGGAAAGAATAGGAGAGCAGTGGGAAATCTTCAAACAACAGATAAAAATTAAAGTGATAGAAAGATCCAGCATTTTATTGTTTGAAGCCAAAAAGAAGGAGAAAGAGCTCAAGACGATTTTTGAAAAGCTAACAGCGCTTGAATGCGAAACGCCAGGTGTGTATGCCGAAGATCTGCGTAGTATCAAACAGAAACTGGAGCTTTATGATGAGAACCGTTATCGCGGAGCGCAAGTGAGAGCCAGGGTAGAAGCGATGGCTATAGATGAATGTCCAACAAAACGCTCACTTGGACTCAAAAAATGTCGCGTCCGGCGGAACCATATAGATGTTATTTAAGATAACGGGATAGTAATGACAGACAATGACAGCATAGGACGTGCTTTTGCTCGACATTACGAAGCGCTTTTTGCTTCTAGACCTGTGAATGCAGAGAGGTTTAAAGAAGAATTTCTTGAGAGAATGCCACGACTGCAAGATGACACCAGAACAGAGTTGGAATCACCCATATCACAAACGGAAGTAGAAAAGGCTATAGATAACCTGAATCTCGGCAAGTCGCCAGGGCCTGACGGTCTGAGCGCTTCGTTTTACAAAACGTTTAAAAAAGAATTGTCTCATCTGCTTACAGTTCTTTTTAATGAGGCTTACGAACTAAATTTCCTGCCCCGGTCTTTTGGGGGAGCTCATACTGTATTAATACCAAAGACAGAAGAGACAGAGAAGTTAAAATTGGTTTCCTCATACAGGCCTATATCATTAACTGTGATTATAAAATCTTGATGAAAGTGCTAGGAAGGCGGCTACAGAAAGTAATTAAGGAATTGGTTGGTCCTCACCAAACATGTGGAATTATGGTGCGTTCGATTGTGACTAATATACATAAGATGCGGTGTGTGCTGGAGTGCTGCGACATTATGCAAGCAGGGGTAGCAATTCTACAGCTCGATCTCGAGAAAGCTTTTGATTGTGTACCTCATGGTATTTTGCTTGACATCCTTGACCACATTAATGTCGGATCCATCATTAGAGATGGGGTAGCTCTGGCGTACCGGAACTGCACTACGCGATTCATTGTTAACAAGTCAGTGGGGGCCCCCATTAACCTAAAGCGTTCTGTACGCCAGGGCTGCCCCCTGAGCCCCCTTCTGTTCAGTATATACATAGAAACAATGTGCCTAGCGATCATTGAAAGCAGCAACATTCACGGCTTCAGATAAAATGCATGGGAAGTTAAAATTCTGGCGTATGCGGATGACGTCGCAGTTTGTTGTACAGATAAAGAGAGTGTAGCTGCAGCTATCGCTGTAGTGAAGGGTTTTGGCAGGGTAACTGGAAGCATGGTAAACTGGGGAAAGTGTCTTGGCTTCTGGCACGGAGAATGGCCTTCCACCCCTGTCACTTTCGCCAATGTCAAGTGGCTGACGACACCCGTTAAATACCTAGGCGTCCCACTGGAATATTACAAAAATAACGATGAGTATTGGCAAGATCAAACAAGAGAAACACAGATAAAAGCGAACAAGTGGAAAGGTGGACATCTGTCAATGTTTGCAAGAGCTACAGTCTGCAATCTATTTTTTGTCGCAAAAATATGGTATGTAATGCAGGTATTGCATTGTTCAAGGGTAAATATACAGAAGTTGCACCGAGTATTCGCAGTATTTGTGTGGGCTTCGAATTGGGAACGATGCAGTCGAACGAATTTGTTCAGGCGAGTTAAAGACGGAGGTTTGGGAATGACGCACCTTTTTATACGACAGGTCGTAAACCGGTTTTTATTTTTCCGCGAATTAAGCGATCCTTTCTTGCGCACGGTGTGCCAAGTGAGGCTAAGGAGCGCGTTACCTAGCTATGTAGTCTGCACAGACAATATGAGCGGTCCGGTTTGTGGATTCCTTAGAGAAGTTATTTTAAGTGTACGTTTTTTGTCCGTCAGATATTCAAATGAGTACCTTTTTTCAGTGAAACGTAAAACATTGTACAAAGATGTATGCGATGTAGTTCTCCGTGTGCCAATGTATAGGGCCATATACAGTGGAGGCCAAGGGCAAGACGTGCTTAAGCGGGTGAAAAGAATACCAGTAACGCCAGAGACGAAGTCTTTCTTTTTTAAGCTTCACACGGGTACGTTGAATGTCAAAACCTTTTTAGAAGATCGTGGGTTTTTCTTACCCTGGGGCTCGCATTGCTTGATCTGTAAGAAACCAGAAACTATAGATCATGTATTTCTAGATTGTTGGGCGGGTGTCTTCTTTTGGGATGTACTTCAGAGGACTATCAAAAAGGACTTTCCTTTAGATCCACAGGGTATTAGATATTTATCTATAGAAAACGATGATGGACTGCCATTTGACCTTATTATGCTAGTTGGCCTTCACTGTCTATGGCGCGCCCGTATGGCGGGCTATCACTGCGATCCGGATGCTCGGCCTGCAGGAATGCTTTTCCGAGAATGCATGTCGAGATTTGTGGAAATTCAGAAAGCACACGATTGTGTACCTGCGTGGCTGCCAAGGGTGGAACCCTTGACCGCGCTCAAAGAATTCTAAAATAGTCAGCCCTATAAAGCTGACACTTGGTGCTGAAAACTTGCAAATTTGCCTTGTTTTCTCAAATGTCATTTGTTGTTTGATATAGAAGCACAAAACAGGCAATAAAGAAAAAAAAAACTCATGGCTGAGTAGTACCGTCTCCGTCTCACACTCCGGAGACCCTGGTTCGATTCCCACTCAGGCCATCTTGTAAGTTGTTTTTATTTATGAATTACCTTCCGCCATTTTTCGCTCACAGCCAAAGCCGCCGACGCCGACGACACCGGCTTTTCTGCGACACGTCCTCCTTAACGCTGTTGCGTTTTAATACAGGGTTAAATACTCGAAGGGCAACGTCGGTATATCCTTGTAAGTGCTCGACAAAGCGTCATAACTCTGCATTTGCTCATTGCTGTTGCGCGGTGTTGTCTGCAGTTATTGTTCCTAGAAAGGCGTCGTTGTCGAGTTCACCTTGCAGTGGCGGGTTAATTAGCCCCGAGAAAGAGGAATGGCGCCCTCTTGCGAGTGACGTCACGGCCAGGACGCCGCTCGCTCCGGCTCGCTCGGCTGCCGCGCGCGCTCGTTCCCTTCGTGTATGCTTGGGGTATAGGTGGCTCGAGCCGTACGTATTGAAGAATAAGTCGGCTTCTTTCAGCTGCAATACCTTAACCACAGTTTCTTCTTCAAAAGCGTGTGAGTCGAGAAACTTTGCGACTTGGATATCGCAAGCTAAGTAGCGTTAAAGGGGTCTACAAGTTTTTGCAATGCATATATGCGCCGTGTCTATCGGTAAATTTTGACTAAAAAAAGAATATCTGCAAATTCAACGCGCGAAGTTGTGTATGATACTTCGCTAAACACTTAACATTCCTTTAGTATTTAGCTATGAGAGGTATTGCATTTTACGTGGAAGAAAAATTTGGTAATTGGCGTCAACATGTTATCCGATGTTAGAAAGACACTGCCCAGCGAAGCTGTCATCATGATTCCTATTACTCTGGTGTGTTGTTCTATTCAAATATGGCCATTCATTAATGCGTAAAAAATAGTTAGGCGCGCATTTCTTATGAAAATGTTTGCTGCTACTTTCATCCCCCTCTGAAACAGGTCTCCAAAAAACGAATTGCTCATGGCTGCTAACACGACGGCGTGTCATGTAGAGTATTTACATAGTTAATTCACAAACACCATAGTAGCAATCACCTGAGAGAAAAGTTTCGTTGTTTAGATCGACAGCCACTCCACTGAAAGTGATGAAATGTATCATAGTGGCCCTCAGTAGCCTTTATTGACAATATGGCACACCCCTGATCACGTAACGGTAGCAATCGACTGTCCGTATGGCGAGGCACGCTATGTTCGCGAAACCCATCAGTTCAGTTCAACTTCGAATTAAAACCATAAAGCATTTTTTACAGTGCCAACTGGAATGGCTAAAGTATTCTCGAGCTACTACTACGCAGCTTAGATTGCCTACAATAGGAAAATTCAAGCACCTTTTGTCTCACCATGTCTCGATCCAGCGTTATTTAGTTATACAAACGGATAACTATTCGCTTCGTCGGTACTTAAAAGAGAACCTTGCAGGCTAATTTAAGTTTGCTCCAATCCAATCGCAAACATTCATAAAGAAAGCACCACAAGCATTGCATATACTTTCACTTGATTTCTGACTCTCCACAGGGGGAATTTCGATATCTTCAATATGTCCCATACTACTAGTCATTGACGCTTCGACTGCTTTCTGGCTGCAGCTATGTGGTCCAGCAGGCATACTTCACTAAAAAAATTGGGCCGAGCAGCCTGTGTCAGTTTGCCAAACAGATTCGTCATGTATATTCCTCAAGCAACAAGCACCAGTGAATTTCTCAAGTGAGTTTGATTTGATTTGATTTATTAATTTCTATTTACACACACACATGTACAGAGGAGTGGTAAATGGAGGTGGATGAGGGAAAAAAGCCGCACAGACGCGGCTTGAGGTAATCTCACCCTCTTAGGTACAATATGGCTGCATGGTGTAACACATCAAGCGCCATATAAATTACATCTATATAGTGGCCATAAAACATTGCAGTTATACAATGTATGAAAGCACAGTGAAATATTTCCACGATAACAATGCAAAACACACTGCGGCATTGAAATAAATAAATGATATACACTTGGTAACATAGACAAAAAAAGAGGAACATAACATGCATTATTAATCATTAACAAACGCGCTCTAAAGAGGTGAGTTGAACGTGTAGCACGGAAAAGGGAATATATATTGGTACATTACTATTTGTACTCTGTTAATAGCTGTAAGCCTTCATTAACTTTACTTCAAATTTCCGCCGCTTAAAAAAAATAAACACGTGAAGAACCGCCTAATGTTGACAAGCAGTTAAAGAAGCAAGTGAGGCGTGTAGAATCTAAGCTCCAGTATTAGTTAAGTCACCGTGCTACTGCCGAGCGTTTCTGTGAGGAAATTCAAAAATTCGATATTATACCATGAACTACTCGTCGTGAGCAAACCTGTTTTAGCGGAATAAAATCAACCTAACTGCTGTAGAAGTCATATATAGCCAGCTTTGTGACATACTTGTTGCACCGCGGCAGGTATGGTATCATAACTGGATTCCTATAGGCTATGCTTTTGCGATTGTCTATCCGCGTATGAAAAACCCGCAATGGGCTGGTCTGCGTCGCTTCGGCTGGCACTGTAGCGTTGCCTTCGAGAGCTGCATTGTTGACTAAGAAATTAGCTCTTTGAATAAATGTTCGCAAAGGAAGACGTCATAAAAATATATTTGAGACGACCACCATAAGTATACAAGCAGAGAGAACGAGGGCGAACAAACGAAAACACCGCAGAAAGCGCCCGTACAACGCACGAACTGTAGCAGACGACAGGCGCGAGTCCGTGCCCTGACGTCACGCGAGCGGCGCTCGCAGCGCCGCTCGTGTTCGTTCTCGGGGCTAATAGGGGTGCGCGAAAGGTAGTCGCCGTCAGAATGCTTCCTCCCGTACTTACGCATCACGGTGATGTCAAAGGTCTAGTCTGTGGCTCCATCGCGCTAGTTGACCTGATGGATACATTAAGCTTGCTAGTTATCGCAGGCGAGCTGGTCACTTACCACTTTTAAGCGCCTGCCGTATATGGAAGGTCGAAATTTCACTGTAACCCAAATGACCGCAAGACACTCTTTCTCCGTCGTAGAATAATTCACATGCGCTTTTGACAGTGACCGGCTAGCGCAAGCTAATTATGCTTTCAACTCTGTGCTTTCTATAAACTAGCACGGCACCGAGGCCTACGCTGCTTGCGTCGGTGTTCATTTCCGTCTCGGCGTTTTCGTCGAATTGTTAAAGCACCGGTGGTGACTGCAGCCCTCGTTGCAGCTCTTAAAAGGCGGCGTCTTACAAAACTGAAAACAGCAAGCTCATCTCCATCGGCTGCTCCTTTTAGTTTTCCGGATAAGGGCTGACGGACCGGCCGCCGGCTTGGCCAGTGATGGTCGGTGCTACGGCGACAGGTAGCGGCCTGGGGACGGCGAATGGGATTGTCGTTGAGGGCTCCACTGAGATGCGGCGAGCTAGTGGGCGATATCGTGAGGGCGTTCAACTTGCTGACGGAATGGAGCGTCGACGGCGGACCCTCGTAGTCCCATTTCACGGTACGGGCACAAGCGATAAACGTGACCCGCTTCTCCGCAGTGATAGACCGGACGGTGGTCGGGGGTGCGCCGAGCGTCGGCTTTCCTTGGGATGCTGCGCTGGGCCACTGTCGGGCTTTCTGGCAGCGGCGGTGGTGGAAGACGGAACTCTGGTGCTGCAGGACCCTGGTGTGGGCGCGGAGGGGTACCATGGAGGCGGGTGACGGTGGCTTATGTCATAGCGTCTGGCTAGAGTAGCGGGGATTGCAGCTGCATCTGAAGAACTCCACGTGATCGCTTTAGTTCCTCCTGGAACCCCTCAGTGACCGAGGCCATCTGTAGTTGCGACGAAGGCAAGACCTTGCGCAGTTCTTCACGCACAATAGTCTTGATGGTCTCTTGGAGGTCATCAGAGCGCAGTTCTTGAATGGCGCCCTGAGGCCCCGTGAGCGCTTGGCGTTCATATTATCTTGCGCGCATGTACCAAGTTTTCTCAGTCATCGTTGCCTCTCTGAAGAACTCAGCTATGGCCTTCGGTGGGCTGCGGATCATTTCGGCAAAAATTTCTTGCTTGACGCCCCGTACCAAGAAGCGGACTTTTTTTCTCTCCTGAGACATTTCCGGAACATCCTGCCAAAATGGACGGGTCATCTCATTCGTGAAGATTGCAATGGTCTCATTGAGCAGCTGGGCTGGGCTTTTTAGTCGAGTTTGGTTCGCTCTTTGTCCACGACACTTGTGAATGTCTGCAGGAAGCCACTGCGCAACAGGTGCCGCTTTGTTATTATGGTTTCTCGATTCTGGAGCCATGTTCTGTCGGCGTCTTACAATGCGAGAAAGACATGGCGCAGCTTGTCGTCGCTCTTTTATTTGGTAAATTTCATACCAGTCCGGCTAATTTTCCGGGTCCTCATATGTTTATCCGCATAACATCGGCGTTTCCGTGGGCTGCTGCAGCACGATGCATGCTGGTGACACTGGGGCTGCCCTTATAGCTGCTGTCATGGCCGTGCACTTCCTCGTCTTTTCAAGTAGAAATCTGTACTTTGGTAGCTGTCCGTGCTGCCTTCAGCGATTTCTCTGGTACTTTCTAACGTTGGTGTTGTCCTTGGGTGGTGGATCGCGGCTTCGCGGTGGCGTTCGTTACATAAATGCACGGGCACCTCCTCCAGATGATGAAACATGGCTGAAAAACGTTTAATAGTTTAACTATATTTTTATTGGGTGAACCTGAGCCCACAAACGCAAGTTACATTCGAAGCACAACGATCGCTGCAAACACAGCCGGTTATCGTCGAAAATTGAAGCGCAATGTGCCGGTGAAGCCGGTGAAGCGCAATGTGCCATGTGAGGCAATGACAGTACTGTCATTGTCCTCTCTCTCTCTCAGACAGAGAGAGAGAGAGGAAAAACAACAGTGCCTCAGGATTGTCTTTTGTGGACACACGAGCAGTGGGGGCCACTGCTGTCGCGGTTACTACGCTGTTTTTTGTGCCTTGTTGATCGTTTGAATGCTTTTTCAAGCGCAATACGTACGCCATGTGCGTATGCAGGTGTACGATGTGTCCCTCTGTTGGATATAGCAGAATACTAGGAACCCGTTGTCTGAAGAGACGACAGTCCGCGCCAGCGACATGGTGAGCCGCGTCTATATTACCATAAATGTGAGGATTTATGATCGCCATATCGAAAACGAGCCTCAAGAAGAGTGATTCCCGTAACCATGTGCTGCATTAAATTAGGGCAGTGAGGCTTGCACACCATAGTTTTAGCGCGTGGTAACGAACCACAGGCGTTAATACACAAGGCGCAGCTCTCTACGATGGAGTCCACTGTGAGATAAGCTTTGGGAGATGTTAAGCCCGAAACCTATTTGACTTTTGTTGTTCCTTGGTAAGTGCCTGCGCAAATGCGCTCTTAATTCTGTAAACTTGTTCGTAAACGCATAACTTACGCATCGGTTCTTCACAAGCCGGTTTCGGGCTACATGTGCTTGCCACATGTACGAGTCCACAGCCCAAGAGGCCTATTGGTGTATTTCACACAAAAATATTATGGTGTTTTACGTGCCCCAACTATGATCTGATCATGAGGCACGAAGTAATGGGGGACTCCGGAAATTTCGACTACCTGGGATTTTTCAACGTGCACCCAAGTCTGCGTAGACGAGTGTTTTCGCATTTCGCCGCCATCTATTAAACACAAGCCCTCGGCATGACAGATCGCTATGTGCGCTGATATCCAAGGCCCGTGCAAGTATCGAGAATCAGTTTCCGATCTGATACGCTTCCATAACTCGCGTGGAATCACTGTTCGCGCTCTCGTGATGCTGTGCTTGCGAGGAAATTATTTCAAGGCTACGTCACTGAAAAACCCGGGCACTAGTAGTTTTGGTAACTCCGGCTGTGTGTGCGTTGTGTCTCATATGAATGCTATAGTTATGTCCAAATGCGTAGTATTTTAGCTGAAACAGCAAATTTCAAAATTTGAGGCACCTGTTCCAGAAAGAAAAAGAAATTGGCATACCTGTGTTCTGACAAGTTCATCAGGTCCACGTCTTACGACTGATGCAGGGTTGTGGATACGGAACGCCGCTATTGGGGAAATAGTTCGGCTGCAGAGGTTGGGCTGTGATCCTCTCTGGCCATGTCTTGGGGAAGTTGATGGCTACCAGCTTGAAGTACACTCGGCCGTTTGCCGCTGGGTGAAGGATTTGCGACGAAGACTGTAGCAGCGCCTGCGCGACGTGAAAAAGGAATTCCCTTTGAACATAGAACTAAAAAAATAAAAACTCTGCCATCGCTGGATCTGATTGACGTACTGTCAAACGTTTTCCACACAAAAAAAATAAGAATGTGCAATAAAGCCACGGAGGAAACTATACATGTGGCGTTCCGAATGAATAGGCACTTACAGACTGACGGAATATCGACACATGCACTAGTTCATCTTTTTCCGGTGACCGCTTTTCAGCCGCTACCAAACATTGAACGCTATCGCTCGGCGGAGGACGCGCCTCCATATATCGGAAGTTTCTCGAATGTTATCGGTTGTTCTATTCGTTGTCTGTTGTCATGGCACGTTGTCTGACCAGATTGTACGGGCGGCCCGAATTCTGCAGTGTGTTATACAAGGTACGCAGGCACTAACGATTATGCTGGCATGCTTAGCACGCTGATCAGATTTCTACGATCGCCGACTGTGCTCACCGCTATCGTTGTACTTTGAGTGTCACTTTCCGTTGTAGGGTTAGATCAGTCCAATAAAGAGTTAGTTTCATGATTCACAGTTTTCGCTCCAATGTTCTTCACCGTTACCAGAACGTTGCATCTGATACAGGGGCTTTGCGTTAATGCACAGGGTGGTCTTTATGAAAGGCAACACGCGAGCGTGTGGCCTGTGCTCTGCGGAGGCTGCTTAGAGTGCCATCAACAGGGAACAAAGTGAAGCATGTACGCTTGTAGCGCCATCTAGTGGAGGCGAGAATAAGCAGACACGGCTGATAGCAAGCGGCTGTGGACTGCCTCCCGCGCCAGGTGGATGCGCAACAGGGGGGTCCTGCAACGCAGCGTCTGCTGCTAGCAAATCGCACCTGGTACTCTGCACCTTGGAAACATGGAAGGATGAACATATGCCCTCTAGGTAATAGATGCTCCCAGCGTATTTTAATGCGTAAGGATTCTTTGGCGAGTACCGTACCAAGATGGGTCCACCACGCGAAATTTGTAATGCCTTGTTTCTGGCGAAATATGCGTGATGTGCGACGTTACGGCATTTAATCGTTATAAAACCTATAGTGTAAATGTAGATGATTGGTAGCTTTATCAGCAATGAGGAACAATTGAAAAAAGATTGGTTGGAGAGTAAAACCATACAGATACATAGGGTCCACAGAAAATCCATGGGGAACCCTATAGTAGGGGTGGGCCAACTTGATATTTGGTTGTAGGCCACCATAAATTTGGGGGTGGGCCAATTTAAGTTTCCCGGTGGGCCACCAGCTTAAAATTTGGGGGTGGGCCAACCTGAAATTTTGAGAAACCTCGAGGTGGGCCAACGTGACATTCGAACGTGGGACAACTCAAGTATGGTAGTGGGTCAAGGTGAAATATGGGGGTGGGCTAACTTAAATTTTGGAGTACGCTTATGCAAGCTTTGACAACTCCAGTAGAGTTTCTGCGTACGTTTTTGCAATACGGAGCACTGGCTACATCCTCTCATAGCATGAATAAACGTCATCTGATTCGAAGTGGTTTCGGTGAGATGTGCACTCAAGTGAAACGTAAGGTTAGGTAAATAAACGTAATTACGTTGTTAGTTATTATTCATGCTTAGTTATTTCTGGGCCACGGCGGCCGAATTTCGATGGGGGCGAAATGCGAAAACACCCGTGTATTTAGATTTAGGTGCACGTTAAAGAACCCCAGGTGGTCAAAATTTCCGGAGTCCCCCACTATGGCGTGCCTCATAATCAGAAAGTGCTTTTGGCACGTAAAACTCCATAATCTAATCTAATCTTAGTTATTTCTGTATTGACGACGTTTGCTGAATTACTTAATCTTAGTGAAAGTTACGACAACGACGTTTATATATGTAATTATTAATTAAGCTTACTTAATTAGGTATAACTAATATCAAGGCATCCTTAATGCTTCATTAGGCTCCATTGATCTAAAGTTAGTAACTTTTGATTAGTCTAATTATTTAACATAAATTGGTTTTAATTAGCCGCAATATTCCTAGTTACCCTCTATTATTCGCCTTTAGACTTGACTAATTCTATCGTAACTAATTTTATTAGTCTAGTCCACCTTACTTACACTTATACCTCTCAGCGCTCACTATGTATAGTCAATATCATCAATATCATTAGTCATACGTAGTTATAAGGCATTCTCATATACACCTCCATAGCACTTCAGGTGTATTCATGCATGCAATGCATCCTGTCACGCGTTAGAGGCAGAAAACTGGACGGACGGACTGACGGACGGATAATGTTGCGAGGGAAGAAGGCCTAGAATGCTTACGCATTAATATGGGTACGCCAGGAGTGCCTAATAACTACCGGGCATATATTGACGCTTCCACGTTTCCAGTGCACTTGCGTATACAACGCGGTTTGCTAGCAGCAGGCATTGAGGTGCAGGCCCCGCTCCTTACCCAACAGACATACGAAGAGGGGGGAGGGATTCCAGCTGATTCCAGCAGGCGTTTGCTTATCAGCCACGCCTGGTTATTCTGGCCGCCAGCAGATGACGTCACAAGCAGACGTGCTTCTCCTTGCTGCCACATGCTGGCGCTCTAAGCAGCCTCCACAGAGCACGGGCCACGCGCTCGCGTGTTCCCTTTCATAAAGGACCACCCTGTACAACGAAAGCAGCGCACAAGATGCACACAGTGAGATAGAGACAGGAAAAAAAAGCAGCGCCTCAGGATTGTCGTATGTGGACATATCAGCAGAGCAGTGTGGACCATCGTTGTCGCCGTTATAGCACCGGCTTCTATGCAGGTTTCTTGTGCCTTGTTGACCGTTTTAATGCTTTTTCAGGCAGAAAATGTACACCATGTGCCTATGCAGGTGTACACAGTGTCCCTCTGTAGGATACACCAGATATCTAGGAGCACGCTTTCTGAAGCGACGACAGTCCACGCCAGCGACAGGGAGAGTTGCCTGTGTATTACCATAAAGGTGAGGATTTATGACCGCCACATCGAAACCCAGCCTCAAAAAGAGTGAGTGCCGAAACCATATGCTGCATTGAATTAGGTCAGTTTATCTTGATGATGATGTGTGGTGTGTTATAGCGCAAGGGCCAGGTATGGCCAAAGAGCGCCATGACAGAGGTAATGTTAACGGTGCATTGTGAATGGTGCAGGCAATGAATTAGACAATGAATTTCTCATGGTATATGTGACGTGGCTGTAAAAAGGCCTAAAATCGGTCGCTGTGGATGGCGTAAAATATATAGTTGCTAAAAGAATAACTCTAAGTAGTGCTGTGGGCTATGTTAATGGGGTTTCGTTAAAAAGCACGATGCAGTAAAACATAGCATTGACACTTTAGCTTCAAGAAAGCCTTTCAGTACAGGGCTGTTATACGTGAGCTAAAAATGTCCTGGCCAAATGATTGCCAGAGTGTCTGTTTCAGCTAAAAACGCTAAGACTAATTTCGGTTTAAAAAGCGGTTCATTGCTGAGAAAGAATTTCGGGTGAAGAGGAATATTTTAGCGATATGCAGAAATGAAATACTTTTTCCTCTGTGTTTCTATTGCAGGGCATGTGCAGGACTGTGAGATTTTGGGCAGTGAAGCTTGCAGAGCATGGTTTTAGCGCGTGGTAACGAACCACAGACGATAACACACAAGCCGGAGTTCTCTACGACGGAGTTCGCTGTGATAGAAAGTAGAGCATTGGGAGATGTTAAGCCCGAAACCTATTTGACTTTTGTTGATCCTCGGTAAGTGCCTGCGCAAACGCGCTCTTAATGCTGTAAACTTGTTCGTACACGCATAACTTACGCATCGGTTCTTCACAAGCCAGTTTCGTGCTACACGTGCTTGCCGCGTGTACATGTCCACAGCCCAAAAGGCCTACTGGTGTATTTCACGCAACGATATTATGGTGTTTTACGTGCCGAATCCACGATCTGATTATGAGGCACGAAGTAGTGGGGGACTCTGGAAATTCGGACCACTTGGGATTTTTTAACGTGCACCCAAGTCTGCATAGACGAGTGTTTTCACATTTCGCCGCCATCTATTAAACGCAAGCCATCGGCATGACAGATCGCTTTGTGCGCTGATATCCAAGGCCTGTGCAAGTATCGAGATTCAGTTTCCGATCTGATACGCTTCGATGACTCGGGTGGAAGCGCTGTTCGGGCTTTGGTTATGCTGGGTCACGAGGAAATTTATTCTAGGCTGCGTCATTGAAAAGCCCGGGCGGTAGTAGTTTTGGTAACTCCGGCTGTGTGTGCGTTGCGTCTCATATGAATGGTATAGGTATGTCTGACCGCGTAGTATTTTAACTGAAACTGCAAATTTCAAAATTCGAGGCACCTGTTCTAGAAATAAAACGAAAGTGGCATACCTGCATTTTGACAACTTCAGCAACTCCACATCTTACGACTGATGCAGGGTTGTCAATGCGGAACGTCGCTATCGGCGAAATAGTTCGGCTGTAGGGGTCAGGCTGTCATCCTCTGTGGCCACGTCATGGGGAAGTCAATGGCTACCGGCTTGAAATAGTCTGCCGTCTGCTGATGCGTGAAGAATTTGCGACGAAGACTGTAGCAGCGCCTGCGCGACGTAAAAAAGCCCTTCCGTTTGAATATAAATTAAAAAAAGTTAACGTTCAACCATCGCATGATCTCATTCACTTAGTGTCAAATGTTTTCCACATGAAAAAATAAGAATGTGCAATTTAGCCATGGATGAAACTGTATATGTGGTGTTCCGAACGAAATGGCACTTACAGATTGACGGCATGTCGACACATACACTTGTTCATCTTTTTCCGGTGACCGCTTTTCAGCCACTACCATACGTTGCACGTTATCGCTCGGCGGAGGATGCGCTTCCATATATCGGAAGTTTCTCGAATGGTATCGGTGGTTCTGTTCGTTGTCTGTTTTCATGGCACTGTGTCTGACCAGATTGTACGCACGACCCGAATTCTGCAGTGGGTTATACAAGGTACGCAGGCGCCAGTGAGTATGCTGGCACGCTTAGCACGCTGATGAGATTCCGACGATTGCCGACTGTGCTCACCCCTATCGTTGTACTTTGAGTGTCTCGTGCTGTTGTGAGCTTAGATCCGCCCAATAAAGAGCTAGTTTAATGATTCAGTTTTCGCTGCGATGTTCTTCACCGTTATCAGAACGTCGCATCTGATAGAGGCGCTTTGCGTTAATGAACAGGGTGGTCCTTTATTAAAGGAAACACGCGAGCGCGTGGCCTGTGCTCTGCGGAGGCTGCTTAGAGTGCCATCAACAGGGAACAAAGGGAAGCACGTACGCTTGTAGCGCCATTTACTGGTGGCCAGAATAAGCAGACACGGCTGATAGGCAAGCGGCTGTGGACTGCCTGCCACGCCAGGTGGATGCGCAACAGGCGGGGCCTGCAACGCAGCGTCTGCTGCTTGCAAACCGCACCTGGTACGCTAGCACCTTCGAAATATGGAAGGACCAACATGTGCCCGCTTGGTATTAGGCACTCCCAGCGTATATTAATGGGTAAGCATTCTATGGCGACTACCGTACGAAGATGGGTCCGCCACGCGAAATTTTAATGCCTTGTATCTGGCAAAAAATGCGCGGTGTGCGACGTTACGACATTTAATCGTTATAAAGCTTGTAATAGTGTAAATGTAGATGATTGGTAGCTTTATCACCGATGAGGAAGAATTGAAAGAAGATTGATTAGAGAATATAAGCATACAGATACATAGGGTCCACAGAACATGCATGGGGAAGCCTATAGTAGGGGTGGGCCAACATGAAATTTCGGTGTAGGCCAACAAATTCGGGAGTGGGCCAATTTAAATTGGAGGCTGGACTAACATGAACTTTGGAGGTGGGCCAACATGAAATTTGGGGTGCGCCAACTCGAAATTTGGTAGTCGGCCAAATCGAAATATGAGGGTGGGCCAACTTGAAATTCGGGGTGGGCCAACTTGAAATTTGGGGCGGGCCAACATCAATTCGGGGGTGGGCCAATTTAGGTTCCTCGTTGGGCCACCAGCTTAATATTTTGGTGTGGGCCGACGTGAAAGATTTAGAAATCTGGAGGTGGGACAAAGTGAAATTCGAGCGTGGGACAACTCAAATTTGGTAGAAGGTCAAGCTGATATTTGGGGGTGTGCCAACTTAAATTTGAGGGTAGGCCTATGCACGCTTTGACAGTTCCAGTGGAGTTTCTGCGTACTTTTTTGCAATACGGAGCCCTGGCTACATGCCCTCATAGGATAAATAAACATCATCTGATTCAAAGCGGTTTCGGATAGAAGTGCACTCAAGTGAAACGTGTTGTGGTTAACAGAGTGTTTTTGCACGGCGACGTACGATTAAGGCCCTATAGTTTTGAGGACTTCCAGGATGCCCTATCCAACGCTGGTGCGCTTCCCCATGTGGTGGCGTTGGGGGCGTGCCAAATCAAGCATGTTTGGGCGGTGACTCTCAACTGCACCGAAGCAACTAAGAAGCTGGCCGCTCTCAAGGAAGTGGAAATAAAAGGACGCCGATGCATTACCTTCGATCCAGATTACCAACTGGCGAAACTACGGCTGCACTGGATGTTTCACGGCTTGGCAGACGACGACATTCGGATGGCTCTCGCTGCTCACGGCAAACGTATCCGATGTGACCCGGGAGTGTTGGCGCGTCTCAGGCGTCAAGGAGAAGGGGTCCAGAACGAGGGCCGTGCTCCTGAAGCTGAAACCCGGTTTGAGGTCGATGACATACCTCACCAGCTACGCGTTGCAGGAGAGTTGGCCCTTGTGGTGGTGCCTGGGCGGCCTATGCAGTGCCTGCGCTGCCGTGGTAGGGGCCACGTTCGACGTGAATGCAAGGTGCTACGGTGCTCAAAATGCAGACGCTATGGTCACGTCGACAGCGATTGTGTCCGCACATACGCGGTGGCTACGGAGCCGGCATCGCAAGGGAAGTCGACGGAGCTGCTGATGGACGTCGATGAGGCGGAAGAGGCAGCGAAAGGAGGCGAGGAAGTGGGCAAGCCAGCAGGAATGACCGACCCGTTGGGGCTTGCCAGTGGTGACAACACCACGTCAAGCAACGGAGAGACGCATCCCGAGGAGAAGAAATTGCCTGCGTCTCGGGCGAAGGCGTCGGAGAATGGGAAGAGCGTTCCGCCACCCAAGGTCGTCGAACCAGCGAACAGCCCGCCGAACGCGGACCTGAGCGGCAGCCGCGCAGTCAGCGTCTCCGCGCCAGGCCAGCGTCCTTATGTCCACACCGGCAACGTAGGGGATAAGGTGGCAGCCTCCAGCGTGGAGGAGCCGCCTGCAAAAACAACTCAAGCCTGGCGGGCCAGTCTCCGGCAGCGACGTAACGTTTCGTCTGAACCTACGTATTATTATACGGACGCTAGTCACTCTGAGGGTCGATGTCTAACTGCAGCAGTCGGCCCTGACTATGAGCATGTAAACGCACACACAGGAGCCCCCGGCCCATCGGACACAGAGGCTCTTGCTATTCTCGAAGCAGTCACCCGGCCTCATCATCCTACCCAACGCATCGTAATTCGCACCGATAGCCAAGATGCATGCCGCATGTTTCGCGACAACTTGCTACCTGAGCATATACACAGCCTACTTCAATGTCACTTGGATGCACACCCTTCGGTCTGTGTTACCTTGCAGTGGATACCTGGGCACCAAGGCATGGGAGGGAACTCCCGCGCTCATGAGCTCACCCGCGTAGTTAGTTTTCCGGGTACCCCTGCGTAAGGCCATTCAAATTCAGCCCAAGAGAACACAGAAAGACTTTGCACAAGGAGCGCAGATCACTTTTAAAGCAACTTCGCGCCAAAGCCGTCGCCTTTATTACTCCCCCTGCTAACCTTTCGCGAGAAGACAGCGCTATTCTCCGAAGACTTCAAACAAACTCAATAGTGACTCGTCTTTTCCCTCACTATATTCAAGGCCTACCTGGGCAACCGAAATGCCCGAACTGCATGGAATATCCGTCCCTAGAACATTGTCTATGGCATTGCCCTCACACTTAACCCAAACTGTAGTCAGCCCTAACATTCCCACTAACATCAAGCCACGGTGATGGACGGACTGCATCATTCCACCACCCCATGCAACATTCTCCTGCCGGTGCTTATCCAGCACGTCAGAGACGTGTTGGGTGAGGACTGGTAGCTGACCGACTAGGGTTGAGCGCCGGACGCTGGCGTAAAAAAGTTTTTTTATAGCGCAGCTCTTTGGCGTCCGTTCCTGGGTTTCGCGTCGTCGTCGGCGTTGTCGTCGGCCTCGTAACCAGCTCCGCCCCCCTTTCATCCCCCCAGCGCTAGCAGCGACCGACTGATACCGCTGGATGCCGCTGACGCCGCTAGAGAGTCAAGATAACGTGACTGCATAGAACACCGTCGCCGCCATGCAGAAAGAGGAGGAAAGGGTCCCCCCCCCCCTGTTCTTGTGTGGCGGATAGGGTGCTCTTCAGTTGCCGACGCGCCGGTTATTTCACGTAGGCCCCGGCACGTCGACGAATACGTGACCACCTTCCCACGGCTAGACCTGGTTCTTAGCGCTGCGGAAGCGAGGGTATCATATTGTTTGTGTCGGCATCGGCGGCGTTGTCCCTAAAACCAACTCCGCAGCTGGGGTTGACTCACTATCGGCGTCAGTGGCATCAGTCAGTCGCTGCTATCTCTTCCCTCCTCCCTTTATCGTGTTGTCCGCTTGCTGCGCGCGCTTCTGCCCCCATCGTTTGCCGCTGGGTGTACACGCCGCCCCCCCCCCCCCTCTTCCTGCGAGTCTCCGGTTGTCAAAGCGCCGGCTCGAACTTAATTCCTTTCTTCGCTCCTCCTCCAATGCAACCCCTGTGCGGTGGCAATCAGAGAGCCAGATCGGTGGCGGCGGATCTGTATATGTGCACCGTCCGAGCCGAAATTGCCGCTGCCGTTCGCCCTGTGCGGTGGCAATCAGAGAGCCATCGTAACGCGTCCCACGGCTGTGACAACCTCGCGAGGCACTTGTATAGATCTCGTCTTTGAGAATCAAGCATTGGTGTACCAAGTCGAACATATATCAGTCTATTTCTCCGACCACAAAGCTTCCTTCATGACTGTCAAGAACTGTTAGTGGAGTCTTTGTTAAAGGAATACGTGTGAAAAAAAAATTCTGTGATAGCGCATACATGTGTTGCTCGATTTATTTGCCTCAATCTATCGAAAAGGTGAAACAGCTTATTTGCTGCGCTCAAATTTCGCATTAGGGAGTAACGTAATCGTCGGTAATTTTTTTTTCTCTCTCTCTAACATTTCGTCTGAGAGGCGAACCGGCGATGGCGCACCTACGCTGCAAGGTTCGGAGCCTGCACAGGGCGGCTCCGGCATCAACGATGGCGTCTAGCCACGCGCTAGACGCGGAGGGTAAGCACCATGCTCTCGGCCTCTTCACTTCCTTGCGAAAATGGCGCCTGCATCTCCGTTGAAGTTAGCTACACCTAATGTCAGGCGCTTGGCAGGAAAGAAAAAGCAAAGTCAAGTGTATCAGCTTTTAACGGAGCACGACATTGATGTATTGGCCGTGCAGGAAACAAAAGTTGACGGGGAGGAAGAGACCGGGAGTATGGTGCGACGTTGCACGTCTAGATTCCATGCTATTGTAAGCCATGCCATCGGCACATCTGATGGTTGTGTCCTTTTATGCGAAGCATATTACGAGAGCTCAACCCAGCTCCTCAGGCGCGGCGGTGTCGCCTTCAATACCGTTCCGTTCCGTTCCAAAAACTTTTATTTCCATCAGAGAAGGAGACCCCCTACTCCCTGTCCCTGGCGCGCAGGCCTAGGGACAGGGGTGGGTGTCTCCGCGACTAGATGCAGGCAAAGAGTTGCTGACTCTTCGCGGCCTCTGCCGCCAGATGGATGGCTCTCCTCTGCATGGCGGGGTCCGCGCTTTGCAGAAGGGTGTCCCAGGCTTCTCTACTATTTATTCCTTCCTTGACACCTGGGGAGTCTACGCATTGCCAGATTATATGGTCGAGGGTCCCCCTCTCCCCGCATCTCTTACATTTATCGTCTATATCTTCGTCTTTCAGTACGTGGGACGCCCATACTGGATTTATGTAGTTTCCTGCTTGCAGTCTGCGCCAGGCTCTCGCCTCTCTATTTCCGAGCTCCTTGTCCGGAGGGGGGACAGTTCTACGCTGAAGCTTATAGTTTTCAATTATTTCTGTGTAGGTCTGTAGTCTCTCGTCTAGTCCCTTGCAAGCGGGCGGCTCTGTTCCTGCCCGGAAGTAGAGATCTCGGGCTAGGAAGTGTGCCGCCTCGTTGCCTGGGACCGACGTGTGAGCTGGTGCCCATACGAGGCTGATTTTTCTATACCACGTGACACCGTGACGTCACGACAGCGGAGAAACGGCGCTCCAACTCGCGCCGTCGCTCGCGGCGTCGCCCCCCGCATCGGACGCGGTGAGCGTCGAGCAACGCAGCCTTCGGCGCGACAACGAAATGTGCGCCTGAGCAAGCGCCGCACGCCTGAGCCGACGCCGACGACACCGGCTTTTCTGCGACACAAGCTACTTAACGCTGTCGCGTTAAAATAAAGGCTTGTATGCTTTTTATTAAGAAGTTGCCGGCTCTGGTCGTTCATCCTGATTTCTCGTGCTTGTCAGGTCGGTGTGCTGCTGTCGATTTCCCACTCAGCGATACAGAATGGCGTGTTTTATGTTTGCACGCACCAAATGTTGTGGATGAAAGGATTTTTTTTCCGAAGCGTTGAGCAGCGTCTCAGTTTTGATAAACAGCATATTATCATGGGTGACTTCAACTGAGTCCTCAGTGCTTGCGATAAGACTAGTGATCGAGGGTTCAGGGATGCAAGTACTGAGCTACTGTCGCTAATCATTGACAAATGGAACCATGAGGATGTGGCGGAGTGTATGCAAGGCGCGGGGTGTGTGAAGTACACACATTTCCATCGTGCAAGTCATTCCCGTCGGTACCGCATTTATGTAACGCTGGACGTGATTCCAAAATGCAACAGTTATCAAGTAGTGCCGGTGTCTTTCTCAGACCACTGTTTAGTAGAGGGCGGGATTGGGGCACAAAAACGTGGCAGTGCTTTTAGCTGGGAACTGTGGAAGATAAATCACACGCTGATTAAAAACGATGCTTTGAACTGTGCGGTAATTGAAGAAATTGGCAAAATAGAGCTTAATAAAGAACTGAAAAAATGGCAACAGTGGGAGCTTTGTAAGGAGAAACTTAAAATAAAAGGAATAGAGCGGTCTTGTTCCATGGCGTACGAGGAGAAACTAAATGGACGTAACCTAAGGTCGATGCTTGCAAAACTGCCCGAGAAAGAATGCGAAGTGCCTGGTAAATGTATCGATGACATTAGGAAAGCGAAACAAAAAGTTGAAGTGATAGAAGAGGAGCGTTATCGCGGTGTGCTGGTCAGGGCGAGACCGGAACATGTAGCTGCTGGGGAGACGCCGTCTAAACGAGCGCTCGGAATTGAAAAAGCCCACGCTCGCCGAAATCACATAAACATCATAGAATGAGGAGGTGTCTTGTCGGATGATAACGAACAAATTAAGCGTGCATTTTTTCAGTGCTATCAGGTGTTGTTAGCATTACATGTTGCCGAAACGAACACGTTTAAGGATAAGTTTCTTCGGGCACTGCCGCGACTCAACGATGAGCAGAAGAATACGTTAGCGCTGCCGATAACCGAATCAGAGGTAGAAAAGGCGATAAAGAATTTAAACCCTGGTAAATCGCCAGGACCGGACGGGTTAAGCGCGGCGTTTTACAAAGCTTTTAAGCGTGGTATCGCGCCAATATTGGCGGTCGTGTTTAATGAAGCTTACGAAATTAGGGAATTACCTCCGTCTTATGCAAGATCACACACTGTCTTAATCCCCAAAACTGGCGAAGCAGAGAAGTTACGACAAGTAACAGCGTACAGGCCAATTACACTCACAAATGTGGATTACAATATATGTATGAAAGTTTTAGCGCGAAGATTACAGTCAGTAATCCAGGAAATCGTTGGACCGCATCAAACGTGCGGGATCAAGGGACGATCTATTACGACTAATATTCACACAGCAAGATGCGTGCTGGAGGGCTGTGATATAAGAAATAGCCGCTTGGCCATCTTGCAACTAGACCTTGAAAAAGCTTTCGACTATGTCGCGCATGAAATTTTGCTTTGCATACTAGACCTCGTTAATGTTGGTTCTGTTACTCTCGAGGGTGTCGCCCTGGCGTATCGGAACTGCACGACGAGGTTGACCGTTAACCAGAGTCTGGGGGCCCCCATTAGCGTGCAGCGGTCGGTACGCCAGGGCTGCCCCCTTAGACCTCTTTTGTTTCGCATTTACACAGAGGCGATGTGCTTAAACATCGTGAAAAAAGAGACAATTCCTGGCTTTCGGTCGCAAGTAGCGGAAGTCAAGCTGTTGGCATATGCGGGTGATGTGGCAGTTTTTTCAACCAGTTGGGAAGGTGTAACTGAGGCTATTAAATGTGTAGAGAACTTCTGCCAAGTCACAGGCAGCAGAGTGAACTTAGCCAAATCACTAGGGCTCTGGCACGGAGAATGGCAATCGACGCCCGACCGCTTTGCAAGCGTGTCCTGGGTTACGACCCCAATGAGGTACTTGGGAATACCTCTAGAATGCTATCGTGATAGCGCGACATATTGGACAGCGCAGAGGCGTGATACACGTGGAAAGGCGCAAAGGTGGAAAGGAACGAACTTATCGATTTTTGCTTGAGCCACCATGTGCAATCTGTTCTTTAGTAGTATGCTGTGGTATGTAATGCAGGTGTTACATTGTGCAAGGCTCAATGTACAGAAGCTGCATCGAATTTTCGCCATTTTCGTGTGGGCTGCGCAATGGGAAAGGTGCAACCGAAGGAATTTGTTCAGAGGAGTCAAGAATGGTGTATTGGGCCTGGGACCTTTATTTGTGGCAGATTGTTAACAGGTTTCTTTTCCGTCGCCACGTCAGCGATCCTTTGTTGAGCACCGCATGTCAAGTAAGGCTCGGGCGCGCGTTGCCAGACTTTATTGTTTCAACGAAAACACTCACGGGAGGCAATTTTGGATATTTTAGAGAAGTTATCGCAAGTGTACGATTGCTTGCAACGAGGTTTTCAAATGAGTATTTATCTACTGTCAAAAAAATTGTACAAGGATTTGTGTGACGTTGTGCCGGAGCCCATGTACAGAGCCTTGTACAGTGGAGGCCCTGGCAGGGACGTGCTAAAGAGAGTAAAGAAGATGCAAGTTGCGCCAGGAGTCAAATCCTTTTTCTGTTAAGTTACGCACTTGAACGTTGCCAGTAAAAATGTTTTTGCAGAAAAAGGGCTTATTTCTTCCATGGGGAGCTCACTCCTTATCGGCAAACAACCAGAAACGATAGATCACGTTTTTAACGCGACAGCGTTAAGGAGCTCGTGTCGCAGAAAAGCCGGTATTGTCGGCGTCGGCGTCGTCGGCGTTGACCGAGAGCGATAAATCCCAGCAGGCACTTCACGAATAAAAAACAACTTGCAACATGGGCTGGGTGGGAGTCGAACCAGGGTCTCCGGAGTGTGAGACGGAGACTCTACCACTCAGCCACGAGTTCGATGCCACAAAGCGGTACAAAAGCGTCTCTAGTGAATGCGGTGTTGGCTTAGAAACGAGCTCTAAGGCTCAGGCGTGCGTCGCTTGCGCAGGCGCACATTTCGTTGCCGCGCCGAACGCGGCGCTGCTCGACGCTCACCGCGTCCGATGCGGGACGCGTAGTCGCTGCGCCGTAGCCCAGTCTTACACCACTTGGCGGGTCGACGGGAACGCTGTCGCGTTCCACTCTTGAAGGCGAAGCTTAAGCGTCCTCCAATTTTTTCTTCATTGTTGGGGAGGAGTATTTTTTTGGGACGTACTACAAAGAACGTCAAAGAAACAGTTTCGCCTCGACCCTCATGGAATACGGTATCTACCCATTACTAACGAGGATGGTTTTCCATCTGATTTAATTATGTTAATTGGCCTCCACAGTATTTGCCGTTCTCGAATGGCAGGATACCACTGCGATCTCGACGCACGACCTACGCGAATTCATTTCCGTGAAACTGTGCATAGGTTTGTTGAGATTTTGAAGGCCGGTGGCGATACTCCCGAGTGGCTGTCAAGGGTTGAGCAATTGATGGCTCTAAATGATTTTTATTGTGGCAAAGCCAGCCCCCTACCAGGCTGATTATGTCAATACGACGTGGCCATTGTATTCTTTATATATTGTTTTGTGTATTGCTATTGCTGTTCTTTCTTTGTCAAAGTCAGGCAATAAAGAAAAAACTCATGGCTGAGCGGTAGCGTCTCAGTCTCACACTCCAGAGACTCTGGTTCGATTCCCACCCAGCCTGTCTTGCAAGTTGTTTTTATTTATGAATTGCCTTCCGTAATTTTTCACTCATGGTAAATACCACCGACGCCGACAACACCGGCTTTTTTGCGACAGGAGCTCCTTCACGCTGTCGCGTTAATACACAGTGAAAAACCCTAAGGGCAACGTCGGTATATCCTTGTAAGTGCTTCACAAAGCACTGACTTCATAACTCTGCATTTGCTCGTTGCTGCTGGGTGGTCTTGTCTGCAATTATTGTTCCTAGAAAGGCGTCGTTGTCGAGTTCGCGTTGCAGTGGCGTGCCAATAGGTGTGCGCTACAGGCAGTCACTGTCAAAATGCTTCCTCCCGGACTTACTCATCACGGCGATGTGAAATTTCTAGAGTCTGAGACTCCATCGCGCTAGTTGACCTGATGGATCCTTTAAGCTTGCCAGTCAACGCAAGCTAGCTGTTCGCTTACCACTTTTAAGCGCCTGCCGTATATGGAAGAGCTAAATTTCTCTGTAACCCAAATGATCGCAAGACACTCTTTCTCCGTCGTATCGCCACCGGCCTTCAAAATCTCAACAAACCTATGCACAGTTTCACGGAAATGAATTCGCATGCGCTTTTGACACTGACCGGCTAGCGTAAGCTATTATGCTTTCAAATCCATCCTTTCTATAAACTAGCACGGCACCAAGGCCTATGCTACTTGCGTCGGTGTTAATTTCCGTCTCGGCGTCTTCGTCGAGTGTGAAAGCACTGGTGGTGACTGCAGCTGTCGTTTGAGCTCTTAAAAGGCGTCGTCTTGCAAAACTGAAAACAGCAAGCGCTTCTCCATCGGCAGCTTCCTTTTAGTTTTGCGGATAAGAGCTGACGGACCGGCCCCCGGCTTGGCCTGTGTATGGCGGGTGCTACGGCGACAGGTAGTGGCCTGAGGACGGCGAACGGGATTGTCGTCGAGGGCTCCACTGAGATGCGGCGAGCTAGTGGGCGATATCGTGAGGGCGTTCACCTTACTGAGGGAGTGGAGCGTAGACGGCGGACCCTCGTAGTCCCATTTCACGGTATGGGCACCAGCGATAAACGTGACCGGCTTGTCCGCAGTGATAGCAGAGCGGACGGTGGTCGGGGGCATCCGAAACGTCGGCTTTCCTTGGGATGCTGCGCTGGGCCACTGTCGGGCTTTCTGGCAGCGGCGGTGGTGGAAGACGGAACTGCGGTGCTGCAGGACCCTGGCGCGGGCGCGAGGGGGTACCATGGCGGCTGGTGACGGTGGCTTATGTCATAGCGTCTGGCTAGAGTAGCGGGGATTGCGGCTGCATCTGAAGAACTCAACGTGATCGCTTTAGTTCCTCCTGGAACCCCTCAATGAGCGAGGCCATCTGTAGTTTCGACGAAGGCAAGATCTTGCGCAGTTCTTCACGCACAATGGTCTTGATGGCCTCTTGGAGGTCATCAGAGCCCAGTTCTCGGATGGCGCCCTGCGGCCTCGTGAGCACTTGGCGTTCATATTATCTAGCGCGCATGTAAC
Organism: Dermacentor albipictus; assembly: GCF_038994185.2. Classification (NCBI taxonomy): domain Eukaryota; kingdom Metazoa; phylum Arthropoda; class Arachnida; order Ixodida; family Ixodidae; genus Dermacentor; species Dermacentor albipictus. Next base: position 98,401,790 of record NC_091829.1, on the reverse strand, counting down.
AAGTTTTCTCAGTCGTCGTTGCCTCTCTCAAGAACTCAGCTATGGCCTTCGGCGGGTTGCGGATCATTTCGGCGAAAATTTATTGCTTGACGCCCCGCACCAAGAAGCAGACTTTTTTTTTTCTCCTGCGACATTTCCGGAACATCCTGGCAAAATGGACGGGTCATCTCTTTCCTGAATATCGCGATGGACTCATTGAGCAGCTGGGCTCGGCTTTCTAGTCGAGTTTGGGTTCGCTCTTTGTCCACGACGCTTGTGGATGTCTGCAGGAAGCCACTGCGCAGCAGGTGCCACTTTGTTAAGATGGTTTCTCGATTCTGAAGGCACGTCCTGGCGGCGTCTTACAATGCGAAAAAGACGTGGCGCAGCTTGTCGTTGTTCTTTTAATTGGTAAATTTCATACCTGTGCAGCCGATTTTCCGGGTCTTCATATGTTTATCCGCAGAACATCGGCGTTCCCGTGGGCTGTTTGCAGCACGATTCGTGCTGGTGACACTCGGGCTGCCCTTGTAGCTGCTGTCATGGCCGTACACTTCCTCGTCTTTTCAAGTAGAAATCCGTACAGCGGTAGCTGTCCTTGCTGACTTCAGCTTTCTCTCTGGTACTTGGTAACGTTGGCGTTGTCCTCGGGTGAGTCGCGGCTTCGCGGTGGCGTTCGTTACATGAATGCACGGGCACCTCCTCCAGATGATGAAACACGGCTGGTAAACTTTTAATAGTTTGACTATATTTTTATTGGGCGAACCTGAGCCCACGAACGCAAGTTACATTCGAAGCATAACGACAGCTGCAAACACAGCCGGTTATCGTCGAAAATTGAAGCTGAATGTGCCGGTGAAGCCGGTGATGCGCAATTTGCCATGTGAGGCAATGACAGTACAGTCATTGTCCTCTCTCTCTCTCTCTCTCAGACAGAGAGAGAGAAACAGAGGAAGAAACAACAGTGCCTCAGGATTGTCGTATGTGGACGCACCAGCAGAGCAGTGTGGACCACCGTTGTCGCCGTTATAGCGCCGGCTACTATGAAGGTTTTTTGTGCCTTGTTGACCGTTTTAATGCTTTTTCAGGCACAAAATGTACACCATGTGCATATGCAGGTGTACATAGTGTCCCTCTGTAGGATATACCAGATATCTAGGAACACGCTTTCTGAAGCGACGACAGTCCACGCCAGCGACACGGGAGAGTTGCCTGTGTATTACCATAAAGGTGAGGATTTACGACCGCCATATCGAAAACCAGCCTCAAAAAGAGTGAGTGCCGAAACCATATGCTGCATTGAATTAGGTCAGTTTATCTTGATGATGATGTGTGGTGTTTTATAGCGCAAGGGTCAGGTATGGCCAAAGAGCGCCATGACAAAGGTAATGTTAACGGTGCATTGTGAATGATGCAGGCAATGAATTAGACAATGAATTTCTCATGGTATATGTGACGTGGCTGTAAAAAGGCCTAAAATCGGTCGCTGTGGATGGCGTAAAATATATAGTTGCTAAAATAATGACTCTAAGTAGTGCTGTGGGCTGTGGTAATGGGGTTTCGTAAAAAGCATGATTCAATAAACATAGCATTTTGTTACTTAAGTTTAATAAGTGTCCTTTTGTGTTTCGCTCTCTTTGTAGCATCGGGACGATGCTTATTAAGAGGGGGGTATTGACACGTGTATTTATATTTATCGGGCGACCAGGTTTCGCCGCCTAACAAATCTTATCGCACAGCGCGGGACGCGCTTGCATGTATCCGAAGTTTCTGGAAAGTTATCGATGCTTCTATCCGCAGTCTGTTATCGCCGAACCTTGTGTTATCTGATTTATTGACCTGACGCGAATGATGTAGAATTTTATGGAAGGTACGCGGGTCCCAACGATTAGTCTGGAACATTCGACGACTGTGTATAAAAGCCGACGCGCTTGACTCGCTGAACAGATTTTCGACGATCGCCGACTGTGTTAGCCGCTATCGTTGTGCTTTAAGTGTAGCCTGTTTTGTGAGCACAGGTTCGCCCAATGAAAGCTAGTTTTGTCTTTCACAGTACTGCTACTGTGTCATTTGACGTCACTACCACGTGACAATAGTGTCCCTCTGTAGGATATACCAGATATCTAGGAATACGCTTTCTGAAGCGACGACAGTCTTCGCCAGCGACAGGGACAGTTGCCTGTGTATTACCATAAAGGTGAGGATTTATGACCGCTATATCGAAAACCAGCCTCAAAAAGAGTGAGTGCCGAAACCATATGCTGCATCGAATTAGGTCAGTTTATCTTGATGATGATGTGTGGTGTTTTATAGCGCAAGGGCCAGGTATGGCCAAACAGCGCCATGACAAAGGTAATGTTAACGGTGCATTGTGAATGAAGCAGGCAATGAATTAGACAATGAATTTCTCATGGTATATGTGACGTGGCTGTAAAAAGGCCTAAAATTGGTCGCTGTGGATGGCGTAAAATATATAGTTGCTAAAATAATGTTTCTAAGTAGTGCTGTGGGCTATGGTAATGGGGTTTCGTTAAAAGCATGATGCAATAAAACATAGCATCGACACTGTAGCTTCAAGAAAGCCTTTCAGTACAGGGCTGTTATACGTGAGCTAAAAATGTCCTGGCCAAATGATTTCGAGAGTGTCTCTTTCAGCGAAAAACGCTAAGACTAGTTTCGGTTTAAAAAGCGGTACATTGCTGAGAAAGAATTTCGGGTGAAGAGGAATATTTTAGCGATATGCAGAAATGAAATACTTTTTCCTCTGTGTTTCTATTGCAGGGCATGTGCAGGACTGTGAGATTTTGGGCAGTGAAGCTTGCAGAGCATGGTTTTAGCGCGTGGTAACGAACCACAGACGATAACACACAAGCCGGAGTTCTCTACGACGGAGTTCGCTGTGATAGAAAGTAGAGCATTGGGAGATGTTAAGCCCGAAACCTATTTGACTTTTGTTGATCCTCGGTAAGTGCCTGCGCAAACGCGCTCTTAATGCTGTAAACTTGTTCGTATACGCATAATTTACGCATCGGTTCTTCACAAGCCAGTTTCGTGCTACACGTGCTTGCCGCGTGTACAAGTCCACATCCCAAAAGACCTACTGGTGTATTTCACGCAACGATATTATGGTGTTTTACGTGCCAAAACCACGATCTGATTATGAGGCACGAAGTAGTGGGGGACTCCGGAAATTCGGACCACTTGGGATTTTTTAACGTGCACCCAAGTCTGCATAGACGAGTGTTTTCACATTTCGCCGCCATATATTAAACGCAAGCCATCGGCATGACAGATCGCTTTGTGCGCTGATATCCAAGACCCGTGCAAGTATCGAGGATCAGTTTCCGATCTGATACGCTTCGATGACTCGGGCGGAAGCGCTGTTCGGGCTTTCGTTATGCTGGGCTTATCAGGAAATTATTTCACGGCTGCATTACTGAAAAACCCGGGCGGTAGTAGTTTTGGTAACTCCGGCTGTGTGTGCATTGCGTCTCATATGAATGTTATAGTTATGTTTGACCGCGTAGTATTTTAGCTGAAACTGCAAATTTCAAAATTTGAGGCACCTGTTCTAGAAATAAAAAGAAAGTGGCATACCTGCATTTTGACAACTTCAGCAAGTCCACATCTTACGACTGATGCAGGGTTGTCAATGCGGAACGTCGCTATCGGTGAAATAGTTAGGCTGTAGGGGTCGGGCTGTGATCCTCTCTGGCCACTTCTTGGGGAAGTCGATGGCTACCGGCTTGAAGTGGGCTCGGCCGCCTGCTGCTGGGTGAAGAGTTTGCGACGAAGACTGTAGCAGCGCCTGCGCGACGTAAAAAAGCCCTTCCGTTCGAATATAAATAAAAAAAAAGTAAACGTTCAACCATCGCATGATCTCATTCACTTACTGTCAAATGTTTTTCACACGAAAAAAAAAATAAGAATGTGCAATTTAGCCATGGATGAAACTGTACGTGTGGCGTTCCGAACGAAATGGCACTTACATATTGACGGTATGTCGACACATGCACTTGTTCCTCTTTTTTCGGTGACCGCTGTTGAGCCGCTACCAAACGTTGAACGTTATCGCACGGCGGAGGACGGGCCTCCATATATCGGAAGTTTCTCGAATGGTATCGGCGGTTCTATTCGTTGTCTGTTGTCATGGCACATTCTGTGACCTGATTGTACGCGCGACCAGAATTATGCAGTGCGTTATGCTAGTTACACAGGCCCCAGCGATTATGCTGGCACGCTTAGCACGCTGATGTGATTTCGACGATCGCCTACTGTGCTCACCGCTATCTTTGTACTTTGAATGTCACTTTCTGTTGTGGGGTCAGGTTCGCCCAATAAAGAGAGTTTTATGATTCACAGTTTTCGCTCCTTATTTAATCGTCACTAGAACGTGGCATCTGGTAGAGGCGCTTTGCGTTCATGTACCGGACACCCTCGCAAAGCCGCGGGACCGGCGAGAATCTTTAAGAGAACGCCAGCGCCGCCCCACATCATGGAGCCAGCTGCAGGCTACAATATCTGTTCCCGGAGCAAGAACTTGTTCCTTAGATGAGCGATAAGTGCCACGACAGAAGGCACAATGGCAACTTCAGTGGCACTTACACCTTAGGTGTTGCAGTAGTCCAGTGAACCACCAACCGCCCGCGGATCTTCATTCGTTACGCGGAAAGCTGGCTGGAAACTTACGAAAAGGTCAGCGCGTTCAACGACTCCTACTATGACGACAAGCTGCGTGATGTATAGCTCTCCGAAATTAAGCGGCGTAGCCCCCCTCCTTCCTCTCCCCCCGCCCACGCCGCCATTCCTGAATCATACTCCTAAAGCGACGCCAAACCAGTCTTGAGACTTGACAGCTATTCGGCGGTCAACACTGGACTAATTAATAATATTTGGGATTTTACGTGCCAAAACCACTTTCTGATTATGAGGCACGCCGCAGTGGAGGACTCCGGAAATTTTGACCACCTGGGGTTCTTTAACGTGCACCTAAATCTAAGCACACGGGTGTTTTCGCATTTCGCCCCCATCGATATGCGGCCGCCGTGGCCGGGATTCAATCCCGCGACTTCGTGCTCAGCAGCCCAACACCATAGCCACTGAGCAACCACGGCGGGTAAGTCAACACTGGAATGCTGTCGCAATATTATGGCCGAGGTGTCGAAATGATCGCTCCCTGGGCTTAGGAAAAGGCCACTGAACTGATGGCGTGAAACAGCTCGATATTCTCCCAGCTAAGAGATGGCGGAATATTTTCGCCTTTCTCGTTATTTCGAAGCTTGTTTCGAAATCTCAACGTGCTGCCGCTATAAAGGCCGTACTGGTATCTTTTCGACGATCTACGTTTCACAGCCATCCCCCCAAAATTCGAAATTGTAATCAGACCGTGCAATAACCGTTCAATCTATAAGAAATAATTATGTCGCCCGTTATCTCGGGTGGGTTTTATCCTTAATTGTAGAGCACTTTTCGTGCAAAATTGGCAACGGAAGAAAAGAGTCGCAAGAAATTGAAAAATTAACCTATCTATGGAGAGAGAGAGCCGACGAAACAGTCAAACAGGAAAGGAAAGCTAACGAGCCGTTGTTTGTGAAAATATTTATCCACGAAAATCTTTTTATTTAACAAGGAAGTAGAGGAAATGGCGCCGGATGTGAAGAATGGTTCTATGTGTTTTGAATGAAACTTCTAAAGTTATCATTCGAACCGCCTGATGTAGCCACTTCTCAGCTGTGCTTTTGTGGATGTTTTTATAACCTTTTGCGGTGTTGTAGTGCGCCTAGAACCGCAGCGTCCAGCGCTCTACGCGGTTGTACGGGAATGGTGGCCAGGCTTCATTAAGCAACTTCCCAAATAACGATACGAGTCGCTTTTGGCACCTAATTTGGTAGAGAAGTAAACGAGGGGCACAAATAACTGTGATTGTTCCACAAATATATCGTTCTCGATAATTTTTCCAGAGCTAATTAGTAAAACAGTACTAGAAATCGTCATTTTGCGCTTTCTCTTGTTTACTTGTTCTTGGCTGTTTCGTTGCTGCGTTTCTTTCCTGCGCGAGCCAATTTGATATGGTTCCTGGTTTGTCATGTAAAGGATAGGTGTATATGACAGGTGTACTTGTGAAATACACCTTGTTTCGCTTCTCTTTAGTGGGTGTACGCGCCTTTATAGTGAACGGTGGGAATTATTAACGTTTCTACTAGTAAAGGTACACCGCTCCTCATTGGCATAGAAAGGTTACCTTGGGATGCGCCCCCCTCCCCCTTGAAAAAAATCCTGGGTACGTGCCTCCTCGAAGCGAAGAATATGCAAAAAGGAGACCTGACGTCGCGACGTATAAGACACTCTCCGCGATGAAAGGCTAAGAAATACCGACCTTGATGTTCTGGTTGATGATCACAGCGTCACTATCTTAGTCTGTACAGGAGCCGACTGCTCTATCGGCGCTGGCCCCTTCCATGTCCGACAAGTTGAGGAAAGCATTAGTGCCTAGGAAGGCCATCAAATCCCAGCAGCTGGAGGACACTTAATAACGCTGACCGGAATATGCATGGCAAGGGTTGCAGTTGATGACCGGACATACTCTGCGATCGTCGTTGTCTTTGAACAAAGCTCATGGGTCGTATTCCACGGCATATATTTCCTGAGTCAACGTGGTGAAGTGATCGACTTAAAATCGATAAAGCCATGCGATTACGCCGCAGCGTTCTCACAGTAATCGCGCCCTAAGTGTACTTGAAGACCCGAGTCAGTATCACACGTCGCGGCTACATCATGATTTTCGTCGCCACAGAAGCAGCCGGAGGCATCAAAGCCATCGTCGAGAGCGACGAACAGCTGCTGGTCGATTGTCAAATCGGCTTTGCAAACGGTATCGCACGGTTAAGCCGAGGAAAAGCAGAACTATTCGTGTTGAATTTCAGCCACGAACGTTAACACCTGAAGAATGCACGAATATGGCATACCCGGAAGAAGTTGCAGGAGTCAGCGATGCACTTGCTCCTGTTTCGATTTTGCCGGAGATACAACGACGCTGCATGGCCTTGAACCACTCTGATATTTATCCATTTTTTCCCTGTCATAAGCAAGAACAGCTCAATGGCATTTTCCTGCTATATGAGGACTGCTTTTCTTTGTCATCAAAGATCCGAGAAACAGCAGTTGCTAAGCATGGCATAACAACCGAAAAATGACCTCCACTCCTCCGCCAGTGCCTTTACCCTGTTTTGACGCACAAACATGAATCTCGTGTTGCCCAAATATGGGGACAACGGTTCGTGTACTTAAAGGTTTTAAACGCTCTTTTAGGCGGAGCCTCCGAGAACCCAATTGAGGACAAAGCCGTCGGTTTTGAACACACACACAAATACTTTTAACGAAACTAGAAGCGTAAAAGAAATTATAGAAAGAAATAGAAAGAATAAACAAACTCTCAAACAGACATCACGGCGGTAAGACATATTTAGGGCTAGTGTGAAGCTAACTAGTGTGCGAGTACGGGCTCGCCACGATGGCAGGGACGCATAACAGTCTCGATGCGGAGACGCGGCGACAAGTTGGCGCAAGGAGTTGCGCCGCCCTCACCAAAGGTCGTGGTGTATGTTGACTGACCGGGCGACCGGAGCGCGCCAGCTCTGGCTTGGAGAGGTAAAGCAGGCGGCTTGGTGGCACAAGCAGACGGCGGCGGCGTTCTGGCCGGGCAGCTGGCGTAGAACTCGGGCCCGTAGCCCGACTGGTCTCGTCCTGCCCATGGGCGCAGAAGCTCACCTGTCTTGAGCAGCTGGCGGCACGCTCGGGTGGACGCAACGCACAGGAACGGGCTGACAGGAGGCCCCATTCGGGTGAAGTCCTGGTGGCTCGGGTTCGGAACCCGATGGCGCGTCTTCAACTCCCGGTCCAGTGGTTGACCTCCTCCTGGCGTCGCTTCGTGGAACTCTCCCGGTGTCTCTTCTGCGTCTCGACCCTCTTGCCAGCGCACCACGGTTTTTTCTTCTCTGGCTGATTAGGCATTCTCCGATTGGCTGCCTCACGCCCCATGGTCTTTCCTAATTGGTTGGCTTTTCTTTTAGTTGCTTTTCTTGCGCCACGCGTTCAGGTGCAGGACGCTCTTCGGCATTGTCGTTTTTCTCCTTCCAGCACAGAATTCGCCTCGGCGCGCGCACCCCTTGTCGTCTGCTCCTGTCCGACCCGACCACCGCACCATGTCGCGCACCACACATCACAAATCTTTATAAAACAACAAATTGACGAAAAGCTGCACGACAACATCATGCGGCTGTCGAAGAGCTTGTGGGCGTCTCTTCTATTCTTGGCGAAGAAGGATAGCATTCTGCATTTCTGCGTCGATTAGCGTAGCGTGAACAAAATAACGAATGAGGTATACGCCTCATTCGTGATGCGAAATTTTCGTTACCGATACGCCTCATGGATGCGAAACTTTCGTTACCGAGAGGAACGTTACCGAGAGAAACACTAGTAAAACATGTAACCACTACACACCTGAATAATAGAGCTAAAGTCCCATAGAATCAACGAGTAAGGTCTCAAAGAGCTATAAAGTCCCACGCCGCGATAAATAATGTTTGTGAATGTTCACCTTGTGGACGTCAATGTATTGTCGGCGGGTCGGTATGGTCGGGTCATGGAAGACCTAGGAATGAACAGCAGGGTAGGCCTAGCGCAATCTTGTCCCGCACAATCAACGGAAGGCCCAGGGCGGGAATTCGCACCGGTCCAAGTGCAGGGTAGCGTGGCTGGCTGAGGAACCGCCAGGTAAATGGAGTAACCAGGTAGCAGCTGGGCTTCGGGACGGGAGCCCGACGAGCTCTTGCTGCCTGACACTGCTCGCTTCTGATGATGATGATGAAGCCTCAATCCTGTGCTGTTCCTCGAGCTTCTCTCGGCACTTCCTTTTTCTCATTTTTCGCGTGTTAAATCGCTATTGGTCAAATTTGTTCGTTCGTCATTTCCGGCTTCTTCTTTTTCTTTACCTTCCGTTCGCCACACGGAAGGATCATTGCCTCTTCGTCGCGTTCATCGTGCTCGATTCGTTTCGGACAAGCACCACACAGCACCCGGACACCGCCTACCACATCTGAATACCTCGCACAAGATAACCCCCTCGCCCACTTCTTTGTGAAGGATAAAACTCTCCTAAACGGGCGTGGGACCACAAACACAAATATTTCCGCACAAAACAATCCATGAACTAATTCCCTTAAATGTACACTGAGGCACAAATTATTTCACACGGGCAAAAATTCAATCCACAGCAGTCAACAAACAAGAACACTCTGATATTATCTGCCACAAGCTTAGCGCCTGTGGTTACAACCAACTGTGATTTTGCCTGGTTCCCCCCCCCCCCCCAAATTCTGAGTTAGCGTTGACAGAAGGGCTTCAAGTGCATAACATTGACTAGTTCAGACCGTGAGTGTCAGCGCTGTGATTTCAGAATAGCGTCTAGCACGACTTCATGCCCTGTGCGGGAATACGTCACGTGATCTTGTAGGGTTCGAAATAGTGTCGCAAAAGCTTCTCGATAACTGTTCGTCGGCGTATTGGAGTCGAAACCCAAACACGGTCGCAGGACTGGCACTCGACGTAACGTCATCGAAGATTGTTGGGTCCGCTTTCGTCCCTCCGCTGGTTCTTGACCGGCAGGCGGGTGAGCTGTCGGGCTTCATCGACGCGGTGAAGGTAGGCGGTGACTTCTAGATACACTTCGTCGGTGACGTGCGGCAGCATGGCGTCGAGAGTCGTGGTCGAGTTTCTGCCGCAAATCAGCTTGTACGGTGCGTTCTGCGTTGTTTCATGCACCACCATAGTGTGAGCGAAGGTTACGCATTGGAGGACGGCATTTCACGTATTGTGTTCGATGTCTACATACATCGCTAACATGTCGGTGAGCGTCTTGTTCCCACGTCCGTTAGGCCATTCGTTTGTGCCTTGTAGGCAGTGGTCGCGGCAGGATGTTCTCGACGGAAAATTATGCTACTTCCGCTGCACTACGTTTTGGCAGGGCTTTCGTTTTGGTGTAGCGGTGGCCGGTGGCCACGAAGATCCAATTGTTTACAGTTATTGATGACGGAAAGAGTCGCAACAAATTCACCACAATCTGCTAAAACATTCGGCAAGGACGCTTGATCGGCTGTTATAAACGTTATGGCCTTGCAGGTGTCGTCTTGCGTCGCTGGCAATCACGGAGTGTCTTGACGTAGCGGGCGAAGTCAGTGCTCACGAGTGGCTAATAGCACTTCTGTTGTATTCTTGCGAGTGTACGGGAAAACCCAAACCGCCCGGCTGTCTCATTGTCGTGCAGGGTGTGCAAGACTCCCTACCTTCTCGTTGTGCTACTGGCACAACGAGAATCTAGTTTGAGCGGACTGGGGGGACATTCCTTTTTACGAGGACGTCATTGCACAAGCAAAACCGAGACAATACATGGCGAAATAGCCTGAGGATAACGTCGCTATTTTCTTGTAAGTGCTCCACAAGGTTTTACAACTCCGCATCTGCTCGTTGCTGTTCGGCGGTGTTGTCTGCAGTTATTTTTCTTAGGAAGGCGTCGTCGTCGAGTTCACCTTTCGGTGGCGGGTCAATAGGGCTGCGGGACAGGCAGTCAGCGTCAGAATGCTTCCTCCCGGACTTACGTACCACTGTGATGTCAAATTTCTAGAGTCTGAGACTCCATCACACTAGTTGACCTGATGGATTTTGTAAGTTTGCCAGCCAACACAGGCGTGATGGTCGTTTACCACTTTGGAGCGCCTGCCGCACATTGAAGGCCGAAATTTTTCCGTAGCCCAAGTGACCGCAATGCGCTCTTTCTGCGTCGTAGAATAATTCGCTTCCACTTTTGACAGTGACCACCTAGCGTAAGCTATTGTGGTTTCAACTCCGTCCTTTCTATAACACGGCACCGAGGACTACGCTGCTTGCGTCGCTGTTGATTACCGTCTCAGCATCTTCGTCGAAGTGTGAAAGCACCGGTGCTGACTAAAGCCGTAGTTTCAGCTCCTAAAAAGGCGTCGTCCTGCAAAACTAAAAGCAGCAACGGTATCTCCATTGGTTGCTGCTTTTAGTTTCCGGGATAAGGGCTGATGGACCGGCCCCGGGCTTGGTCAGTGTATGGCCGGTGCTATAGCACCGGCCATACACTGACTGGTTATAGCAACAGGTAGCGACCTGGTGACGGCGAACGGGGTGGTCGTTAAGGGCTTCACTGAGTGGCGGCGAGGCAGTCGGCGATATTGTTAGGGCATTCGCCTTGCTGAGGGCACAGAGCGTTCACGGCAAACCTTCGAAGTCCCGTTTCACGGCATGGGCTCCAGCGGTAAACCTGACCCGCTTTTCCGCAGTGATAGCAGAGCGGACGGTGGTCGGGGGCGCGCCAAGCGTGTCTTCCTTGGAACGCTGCACTGGGCTACTGTCGAGCTGTCTGGCAGCGGCGGCTGCGGAAGACGAAATTTTGGGACTGCAGGGCCCTGGCATGGGCGCGAAGGGGTACCATGGCGGCGGGCGACGGTGGCTTATGTAATCGCGTCTGGCTGGAGTTGCGGCGATTGCGGCTGCAACTGAGGAACTCCAAGTGATCGCTGTAGTTCCTGCTGGACCCTCTCACTGAACGAGGCCAGCTGTGGTTGCGGCGAAGGCAAGCTCTTGCGTAGTTCTTCACGCTCAATGGTCCTGATGGTCTCCGGGAGGTCATCGGGGCCCAGTGTTTGGGTGGCGCCCTGCGGCGTCGTGATCACTTGGCGGTTATATTATGTAGTGCCTATTCACAAGGTTTTCTCAGTCGTCATTGCCTCTCCCAAGAACTCAGCTATGGCCTTCGGCGGGTTGCGGATAAGATCGGCAAAAAAAAGTCTATCTTGTCGCCCCGTATCAAGAAGCGGACTTTTTTTCTCCTGTGGCATTTCTGTGTCGGCCTGCCGGAAAAGACGGGTCATCTCTTGCGAGAAGATAGCGATGGTCTCGCTGTACCGCTGCACTCGGTTTTCTAATGGAGTTTGGGCTCGCTCTTTGCGCACGACGCTTGTGAATGTCTAAAGGAAGCCGTTGCAGAACGGGCGCCACTTTGATAAGGTGGTTTGTCGATCCTGGAACCACGTGCTGGCGCCGTCTGACAATGTGAAAGACATGGCGCATTTTGTGGTCAGTGTTTTAACTGGTAAATTTCATATTTCTCCAGCCAGCTTTCGGGATCCTCATATGTTTATCCTTGGAACGTCGGTGGTTCCTTTTGCTGCTGCAGCACTATTGGTGCTGGCGACACTGGGGCTTCCATTGTAGCTGCTCCCGTGGGCGTGCACTTCCTCATCTTTTCAAGTAGAAGTCCGTAGTACGGTAGCAGATCTTGCTGGCTACAGCCATCTCGCTGGTCCTTGTTGACGTTGGCGTTGTCCTGGGGTGTGGGGCTTGGATCGCGGCATCGTGGTGGCTTTCGTTACCTGAACGCACGGGCACCTCTTCCAGATGGTGCAACACAGCAGTAAAACTCTGAATAGCTTCACTAAGGTTTTTTGGGCTAACCTGTGCCCACAAGAGCAAGTTACACTCATAGCACAACGATAGCTAGAAACACAGCCGGTTATCGTCGAAAATTAATCTGCCGGTGAAGGGCTATGTGCCATGTGACGCAATGAGTATAGTAACCTACTCGTGGGTGGGCCGCCTAGCCCGGCAGTACACTGGTTATTGCTGCTGCGCAGGCCCTCCCCACCAGCCAGTGATGACGGTCAGGATCATCACCGAGCAGAATAGCCTCCCACTGCTCTTCTCAGAGATTTGGAATGGGATCAACTATGGGATTAAATTGGCAAGCGCACACCATGTGGTAGAGGTTAGCTACCTCTCCACAGTGTGGGCATTGCCGGGATTATAGTGTAGGGTACCACTGGTGTAACTTAGCTGGCGTTGGGTATGTATTAGTTTGTAGTTTCCTAAGAGTGTTCTCTTGTAACTTAATGAGGGATTGCTGTGGTGTTGGCTACTCCTTACTGGCTTTTCTGTATGGTGCGAGTTATTCAGCATACACTGCTGAAGCAGTTAGGTCCCAGCACCCTTCATGGTCATCAGGGGGAGACGCCCGGTATAAAACAGCTCCGGCATGGCTGTGAGCGGCTTCGTTTCTTCGGCGTAGGTCTAGGTGACCGGGAAACCAGAGGACTGAGGCTTGGCTGGGTGGATGCTTAGTCAGCAATGACAACCCTGAGCTGTGAAATTATCCATTATTGAAGTTGCGACAGGCGTTCCGGGAGTCAGTGTGCACATCGGCGTTGGGGTTAGATACTATAGCTAATGCAAGAGCTGCTTCCTCTGCGTGAGTGGGTTTGGATGTTTTCATCGAGGCGCAATTCACCATCGATCCTGAAGGCGTTGAGACCACAATAGTCATCACTCTATTTTTTGGCCCTGCGGCGTCCACATAGAGGGTGTTAGGTTGCTCGTCCCATTTCTTCTGCAGGGCTTCCCTTCTAGCCTTTCTCCTTTCGATGTTATATGCGGGATGCATGTTCCGCGGAATGGGGCACACGTTGATGCGTCTCCTCACATCACGTGGTACCTCTTACCTTTGGTCTATCGTATAGGGCAGTTTAATATGGATATTCCGAGCTGATCTCTACCTGGTTTTGTGAGTGCGAGCCTATTGAGTTGTGAGAGGCATTGTGCTTCCCGCATCTCTTTGAGTGTGTTGTGTACTCCTAGAGCCGCGAGATTTGCAGTTGGCATGGAGTTTGGTAGCCCCAGTGCCGTCTTGTAGGCCTTCCGAATCAGTGTCTCCAACTTTTCAATTTCTGACTTGGAGAGGTTAAGAAATGCCGCCCCGTACATTATCCGAGAAATCACGAAAGCCTGCACTAAGTGAATTGCGTCCCTTTTCTTCATGCCATGGTGCTCATTTCTGATAACGGAAGATTTGCTCGGTGGATGTTGTAAGCTTCTTCATAGTGGTGGTGTTCTATCACCCCTGCGGAATATACAGCCCTAGGATCTTTATCTCCGTGGGTTTCGGTACTGATTGGTTGTCTATATATACCGTGATGTTCTGCGTCAGGGGTGTCCTTGGTTTCTTCAGGCTGAGCTACTCGGACTTTTCCTGCGCACACTGGAGGCCTCTTTCCCTGGCGCACTGGCCCACCGTGTCCGCTGCTGCTTATGCTGCGCATAAACCTTCAAGATGTTTTCGCCTGCACCATAATTTCAGTGACGCCCTCGCGCAAGAACCTTCTCCAGTAGCTTTAAAGACTAAGCACAGCGTCCACTTTTTGGACAAGCCTATTCGTTGCGTACAACGGAAGCAGCGCACAAGTTGCACACCGTGAGAGAGAGATAGAGAGAGAGAGAGAAAAAAACAGTGCCTTAGGATTGTCGTACATGGATACACGAGCAAAGCAGTGTGGACCACTGTTGTCGGCGCCGGCTACTACGCTGGTTTTTTGTGCGTTGTTGAATGTTTTAATGCTTCTTCGGGCACAACATGTACACCATGTGCGTATGCAGGTGTACATAGCGTCCCTCTGTAGGATATACCAAAATTCTAGGAACACGCTTTTTGAAGCGACGAGAGTCCACGCCAGCGACACGGAGAGCCGCCTGTGTAATACCATAAAGGTGAGGATTTATGACCGCTTATCGAAAACCAGCCGCAAGAAGAGTGAGTTCCGAAACCATGTGTTGCATTGAATTAGGGCAGTTTATCTTGCACACCATGCTTCTAGCGTGTGGTAACGAACCACAGGCGATAATACACTAGCCGGGGTTCTCTACGACGGAGTCCGCTGTGATAGAAAGCAGAGCATTGGGAGATGTTAAGCTCGAAACGTATTTGGCTTTTGTTGTTCCTCGGTACGTTCCTGCGCAAACGCGCTCTTAATGCTGTAAACTTGTTCGTATGCGCATAACTTACGCGTCGGTTCTTCACAAGCCAGTTTCGTGCTACATGTACAAGTCCACAGCCCAAGAGGCCTAATGGTGTATTTCACGCAAAAATATTATGGTGTTTTACGTGCCAAAACCACGATCTGATTATGAGGCACGAAGTAGTGGGGGACTCCGGAAATTTGGACCACCTGGGATGTTTTACCGCGTACTCAAGTATGCGTAGACGAGTGTTTTCGCATTTCGCCAACATATACTAAACGGAAGCCCTCGGCCTGACAGATCGCTTTGTGCGCTGATATTCAAGGCGCGTGCAAGTATTGAGAATCAGTTTCCGATCTCATGCGCTTCGATAACTCGTGTGGAAGCACTATTTGGGCTTTAGTTACGCTGGGTTTACGAGGAAATTATTTCACCACTCCGTCACAGGAAAACCCGGGTGGTAGTAGTTTTGCGAACTGCGGCTGCGTTTGCGGGTCGTGTCATATGGATGCTGTAGTTATGTCTAACTGCGTAGTGTTTTATCTGAAACTGCAAATTTCTAATTTGAGGCACCCTTTCTAGAAACAAAGAAATTTGCGTACCTGCGTTTTGACAAGTACAGCAAGTCCATGTCTTACGACCGATGCAGGGTTGTCGATGCGGAACGTCGGTATCGGCGAAATAGTTCAGCTCTCTGGCCATGTCTTGGGGAAATCGATGGCTACCGGCATGAAGTATAGTCTGCCGTCTGCTGCTGGGTGAAGAACTTGTGACGAAGACTGTAGCAGCGCCTGCGCAACGTGAAAAAGCCATTCCGGTTGAATATAAATAAAGGAAAGGTAAACGTTCAACGATCGCAAGATCTGATTCACTTACCGTGAAATGTTTTCCACACGAAAAAAAAAGGAATGTGCAATTTAGCCATGATGAAACTGTACATGTGGCATTCCGAATGAAATGACACTTGCAGATTGACGGCATATCGACACATGCATTTGTTCATCTTTTTCCGGTGACCGCTTTTCAGCCGCTACCAAACGTTGAACGTTAACGCTTGGCGGAGGACGCGCCTCGAGTTTCTCGAATGGTATCGGTGGTTGTATTCGTTGTCTGTTGTCATGACACATTCTGTGACCAGATTGTACGCGCGACCAGAATTATGCAGTGCGTTATACAAGGTATGCAGGCACCAGTGATTCTGCCGGCAGGCTTAGCACACCCATCAGATTTCGACGATCGCCGACTGTGCTCACCACTACGGTTTTACTTTCAAAGTCACTTTCTGTTGTGGGGTCAGGTTCGCGCAATAAAGAGAGTTTCATGATTCACAGTTTCAGCTCCTTATTTCATCGTCCCTAGAACGTGGCATCCGGTAGAGGCACTTTGCGTTCATGTGCCGGACCTGCCGGCATGGGACCTGGCCGTAGGAACTGCCAGAATATCTAAGCGAACACCAGCTTCGCCTCACATCATTGAACCAGCTGCAGGCTACAATATCTGCCCCCGGAGCAAGAACTTGTTCCTCAGATGAGTGATAAGTGCCACTACAGAAGCCGCAATGGCAACTTCAGTGGCACTTACACCGAACGTGTTGCAGCAGCCCAGTGAACCACCAACCTCCCGCGGGTCTTCATTCGTTACCTGGAAAGCTGGCTGCAAACATACGAAAAGGTCGGCGCGTTCAAGAGCTCCAACTATGACGACAAGCTGCGTCATGTATAGTTTTCCGAAATTAAGCGGCGTAGCCCCCCTCCTTCCTCTCCCCCCGCCCACGCTGCCATAAAGTGACGCAAAACCAGTCCTGAGACTTGACAGCTATTCGGCGGTCAACCCTGGACTGCTGTTGCAATATTATGGCGGAGGTTTCGAAACTATCGCTCACGGGTCTAGGAAAAGGCCACTGAACTGATGGCATGAAATAGCTCGCCATTCTCCCAGCTAAGAGATGGCGGAATATTTTCGCCTTTCTCGTTATTTCGATGCTTGTTTCGAAATCTCAACGTGCTGCCGCTCGAAAGGCCGTGCCGGTATTTTTTCGACGATCCATGTTTCACAGCCATCCCGAAAAAATTCGAAATTTCAATCAAACCGTGCAATAGCCGTTCAATCGATAAGAAATAATAATGTAGCCCGTTATCTCGTGTGGGTTTTATCTTTCATTGTAGAGCACGTTTCGTGCGAAATTGGCAACGGAAGAAAAGAGTCGCAAGAAATAGAAAAATAAGCTATCTATGGAGAGAGAGAGCCGAGGAAACAGTCAAACAGGAAAGGAAAGCTAACGAGCCGTTATTTGTGAAAATATTTATCCACGAGAATCTTTTTATTTAACAAGGAAGTAGAGGAAATGGCGCCGGATGTGAAGAATGGTTCTATGTGTTTTGAATGCATCTTCTAAAGTTATCAATCGAACCGCTTGATGTAGCCACTTCTTAGCTGTGCTTTTGTGGATGTTTTTATAACCTTTTGCGGTGTCCCAGTTTACGTAGAACCGCAGCGTCCAGCGCTCTACGTGGTTGTACGGGACTGGTGGCCAGGCTTCATTAAGCAACTTCCCAAATAACGATACGAGTCGCTTTTGGCACCTAATTTGGTAGAGAAGTATACGAGGGGTACGAAAGAACTGTGATTGTTCCACAAATATATCGTTCTCGATAATTCTTCCAGAGCGAATTAGAAAAACAGTACTAGAAATTTTAATTTTACGCTGTCGCTTGTTTACTCGTTCTTGGCTGTTTCTTTGCTGCGTTTCTTTCTTGCACGAGCCAATTTGATGTGGTTCCTGGTTTGTCATGTAAAGGATAGGTGTATATGACCGGTGTACTTGTGAAATACACCTTATTTCATTTCTCTTTAGCGGGTGTACGCGCCTTTATAGCGAACGGTGCGAATTATTAACGTTTCTGCTAGTAAAATATACCGCCCCTCATTGGCCTAGAAAGGTTACCTTGGCGATGCGCCCCCCTCCCCCTTGAAAAAAATCTTGCGTACGTGCCTCCTCGAAGCGAAGAATTCGCGAAAAGAAGACTTGATGTAGCGACGTATAAGACACTCTCCGCGGTGTAAGGCTAAGAACTACCGACCTTGATGTTCTGGTTGATGATCACAGCGTCACTATCTTAGTCTGTACAGGAGCCGACTGCTCTGTCGGCGCTGGCCCCTTCCTTGTCCGACAAGTTGAGGAAACTCATGAGTGCCTAGGAAGGCCATCAAATCTCGGCAGCTGGAGGACACCTAATAACGCTGACCGGAATCTGCATGGCAAGGGTTACAGTTGATGACCGGACTTACTCTGCGACCGTCGTTGTCTTGGAACAATGCTCATGGGGCGTAATCCTCGGCATATATTTCCTGAGTGAACGTGGTGAAGTCATCGACTTAAATTCGATAAAGCCATGCGATACCGCCGCAGCGTTCTCACTTAATCGCGCCGTAAGTGTACTTGAAGACCGGAGTCAGTATTGCACGTCGCGCCTACATCATGATTTTCGTCGCCATAGAAGCAGCCGGAGGCATCAAAGCCATCGTCGACAGCGACGAACAGCTGCTGGTCGATTGTCAAATCGGCTTTGCAAATGGTATCGCACAGTTAAGCCGAGGAAAAGCAGAACTATTCGTGAAGAATTTCAGCCACGAACGTAAACACCTGAAGAATGCACTAATATGGCATACCCGGAAGAAGTTGCAGCAATCAGCGATGCACTTGATCCCGTTTGGATTTTGCCGAAGATACAACGAAGCTGCATGGCCTTGAACGAATCTTTGATATTTATCCATCTTTTCCCTGTCATATGCAAGAACAGCTCAATGGCATCTTCCTGCTAGATGAGGACTGCTTTTCTTTGTCATCAAAGATCCGAGAAACAGCAGTTGCTAAGCATCGCATAATAACCGAAAGATGCGCTCCACTCCTCCGTCACTGCCTTTACGCTGTTTTGAGGCACAAACATGAATCTTGTGATGCCCAAATAGGGGGACAATGGTTCGTGTACTCGAAGGTTTTAACGGTTCTCTTAGGCGGAGCCTCCGAGAACCCAATTGAGGACAAAGCCGTCGGTTTTGAACACACACACAAATACTTTTAACGAAACTAGAAGCGTAAAAGAAATTATAGAAAGAAATAGAAAGAATAAACAAACTCTCAAACAGACATCACGGCGGTAAGACAAATTTGGGGCTAGTGCGAAGCTAACTAGTGCGCGAGTCCGGGCTCGCCACGATGGCAGGGACGCATAACAGTCTCGATGCGGAGACGCGGCGACGAGTTTGCGCAAGGAGTTGCGTCGGCCTCACCAAAGGTCGTGTTGTAAGTTGACTGATCGGGCGACCGGAGCGTGCGAGCTCTGGCTTGGAGAGGTAAAGCAGGCGGCTTGGTGGCACAAGCAGACGGCGGCGGCGTTCTGGCCGGGCAGCTGGGTGAAGAGCTCGGGCCCGTAGTCCGACTGCTCTTATCCTGCCTATGGGCACAGAAGCTCGAACGCCGGCCTCGGGCAGCAGGCGGCACGACAGACGGGGGCGGCGTTCTGGCCGGGCAGCTGGCGTAGAACTCGGCCCCGTAGCCCGACTGGTCTCGTCCTGCGCACGGGCGCAGAAGCCACCTGCCTTGAGGAGCTGGCGTCACGCTCGGGTGGACGCGACGCAGAGGAACGGGCTGGCAGGAGGCCCCGGTCGGGTGAAGTCCTGGTGGCTCGGGTCCGGAACCGCACGGCCCGTCTTCAACTCCCGGTCCGGTGGTTGACCTCCTCCTGGCGTCGCTTCCTGGAACTCTCCCGGCGTCTCTTCTGCGTCTCCCCCCTTTTGCCAGCGCACCACACTTTTTCTTCTCTCTGGCCGATTAGGCATTCTCCGATTGGCTGCCTGACGCCCCGTGGTCTTTCCTAATTGGTTGGCTTTTCTTCTTTTAGTTGCTTTTTTGCGCCGCCCGTTCAGGTGCCGGACGCTTTTCGGCGTTGTCGTTTTTCTCCTTACAGCACGGAATTCGCCTCGGCGCGCGCACCCCTTGTCGTCTGCTGCTGTCCGACCCGACCACCGCACGATGTCGCGCACCACAGACCACAAATCTATGTGAAACAACAAATTGACGAAAAGCTGCACGACAACCACATGCAACTGTCGAAGAGCTCGTGGGCATCTCTTGTATTCTTGGCGAAGAAGAAGAATAGAATTCCGCATTTCTGCGTCGATTAGCGTACAGCCTGAACAAAATGACGAATGAGGTATACGCCTCATTCGTGATGCGAAACTTTGTTACCGATATGCCTCATGGATGCGAAACTTTCGTTACCCAGAGGAACGTTACCGAGAGAAACACTAGTAAAACATGTAACCACTGCACACCTGAATAATATAGCTAAAGTCCCATAGAATCAACCAGTAAGGTCTCAAAGAGCTATAAAGTTCCACGCCGCCATAAATAATGTTTGTGAATGTTCACCTTGTGGACGTCAATGTATTGTCGGCGGGTCGGTATGGTCGGGTCATGGAAGACCTAGGAACGAACAGCAGGGTAGGCCTAGCGCAGTCTTGTCCCGCACAACCAACGGAAGGCCCAGGGCTGGAATTTGTACCGGTCCAAGTGCAGGGTAGCGTGGCTGGCTGAGGAACCGCCAAGTAAATGGAGCAACCGGGCAGCAGCTGGGCTTCGGGACGGGAGCCCGACGAGCTCTTGCTGCCTGGCACTGCTCGCTTGTGATGATGATGATGATGATGAAGCCTCAATCCTGTGCTGTTCCTCGAGCTTCTCTCGGCACTTCGTTTTTCTCATTCTTCGCGTGTTAAATCGCTACTGGTCAAATTTGCTCGTTCGTCATTTCCGGCTTCTTTTTCTTTACCATCCATTCGCCACACGGAACGATCACTGCCTCTTCGTCGTCTTCGTCGTGCTCGATTCGTTTCGGACAAGCACCACACAGCACCACGGCCACCGCCTACCACATCTGAATACCTCGCACAAGATAACTCCCTCCCCCACTTCTTTGTGAAAGAGAAAACTCTCCTAAACGGGCGTGGGACCGCAAACACAAATATTTCCGCACAAAACAATCCATGAACTAATTTTCTTAATTGTACACTGAGGCACAAATTATTTCACACGGGCAAAAATTCAGTCCACAGCAGTCAACAAACAAGAACACCTTCATATTATCTTTCACAAGCTTAGCGCCTGTGGTTACAACCAACTGTGATTTTGCCTGGTCTCCCCCCCCCCCCCCAAATTCTGAGTTAGCGTTGATAGAAGGGCTTCAAGTGCATAACATTGACTAGTTCAGGCCGTGAGTGGCGGCGTTGTGATTTCAGAATAGCGTCTAGCACGACTTCATGGCCTGTGCGGGAATACGTCAAGTGATCTTGTAGGGTTCGAAATAGAGTCGCAAAAGCTTCTCGGTAACTGTTCGTCGGCGTATTGGAGTCGAAACCCAAACACGGTCGCAGGACTGGCACTCGACGTAACGTCATCGAAGATTGTTGGGTCGGCTTTCGTCCCTCCGCTGGTTCTTGACCGGCAGGCGGGTGAGCTGTCGGGCTTCATCGACGCGGTGAAGGTAGGCGGTGACTTCTAGATACACTTCGTCGGTGACGTGCGGCAGCATGGCGTCGAGAGTCGTGGTCGAGTTTCTGCCGCAAATCAGCTTGTACGGTGCGTTCTGCGTTGTTTCATGCACCACCATAGTGTGAGCAAAGGTTACGTATTGGAGGACGGCATTTCACGTATTGTGTTCGATGTCTACATACATCGCTAACAAGTCGGTGAGCGTCTTGTTCCCACGTTCGTTAGGCCATTCGTTTGTGCCTGGTAGGCAGTGGTTGCGGCAGGATGTTCTCGACGGAAAATTTCGCTACTTCCGCTGCACTACTTTTGGGCAGGGCTTTCGTTTTGGTGTAGCGGTGGCCGGTGGCCACAAAGATCCAGTTGTTTAGAGTTATTGGTGACGGAAAGGGTCACAAGAAATTCACCACAATCTGCTAAAACATTCCGCAAGGACGCTCGATCGGCTGTGATAAACGTTATGGCCTTGCAGGTGTTGTCTTGCGTCGCTGGCAATCACAGACTGTCTTGACGTAGCGGGCGAAGTCAGTGCTCACGAGTGGCCAATAGTACTTCTGTTGTATTCTTGCGAGTGTACGGGAAAACCCAAAGTGCCCGGCTGTCTGATTGTCGTGCAGGGTGTGCAAGACTCCCTACCTTCTCGTTGTGCTACTGGCACAACGAGAAGGTAGTTTGCGTGGACTGGGGGGACATTCTTTTTACGAGGACGTCATTGCACAAGCAAAACCGAGACAATACATGGCGAAATAGCCTGACGACAACGTCGCTATTTTCTTGTAAGTGCTCCATAATGCTTTACAACTCCGCATCTGCTCGTTGCGCTTCGGCGGTGTTGTCTGCAGTTATTTTTCTTAGGAAGGCGTCGTCGTCGAGTTCGCCTTTCGGTGGCGGGTCAATAGGGCTGCGCGACAGGCAGTCAGCGTCAGAATGCTTCCTCCCGGACTTACGTACCACTGTGATGTCAAGTTTCTAGAGTCTGAGACTCCATCACACTAGTTGACCTGATGGATCCTTTAAGTTTGCCAGCCAACACAAGCGTCATGGTCGTTTACCACTTTGAAGCGCCGGCCGCACATTGAAGGCCGAAATTTTTCCGTAGCCCAAATGACCGCAAGGCGCTCTTTCCTCGTCGTAGAATAATTCGCTTCCACATTTGACAGTGGCCAGCTACCGTAAGCTATTATGGTTTCAACTCCGTCCTTTCTATTACACGGCACGGAGGACTACGCTGCTTGCGTCGCTGTTGATTACCGCCTCAGCCGGTGGCGTAGCCAGCAATTTTGTTCGGGGGGGGGGGGCTACGCCACCGGCCCAATATATATATATATATATATGTATATATACATATATATATATATATATATATATATATATATATATATATATATATATATATATATATATATATATATATATATATATCGCTGCACGTTGCATCTCAGCCTCCTCCTTAAAAGGAAGCTTTAGCTCGGGTGCTCCTATTTAAGTACATGTAGAAGGGGAATTCGTTTTTCCCTGCAACCACTTCACCAAATATGATATGAGGAGGTTTGTTACATTTAAAAGAAAACGTTTAATTCTAGTGACTACTGGCTTCGAATTTTTGATCTAGGTGGTCAATTATTTATTAAAAATTGGCCGAAATTGAACATTTTCAGAAAACGAAACTATCAAGTTTAAAACTCCGTGACTCAACAATGAAAAATGATATCACAATTCTGTGAGTTGCATCTAATAGTATATCTACAGCGGACAAAATAGATATGTTACACATGAATCTAAAAAAAAATTGTGTTGTGGAAATACGGCTTTTGCAGAACCCTTGTACACAACGTAACCAATTCACATAAGATACAAATTGACACATCAAACTTGTCCGCTTTGACTGTTATAATAAATGCCATTTACAGAACCACAATATATGTTCTTCATGCATATAGCTATTAGTTTGTAAACGTCGTGCTTCTATTTTTTCAAACTTTCGAATTTTCCAAAATATTTTAAACAAAATTCAGGCCCTAAATCGAAGTTCTGTTTCCAAGAGACACTAGGATTTAACTTTCTCTCTCAAATGCAACCAATTTCAATAAAAGCGATTAGCAGGATTATCTCAGAAAAGCGTTTCTGCGTTTTACAAGTATTTGAATAGGCCGCGTCGGATTGGGCCCGAGCTAAAACTTCCTCTTAAACAATTTATCCAGGGATCAAATACATGCATAATAACTGCATTGTTATTGCCAAAGATGCTGCAAACGAATTCTTGAAAGCTACGCACTGTAAATACAAGTAAAATATGTATTTTTTCATAATATATTGTACTCGTATGTGCCAAAAATTGTGCCCAACATAACTGACGTCAATGCTTCCATATTATTTGTCTATTTATTAAGTAAAGAAAATATCACACGAACTTTAGAACTATATCAGTTCGAAACCAGGAAAGCAGTGCATGCCGCTGATATGAAAAATTAAAAGGCAATGAACTGAACAAGTTGAGGACAAATATGTTAATGAAACTTTGTCATTCAAGACCCGTGCTTACATTCTTGTATATATGCAATGGCCAGTGAAAAATCTCAATGACGCTGTCGTTTGTTCCAATGTATTACGCAGGAGTAGCTGTCCCTTGTCGTGTATCGTGAGTAATTGCACCGAAGTTATAGTCGCGACAGAGAGCACGTATAAAAAGCAGGAGTTTTGCAAGATATATGAGGGCAAGTCAAATGAATGAGCCAACAACGGGGTACTTTATTTAAAAGCAGTCTTCATGAGAATGTAGACATTTGTCCTATTGACTAACGAGTTGCGTGATTCCCGTCTTATAAAACTCCTTGGGTTGCTGCTTCAAAAAGTCTGTATCTGGTTCCCTTGAGCTGTTTTTTCGGTTGTCCCAAAATGTAGAAGTCGCAAGGTGACAGGTCTGAGCTGTATGGCGGATGTTGCAGCGTTTCCCACTTGAACTTTGCCAGTTTTGTATTAACCACATAAGCGACGTGGGGACAGGCATTGTCGTGGAACAAGATGACTCCATTCATCAATTTTCCACGTTGTTCGTTCTTGATTGCGACACGCTGCCGTTCTGGCGTTTCACAATATCGGAAACAATTGATAGCCTCTCAAGATTTAGCAAATTCTATCAGTAATGGACCCTGTCGATCGAAAAAAAAAGTCAACAAAACCTTTCCAAGGGAAATGATGGCCTTTACGTTCTTTGGGCGTGGTAAATTCGAATGTTTCCACTGTAGGCTTTGGCGTCGTGCTTCAGGCTCGTAGTAGTAGCACCAAGGTTGGTCCCCGATCACAGTTGCAAACAAGAAGTCGTCATGCTCCTTGTGATACCCGATCAGATGAGTCAAGGCAGCGCGAAACTTCTCCGTCTTCTCGCAATGGATAAAAATCTTGGGGATCCATTGCGCACCAAAGAGGCGATAACCGAGAAGCTCATGAATTATGGCGTGAACCGAACCATGACTGATGTTCAGACGGTCTGCCGGTTCATCGATGCTTATCCTCCGTTCTTGTTTCAGCAGCTCATGAACCTTTGAAATTGTGTGGGGGGTTGATTGCACGATGGTTCTGGCCCGTTCTTGCAATGTCTTTGCAACGTGCTTTGAACCGTTTGCTCCAACGCTTCACAGTGGTCAATAAAATGCAGTGTTCAACGTACACGGCAGTCATATGGTGATTAATTTCTGTTTTGGAAACACCTTCAGCTGTCAAAAAATTCGCGACACCGAGCTGTTCAACTTTTGAAGTGTCCATTATGTGACGCAACCATATTCAACCCAGTGTATGAGAGCATTAAAGAACATTTATCTTCACACCTGCGTGTCACATTTGTAAATGAGACATGCCGTTCTCCTGCGCGCATGCCTCGCAGATAATGAACCGAATCATTATTGCGCGGTTAGGGTAGGTTCACTTTCATTTGACTCGCCCTCGTACATTAGAAATGCAAAGATACAATGGGATATGCAACTGCGAAAATACGGCTTGATAAAGGACAAAAAAGTGTCACTGGAAACAAAGTTCACTGCATCTATACACAAAACCTCGCAACAAGATATTTAAGTATACGTATAAGTCTCCAATGAGTCTATGTATGTAAGAAGAAGTAACTGTATATAATGCGTCAAACAAGTCAAATAAACATATTGCACAATCATAGATTCACAGAATCCTAGATTCCGCCCCCATTCCATCCACTACCCCTGATGTATTGCGCGCGACGGAAGGCGGCGCACTTGCTCTCCGTTTTTCTCCTTTGCGCACACAAGACTGAGCCACCATCGTCGGCTCACCCATTCCACCTCCCCTCCTACGCTTTCACTCGCACATACAGCATGCAGTGCGTGGTCACGACCATTGTTTTTTTTTTTCTCGTCTGCTAGCCAGAAAGCGTCCAAAACCCTGTCCGGTGAAAATCCACTCGGCCAGAGCAAACCGAACGCGCACCGAAGTGCACCGCGCGGTGGTCCATATAATTGCTTTCGCAATAATATAATAAACGTATCCGACAAATTAAGCGTCCCGTCGCCCATTACTTTCCGCAAAAAAGTATCAAAATCGAACTTTCACCATGCGACACTTCGCTGCGCCGCAACAATGTATTTTTTTTTCTGTGAGGTGGAGGCACCAAAATGAATAAAAAAACGCATAGGAAAGTATGTTGGGCAGAATCTAATGCCTACGTCGGGCACCTAATGGGGCTACGGAAGGAATACCGAAAAAAACATGAGGCGCT
Organism: Dermacentor albipictus; assembly: GCF_038994185.2. Lineage (NCBI taxonomy): Eukaryota > Metazoa > Arthropoda > Arachnida > Ixodida > Ixodidae > Dermacentor > Dermacentor albipictus. Next base: position 98,375,658 of record NC_091829.1, on the reverse strand, counting down.
TGGTCCACTGAGAACCATACGCATACTGCTCAGTATCCTACAGCGGCGAAACAAGACTTTCCGGAAAGGTTCCGCTCAAGGAATGCGGTGCAATCCTTCGAGTCCCCACAGTGATGGCGGCGAGCGACCATTGTTTTTTTTCTCGTCTGCTAGCCAGAAAGCGTCCAAAACCCTGTCCGGTGAAAATCCACTCGGCCAGAGCAAACCGAACGCGCACCGAAGTGCACCGCACGGTGGTCGGGGCCATACGAGAAAAACGTTTGCGCTCTGGCTGGCTCTGGCAGCCCGCGGGTAGTGTAGCGAGAACAAAAAAAAATTGAAGAGGCTCAATGTGTCCTCGCGAATAGAAGTCATAGTAGAAAAAATAAATAAGAACGTAGTTACTTTGGCTGGCTTTTAGTGTCTTGACATGGATGTTCTGGCGTAGGTTAAAAAAAATGTTGATATTTTTTTATTTGACATGACGGCACAAATGAACCACCCCAACGCTTCGTCTCATTGGACCTCGCTGCCTGCTTTGTCAACTCGTCTGCTAGTGTGTTGATTTGGCTTGTCTCGTTGTATGTTCCGATTTAAGACTTCAGAAAAGTCAATAGACCTTTGGCGCCAAATGTTTATAACAACAATAAACCCACAAAGTTTCGCAATTGAAAATCTAAAGCACAACTTTGGAAATGTCAATGCACCTTTCACATCAAGAGCTTATGAGATTTATACCCATAAAGTTTCGCAATTGCTATCCATGCGCTCCATAGATTCCGTGGCCTCAGTGAGATGCCGCGGCGAGCCCCCTCACCATCAAAGCGCCCTTAAAACTTTGTGCTCGGATGGGACTGCTTGGCGTTATGTGACTCCCGGTGTATGGGCGATGCCACGAAATCCAGCCCGAGTTTGCAATCTTCGCGGTTAAATGTCTTTTCGAGCGTCAAAAAAACATTCTAGACAAAATCCAGAGTGATTTCCGGCGCCGGGGGTCGCTTTGGTCGGTGGTGCATGGACAGCACGGAAAAATTTCGGGGGGGGGGGGGCTGAAGCCCCATAAGCCCCCCCCCCCTGGCTACGCCCCTGGTCTCAGCATCTTCGTCGAAGTGTGAAAGCACCGGTGCTGACTAAAGCCGTCGTTTCAGCTCCTAAAAAGGCGTCGTCCTGCAAAACTAAAAGCAGCAACGGTATCTCCATCGGTTGCTGCTTTTAGCTTTCGGGATAAGGGCTGATGGATCGGCCCCGGGCTTGGTCAGTGTATGGCCGGTGCTATAGCACCGGCCATACACTGACTGGCTATAGCAACAGGTAGCGACCTGGTGACGGCGAATGGGGTGGTCGTTAAGGGCTTCACTGAGTGGCGGCGAGGTAGTCGGCGATATTGTTAGGGCATTCGCCTTGCTGAGGGCACAGAGCGTTCACGGCAAACCCTCGAAGTCCCGTTTCACGGCATGGGCTCTAGCGGTAAACGTGACCCGCTTTTCCGCGGTGATAGCAGAGCGGACGGTGGTCGGGGGCGCGCCAAGCGTGTCTTCGTTGGAACGCTGCACTGGGCTACTGTCGAGCTTTCTAGCAGCGGAGGCGGCGGAAGACGGAATTTTGGGGCTGCAGGGCCCTGGCATGGGCGCGAAGGGGTACCATAGCGGCGGGCGACGGTGGCTTATGTAATCGCGTCTGGCTGGTGTTGCGGCGATTGCGGCTGCAACTGTGGAACTCCAAGTGATCGCTGTAGTTCCTGCTGGACCCTCTCAGTGAACGAGGCCAGCTGTGGTTGCGGCGAAGGCAAGCTCTTGCGTAGTTCTTCACGCTCAATGGTCCTGATGGTCTCCGGGAGGTCATCGGGGCCCAGTGTTTGGGTGGCGCCCTGCGGCGTCGTGATCACTTGGCGGTTATATTATGTAGTGCCTATTCACAAGGTTTTCTCAGTCGTCGTTGCCTCTCCCAAGAACTCAGCTATGGCATTCGGCGGGTTGTGGATAAGTTCGGCAAAAAGTTCTATCTTGTCGCCCCGTATCAAGATGCGGACTTTTTTCTCCTGTGGCATTTCTGTGTCGGGCTGCCGGAAAAGACGGGTCATCTATTGCGAGAAGATAGCGATGGTCTCGCTGTACAGCTGCACTCAGTTTTCTAGTGGAGTTTGGGCTCGCTCTTTGCGCACGACGCTTGTGAATGTCTAAAGGAAGCCGTTGCAGAACGGGCGCCACTTTGTTAAGGTGGTTTGTCGATCCTGGAACGACGTGCTGGCACCGTCTGACAATGTGAAAGAGACATGGCGCATTTTGTGGTCATTGTTTTAATTGGTAAATTTCATACCTCTCCAGCCAGCTTTCGGGATCCTCATATGTTTATCCTTGGAACATCGGTGGTTCCTTTGGCTGCTGCAGCACTATTGGTGCTGGCGACACTGGGGCTTCCATTGTAGCTGCTCCCGTGGGCATGCACTTCCTCATCTTTTCAAGTAGAAGTCCGTAGTACGGTAGCAGATCCTGCTGGCTACAGCCATCTCACTGGTCCTTGTTGACGTTGGCGTTGTCCTGGGGTGTGGGGCTTGGATCGCGGCATCGTGGTGGCTTTCGTTACCTGAACGCACGGGCACCTCTTCCAGATGGTGGAACACACCAGCAAAACTCTGAATAGCTTCACTAAGGTTTATTGGGCGAACCTGTGCCCACAAGAGCAAGTTACACTCATAGCACAACGATAGCTAGAAACACAGCCGGTTATCGTCGAAAATTGATCTGCCGGTGAAGGGCTATGTGCCATGTGACGCAATGAGATTAGTATCCTACTCGGAGGTTTTGAACAATGGCGCATAACAACGCCTCAAGCAAACACGTGTCACTGAGTGTTCCGTGTACTACGATGACAAACAGCAGTGGCATACGCAAAGTAACAGTCACCATCAACTTACCGCTCTGCTATTGTACTAAATGCTGAAAAAATGCAAAATTAGCCGTGAGTATCACCGCTAGTTATCGTCAGTCAAAGCAAACAGCACACAACGCTTGGCTTACGTCAATTTCCACAGTGCATTGGACGCGCATAATTCTTTGTGTCAGTAATTTTCCCATCAGCACTTGCAGAGATGCATATCAGGTTAAGAATGACATTCTGAACTCGAAAAAATTTAGGCTGCATGCCGCTTCCATTGGAAGTTTCGCCATGTCCTTTGCGTCCTTGTTTTCAATCCCTTAGGCCTTACGCTATGGATATATGTATAGGAGCGCAGTGCAACCGGCTTAGCAGAGTTGCTAGAGAGTATTTTTTCTGCCTACGTGGTACGGTAGCTTCCGTTATTACTTACACCGCATATGCAGAACAGGGGAACTGGCATGGAAGCTTTGATGCATAGCGCCAACTATACAGCCATTGAACAGCTAGGACTCGGGAGTCAACTGCGTAAATGGCTAATGACGCCTTGCCTTCACAAACACAGACTTAACATGGAGAAAGAACGTCAGCTGTTGTTCCATATTGATTGAAAACATCTTTATTTGCAGGATATTCGTAGAACTCGTGGGTGGGCCGCCTAGCCCGGTAGTACTCTGGTTATTGCTGCTGCGCAGGCCCTCCCCACCAGCCAGTGATGACGGTCAGCATCATCGCCGAGCAAAATAGCCTCCCACTGCTCTTTTCAGGGATTTGGAATGGGATCAACTATGGGATTAAATTGGCAAGCCCACACCATGTGGTAGAGGTTAGCTACCTCTAAACGGTGTGGGCACTGCGGGGATTATAGTGTAGGGTACCAATGGGGTAACTTAGCTGGCGTTGGGTATGTATTAGTTTGTAGTCTCCTAAGAGTGTTCTCTTGTAACTTATTGAGGGATTGCTGTGGTGTTGGCTACTCCTTCCTGGCTTTTCTGTATGGTGCGAGTTTGTCAGCATACACTGCTGAAGCAGTTAGGTCCCAGCACCCTTCATGGTCATCAGGGGGAGACGCCCGGTATAAAAGAGCTCGGGCATGCCTGTGAGCGGCTTCGTTTCTTCCTGGTAGGTCCAGGTAACCGGGAAACCAGGTGACTGAGGCTTGGCTGGGTAGATGCTTAGTCAGCAATGACAACCCTGAACTGTGAATTATTCCATTATTGAAGTTGCGACAGGCGTTCTGGGAGTCAGTGTGCACATCGGCGTTGGGGTTAGATACTATAGGTAATTGAATAGCTGCTTCCTCTTCGTGAGTGGGGTTGGATGTTTTCATCGAGGCGCAATTCACCATCGATCCTGAACGCGTTGAGACCACAATAGTCATCACGCCATTCTATGGCCCTGCGGCGTCCACACAGAGGGTGTTAGGTTGCTCGTCCCATTTCTTCTGCAGGGCTTCCCTTCTTGCTTTTCTCCTTTCGATGTTATATGCGGGATGCATGTTCCGCGGAATGGGGTACACGTTGACGCGTCTCCTCACATGACGTGGTACCTCTTACCTTTGGTCTATCGTATAGGGCAGATTATTATGGATATTTCGAGCTGATCTCTAATTGGTTTTGTGAGTGCGAGCCTATTGAGTTGTGAGAGGCAGTGTGCTTCCCGCATCTCTTTGAGGGTATTATGTACTGCTAGAGCCACGAGCTTTGCCGTTGGCGTGGAGTTTGGTAGCCCCAGTGCCGTCTTGTAGGCCTTCTGAATCAGTGTCTCCAACTTTTCAATTTCTGACTTGGAGAGGTTAAGAAATGCCGTCCAGTACATTATCCGAGAAATCACGAAAGCCTGCACTAAGCGAATGGCGTGGATTTGCTCGGTGGATGTTGTAAGCTTCTTCATAGTGGTGGTGTTCTGTCGCCCCTGCGGGATATACATCCCTAGGATCTTTATCTCCGTGGGTTTCGGTACTGATTGGTTGTCTATATATACCGTGATGTTCTGTGCCAGGGCTTTCCTCGGGTTCTTCAGGATGATCAACTCGGACTTCTCCTGCGCGCACTGGAGGCCTCTTTGCCTGGCGTACTGGTCCACCGTGTCCGCTGCTGCTTATGCTGCGTATAAACCTTCAAGATGTTTTCGCCTGCACCATAATTTCAGTAACAGACTTGCGAAAAAAGCATCTTCAGTAGCTTTAAAGACTATGCATAGCGTCCCCTTTTTGGACAAGCCTATTCCTTGCGTACAACGGAAGCAGCGCACAAGATGCACACCGTGAGAGAGAGAGAGAGAGAGAGAGAGAGAGCAGAACAGTGCCTTAGGATTGTCAGATGTGGACACACGAGCAGAGCAATATGGACCACCGTTGTCGCCGTTATAGCGCCGGCTATTACGCTGGTTTTTTGTGCCTTGTTGAACGTTTAATGCTTTCTCAGGCACAACATGTACACCATGTGAGTACGCACGTGTAAATAGCGTACCTCTGTAGGATATACCAGAATTTTAGGAACACGCTTTTTGAAGCGACGACAGTCCACGCCAGCGATACGGCCTGTGTATTGCCATAAAGGTGAGGATTTATGACCGCCATATCGAAAACCAGCCGCAAGAAGAGTGAGTTCCGAAACCATGTGCTGCATTGATTTAGGGCAGTTTATGTTGCACACCATGCTTCTAGCGCGTGGTAACAAACCACAGTCGATAATACACAAGCCGGAGTTCTCTACGACGGAGTCCGCTGTGATAGAAAGTAAAGCATTGGGAGATGTTAAGCGCAAGACGTATTTGACTTTTGTTGTTCCTCGGTAAGTGCCTGCGCAAACGCGCTCTTAATTCCATAAACTTGGTCGTATACGCATAACTTACGCGTCGGTTCTTCACAAGCCAGTTTCGTGCTATATGTACATGTCCACAGCCCAAGAGGCCCAATGGTGTATTTCACGCAAAAATATTATGGTGTTTTACGTGCCAAAACCACGATCTGATTATGAGGCACGAAGTAGTGGGGGACTCCGGAAATTTGGACCACCTGGGATGTTTTACCGCGTACTCAAGTATGCGTAGACGAGTGTTTTCGCATTTCGCCCCCATCTAACAAACGCAAGCCCTCGGCATTACAGATCGCTTTGTGCGCTGATATCCGAGGCCTGTGCAAGAATTAGTTTCCGATCTTATACGCTTCGATAACTCGGGTGGAAGCGCTGTTCGGGCTTTCGCTATGCTGGGTAAAGAGGAAAATATTTCACGGCTACGTCATTGAAAAAGCCGGGCGCGAGTGGTTTCTGGAAATCCGGCTGTCTGTGCGTTGCGTCTCATATGAATGCTGTTGTTATGTCTGACTGCGTAGTATTTTAGCTGAAACTGCAAACTTATAATTTGTGACACCCGTTCTAGAAATAAAGAAATTTGCGTACCTGCGTTTTGACAAGTACAGCAAGTCCATGTCTTACGACCGATGCAGGGTTGTCGATGCGGAACGTCGCTATCGGCGAAATAGTTCGGCTGCAGGGGTCGGGCTGTTATCCTCTCAGGCCATGTCTTGGGGAAATCGATGGCTACCGGCTTGAAGTATAGTCTGCCGTGTGCTGCTGGGTGAAGAGCTTGTGACGAAGACTGTAGCAGCGCCTGCGCAACGTGAAAAAGCCATTCCGGTTGAATATAAATTAAAAGGAAGGTAAACGTTCAACGATCGCATGATCTGATTCACTTACCGTCAAATGTTTTCCACACGAAAAAATAAGAATGTGCAATTTAGCCATGATGAAATTCTACATGTGGCGTTCCGAATGAAATGGCACTTACAGATTGACGGCATATCCACACATGCACTAGTTCATCTTTTTCCGGTGACCGCTTTTCAGCCGCTACCAAACGTTGAACGTTATCGCTCGGTGGAGGACGCGCCTCCATATATCGGAAGTTTCTCGAATGGTATCAGCGGTTCTATTCGTTGTCTGTTGTCATGGCTCGTTCTGTGACCAGATTGTACGCGCGACCCAAATTCTGCAGTGCGTTATACAAGGCACGCAGGCACCAGCGATTATGCTCGCACGCTTAGCACATCCATCAGATTTGGACGATCGCCGACTGTGCTCACCGCTATCGTTGTACTTTGAGTGTCACTTTCTGTTGTGGGCTCAGATGCGTCCAATAAAGAGTTAGTTTCATGTGTCACAGTTTTCGTTCCGATGTTTTTCACCGTTACCAGAACGTCGCATCTGGTAGAAGCACTTTGCGCTCATGTACAGGGTGTACCTTTATGAAAGGCAACACGCGAGCGCATGGCCTGTGCTCTGCGGAGGTAAAGCGGAGGCAGCTTAGAGTACCATCAACAGGCAACAAAGGGAAGGATGGATGGATGGATGTTATGAGCGTCCCCTTTGGAACGGGGTGGCGGGTTGCGCCACCAAGCTCTTGCTACTATACTGCCTAATATTCTACCTAGGTTAAACAATGAAAAAATACAAAAAAACACTATGAACTTTCACGCCCAAATTTTCTGATCCCCAATTGCGAACTGTGCTTTTATACGTCTCCGTATTTTGTCGTTTCCCTACTTTTCTTCCACCAATCCTCCATTCGCCTCTTACTAATGTCTATTGCGGACATGTTTACTTTGCCACTGCTCCCTCTGAACCCAAGGGCTTCAAGGAGGCCAGTGGTGCCTAAATAGACCGCTGGGTAGACGTTTTCACATTCTAATAAAACATGCTCCGTAGTTTCCCTAGCTTTACCACAACAAGCACATGCTTCTTCTCCTTCTTATATCTCGCTTTATAGGTGCGCGTACTAAGGCATCCTGATCTCGCTTCGAAAAGTAATGAGCTTCCCTTTGAGTTATCATAAATGGTTTCTTTCCTGATTTCGTTTTTTCCTCTTAAGTAGTTACTCATGGCAGGTTACTTTTCCATTGGCGCCACCCATGAGATTAATTCAGCTTCTCTGACTTTCCGCTTGATCTTTGTTGTGTTGTCCACCCGACAGGCCGCATACTTGCTGGTAAGCTTCCTAGTTCTTTTCCTCCACTGTGAATCAATGTTTTTCCTGTGCAGATACCTAAACACTCTCCCAGCCCCTTTACTTTCTTCCATATTCTTCAGCCGCTCTTCCATATTCTTCAGTTCGCCTTCCAGTGGCGGGCCAATAAGGGTGCGCGACAGGCAGTCGGCGTCAGAATGCTTCCTCCCGGACTTACGCATCACGGTGATGTCAAATTTCTAGAGTCTGACAGATATTAGCCAGACGTTGCAAATCACTTTGTTTGTTAGCTAGCAACACAATGTCGTCCGCATAAAATAAACCTGGGAGTTGCTGCTCTATTACTGTACCCGCCTGTTTGTATGAGAGATTAAGCCCGATATTACTTCCTTCTAGCGCCCTCTCCATCCTCACCATGTACATCATAAACAACAGCGGGGATGAAGGGCGCCCCTGCCTCAGTCCCTTGTTGATACGAACTTTCTCCTCGCTCCTCATTCCTTCCCATTCAACCCAAACGGTATTTTCTAGGTAAATCTCTCTCAAAAGCTGTATGCAATTGTTACTTAAGCCTTCCCCTTCCAGGATATCCCACAAAATGTTGCGGTCCACGTTGTCGTAGGCTCCTGTAATGTCTAAAAAGGCTACATACAACGGTCTGCTTTCTGCTTGTGATATTTCAATACACTGAGTAAGAACAAACAAGTTATCATCCAAACGCCTACCTATTCTGAAGCCATTCTGAAGCTCTCCCAAAATGCCATTATTCTCTGTCCATACTTGAAGCTTTAATTTGATTGCCCGCATTGGTAGCCTGTGTAATGGTCAACGGTCTATACGAGTGAATTCTGTCTTTCCCCCCCTTTCCTTTATAAATCAAATTCATTCTGCTTTGTCGCCAACTGTCTGGTATTCGTCTATCTTTTAATGTTCTGTCCACTGCTTTCACCAGAGCTTCCTTACTTTTTGGTCCTAGTTCATTTATCAGCCTAATGGGAACCTCGTCGAGCCCTGTGGCTGTACGCTTAGGAATTTTCTCTTCCGCTTTCTTCCAGTTTAAGCGCATACGCTTGTAGCTCCATCTACTGGCGGCCAGAACAAGCAGAGACGGCTGATAGGCAAGCGGCTGTGGACTGCCTCCCACGCCTGGAGGATGCGCAATAGCCGGGTCCTGCAACGCAGCGTCTGCTGCTAGCAAACCGCACCTGGTATGCTAGCACCTTGGAAACATGGAAGGATCAACATATGCCCGCTAGGTATTAGGCACTCCCAGCGTATTTTAGTGCGTAAGCATTCTTTGGCGAGTACCGTACCAAGATGGGTCCGCCACGCGAAATTTGTAATGCCTTGTATCTGGCCAAAAATGGGTGATGTGCGGCGTTACGACATCGAATCGTTATAGAACTTATACTGTAAATGTAGATGACTGGTAGCTGTATCAGTGATGAGGAACAATTGAAAAAAGATTGATCAGAGAGTATAACCATACAGATACATAGGGTCCACAGAAAATCCATGGCGACGCCTATAGTATGGGTGGGCCAACTTGAAATTTCGGTGTAGGGCAACATAAATTTGGAAGTGGGCCAATATAAATTGGGGGTTGGACGAACTTGAATGTTGGAGGTGGGCCAACATGAAATTCGGGGTCGGCCAACTTGAAATTTGAGGATGGACCAACTTAAATTTGGTAGTCGGCGAAGTTGAAATATTAGGGTGGGCCAACTTGAAATTTGGGTGTAGGCCAACATAAATTTGGGGGTAGGCCAATTTAAGTTGCTCGGTGGGCCACCAGCTCAAAATTTGGGGGTGGGCCAACTTGAAATTTTGAGAAACCTGGAGGTGGGCCAACGTGACATTCGAGCGTGGGACAACTCAAGTTTGGAAGTGGGTCAAGCTGAAATTTGGGGGTGGGCCAATTGAAATTTGGGGTTTGGCTTATGCATGCTTTGACAACTCTAGTAGAGTTTCTGCGTACTTTTTTTTTGCAATACGGAGCCCTGGCTACATCCCCTCATAGCATGAATAAACGTCATCTGAGTCGAAGCGGTTTCGGAGAGATGTGCACTCAAGTGAAACGTAAGCTTAGGTGAAAAAGCGTAATTATTTTGTCACTCATATTCAGGCTTAGTTATTTATATATTGACGACGTTTGCTGAATTACATAATGAATTATTCTTAGTTAAAATTACCACGACGATGTTTATATATGTAATTGGTAATTAAGATTATTTCGAATTCCGTATAACTAATGTCAAAGTAACCTTATTCCTTGATTAGGCTCCGTTGATCTAAAGTTAGTAACTTTTGATTAGTCTAATATTTTAACATCAATTGATTTTGATTAGCCGCATTATTCCTAATTACCCTCTATTAATCGCCTTTAGACTTCACTAATTTTATCGTAACTAATTTTATTAGCCTTTTCAACCTTACTTACACTTATACCTCTCAGCACTCACTATATATTGTCAATATCATCAATCTCATTAGTCATACGTAGTTATAAGGCATTCTCATATACACTTCCATAGCACCTCAGGTGTATGAATGCATGCAATGCATCCTGTCGCGCGTTATAGACAGAAAACTGGTCGAACGGACTGACAGACGGACAAGGTTCCGAGGGAAGAAGGCCTAGAATGCTTACGCATTAACACGGGTACCCCAGGAGTGCCTAATAACAAACAGGCGTATATTGACGATTCCGCGTTTTCAGTGCACTTGCGTATACAACGCGGTTTGCTAGGAGCAGGCATTGAGGTGCAGGCCCCGCTCCTCGCCCAACAGACATACGAGGAGGGATGGGGGGATTCCAGCTGATTCCAGCAGGCACTTGCTTATCAACCACGACTGGTTATTCTGTCCGCCAGTAGATGACGCCACAAGCAGATGTGCTTCTGCTTGCTGCCACGTGCTGGCGCTCTAAGCAGCCTTCACAGAGCACGGGCCACGCGCTCACGTGTTCCCTTTCATAAAGGACCAGCCTGTGCAACAAAAGCAGCGCACAAGATGCACACAGTGAGATATAGAGAGGAAGAAAAAAACACCGCCTCAGGATTGTCGTATGTGGACATACCAGCAGAGCAGTGTGGGCCACCGTTGTCGCCTTTATAGCGCCGGCTACTACGCTGGTTTTTTGTGCCTTGTTGAACATTTTAATGCTTTTTTCAGGCACATATACACGATGTACACTAGCAGGTGTATATAGTGTCACTCTGTAGGATATACCAGATATCTAGGAACACGCTTTCTGAAGCGACGACAGTCCACACCAGCGACGTGGAGAGCCGCCTGTGTATTACCATAAAGGTGAGAATTTACGACCGCCATATCGAAAACCAGCCTCAAGAAGAGTGAGTTGCGAAACGATGTGGTACATTGCATTAGGGCTGTTTATCATGCATACCGTGCTTCTAGCGCGTGGTAACGAACCACAGGCGATAATGCACAAGCCGGAGTTCTCTACGACGGAGTCCGCTGTGACAGAAAGTAGAGCATCGGGAGATGTTAAGCCCGAAACCTGTTTCAGTTTTTGTTCCTCGTAAAGTGCCTGCGCAAACGCGCTCTTAATTCTGTAAACTTCTTCCTATACGCGTAACTTACGCATCGGTTCTTCACAAGCCAGTTTCGTGCTACATGTGCTTGCCTCTTGTACAAGTCCACAGCCCAAGAGGCCTACTCGTGTATTTCACGCAACATTATTATGGTGTTTTACGTGCCAAATCCACGATCTGATTATGAGTCATGAAGTAGTGGAGGACTCCGGAAATTTGGAGCACCTGGGATTTTTTAACGTGCACCCAAGTCTGCGTAGACGAGTGTTTTCGCATTTCGTTCCTCTACTAAACGCAAGCCCTCGGCATGACAGATCGCTTTGTGCGCTGATATCCAAGGCCAGTGCAAGTATCGAGAATCAGTTTCCGATCTGATACGCTTCAATAGCTCGGGTGGAAGCGCTGTTCGGGCTTTCGTTATGCTGGGCTTACGAGGAAATTATTTCACGGCTGCGTCACTGAAAAATCCGGGCGGTAGTAGTTTTGGGAACACCGGCTGCGTGTGCGTTGCGTGTCATATGAATGGTGTAGTTATGTCTAACTGCGTAGTATTTTAGCTGAAACTGCAAATTTCAAAATTTCAGGCACCTGTTCTAGAAACAAAAAGAAATGGGCATACCTGCGTTTTGATAGGTTCAGCAAGTCCACGTCTTAAGACTGATGCAAGGTTGTCGATGCGGAACGTCGCTATTGGCGAAATAGTTCAGCTGTAGGGGTCGGGCTGTGATCCTCCCTGGCCACGTCTTGGGGAAGTCGATGGCTACCGGCTTGAAGTAGAGTCTGCCGTTTGGCCGCTGGGTGAAGGATTTGCGATGAAGACTGTATCAGCGCCTGCGCGCCGTGAAAAAGTCATTCCTTGTGAATATAGATGAAAAAAAAATGCAAGCGTTCAACCACCGCAAGATCTGTTTCACTTACTTTCAAATGTTTTCCACACAAGAAAATAAGAATATGCGATTTAGCCATGGCTGAAACTGTACATGTGGTGTTCCGAATGAAATGGGACTTACATATTGACGGCATACAGACACATGCACTTGTTCATCTTTTTCCGGTGACCGCTTTTCAGCCGCTACCAAACGTTGAACGTTATCGCTCGGCGGAGGACGCGCCTCCATATATAGGAAGTTTCTGGAAGGTTATGGGTGGTTGTATTCGTTGTCTTTTGTTATAGCACGTTGTCTGACCAGATTGTACGCGCGATCCGAATTCTGCAGTGCGTTATACAAGGTACGCAGGCAACAGCGATTCTGCTGGCATGCTTAGCACACCCATCAGATTTCGACGATCGCCGACTGTGCTCACCGCTATGGTTTTACTTTTAATGTCACTTTCTGTTGTGGGGTCAGATCCGTTCAATAAAGAGTTTGTTTCATGATTCACAGTTTTAGCTCCTTAGTTCATCGTCACTAGAACGTGGCATCTGGTAGAGGCGCTTTGCGTTCATGTACCGGACGCCCCCGCAAAGCCGTGGGACGGGCGAGAACCTTTAAGAGAACGCCAGCGCCGCCCCACATCAAGCCAGCTGCAGGCTACAATATCTGTCCCCGGAGCAAGAACTTGTTCCTCAGATGAGCGATAAGTGCCACGACAGAAGCCACAATGGCAGCGTCAGTGGCACTTACACCGAACGTGTTGCAGCAGCCCAGTGAACCACCGACCTCCCGCGGATCTTCATTCGTAACCCGGAAAGCTGGCTGGAAACTTACGAAAGATCCGCGCGTTCAACAACAACTATAACGACAAGCTGCGTCATGTATAGTTCTCCAAAATTAAGCGGCATTCTCCTCCCTCTCTTACCTCTACTCCGCCCACGCCGCCATAAAGCGACGCAAAACCAGTCCTGAGACTTGACAGCTATTCGGCGGTCAACACTGGACTGCTGTTGCAATATTATGGCCGAGGCGTCAAAACGATCACTCACGGGTCTAGGAAAAGGCCACTGAACTGATGGTGTGAAACAGCTCGCTATTCTCTCAGCTAAGAGATGGCGGAATATTTTCGTCTCTCTCCTTATTTCGATCCTTGTTTCGAAATCTCAACGTGCTGCCGCTCACAAGGCCGCGCTGGTATTTTTTCAACGATCCATGTTTCACAGCCGTCCCCCGAAAATTCGAAATTTCAATCAAACCGTGCAATAACCGTTGAATCCATAAGAAATAATAATGTCGCCCGTTATCTAGTGTGGGTTTTATCCTTCATTGTAGAGCACTTTTCGTGCAAAATCGGCAACCGAAGAAAAGAGTAGCGAGAAATTGAAAAAATTAAGCTATCTATGGAGAGAGAGAGCCGAGGAAACAGCCAAACAGGAAATAAAAGCTAAAAATAACAAATTTACCCGCTGTTTGTGAAAATATTTATCCACGAAGTTTTTTTTATTTAAAAAGGAAGTGGAGAAAATGGCGCGCATGTGAAGACTTGTTCTATGTGTTTTGAATGAAACTTCTAAAGTTATCATTCGAGCCGCCTGATGAAGCCACTTCTCTGCTGTGTTTATGTGGATGTTTTTCTAACCTTCCGCGGTGTCATAGTGCGCCTAGAACCGCAGCGTCCAGCGCTCTACGTGGTTGTACGGGACTGGTGGCCACGCTTCATTAAGCAACTTCCCAAATAACGATACGAGTCGGTTTTGGCACCTAACTTGGTAGAGAAGTAAACTAGGTGCACAAATAACTGTGATTGATCAACGAATATATCGCTCTCGATAATTTTTCCAGAGCTAATTAGAAACACAGTACTAGAAATCCTCATTTTACGCTTTCTCTTGCTTAATTGTTCTCGGCTGTTTCGTTGCTGCGTTTCTTTCCTGCGCGAGCCAATTTGATGTGGTTCCTGGTTTGTCATGTAAAGGATAGGTGTATATCACCGGCGCACTTGTGAAATCCACCTTATTTCATTTCTCTTTAGTGGGAGTACGCGCCTTTATGTGAACAGTGGGATTTATGAATGTTTCTGATACTAAAAGTACACCCCCCTCATTTGCATAGAAATGTTACCTTGGGGATGCGCCTCCCTCCCTTTTGAAAAAAACAATCCGGGGTATGTGCCTCCTCGAAGCGAGGAATATGCAAAAAGGAGACCTGACGACGCGACGTGCATGACACTCTCTGCGATGTAAGGCTAATAACTACCGAGCTTGATGTTCTGGTTGATGGTCACAGCGTCACTACTTTAGTCTGTACAGGAGCCGACTGCTCTCCTGGCGCTGTACCCTTCCTTGGCCGACAAGTTGACGAAAGTCTTGAGTGCCTAGGAAGGCCATCAAATCTTTGCAGCTGGAGGACACTTAATAACGCTGACCGGAATCTGCATGGCAAGGGTTACAGTTGATGACCGGGCTTAGCCTGCGACCATCGTTGTCCTGCAACAATGCTCATAAGTCGTAATCCTCGGCATATATTTCCTGAGTCAACGTGGTGAAGTCATCGACCGAAAATCGATAACTTTGTAGACAAGCCATGCGATACCGCCACAGCGTTCTCACAGTAATCGCGCCCTAAGATTACTTGAAGACCCGAGTCAGTGTCGCGCGTCGCGCCTGCATCATGATTTTCGTTGCCAGTGAAGCAGCCGGAGGCATCATATCCATCGTCTAGAGCGACGAACAGCTGCTGGTCGAATGTCAAATTGGCGCTGCAAGCGGTATCGCAGAGTTAAGTATAGGAAAAGCAGAACTATTCGTGACGAACTTCAGCCACGAACATAAATACCTGAGGAATGCACGAATATGGCATACCAGGAAGAAGTTGCAGCAGTCAGCGATGCACTTGTTTCCGTTTCGATTTTGCCGAAGATATAACGACGGCGCCTGGCCTTGAACCACACTTTGATATTGATCCATCTTTTCCCTGTCATAAGCAAGAACAGCTCAATGGTATCTTCCTGCCATATGAGGATTGCTTTTCGTCGTCATCAAGGATCCGAGAAACAGCAGTTGCTAAGCATCGCATAATAACCGAAAAATGCGCTCCACTCCTCCGCCAGTGCCTTTACGCTGTTTTGACGCACAAACATGAATCTCGTGATGCCCAAATATGGGGACAAGGGTTCGTGTACTCAAAGGTTTTAACGGTTCTTTTAGGCGGAGCGTCCGAGAACCCAATTGAGGACAAAGCCGTCGGTTTTGAACACACACACAAATACTTTTAACGAAACTAGAAGCGTAAAAGAAATTATAGAAAGAAATAGAAAGAATAAACAAACTCTCAAACAGACATCACGGCGGTAAGACATATTTAGGGCTAGTGTGAAGCTAACTAGTGTGCGAGTACGGGATTGCCACAACGGCGTGGACGCATAACAGTCTCAATGCGGAGAGGCGGCGACAAGTTTGCGCAAGCAGTTGCGCTGGCCTCACCAAAGGTCGTGGTGTAAGTTGACTGACGGGCGACCGGAGTGAGCCAGCTCTGGCTTGGAGAGGTAAAGCAGGTGGCTTGGTGGCACGAGCAGACGGTGGCGGCGTTCTGGCCGGCAGCTGGCGTAGAACTCGGGCCCGTAGCCCGACTGGTCTCGTTCTGCCCACGGGCGCAGAAGCTCACCGGCCTTGAGCAGCTGGCGGCACGCTCGGGTAGACGGGCGACGCACAGGAACGGGCTGGCAGGAGGCCCTGGTCGGGAGAAGTTCTAGTGGCTCGGGTCCGGAACCCGACGGCCCGTCTTCAACTCCCGGTCCGGTGGTTGACCTCCTCCTGGCGTCGCTTCCTGGAACTCTCCCGGCGTCTCTTCTGCGTCTCCCCCCTTTTGCCAGCGCACCACGCTTTTTCTTCTCTCTTGCCGATTAGGGATTCTCCGACTGGCTGGCTGACGCCGCGTGGTCTTTCCTAATTGGTTGGCTTTTCTTCTTTTAGTTGCTTTTCTTGCGTCGCGCGTTCACATGCCGGACGCTCTTCGGCATTGTCGTTTTTCTCCTTCCAGCACGGAATTCGCCTCGGCGCGCGCACCCCTGTTCTGCTCCTGTCCGTCCCGACCACTGCACCATGTCGCGCACCTCACATAACAAATCTATATAAAACAACAAATTGACGAAAAGCTGCACGACAACATCATGCAGCTGTCGAAAAGCTCGTGGGCATCTCTTGTATTCTTGGCGAAGAAGGAGGATAGAATTCTGCATTTCTGCGTCGATTAGCGTAGCCTGAACAAAATCGCGAATGAGGTATACGCCCTCCCTGTGAGAGCTGGGCTCAAACATGACTAATGGATGCGAAACTTTCATTACCGAGAGGAACGAGGTAATTTGCATTTTCAGTGACCTTTAAAGAAAGAACGAGCGAGGTGAAGCGATGAGAAACACTAGTAAAACATGTAAGCACTACACACCTGAATAATAGAGCGAAAGTCCCATAGAATCAACTAGTAAGGTCTCAAAGAATTATGTAGTCGCAGGCCGCGATAAATAATGCTTGTGAATGTTCACCTGGTGGACGTCAATGTATTGTTGGCGGGTCGGTATATTCCGCTTCACGATTACGCCAGGTATGAGCGTGATATGGCCGGACGGGTCATGGAAGGCCTAGGAACGAACCGCTGGGTAGGCCTGGCATAGTCTAGTCCCGGACATCCAAGGGAAGGCCCAGGGCTAGAATTCGTACCAGTACAAGTGCAGGGCACCGTGGCCGGCTGAGGAATGGCCAGGTAAATGGAGTAACCAGGTAGCAGCTGGGCTTCGGCACGGGAGCACGACGAGCTCTTGCTGCCTGGCACTGCTCGCTTCTGATGATGATGATGATGATGATGATGATGATGTAGCCTCAATCCTGTGCTGTTCCTTGTGCTTCTCTCGGCATTTCTTTTTCCTTTTTCTCATTCTCCGCCTGTTAAATCGCTATTGGTCCAATTTCTTCGTTCGCTAATTTTCCGTCTCCTGTTTCTTTACCTTCCGTTCGCCACACGCAAACATCATTGCCTCTTGGTCGTCTTCGTTGTGCTCGCGTCGTTTCCGACAGGCGCCACACAGCACCCCGGACACCGCCTACCCGCATCTGAATACCTCGCACAAGATAACTCCCCTCTTCCCGCTTCTTTGTGAAAGATAAAAAACTCTCCTAAACGGGCGTGCGACCGAAAACACAAATATTTTTGCACAAAACAATACATGAACTAATTCTCGTAAATGTACACTGAGGCACAAATTATTTCACACGAGCAAGAAGTCAGTCCACAGCAGTCAACAAGCAAAAACAGTCTTCTATTATCCGTGCCAAGCTTAGCACCTGTGGTTACAACCAACTGTGATATTGCCTGGTCCCCCCTCCCCCCCCCCCCCCAAATTCTGAGTTAGCGTTGACAGGAAGACTTCAGGTGGATAACATTGAATAGTTCAGGCTGTGATTGGCGGCGCTGTGATTTCAGAATAGCGTCTAGCACGACTTCATGTCCTGTGCGGGAATACGTCACGTGATCTTGTAGGGACCGAAATAGTGTCGCAAAAGCTTCTCGCTAAGCATTAGTCGGCGCATTGGAGTCCAAACCCAAACACGGTCGCAGGACTGGCACTCGACGTAACGTTGTCGAAGGTTGTAGTGTCGGCTTTCGGCCCTCCGCTGGTCCTTGATCGGCAGGCGGGTGAGCTGTCGGGCTTCATCGACGCGGTGAAGGTAGGCGGCGACTTCCAGATACACTTCGTCGATGACGTGCGGCAGCATGGCGTGGAGAGTCGTGGTTGAGTTCCTGCCGCAAACCAGCTTGTACGGCGCGATCTGCGCTGTTTCTTGCACAGCCGTGTTGTGAGCAAAGGTTATGAACGGGACGGCGGCATTCCACATATTGTGTTCGATGTCGACATACATCGCTAACATGTCGGTGAGCGTTTTGTTCATTGTTCACACGTTCTTTAGGCCGTTCGTCTGCGCCTTGAAGGCAGTGGTACAGTGAACTTAGAATGTTCTAGTTCACTATAGCAGTGGTCCTCCTGTGGCTTGTCTGGCTGTATTGCAGAATGGCTTGGGTGAGGTCCGCTGTAAAGGCCGTTCTTCTGCTGGTGATGAAGGCTTCTGTGGCGCCATGTCGCAGCAGGATGTTCTCGACGAAAAATTTCGCTTCTTCCGCTACACTACTTTTGGGCAGGGCTTTCGTTTTGGCGTAGCGCGTAGAGTAGTCGGTGGCCACGAAGATATACTTGTTTACAGATATTGATGTCGGAAATGGTCCCAGCGAATTCACCACAATCTGCTAAATGTGTCGGCAAGGACGCTCGATCGGCTGTAGTAAACGTGATGGCCTTGTCGGTGGTGTTTTTCGTCGCTGGCTATCCCGGCTTGTCTTGAGGTAGCGGGTGACGTTAGTGGTCACGAGTGGCTAGTAGTACTTGTATTGTTGCGAGCGTGCGGGAAAACCCAGGGTGCCCGGCTGTCTGCTCGTCGTGCAAGACTTCTGGCCGCATTGCTGCTGGCACAAAGACAAGGTAGTTTGCACGGAGTGGGGAGAAGTTCTTTTTACGAGGACGTCATTGCGCAAGGAAAATGAAGACAAAACGAACCAAAGAACTCGGTGTCTCGGAGGGAGAAACGATCTACGCGAGCCAACCGTCGGGATCGGCACGCACAGCCGGGCCGCGACGCGCTATGAAGGTGGATGCGATGATGGGGCTGACGCTTCGATGGGATCGTACACTATCTCTCTTAAGAGCACCACGCAGACGCATGATTCCTCACCAGCAGCACGGCACACATCGCAGGGGACCTTTCCCAGCACACGCGCTACGGAGCAGCGATCTCGTCACAGGGGTCCCGGATCGGACGCCGCACCTAGGAATTGCGCTGTGAGCGGAAAGAGGAGCCGCGTCGCCTAAACATGAGGGTTCGAGTGACGCACGCTAGAAGTTGGAAGGGGAGAGAGCGAGAAAAGTTTTTTAACGCAACGGTATTTGGGCATTCTCGCACCGGTCCCCGCACGGCCCCAGTGCGCTCAAAGGACACGAAGGCGAGATGGATGGATGGATGTTATGAGCGTCCCCTTTGGAGCGGGGCGGTGGGTTGCGCCACCAAGCTCTTGCTAATATATTGCCTAATGCCCTACCTAGGTAACACACTAAAAAGAAAAAAAGAACGCTATGAACTACCCCACCCAAATTTTCTGATCCCCTATTTCGAACTGTGCATTTACGTCCCCGTTTTTGTCGTTTCCCTACTTTTCTTCCACTAATCCTCTAATCGCATCTTACTAATGCCTATTGTGGACATGTTTACTTTTCCACTGCTCTCGCTGAACCCAAGTGCTTCAAGGAGGCCAGTGGCGCCCAACTCGACCGCTGGGTAGACGTCTTCACATTTTAATAAAATATGCTCCATAGTCTCCCTAGCTTCACCGCAGCAAGCACCATGCTTCTTCTTCCGCCTTATATCTTGCTTTATAGGTACATGTTCTAACGCATCCCGATCTCGCTTCGAAAAGTAATGAACTTCTCTGAGTTAATCATAAATTGTTTCTTTCCTGATTTCATTTTTTCCTCTTAAGTAGTTACTCATGGCAAGTGTCTTTTCCATTGGCGCTGCCTATGAGATTATTTCAGCCTCTCTTACTTACCGCTTGACCTTCTTTGTGGCTGTGTTGCCCACCCTACAGGCCGCATACTTGCTGGTAAGCTTCCTAGTTCTTTTCCTCCACTGTGAATCAATGTTTTTCCTGTACAGATACCTGAACACTTTCCCAGCCGATTTCTTTCTTCCATATTCCTTAGCCGTGCTTCACACTCAATTTTACTGCGAGCTTCCCTAACTTCAAAACTAGTGCAGCCCATATCACCCTGCACAGCTTCAGCTTCAACACAGCTTCAGAAGCGGGCGAGTGGCGCGTCACCTGTCCGGGCAGCGCAGTACATTGTGAGGAGGGGATCTTCTGCGTTTGCTGCAAGATGGCTCTGCGTGTGCGCCAAGCGCAAAAGAAATGTAGCGGAAACGTACTTCGCTACTCGTTTAACTGCGACTTCTGTAATTTATATTCGCATATTTACTGAAATACAGCGCAGTATAACTTTCTACGGCGCGTTTCTAAGGCAACACCGCTTTGACTAGAGGCGCTTTTTTGCCGCTTCGAAACATCGAACTCATGGCTGAGTCACTTCCTCTTCAGCCACCGAGGTGTGCGGACGCGGAATGTCGGGCTCTTCACGAGCGGTCTCAGTGGCCCACCCGGAGCGCGGTAACAGGATGGTAGCAGAAGACGAGAAGGATTTGCAGATTATTTTGCCGCATTTGCCAACAGGACGCGTCATTTTGAACCCATTGTTCTTGCACGGAGATGTACGAGCACGGCCCTTCAGGGTCGAAGATTTCCGGGACGCTTTGCACAAGGAACGGCTGCTCCCTGACGTTGTGGCTTTGGGTGCCTACCAGATCAACCATGTGTGGGCGGTGACATTAAACAGCCCAAAGGCGACGAAGCAGTTGGCTGGATTTAAAGAACTTCAGGTCAAAGGGTGACGCTGTCTCGTCATCGACCCGCAGGAGCAGCAGGTGAGGCTTCGGCTTCATTGGTTGCTACACAGCGTTGCGGACGACGACGTGCGTACGGTGTTGGCGGCGTTTGGCAAAGTGACCGAGGTTACTCGGGAACGCTGGCGTGCGGAAGGAGTGAACGAGAAAGGATCGACTTCTCGGACTGTGCTCCTGAAGCTCAAGAGTGGTCTCAAGGTTGACGACCCGCCATACCAGATTCGCGTCGCCGGTGAACTAGCGCTGTTGGTTGCACCAGGTCGGCCTATGCAGTGTTTGCGCTGCCATGGTTCGGGACATGTGCGTCGCGAGTGCAAGATGCCACGTTGCTCACATTGCCGGCGTGTCGGTCACGTTGACGCCGAGTGCGTTCGTTCCTACACCGCAGTGACCGCAACGCCGGTGAGGAGGATTCAACGGTGGACATTATGGACGTGACCGAGGTGGAGGACGCAGCGAAAGCTAGCGGGGATGTGAGCACAGCTGGGCCGCATTGCGATGCAACTCCAGCAAGTGAAGGTCGATCAGAGGCAGTACACAGCCCGCCGGACTCTGCGGCAAAAATGGCTGAGGGAAGAGACGACTCTGCTAAAGAAGTAAGTTCTCAAGTAGCCGAAACTCCCACAAACGAAGTGTCTAAAAGGGTGGTGGTGAAAAGCGTCCCTCGTAGTTCAAGTGTCGACATGAACGCTTTCGGTGAGTCATCGAATGCCAGGGGCGTCACGGGGAGTACTGGCATCAGCTCGGCAGTTAAAAGACCCCTGGAAGACGCCATAAGCCAAGGAGACAAGGTTGGCGCGCCTGGGGGCATGGCGGATAGAAAAGTTGACGACAAGCCACTTTCGCAAAGTAGTAAGACCATCTCACCGGGCGGTCCCGGAGGCGTCTAGCATTGAGCTAGACGCGCAATGTAAGCGCCCTGCTCCGGGCCTACCGTTTCCAGAAATCAACGATGGCTTCTCAAACGTCACTTGCAATCGCCACTTTAAACGTTCGAGGTCTCGCCTCTAGGAAAAAAACAAAATCAACTGTACCGGTTGTTAGTGGAAGAAGGATCTGGACGTTTTGGCTGTGCAGGAGACCAAAGTGGAAGGAGAAGAGGAGACTGCGAACATGCTGGGGGGGGGGGGGGGGTTCACTGCACGGTACTACGCCGTTGTGAGCCACGCTATCGGCAGTTCCGCTGGGTGCGTCCTCCTTGTTCGAAGGAATCCAGGACTGTCAGAGCAAAACGTTTCTCCGTGTTCTTGCTGTAGATTTGTGCTGTGTAATTTCACATATAGTGATATTGCATGATGTGTTATGTGTGTTTATGCTCCAAGTGTGGCGCAGGAAGGCGTTAATTTCTTTTCTCACCTAAGACAGTATCTATGCATCGATAAGCAGCTTGTTTTGGTTGGGGATTTTAATTGCGTTTTGAACTCAAATGATAGGTCAACTGGAAGAATGGTTAGAGACAAAAGCAGTGATGTGTTGCCACAAATGATTGCAGATCATGAGCTAGAGGATATTGCAGAGTGCCTGAAGGGCTGCCGAGCTGTGAAGTACAATCATTTTCAGGGCAACAGCCATGCCCGCTTGGACCGACTGTACCTGTCAGTGGATACGATCCCAAAGTGTCACAGTTATGGTGTTTCGCCAATTTATTTTACAGATCACTGCCTTGTAAAATGTCAAATAGGATCAAGGAAAGAGAGCAAAAGCTTTTCATGGGAGCAACGGAAATTGAATTCCAATTTATAAAGGTAAAATCTTTCAATGAAGCTGTGATTCATGCAATTAAGAATATCCATGAAGATAGTGGGGACAGAATAGGAGAGCAGTGGGAAATTTTTAAGCAACAGATAAAAATTAAAGCGATAGAAAGATCCAGCATTTTATTGTTTGAAGCCAAACAGAAAGAGAAAGAGCGCAAGATGATTTTTGAAAAGCTGACAGCGCTTGAATGCGAAACGCCAAGTGTGTATGCCGAAGATCTGCGTAGTATCAAACAGAAACTGGAGCTTTATGATGAGAACCATTATCGCGGAGCGCAAGTGAGAGCAAGGGTAGAAGCGATGGCTATAGATGAATGTCCAACAAAACGCGCACTTGGACTCGAAAAAAGTCGCGCCCGGCGGAACTATATAGATGTTATTGAAGATAACGGGATAGTAATGACATACAATGACAGCATAGGACGTGCTTTTGCTCGGCATTACGAAGCGCTTTTTGCTTCTAGACCTGTGAATGCAGAGAAGTTTAAAGAATTTCTTGAGAGAATGCCACGACTGCAAGATGACACCTGAACAAAGATGGAATCACCCATATCACAAACGGAAGTAGAAAATGCTATAGATAACCGGAATCTCGGCAAGTCGCCAGGGCCTGACGGTCTGAGCGCTTCGGTTTACAAGACGTTTAAAAAAGAATTGTCTCATCTGCTTACAGTTTTTTTTAATAAGGCTCACGAACTAAATGTCCTGCCCCGGTCTTTTGGGGAAGCACATACTGAATTAATACCAAAGACAGAAGAGACAGACAAGTTAAGATTGGTTTCCTCATACAGGCCTATATCTTTAACTAATTGTGATTATAAAATTTTGATGAAAGTGCTAGGAAGGCGACTACAGAAAGTAATTAAGGAGTTGGTTGGTTCTCACCAACCATGTGGAATTATGGGGCGTTCGATTGTGACTAATATACATAATATGCGGTGCGTGATGAAGTGCTGCGACGTTATGCAAGCAGGGGTAGCAATTCTACAGATCGATCTTGAGAAAGCGTTCGATTGTGTACCTCATGATATTTTGCTTCACATCCTAGACTACATTAATGTCGGATCCATCATTAGAGATGGGGTAGCTTTGGCGTACCGGAACTGCACTACGCGAGTCATTGTTAACAAGTCGGTGGGGGCCCCCATTACCCTAAAGCGTTCTGTACGCCAGGGCTGCCTCCCGAGTCCCCTTCTGTTCAATATATACATAGAAACAATGTGCCTAGCGATCATTGAAAGCAGCAACATTCACGACTTCAGATTAAATGCATCGGAAGTTAAAATTCTGGCATATGCGGATGACGTCGCAGTTTGTTGTACAGATAAAGAGAGTGTAGCTGCAGCTATTTCTGTAGTGAAGGGTTTCGGCAAGGTGACTGGAAGCATGGTAAACTGGGGAAAGTGCCTTGGCTCCTGGTAAGGAGACTGGTTTCCACCCCGGTCACTTTCGCCAACGCGAAGTGGCTGACGACACCCGGTAAATACCTAGGCGTCCCGCTGGAATATGATAAAAATAACGATGAGACGATGAGTATTGGCAAGATCAAACAAGAGAAACACAGATAAAAGTGAACAAGTGGAAAGGTGGACATCTGCCAGTTAAGTTTTTTGATTGTGTTCTTTTCTCCTTGAAGTCGACCAAAGTCTCTTCAAGGTGTTTATCGGCGTTGATGAAGCAGGAGGCAGGTTGGAGGTAACAAAACTTGAAGATATATTGCAACGGAAATATTTACACAGTCAAATACAGAGTTAGCAAAAGAACACTGATGCAAAACACACAAGTAAACAGCGCCTTACTCTTCTACTTTCTCTTAAGTTAGAGCCTAGGACAACTGTCACTACATACGACCAACCGAGTCTCACTGTTCTACCACTAAGTGGTTACGGCCCAGACTAGCGTTGCATCGTACGGAGTCTTACTGTTCTATCAGGTTTAGTGATTACAGCCTAGACTGAGGAACCAGCACCTCGTCTCGGTTGTTATAGGGGAAAGAGACAAAGAAAAAGGGCGGTAGGGTCGTTAGCCCATCCCACGGAAGCAATTGCCAATGAGAGTTGACAGTTTCTTAAGCCACAACCCAAAGGGATGGGCTTACTCTCATAAGTGAATCTATTGCAAAACCACCCTGTTTTCCCTCTTCCCACATCTTCCTCTCCCCCTCCTATTTCCACGTGGTCAGTGACGGCCTCGTCAAACACGCCAGGCATGCATGATTTATTGAGGCCATCTCGCACCTCAGCGGCGTTTCTAGCCAGCAAGGGGGGCTCGGGCGCTGGTGTCCCAACACCGCGTACCGTAGTCCCCCTCAAGGTTTTTCCTGGTAGAAAACTAATTACCGCTGGCGGCATCCGGACTCGGGTGCTCTTCAAACGACGCCGCGCCCCTCTCTACGGCGCGCACTGCATGTTGCAACACGACACAAAGCGGGCTCTCCCCAGTGCTCAAAACAAGATGCACGTGGCTGCCGTCCGAATGCGAGGGGCGCGAACCCCCCGCTCCGTACGCGCCAGACGTGGTCAACATTGCTAGCAGCTGCGTCTCCAATTAGCAGGGGACTCAAGAGCCGGCGCCACAACGTCGCGTATACAACCGTCCCGCTCGAGCTTTGTCCGCGTGGCCCTATTATGACCATCGGCGGAATGTCAACAAAGCCCGCGCAAAAGCATTTGCTCCGAATCCGTTTTGCGCCTCTGCACCGCGCCCCCCGCGGCGGCGCGCGCCTCGGCTCGTTACCGACACCACGCGGGCCGTCCGACCCCTCACAAACAGAATCGTTTGCCGCCCGAGGCGCTGGGGGGTGGACGCTTCTCCATTCACAAAACGCACGTGCAACTAGCGGCACTTCAAAAGTATATACAAAACAATCATGCAGCCCTACGCCGTCCCTTCTTCCTGTTCGAGAGATGAGCGGCCTAACACGTTCCCCCTAAAGAGTATACTGGGCTGATTTTCGCTCAGTGATACGATAAATCACTGCCGCGATTACGTAATGAACATTCTAACCACACCCTAGCCTAATTACATCACAAGAACAAACACTTTCAAGTAACAAAGCAAGAAGAGAGTAAAAAGAAATACACAATACATGTCATCAAACTATTAAGCACACGATTGCAGTTCCAAACTGTAAGAGCACTCTAGTGTCTCTGGGTCTTGAATCGGCACTCACAAAGTCCGCAATATACAGCGCCAAGTGAGCAGGAACATTCACGCCCATCCAGTTGGCATGGCACTATAGTATTACGCTGGCTTCCATGAGCTGTTGTGAAGCCTGGGCAAAGCATCCGCGTTACCATTACTGACACCCTTCCGATGTCGCACTGACACGTGATATCGCTGTAAAGCCAGCGCCCATCTTGTCAATTTTGCCCCGTGTGGAGTCGAAGTTGTAAGGTACGACAATGGATTGTGGTCGGAAACAACGTTTATCTCGGCACCAAAAAGCCAGTAGTCAAACTTCTTTAAGGCCCATATAATAGCAAACGCTTCCCTCTCAATTGTCGACCATTGCGTCTGAGTCGGCGTGAAGCGGTGGTTGGCAAAGGCAATAGGCCTCTCCTTTCCCTCGGCTGTCATTTGCGCCAAACAAGCGCCCGCCGCCGTAGCTGACGCGTCTGTGAAAAGCCAGTAGGGCTCAGATGGGTCTGGAGTGCTGAGCGCCACGGCCTCGCACAGGGACTGTTTCAGTGTCTTAAACGCCGTCTGAGCTTCCTCTGACCAGGGTATGCTATTGGGTACCCCCTTCTTTGTTAACCGCGTGAGCGGGCTCGCCACCTCTGCACATTCTCGGACGCACTCGCGATAGTAGCCGCACAGTCCTAGCAGGCTGCGTAGCTCCTTTTTAGTGCGTGGTGTCGCCACATTCTTAATTGCAGCTATTTTCTCTTCGTGTTCTGGGGTTGAGAATCTTGGTGCGCAACCTAATTTCTCGAGCATCGACTGTGTGAGCTGTGATTTGAAATTAGTGCCCTGGTCGGAACAGATCATTTCCGGAACGCCAGTGCGACTGAAAATTTCAATCAACGCGTCGCAAGTCGCCTTAGCTGTCAAAGAACGCAGTGGGACAACCTCTGGCCACCCTGTGCAAATGTTCACCAAGCATAGCGCGTACCTATGACCTTTCGCTGACGGTCTGTCTAAGGGTCCAATGATGTCTGCATTGACAATTTGAAAAGGGTGATTTGGCCTAGTGGGAGGAGTTATAGATACTCTGTCCGTGCGACGCCTGTCAGAGCGAATTTGACAATCATGGCATGAACGACAATGCTCTAATACCTCCTTCTCCATGCCAGGCCAAAAAAAATTATACCTAATGCGCGTTTTAGTTTTCTTCGGGCCTAGGTGCCCTCCGCATAGTGACTCGTGAGCCAAATGCATCACCTCACTGCGCTTGTCTTTCGGAACAACTAGTTGTCTCACTCGGGTGCCTACTATTGAGTCCCAGTGGTATAAGAGTCCATCAGAGACGAACATGCCGGATTTCCCACTCCGAGCATCTTCCCAACCTTTCTTTAAGGTAGCGTCAGCTAGCTGCAATCTGCGGAACTCTTCTCTCTGGCTTATTGACGCATCCCTCTCTTCATCAATTAGCTCAACTTCTCCAGAAACACCTTCCTCCTCCAAAGTAACATTGCAGGCTACTGC
This sequence comes from Dermacentor albipictus, assembly GCF_038994185.2. Taxonomy (NCBI): domain Eukaryota; kingdom Metazoa; phylum Arthropoda; class Arachnida; order Ixodida; family Ixodidae; genus Dermacentor; species Dermacentor albipictus. The sequence continues at coordinate 98,348,446 of NC_091829.1, read as the reverse complement.
CTCGGCTTTCTCATTTGATCGCTCTATCCTCTGAGCAGGCTCGGCCGGTGCTACAATGGATTCCAGAGAGCTGCTGGCCTTGAATAAATGTTCCCAATCTTCCTTGGTCAACAAACAATCTGTGCCCTCGACGAGCTCATTAGTCAACGCGCAGAGTAGGTCAATGTTCTGGGGCTCCGCCGCCATTTGCGGGCTATTTAACTTTACCGGCAACGTTGCTAGCTTTGCCTCGATAGTTTTACCAAATGCAGACACCAATCTTATTGTGCCTGATGGCTCCACGATACTTTTCGGAAGGAGACTCTCGCGTATGACAGTTATTTCACTTCCCGTATCTAGAATCGCATCTGTGGATACGTTTCCGCATGAGATAGGGATCAACTGCAGGTTAGTCATGCCTTCGCCTTTGTGTTTCAAGGCCTCTACCTTTGCAGTGAGGACTCCATTCGGTATCTCACTTCCCGTCTCGTGGGCTATCGACACCCTTTGTGCCCTCTGCCTTGGCTCGATAGCCTTCTTTGGCTGATTTTCCTTGTCACTAGACATCGGGCAATCCTTAGCGAAATGGCCTGAGCTGTGACATACGTGGCACCTGAGGGCGCTTTTCGCTACGCGCGTCTGCTTTTGCCCCATCTCTGCCACTGATGACTTTGAGGCGTATCCTTTGCCTTTCGCTTGTTCCAAAGTTTGCAGTACTTTGGCAATCTCAGGTGGCTTAAGCCATTCCTCGCCTTCTCGTAGCCTCACGTACTCAAGACCCTCTATACTAAGGCCCGCTTTTATACGATCCGCTACCATGAGTTCTGCCATCACTTCTACAGTGTCGGCTCCTCTTACTTGAAGGTAGTAGGAAAAATACGTTTTCACTCGCGACGCGAACTGTGACCACGTTTCCTCCTTCCGCTTCACTGCTCTCTCAAACCTTTGCAGATACTCTGCCGGAGAAAGCTTCAGTTCCATCAACACTGCCTGTTTAACTGACTCGTAATCTGTACTCTCTTCCTGGTTGAGGTTACGCAGTAGGTAGCGAACGCGCTCAGTTAGAGCTGGCATGACTAAATGCACGCGACTCTCATACGGTACCCCGTAAGTAGCAAAAAGTCTTTCTACCTCCTCGAACCATAAGGGTACATCCGCGTCACACGGCAGGCGGAACCCTTTCAGCACTTTTGCGCATTGCCCGACGGAGTCGAAGCCCATTCGCCTCCGATCGCCCCGCTCCGACTCAGCGCTGGACGACGTGCCATTGAGACGTTCAGCATTCGTCCTTGCCTGCAACAGCCTTTCGTACTCGATCTGAAGTTGTATACAGGTAGTCTGAGCATTGAGCCTTTGAATTTCAAGCTCAAGCGTTCTTGTATCATTCGGAATTTGCAGAGGCTGAGATGCCTGCTGCGAAAATTCCTGGCTCTGACTGGGTTCTCTCATTTCATTTGACTTATCGGAATTTAGCCTATCGTCATTTGATAACTCCCGATTCCGATCCACTTCCGCCACCGTCGCACCCTCAACTCCATTAGACTCCATTGTCTCTGCGCCCCCGCGTGTCCTCACCATTTGCTCTACACATCAACTGCCATGCCAACTTGAGAAAGACGCAAGAAATCCTGCTCACCCTTTGCTGAATGCACTGTCGTTTTCGGATCTCCTCCACGGTGCCGGGCTTGGCTGCTGTGGGATCTTCTCAAAGGTGCAGGAGGTGCTCGTTGGATGACTTGATCCCTTCACCACTGGTCCAGGATTCGATGTTGTAGAGTTCGCCGATCCTGTCGGCTGCGCCAGTTAAGTTTTTTGATTGTGTTCTTTTCTCCTTGAAGTCGACCAAAGTCTCTTCAAGGTGTTTATCGGCGTTGATGAAGCAGGAGGCAGGTTGGAGGTAACAAAACTTGAAGATATATTGCAACGGAAATATTTACACAGTCAAATACAGAGTTAGCAAAAGAACACTGATGCAAAACACACAAGTAAACAGCGCCTTACTCTTCTACTTTCTCTTAAGTTAGAGCCTAGGACAACTGTCACTACATACGACCAACCGAGTCTCACTGTTCTACCACTAAGTGGTTACGGCCCAGACTAGCGTTGCATCGTACGGAGTCTTACTGTTCTATCAGGTTTAGTGATTACAGCCTAGACTGAGGAACCAGCACCTCGTCTCGGTTGTTATAGGGGAAAGAGACAAAGAAAAAGGGCGGTAGGGTCGTTAGCCCATCCCACGGAAGCAATTGCCAATGAGAGTTGACAGTTTCTTAAGCCACAACCCAAAGGGATGGGCTTACTCTCATAAGTGAATCTATTGCAAAACCACCCTGTTTTCCCTCTTCCCACATCTTCCTCTCCCCCTCCTATTTCCACGTGGTCAGTGACGGCCTCGTCAAACACGCCAGGCATGCATGATTTATTGAGGCCATCTCGCACCTCAGCGGCGTTTCTAGCCAGCAAGGGGGGCTCGGGCGCTGGTGTCCCAACACCGCGTACCGTAGTCCCCCTCAAGGTTTTTCCTGGTAGAAAACTAATTACCGCTGGCGGCATCCGGACTCGGGTGCTCTTCAAACGACGCCGCGCCCCTCTCTACGGCGCGCACTGCATGTTGCAACACGACACAAAGCGGGCTCTCCCCAGTGCTCAAAACAAGATGCACGTGGCTGCCGTCCGAATGCGAGGGGCGCGAACCCCCCGCTCCGTACGCGCCAGACGTGGTCAACATTGCGAGCAGCTGCGTCTCCAATTAGCAGGGGACTCAAGAGCCGGCGCCACAACGTCGCGTATACAACCGTCCCGCTCGAGCTTTGTCCGCGTGGCCCTATTATGACCATCGGCGGAATGTCAACAAAGCCCGCGCAAAAGCATTTGCTCCGAATCCGTTTTGCGCCTCTGCACCGCGCCCCCCGCGGCGGCGCGCGCCTCGGCTCGTTACCGACACCACGCGGGCCGTCCGACCCCTCACAAACAGAATCGTTTGCCGCCCGAGGCGCTGGGGGGTGGACGCTTCTCCATTCACAAAACGCACGTGCAACTAGCGGCACTTCAAAAGTATATACAAAACAATCATGCAGCCCTACGCCGTCCCTTCTTCCTGTTCGAGAGATGAGCGGCCTAACACTGCCAATGTTTGCAAGAACTACAGTTTGCAATCTATTTTTTTGTCGCAAAAATATGGTGTGTAATGCAGGTATTGCATTGTTCAAGGGTAAATATACAGAAGTTGCACCGAGTATTCGCAGTATTTGTGTGGGCTTCGAATTGGGAACGATGCAGTCGAACGAATTTGTTCAGGCGAGTTAAAGACGGGGGTTTGGAAATGATGCACCTTTTTATACGTAAACCGGTTTTTATTTTTCCGCGGCTTAAACGATCCTTTCTTGCGCACGGTGTGCCAAGTGAGGCTAAGGAGCGCGTTACCTGGTTATGTAGTCTGTACAGACAATATGAGTGGTCCTCTTTGTGGATTTCCTAAAGAAGTAATTTTAAGTGTAAGGTTTTTTTCCGTTAGATTTTCAGATGAGTACTTTTTTTTAGTGAAACGTAAAACATTGTACAAAGATGTATGCGATGTAGTTCTCCCTGTGCCAATGTACAGGGCCATATACAGTGGAGGCCAGGGGCAAGACGTGCTTAATCGGGTGAAAAGAATGCAAGTAACGCCAGAGACCAACTCTTTTTTTGTTAAGCTTCACACGGGTACGTTCAATGTCAAAACCTTTTTAGAAGATCGTGGGCTTTTCTTACCCTGGGGCTGGCATTGCTTGATCTGTGAGAAACCAGAAGCTATAGATCATGTACTTCTAGATTGTTGGGTGGGTGTCTTCTTTTGGGATGTCCTTCAGAGGACTATCAAAAAGGACTTTCCTTTAGATCTACAGGGTATTAGATATTTATCTATAGAAAACGATGATGGACTGCCGCTTGCCCTTATTATGCTAGTTGGCCATCCCTGTCTATGGCGCGCCCGTATGGCAGGGTATCGCTGCGATCCGGATGCTCGGCGTGCACGAATGCTTTTCGATAATGCATATCGAGATTTGTGGAAATTCAGAAAGCACAAGATTGTGTACCTGCGTGGCTGTCAAGGGTGGAACCCTTGACCGCACTCAAAGGATTCTAAAATAGTCGGCCCTGTAAGGCTGACACTTGGTGCTGAAAACTTGCTAATTTATCTTGTTTTCTCAAATATCATTTGTTGTTTGATATAGAAGTACAACACAGGCAATAAATAAAAAAACAAAAAACTCATGGCTGAGTGGTAGCGTCTACGTCTCACACTGCAGAGACCCTGGTTCGATTCCCACCCAGCCCACCTTGCAAGTTACTTTTATTTATGAATTGTCTTCCGCCATTTTTTGCTCACGGCCAAAGCCGCCGACGCCGATGACACCGGCTTTTCTGCGACACGAGCTCCTTAACGCGGTCGCGTTAATACACGGCGAAATATCCTAAGGGCAACGTCGGTATATCCTTGTAAGTGCTCCACAAGGCTTCATAACTCTGCATTTGCTCGTTGCTGTTGGGCGGTGTTGTCTGCAATTGTTGTTCCTAGAAAGGCGTCGTTGTCGAGTTCGCCTTGCAGTGGCGTGCCAATAAAGGTGCGCGACAGGCAGTGGCCGTCAGAATACTTCCTCCCGGGCTTACGCATCACGGTGATGTCAAATTTCTAGAGTCTGAGGCTCCATCGCGCTAGTTGACTTCATGGATCCTTTAAGATTACTAGTCAACGCAAGCGAGCTGGTCGCTTACCAGTTTTAAGCGCCTGCAGTATATGGAAGGCCGAAATTTCACCATAACCCAAATGATCGCAAGACACTTTTTCTCCGTCGTAGAATAATTCGCATGCGCTTTTGACAGTGACCGGCTAGCGTAAGCTATTATGCTTTCAACTCCGTCCTTTCTATAAGCTAGCACGGCACCGAGGCCTACGCTGCTTGCGTCGGTGTTCATTTCCGTCTCGGTGTCTTCGTTCAAGTTTGAAAGCACCGGTGGTGAGTGCAGCCGTCGTTGCAGCTCCTAAAAGGCGTCGTCTTGCAAAACTGAAAACACACGCGCATCTCCATCGACAGCTCCATTCAGTCTTCCGGATAAGGGCTGACGCAGCGGCCCCCGCCTTGGCCAGTGTATGGTCGGTTCTGCGTTGACAGGTAGCGGCGTGGGGACGGCGAACGGGATTTGCATCGAGGGCTCCACTGGGTTACGGCGAGCTAGTGGTCCATATCGTGAGGGCGTTCACCTTGCTGAGGGAGTGGCGCGTAGGCGGCGGACCCTCGTAGTCCCATTTCACGGTATGGGCACCAGCGATAAACGTGACCGGCTTGTCCGCAGTGATAGCAGAGCGGACGGTGGTCGGGGGCGCCCCAAGCGTCGGTCTTTCTTGGGATGCTGCACGGGGCCACTGTCGGGCTTTCTGGCAGCGGTGGCGGTGGAAGACGGAACTGTGGCGCTGCAGCGCACTTGCGCAGGCGCGAAGGGGTACGATGGCGGCGGGTGACGGTGCCTTATGTCATAGCGTCTGGCTGGAGTAGCGGTGATTGCGGCTGCATCTGAAGAAATTGCAAGTGATCGCTTCAGTTCCTTCTGGGCTCCAAGGCGACCGAGGCCATCTGTAGTTGGGGCAAACCGAAGATCTTTCGCAGTTCTTCACGCGTAATGGTCCTGATGATCTCTTGGAGGTCATCGGAGCCCAGTCCTTGGATGGCGCCCTGCGGCGTCGTGACCACGTGGCGGTTATATTGTGTAGCGCTTATTCACAAGGTTTTCTCAGTCGTCGTTGCCTATCTCAAGAACTCAGCTATGGCCTTCGGCGGGTTGCGGATCAGTTCGGCGAAAATTTCTTCCTGGACGCCCCGCACCAAGAAGCGGACTTTTTTTTTTTCTCCTGCGATATTTCATGAACATCGTGCCAGAAAGCACGGGTCATCTCTTCCGTGAAGATCGCGATGGTCTCATTGAGCAGCTGCGCTCGGCTTTCTAGTTGAGTTTGGGTTCGCTGTTTGCCCACGACGCTTGTGGATGTCTGCAGGAAGCCGCTGCACAACTGGTGCTACTTTGTTAAGATGGTTTCTGGATTCTGGAGGCACGTCCTGGCGGCGTCTTACAATGCGAAAAAGACATGGCGCAGCTTGTCGTTGTTCTTTTAATTGGTAAATTTCATACCAGTCACGCCAGTTTTCCGGGTCCTGGTATGTTTATCCGTGGAACGTCGGTGTTTCCCTGGGCTGCTGCAGCACGATTGGTGCTGGCAACACAGGGGCTGCCCTTGTAGCTGCTGTCATGGCCGTGCACTTCCTCGTATTTTCAAGTAGAAATCCGTACTGGGGTTGCAGTCGCTGCAGCCTTCGGCCACATCTCTGGTACATGGTAACGTTGGCGTTGTCCTCGGGTGTCGGGCTTGGATCGCGGCTTCGCGGTGGCGTTCGTTACATGAATGCATGGGCACCTCCTGTAGGTGATGAAACATGGCTGCAAAACTCTTAATAGTCTAAGTTTTATTGGGCGAACCTGTACCCAAAAAGGAAGTTACGCTCAAAGCACGATAGCTGCAAACACAGGCCGTTATCGTCGAAAAATTGATCTGCCGCTGAAAGGCTATGTGCCGTGTGAGGCAATGCCAGTACTAACCTACTCGGAGGTTTTGAACAATGGCGCATAAAAACGCCTCAAGCTAGCACGTCTCACTGTGTGTTCTGTGTATTACGACGGCAAACAGCAGTAGCACACACAAGGTAACAGTGACCATCAACTCACCACTCTCGCATTGTCCTAAACGCTGAATAAATGAAACATTCGGCGTGAATATCACCGCTAGTTATCGTCAGTCAAAGCGAACAGCACAGAACGCTTGGCTTACGTCGAGTTCCACAGTGCGTCAGATCCGCATAATTTTTTCCCATTAATTTTCTCCCTAGCGCTTGCACAGACGCGTATCAGGTTCAGAATGACATTCTGAACTCGACAAAATTGCGGCTGCATGCCGCTTCTGTTGGAAGTTTCGCGAGGTCCTTTGCGTCCTTGTTTTGAATGTCTTACGCTATGGATGTATCTATAGGAGCATAGTGCAACTGGCCAAACACAGTTGCTAGAAAGCATTTTTTCTGCCTAGGAGGTATGGTAGCTTCCGTTATTACTTACACCGCATATGCAGCACAGGGGAACTGGCATGGAAGCTTTGATGCATAGCGCCGACTATACAGCCATTGAACAGCTAGCACTCGGAAGACCCAACTGTGTAAATGGCTAATGACGCCTTGTCTTCACAAAGACAGACTTTACTTGGAGAAAGAACGTCAGCTGTTGTTTCGTATAAAGCTTGAAGATGTTTTCGCCTGCACCATTATATCAGTAACCCACCTGCCGCAAAAATATCTCAAGTAGCTTTGAAGACTAAACATAGCTTCCACATTTTGGACAAGCCTCTTCGTTTCGTACAACGGAAGCAGCGCACAATATGCACACAGTGAGAGAGAGAGAGAAGAACAGTGCCTCAGGATTGTCGTACGTGGACACACGAGCAGTGCAGCTTGGACCACTGTGGTCGTCTTTATAGCGCCGGCTATTATGCTGGTTTTTTGTGCCTTGTTGAACGTATTATTGCTTTTTCATGCGCTATATGTACACCATGTGCGTGTGCAGGTGTACATTGGGTCTCTCTGTAGGATATACGGGAATTCTAGGAACATGCCTGAAGCGACAACAGCCCATGCCAGCGATATGGAGAGCCGCCTGTGTATTACCATAAGGGTCAGGATTTATGACTGCCATATGGAAAACCAGCCTCTAGGAGAGTGAGTACCAAAACCATGTGGTACATTGCATTACGGCAGTGAAGCTTGCAGACCATGACTTTAGCGCGTGTTAACGAACCACAGGCGATAACACACAAACCGCAGGTCTCTACGACGGAATCCACTGTGACAGAGTGTAGAGCTTCGGAAGATGTTAAGGTCGAAATCTATTTGACTGTTGTTGTTCCTCGATAAGTGCCTACGCAACCGCGCTCTTAATTCTGTGAACGTGTTCTTATACGCACAACTTAGGCATCGGTTTTTCACAAGCTTGTTTAGTGCTGCATGTGCTTGCCACGTGTACCAGACCACAGCCCAAGAGGCGTACTGGTGTATTTCACGCAAAAATATTATGGTGTTTTACGTGCCAAATCTACGATCTGATTATGAGGCACGAAGCAGTGGGGGAGTCCGGAAATTTGGACCACCTGGGATTCTTTAGCGTTCCTACCTAACTCTGCGTAGACGAGTGCTCTCACATTTCGCACCCATCTATTAAACGCAAGCCCTCACCATGATAGATCGCTTTGTGCGCTGATATCCAAGGCCCGAGCATGTATTGACCATCAGTTTCCCATCTGATACGCTTCGATAACTCGGGTGGAAGCGCTGTTCGGGCTTGCGTTATTCTGGACTTACGAGGAAATTATTTCTCGTCTGCTTCATTGAAAAACCCGGCACTAGTCGTTTTGGGAACTCCAGCTGTATGTGCGTTGCGTCTCATATGAATGCTATTTATGTCTGACTGCGTAGTATTTTAGTTGAACCTGCAAATTTCTAATTTGAGACGCCTGTTATAGAAACAAAAAGAAAGTGGCATACCTGCGTTTTGACAAGTTCAACAAAGTCCACTTGTTACGAATGAAGTCGTGTCGAGGACACTGGCCCTTGAACTTCTTATTCGCTTCGTAGCTCGTATTGACTGATGCAGGGTCATCGATGCGGAACGTTGCTATAAGCGAAATTGTTCGGCTGTAGGGATCGGGTTGTGATCCTCTCTGGCCACGGCTTGGGGAAGTCGATGGCTACCGGCTTGAATTATAGTCTGCCGTTTGCCGCTGGGTGAAGGATTTGCGACGAAGACTGTAGGAGCGCCTGCAAAAAGCCATTCCTTTTTAATATAGATAAAAAAAGTAAACATGCTACCATCGCGTGAACTGATTCACTTGCTGTCAAATGTTTACCACACGAAAAAAATGGCTGTGGCTTAGCTAAGGTTAAGCCCAGGATGCGAAGCATACTAGCCTTTATTTTAGTTGTTGAACCACTGTTTAGCCTGGTTCACTGCTGTTGCTTGGCTATATTTGGTTCGGCTAGACGAAGAAACAACTCATGCAGGCGAGCGCACGAGCTGAGACCCGGCTATGTAGCTACGCGGCCGCAAGCGAGCGCACGAGTTGAACCTCCGCTTTTGCAGCTGTTATGACGTCATATGGTAGCTACGCGGCCGCGCGCGGCGCAGCAAGGAAGAGCGTAGTTGTGCGGCTAGTATGCTTCGCAGAAAAAGAATGTGCAATTTAGGCACCGATGAAACTGTACATGTGGCGTTCCGAATGAAATGGCACTTACAGATTGATGGCATATTGACACATGCACTTGTTCATATTTTTCCGTTGACGGCTTTTCAGCCGCTGCCAAATGTTAAACGTTATCGCTCGGCGGAGGACGCGCCTCCATATATCGGAAATTTCTCGAATGTTATCGGTGGTTCTATTCGTTGCCTGTTGTCATCGCATGTTGTCTGACCCGATTGTACACGCGACCAGAATTCTGCAGTGCGTTATACAAGGTACGCAGGCACGAGCAATTATGCTGGCACGCTTACCACGCTGATCAGATTTCGACGATCGCCGACTGTGCTCGCCGTTACCGTTGTAATTTGAGTGTCACTTGCTTTTGTGGGGCTCAGATTCGTCCAATGATGAGTTTCACGATTCACAGCTTTCGCTCCTCTGTTCATCGTCACCAGAACGTGGCATCTGGTAGAGGCGCTTTGCGTTCATGTACCGGACGCCCCCGCAAAGCCGTGAAACAGACCCGAATGTCCGAGAGAATACCAGCTTCGCCCCACATCATCGAGCCAGCTGCAGGCTGCAATATCTGTCCCCGGAACATGCACTTGTTCCTCAGATGAGCGATAAGTGCCACGACAGAAGCCACAATGGCAACTTCAGTGGCACTTGCAGCGAAAGTGTTGCAGCGGCCCAGTGAGTCACCGACCTCCCGCGGATCTTCATTCAAAACGAGGACAGCTGGTTGGGTCACCGCGTTCAAACACTCCAACTACGACGACACGCTGCGCTATGTATAGTTTTCCGAAATTAAGCGGCACTCCCCCCCCCCCCCCCCCGTCATCGCGCCGCCACTCCTGAATCATGTTTCTAAGCCGACGCCAAACCAGTCTTGAGACTTGACAGCTATTCGGTGGTCAACACTGGAATGCTGTTGCAATATTGTGGCCGAGGCGTCGAAACGATCGCTCATCGGGTCTAGGAAGAGGCCACTGAACTGATGGCATTAAAGAGCTTGATATTCTCTCAGCTAAGAGATGTGGGAGTATTTTCGCCTTTCTCGTTATCTCGATGCTTGTTTCGAAATTTCAAGGTGCTGCCGCTGCAAAGGCCGTACTGGTATATTTTCAACGATCCACGTTTCACAGCCATACCTAAAAAAGATTCGAAATTTCAAGCAAACCGCGCAATAACTCTTCAATCCATAAGAAATATGAATGTCGCCCGTTACCTCGTCGGTTTTTATCCTTAATTGTAGACCACTTTTCGTGCGCAATTGGCAACGGGAAAAAATGGTCGCTAGAAATTCAAATTTAAGCAATCTATTGAGAGAGAGAGCCGAGGAAACAGCCAAACAAGAAGGAAAAGCAAGAAATAACAAATTTAGCCGTTGTTTGTGAAAATATTTATGCACGAAAATCCTTGTATATAAAATAGAAGTAGAGAAAATGCCGCCGGATGTGAAGAATGGTGCTCTGTATTTTGAATGACGCTTCTACAGTTATCATTGGAGCCACCTGACGTAGCCACTTCTCTGCTGTGCTTATGTAGATGTTTTTGTAACCGTCCGCGTGGGTGTAGTGCGTCTAGAAACGCAGCGTCCAGCGCTCTACGCCATTGTACGCGACTGGTCGCCAAGCTTCATTAAGCAACTTACCAAATAACGATACGAGTCGGTTTTGGCACCTAATTTGGCGGAGAAGTAAACGAGGGGTAGAAAAGAACTGTGATTGTTCCCGAAATATAAAGAAACAGTACTAGAAATCTTCATTTTACGCTTTCGCTTGTTTACTTGTTCTGCGAGCCAATTTCGCTTGTTTACTTGTTAATGCGAGCCAATTTGTTGTGGCTCCAGGTTTGTCATCTAAAGGATAGGTGTATATCACAGGCGTACTTGTGAAATACAGCTTATTTAATTTCTCTTTAGCGGGTGTACGCGCCTTTACGGCGAACGGTGGAAATTATTATCGTTTCGGCTTGTAAAAGTGCATCCCCCGTCATTTGCATAGAAAAGCTACCTTGGGTTAATGATCGGAATATGCGTTCGACCACTCCGTGAGAGCCCTTACCCAGTTTTAACGCGCAAACATGAAGCTATATAAAACAAAAAATTGACGAAATGGTGCACGACGACATCATCCAGCAGTGGAAAAGCCTGTGAGCGTCTCCTGTAGTCAACGCGATGGATAGAATTCCCCATTTCTGGATCGAATAGCGTAGCCTGAACAAAATCATGAAGGACGTATACGCCCTCCCTGTGAGGGATGGTTTTAAAAATGACTAACCGATGCGAAAACTTCGTTACCGATAGGAACGAGGGCATTTGCATTTTTAGTGACATTTAATGAAAGATTGAGCGAGGTGAAAGTAACCGCGTTAGAGAAACACTAGAAAAATATGAAGTACTACACACTTGACGAATAGAACCAAAATCCCAGAGAATCAACCACTAAAGTCTCGCAGAACTATATAGTGCCAGATCGCGATAAATATTATTTGTAAATGTTCACCTTGTGGACGTCGATGCATTGTTGGCGGGTCGATATATTCCGCTTCACGATGACGCCAGGAAAGAGCGCGGCATGGTAGGACGGGTTATGGGAGGCCTAGGAAGGAACAGGAGGGTCGGCCTGGCACAGTCTGGTCCCGGACAACCAACGGAAGGCCCAGGGCTAGAATTCGTACCGGTCCAAGTGCAGCGGGCCATGGCCGGCTGGAGAATCGCCAGGTAAATGGAGTAGCCAGGCAGCAGCTGGGCTTCGGGACGCGAACGCGACGAGCTCTTCCTGCTTGGCACTGATCGCTTCTGTGCTGTTGTTGTTGTTGTTGTAGTTGTAGTTGTAGCCTGTGGCACGTGTGGCTCCTACCCACGATGGGGGACCGGAAATGACAACCGAACAAATTTGACCAATAGCGATTTAACACGCGAAGAATGAGAAAAAGGAAAAAGATGTGCCGGGAGAAGCTCGTGGAACAGCACAGAAGCTGTTCCCCGAGCTTCTCCCAGCACATCTTTTTCCTTTTTCTCATTCTTCGCGTGTTAAATCGCTATTGGTCAAATTTGTTCGTTTATCATTTCAGGTCTTCTTTTTTTTTTCATCTTCCGATCACCCTATGCAAGCATCATTGCCTCTTCGTCGTCTTCGTCGTGCTCGCGTCGTTTCGTACGAGAACCGCAGAGCACCACGGACACCGCTTTCCGCATTTGAATACTGCGCACGAGATGACAAAAGCCCCCCACCCCCTTTTTGAAAGTTAAAAAGAACTGTCCTAAATGGGCGCGAGACCGCAAACACACATATTTTCGTGCAAAGCAATCACTGAACTAATTCACTTAAATGTACACTGACACACAAATTGTTGTGCAAGGACAATGAATCAGCGCATAGCAGTCAACAAGCAAGAAAGGTCCTATATTATCTGCATAGTGCCTGTTGTTACAACCTACTCATGTAATCAGCAGCAACGTTTTATGAACCTGTATTGTTGCCTGGTCCTCAATAAAAAAGACTCCCTTAGTTAGCGTTGGTAGAAGGGCTTCAAGTGGACAACATGGACTAGTTCAGGCCGTGAACGGCGGCGCTGTGATTGCAGAATACCGTCTGGCATGACTTCATATCCAGTGCGCAAATACGTCACAGGATCATGTAGGGTCCGCAATAGCTTCGCAAAAGCTTCTTGCTATGTCCTCGTCGGCGTATGGGAGTCCAAATCAAAACACGGTCGCAGTACTGGTACTCGAAGTAGCGTCGCCGAAGATTGTAGTTTCGGCTTTCGGTGCTACGCTGGTTCTTCATACGTAGGCGGGTGAGCTGTAGTACTCCTTCGGCGAGCTAGAGATAGGCGGCGACTTCCAGATACACTTCGTCGGTGATGTGCGGCAGCATGGCGTCGAGAGTCGTCGTTGGGTTCCTGCAGTAAACCAGCTTGAACGGCGCGATCTGCGTTACTTCTTGCACCACCATGCTGTATTGACGTTGGAAAGGGTCCTAACAAATTCATCCCACTTTGATGAAATGGTCGGCAAGGACGCTCCATCGGCTTTAGTAAGTCTCCTGGTCTTGTCGATGGTCTCTTGCGTCGCTGGCAGTCACGGCTTATCTTTCGTAGTGGCTGACGTGAGTGGTCAGGCGCCACCAGTAGTACTTGTCTTGTATTCTTGCGACCGTAAGGGAAAACCCAAGGTGCCCGGCTCGCTCATCGTCGGGCAGGGCGTGTAAGACTTCCGGCCTGAGGGCTGTTGGTACAACGAGAAGGTAGTTTGCGTGGGCTGGGGTGAAGTTCTTTTAACGAGGAGGTCGTTTCACAAGCAAAACGTAGACAATCCACGACGAAATACCCTAAGGACAACGTCGGTATTGCCTTCTAAATGCTCCACAAGGCTTCGTAACTTCGAATTTGCTCGTTGCTTTTCGGCGGTGTTGTCTGCATGCGCTGCTCCTAGGAAGGCATCGTTGTCAAGTTCGCCTTGCGCTGGCGGGTCAGTAGGGGCGCGCGAAAGGCAGTCGGTGTCCGAATGCTTTCTCCCGGACTTACGCAGCACGGTGACGCCAAATTTCTCGAGTCTGAGACTCCATCGCACTAGTTGACTTGATGGATCCTTTAAGTTTTCCAGCGAACGCAAGGCGTGGTGGTCGCTTTTCGCTCTTTGAAGCGCCTGCGTATATGGAAAGCCGAAATTTCGCCGCAGCCCAAATGATCACAAGGCACTCTCTCTCTGTCGTAAAATAATTCGCTTGTGCTTTTGCCACTGACCGGCTAGCGTAAGCTATTATGCTTGCAACTCCGCGTTTTCTATGAACTAGCACGGCACTGAGGCCTACGCTACTTGCGTCGGTGTTGATTTCGATCTCGGCGTCTTCGTCGAAGTGTCAAAGCATCGATGGTGAGTGCAGCCATGGCTACAGTTCCTAGAAGGCGTCATCGTGCAAAGTTTTCCGGATACGGGCTGACGGACCGGCCCCAGGTTTGGTGAATGTGTGGTCGGCGCTACGGCGAGAGGTAGCGGCCTGGTGACGGCGAATGGGATGGTTGTCGGGGGCTCCACTGTGTGGCGGCGAGGTAGTGGGTGATATCGGGAGGGCGTTCACCTTGCTGAGGGCGTGGAGCGTTGAGGGCGAACCCTCTTAATCCGATTTAACGGTATGGGCACCACCGGTTGATATGGCCCTCTTCTCCGCAGCGATAGCAAAGTGGACGGCGGTCGGGGGTGCGCCAGGCGTCGGTATTTCTTAGAACGCTGCGCTGAGCCACAGTTGGGCTTTCTGGCAGCGGCGACAGGGGAAGACGGAATTGCAGCGCTGCAGGTTCCTGGCGTCGACGCGGAGGGCCCTGGCGCGGGAAACGGTGGCTTGTGTCACCGCGTTCGGCTGGAGTTGCGGCGACTGCGGCTGCACCTGAGGAACTTCCAGTGATCGCTGTAGTTCATCCGGGACCCCCTCAGTGTCCAAGGCCACCTGTGGTTGCGGCGAAGGCAAGACCTTGCGCAGTTCTCCGCGCGCAATGGTCCTGATGGTCTCTTGGAGGTCATCGGAGCCCAGTGCTTGGATGGCGTCCTTCGACATCGTGAGCACTTGGCCGTTATAGTTTCACGTAGTAGTGACGGTGAAGAAAGTAGCAAAAATAGGGAAAGACGAAACTAGCGCTTTATTGGGCAAACCTGCGCCCTTAAAATAGGTTAGACTTAAAGAACGGCGACAGCGGCGAGCACAGTCGGCGGTCGTTGAAAATCTGCTAAGCGAGTCAAATGCGCCGGCTTTTATACAGCAGTCATCGAAGGTTTCAGACCAGTCGCTGGTGCCCGCGTGTCTTCCAGAAAGTTCTACGCCATTCGCGTCTCGCATATATGAAATCAGTTTATACAAGGTTCAACGAGAACAGACAGTGGATAGAACCATCGATAACATTCGAGAAACTTCCGATACATGCTGGTGCGTCCTGCACTACGCGATTACATTCGTTAGGTGGTGACAGGATAGGACAGGATACACTTTATTGTTCTAATCTACAGAGTCATTCAGCAGTCAGACCGAGTGCTTCGATCTACTTGTCGATGGTGACTCCCGTCTTGCAGGGTTGGCGCCCATATTCCAGGGCACCACTGGGCGTGGCTGCTCGTCGGGCATGGTGCACCAGCCCCCGTTGGAGGATGGGTTGCCGCTGGAGAGCACACTCTCCCGCCGCTCCGCACTCGGATTTTCTATGTTGTGGAATGTTTTGCTTTTGCTGCATTCCCACGTGATATGATGAAGGGTGGGGTTTGCACCACACCATGGGCATATGTCCGTGTATTGGTTTGGGAACATTATGCTTAGTATGTGTAGATTTGGGAAGGGTCCTGTTTGCAGCTTCCGCCAGCAAACTGCCTCTAAAAGTGGTCATCCGGAAAAGATAAAGAAGTGCACGTGTCAATGCCCCCTCTCAAAAAGCATCGTCCCGATGCTGCAAATAGAAGAACGAAAAACAAAAAGGACGCTTATTACACAAAAGTAATGAAGCAACAAAGAAGCAAAGTCGAAAGTAACACAATCCAAAAAGAACGAAAGTACAAAGTCCAGCTATGCAAAGTCCCAAAGATTGTTAGCGTTGGTGAATGGCTTCAGCCGCACAACATGGACTACTTCAGGTCGGGAGTGGCGCTGCTGTGATAGCGAAATGCCATCTCGCACGACCTCATAGTCGAGTGCGCCAATGCACCGCATTGTCTTGTAGGGTCCGAAGTAGCGGCGTAATAGTTTCTCACGGAGGTCTCGTCGACGTGTCGTGGACCAAACCCAAACACGATCGCCGGACTGGTATTCCATGTATCGTCGTCAAAGATTGTGGTGGGGGCTGACCGTCCTCTGCTTGTTCTTGATGCTCAGGCGGGCGAGCTGTCGGGATTCTTCGGCGCCCTGGAGATAGGTGACGACGTCGTCGGGTTCTTTCCGTAAACGAGCTTGAACGGTGTGGTCTGTGTTGTTTCTTGCACTGCCGTGTTGTAAGCAAAGGTCACGTAAGGCAGGACGGCATCCCATGCCTTGTGTATGACATCGACGTACATTGCGAACATGTCGGCGAGAGTCTTGTTTAGCCGCTCCGTAAGACCATTCGTCTGCGGGTGGTAGGCAGTTGTCCTTCTGGGGCTTGTCCGGCTGTATTGCAGAATGGCTTGGGTGAGCTCTGCTGTAAAGGCAGTTCCTTTGTCGGTGATGAGGACTTCTGGGGCATTATGTCGCAGCAGGATGTTCGCAACAAAGGATTGCATCACTTCTGCGGCACTACCTTTCAGTAGAGCTTGAGTTTGAGCGAAGGGGGTGCGGTAGTCTGTCGTCATGACGATCCACTTGTTTCCAGATGTTGATGTCGCAAAGCGTCCCAACAAATCCATCCCGATCTGCTGAAATGGTCGGCAAGGTGACTCGATCGGCTGTAGTAATCCCGCTGGCCTCATTGGCGATCTCTTGCGTCGTTGGCAGTCACGGCAAGTCTTGACGTAAATGGCGACATCGGCGGTTAGGCGCGGCCAGTAATACTTCTATTATATGCCTGCAAGTGTACGGGAACTCCTGAGGTGCCCAGCTGTTTGATCGTCGTACAAGGCGTGCAGGGATTCTGCCTGGAGTGCTGCACAACGAGGAGGTAGTTTTCACGGGCTGGGGAAAAGGTCTTCTTCAGCAGGACTTCATTTCACACGAAAGACGAAGACAAGTTGCGCCTAAATGTCCTTGGGACAAAGTCGGTCTTGCCTTCCAAGAACTCAGCAAGGCTCTTTAGCTTGGGGTCCGCTCTATGCTGCTCAGCAAAGTCGTTTGCACTCATTGTTGCTAAAAAGGCGTCGTCGTCTTGGTCATCGATGGGCGGCGGGTTCATGGCAGCGCGACAGGCAGTCGGCATCTGAGTGTTTTCATCCGGACGTGTAAATTGCAGTGATGTATTACTGGCCGCGCCTGACCACCGAGGTCGCACGTTACATCACTAACGTCGCCAAGAACCAGCGAGCTAGCCATTGGCAGCAAGGACTGCTACCGGAATGCGGACCTTTTCCCGAGACGACCAGAGGGATCAAGCCGAAGTTTGCAACCCCAATGGCTGCCCCAGCGTTCCCCATTCTGCTGAAACAGCCTCTGGACTCACCAACCTTCCATGGATTATCGTCTGAACACCCAGAAACCTGGCTGGAAACGTATGAACGAACCGCGGCCTTCAACAACTGGGACTCCGACAAGAAGCTGCGACATGCCTGTTTCGCAATGAAAGGCACCGCCAGGACGGGGTTCAATAATAGGGAAGCCACCTTAACGACGTGAAATCTGTTCCGAAGTGGCTTCCTGCACACAGTCACAATCGTCGAACTCAGAGAACGAGCCCAAGCTATACTAGAAACCCGAGTGCAGCTACCTAACGAGAACGTTGTCATCTTTGCGGAAGAAATGAGTCGTCTGTTCCGACACGCCGACCCGGAAATGTCCGAGGCGAAGAAAGTCCGCCAACTCATGCGTGGTGTGAAGAAAGGACCGTTCGGTGCAATGATATATGATGCCCACCGAGGACCGTCGAAGAGTTTCTTCGTGAAGCAACCAACATCGAGAAACACTGCAAATGTGGAACAGACAATTCAACCGCCGCACGAACTCAACAAACTACGTCGGAGTTCCTTCACTGGCCACAGACGACCTGCGTGAGACGATCAGAGCGGTTGAGCGGGAGGAACTTCAGAACTTGTTCGCTTCATCACAGCCTCAAGTGGCTTCGATTGCCGATGTAGTACGTGAGGAGCACCAACAATTACTCGTAGTGCCTGTATCATCGCACCCTCAGCCGCAAGCGATGACGTACGCTACCGTTGTCCGCCATAACGTTGTCACTCCGCGCCCGTGGTAGGGCCCATGCAGTGACGCCAGAGTTCTGTCGTCCACCACCGCCGCTACCAGCACGTCAACCCATCGTCCCGCGCCGCATTCCAAGGAAGACTGACGTTTGACCGCCCCCGACCACCGTCTCATTTTCTATCAGTCAGATCCTTTCTCAGCAAGTTCCCACTACTTTTGTGCATCGGATTGGTTTGTAGACTTTTTTGTGGAACGGTCCCGATGACAGTAGCCATGTTGCTGTCAAAGACTTGAAAGCTACTTGAATGTCGTCCACGTAGACAGAGTGAAAGATGGCGGGTGGTAATGAAGCACGAAGCGTGTTCATCTTCACGATAAAGAGCGTGCAGCTGAGCACGCCTCCTTGGGGTACACCCGTTTCTTGCATTAAAGGGCGTGAAAGTACATTGCCGCTTTTACCCGGAAGGTACGATTGGACAGATAGCTTTCTATTAGCTTTAGCATATTCCCATGGATGCCCATTTCGGACAAGCCTCTTAACATTCCGTAACGCCACGTTGTATCGTACGCCTTCTCCATATCGAGGAATATGGATAACAAAAACTGTTTGTGTACAAATGCGTCCCGGATATTTGCTTCTACACGTACAAGATGGTCAGTTGTGGAGCGTCCTTCTCGGAAGCCGCACTGATAAGGATAAAGCATTTTGCTCTGTTCAAGGAAATAGTCAGTCGCAGCTTTATCATTTTTTCAAACAGCTTACATATGCAGCTTCTGAGGGCTATCGGGCGGTAACTTGCCACTGAGGGAGGGTTTTTGCCTTGTTTCAAAACAGGGACCACTATGGCTTCCTTCCATGCGGTGGGAAGGTACCCTGCATACCAGATGGCGTTGAAAAGTGTGAGTAGCGAAACTTGCGTGTCATTGTGTAAGTTTTTTAGCATTTCATACATGATTCTATCAGATCCTGGTGCGGAGCTCTTGCATGCGCTCAGGACAGCTCTCAATTCGGCAATACTAAAAGGACGGTTGTAAGGCTCATTCTATCGACATTTTCTTGTTGATGGCTTACGTTCTTCTACTTGTTTATATTTCAGGAAGAGTTGCGAATAATGATTTGAACTTGATACACTCTCAAAGTGCTCCCCAAGTGAGTCGGCCTGATCTTGCAGTGTATCGCCCTGTGTATTTACTAGAGGGAGTGAATATGTTTGCCTCCCTCTAATCCCATTAACCCTGTTCCAGGCTTCGGCGTCATCTCTAAACGAGTTAATACTCGATAAAAACTTGTGCCAACTTTCTCTTCTGGCCTGTTGGCGAGTTCTCCTACCTTGGGACTTTACTTTTTTAAAGTTGACAAGATTTTCTGCAGTGGGCGAAGCGCGTAGCAACCCCCACGCTTTATTCTGATTCCTACGTGCGATTCTCCATTCATCGTTCCACCACGGGACATGCCGTTTGCATGCCGAGCCATTTACTTCACGTATGCATATAGATGCGGCGTCTATTATGACGGCTGTAAAATACTGCACAGCAGCATCAATTTCTAACGAGGACATGTCATCCTATGATATACTAGTTAAGGAGGAATAAACTTTTATTTTGGAAACAGTATTCCGGGGTAAGCCCTGGTTCAACTCTCGGTGGGAGGTCTCCTCTTTCCAGGAACCCTCTGGCCTTCGCTGCTTCCTTGGCCCTGGCAACGAGACGTCGTTGTTGTTCCAGGTCCTCGGAGACTAGCTTGGCCTCCCACGTTTCCATGAGGTCTTCGCTTTGTCTGGCGTTGCAACAGTCTCTCGGTGAAGGCAATGCGTCTTTGTCTAGATGCCATGGACATTCGATGATCAGGTGCGCTAAGGTGTCCGGTACGCCGCACATTGGGCAGTGGTGTCCTTGTAGCGTTGGGTACAGTCTATGCATGATGATTCCGTGGATATAAGTATTACTTTACAGTCTTCTGAGTGTAGTGCTTTCTTCTTTGTTGAGCTTTGGGTGAGGTAGTGGGTACACCCTGCGTTCCAGCCTGTGATGTTGAAGGATCCCTGAGTACGTGATGGGTACGGTCTCTGCCTCCGCTGGCGCAGACCGGGCGTCTCGAGAGTAGGAAGGGTGGCCCGGCAGGTGTGGCCTCGGGCCGCAGCGTGTGCCGCTTCGTTCCCCTCCAGCCCCTCGTGCCCAGGAACCCATGTCACGCAGGTGTAGGGGATCGCAGTACTGCGGTGCTTCAATAGCTTCAGTGCTTGTGTTGACACGCGACCCTTAGCGTAGTTTCTGACGGCTGCTTGAGAATCGGAAAAGATGACAGCTGCGTCCATGCACGTGGTAGTCGCTAGGGCGATCGCTGTCTCTTCTGCAGTCCCATTCCCAGTTCTTCCCAGTCTGCTGTGTCAATCTTCCACCTAGGAGCATGTGGTGGATATTCGTTTTGTTTAATAAGTGTTCTTAATAGTATGGGGAAGTTGTCGCTTCCGTTAGAATTGTTGGTAACTTCCCATTCTACTTCAGGCAGTATGGATGGGGAAACTATGCTGAGATCAATTGAAGAAAAGGTATTATTTGCAAGACAGTAATATGTGGGTTTCTTCTTATTCAGAAGGCACGCACCAAAAGAGAAAACGAACTGTTCAACGAGACGACCTCGCACATCGATACGAGAGTCTCCCCACAGGCTGCTGTGTGCATTGAAATCGCCAAGAACAACATAAGGTTCTGGAAATTGATCTATAAAGGATTGGAATTCATGTTTCGTTAATTTGTAATGTGGGGTTATGTAAAGAGAGCTAATGGTGTTGAGTTTGTTTAGGACAACCGCTCGAACCGCCACTGCTTCAAGGGGCGTTCGTAGCTGTAAAGGTTGACACGCTATGCTTTTATGAATAAAAATGGCAACACCGCCTGATGATACAACAGCATCATCGCGATCTTTGCGAAACGTGACATACGGTCGGAGAAAGTTTGTGTGTTGTTGTTTTAAGTGTGTTTCCTGTAGACACAGCACTTTTGGAGTGTGTTTTTGGAGAAGCTCTTGCACGTCATCAAGGTTCTTAAGGAGACCTCTGACGTTCCATTGAATTATTGGTGTATACATATAGGAAGTAAATAGGTGCTGTGTATACGGAAAAAAGAAGTGTTAATCACAGAGATTTCAGGACTTAGGTTGCAGAGCTCTTTCGAGGCCCTGTAACCAGGGTTTTGCTCTTTTTGAAGCGTTCGAGGGAACCTCGCCGCTCCTTAGGCGCTTGGTGCGCCTTGAGGATAGGTGTAGTGTCCATTGCCTCTTGTGAGGCGCCGGACACGTGCTCTTGCGAGCGAGAAGTTTCCCGAGAAAGTCTCGCCTTGGACGGCAAGACCCCTGCGCCCACCAGCCCGGAGGTCGATGGGGCTCCCTGAAAGATTTGGCTGCACCGGCTGTTGCCAGCGCTGGAAGAGGCCGGGGAGGTTGGGGCAGTCTCGGCTGCGCCCACCTTCGGGGTTGGTAGTCCCTTCTGCTCGGTTGGTGGAGCAGCGCTAGCTGCGACCACCATGGGGGTAGATGGCGTAACTGCCGACTCACTGCTTGTGGGTCGGAGAGCCGCCGGAGGCCGTTGTGACGCTGCCCCCTGACGCGCCACTTCAGCAAAGCTTTTCTTTGGCAGGTATGCTATTCGCCTTCGTGCCTCTTTGAACGATATAGTCTCTTTTACCTTTATCGTTGCTATTTCCTTTTCTTTCTTCCAGGAGGGGCACGACAGCGAGTACGCAGCGTGATCCCCGTCAAAGTTTACACAGTGGAGAGAGTTCTTACAAGCTTCAGTGGCGTGTTCAAGGGCACTACATTTCGCACATGTTTGGCGGCCCCGGCAGCTCTGCGAACTGTGGCCGAAACGCTGGCATTTGAAACATCTTAGGGGATTCGGCACATATGGTCTGACACGGAGATTGATGTACCCGGCCTCTACAGACTCGGGCAGAATACTTGAAGGAAATGTGAGTATTAGGTGCTTCGTTTGAATTTCTTTTCCATCCCTTCTCATCTTAATTCTTCTCACATTGACAACATTCTGATACCTGAAGCCCTCCAGGAGCTCAGCCTCTGTCAGCTGGAGCAAATCGTCATCCGAGACAACGCCGCGGGTGGTGTTGAGCGTGTGGTGTGGAGTTACTGTCAATGGAACATCTCCAAATGATACTAGACTTGGCAACTTTTCGTACTGTCTCTGATCATGCAGCTCTAACAGGAGATCACCACTTGCCAGCCTAGATACCTTGTAGCCTGGACCAAGGACATCAGTTAAGGACATGGAAACTAGAAAAGGGGAGATGGTTCGTACGTGTTTATCGGATATTTCTGAGTGGGTCACAAGGTAACGTGGGAAGTTTGGTCTTTGACGTCCAAGGAACTGGAAAACTTCATCGGTGCGCCCTCTTTTGTGAGGGCGATCAGGAAGCGGAGGGAAGGAGCGAGCCATAAAGGAATTGAATTTTCGGCAATAACGCCAGCCACCCACCAAGGAGCCCTACAAGGGGACGCTACAGGGACTGTATGTACAGGTCCTGTAAACGCCATCTGTACGTCATCACTATAACCAAACATGAAATAACCTAGGTTGGCTATTCACACAAGGTTAGCCCCTGCTGCCTGGAAAATTGGAAGTAAAAGAAGCCAGGAGAAGACAGGAAAGATGAAAAGTCAGAGAAAGACGATGGCTGGAGGGAAAGAGAGACAGGAAAGGGCAACTACCGATTTCCCCCGGGTGGGTCAGTCGGGGGGTGCCGTCTACGTGAAGCAGAGGCCAAAGAGGTGTGTTGCCTCCACCGGGGGGCCTTAAAGGTCCGAAAACCCGGCATCGGCTCAACCCCCAGGATCCCCCTTTCTCCGGACACGGCTAAGCCGCGCACGCCTACACGCGGGAGGGTCCAACCGGCGTGTGCCCGGGTACGTGGTGTCGCAATACAGCAAACGCCTGCTTACGCAGACGCCCCTGCGGGGGTATCCTGTATATATACGTCTAACTGTTTTTAACCCCGTAACATTTTTGTGGAGGTTGTGGGATCATTACCAAGACGGATTTACGCAGCGGGCGCTCTTTGGCTGCATTTACAATGCCAGCGCAATGCGAGGATGCGTTGGGCCCGTCGGCACCCACGCCCACCATCACTCTAGCACAACCCCGCAACCCAGAAGCCTTTTCTGGCACCGACGACGCTGATGTTGAAGACTGGCTTCAACTAGATGAGCGGGTGAGCTCCAGCAACCACTGGGATCAGACCAGCACGCTCGCTAATTTGTTATTTTACCTCGCGGGCACGACACGCGTCTGGTCTCAGACCCACGAGGAGGAACTTACCAGCTGGGAAATCTGTAAACAGAAGCTGAAAGATTTGTTTGGCAAGCCTGTTGCACGTCAGCGCGCCGCCCAAAAAGACCTCGCTTCGCGTGTCCAGACGTGCACTGAATCCTACCTCACGTACATCGAGGACGTGCTCGCTCTGTGCCGCATAGTGGATCCGAAGATGTCCGAACCTGATGAAGTTGCGCACGTCATTATGGGCCTAACACATGATGCCTTGCACCTCCTTGTTTTCAAAAATTTTTCCACTATGGAAGCCATTATTACCGAATGCCGGTGGTTTGAAGAAGCTAAGAGTCGCGCATTGCCCAGTCGTTTCCCCGCCTTCCCAACACGGCTGCTACGTCTACCTGCGAAGACCTCCGCAGTCCGCCCACACCCGATCGCTCTGACGACGTCCTTTATATCATCCGACGTGAAATAGAAGCCGCATCTCCTGTCACAACCCCCCGCAGGGGCGTCTGCGTAAACAGGCGATTCGTGTTGCGACACCACGTACCCGAGCACACGAGGGTTGGACCCTCCCGCGTTTAGCTGTGCGCGGCTTAGCCCTGTCTGGGGAAAGGGGCATCCTGGAGGTTGAACCGATGCTGGGTGTTCGGACCGTTAAGGCCCCCCGGCGGAGGAAACAGACCTCTTCGGCCCCGGCTTCACATAGACGGCACCTCCAAACTGACCCACCTGGAGGAAATCGGCAGTCACCTTTTCCTGTCCTCCTCTCCAACCTTCGTCTTTCTCTTCCACTTTTCCATCTTTCCTTTCTTTTGCTCATTTATTTTAACTTGCTATTTCCTGGCGGCAAGGGTTAACCTTGTGTAATATATCCAGTCTTGGGTATATATATATATATATTAGGTTATAGTGGGAACGTACCGCTGGCGTACGCAGAATAGAACAATTCTAATCCTGTGACGTCCCCAGGCTGGACTCCGAGGTGGGCGGCGGGCATTCCTACCGAACACAGTAATCCTATATATTGCTTCAAATTACCCCACACTCCCTTATCGCCCCCTGAGGAGGGGGCGCACCGATGAAACCTTCAACTTTCTGATGAAACCAAGAGAAATATTTCCCAAATACCACGTAATACATAGTCAACATGAAACCAAGACAGTCCGTACAATATCAATACAAGCTTCAATACAGCAAACCGACTAAACTTGTTGCGTTTGGCGGCATTCCTGTCTCTCTGGGCCCCCACCGGTCAATGAACACTGTGCGTGGTGTCATTTCTGATGACGACCTCCTTGACCTCAGTGAAAGCAAGCTGTTGGATGGATGACAAGACCAAAACGTTGTAAATGTGCAACTAATTAGGTTAAGACGCGATGACAAGGAAATTCCAACAAAGCATGTAATAATAACGTTTGGAACAAGTGAACTGCCTGATTCGATAGAGACCGGATATTGCAAATTCGCGTGCGACCATACAGCGCAATCCGCGCCGATGCTTTAAGTGTCAGCGTTTTGTGCATGGATCTCAGAGCTGCCGAGGGCGTGTTACTTGTGGAAAATGTGCATCTAAAGACCGCACATCCGATAACTGTTCTTCCGCAACCCACTGCACTAACTGTAATGGAGACCACCCCGCATATTCGCGATCGTGCCCGTCATGGAAGAAAGAAAAACAAATCGAACTGAAGGTCAAACTAAACATTTCTTTTCCAGAAGCGCGCAAGCGTTTTTCTCTCCATTACCAATCGAATCTGTCGTACACTGATGTGACGCGCCGGGGGGCAGCGCCACATCTTCTGGCGGCCGCGCAAGCCACACGGAGTGTGACGGCGGTTACGCCATCAGTCCCCCTAGCGGGAGCACCCACTGCTCTTCCGCACACTACCACGAAGGGCCAGCAGACCTCCGAGCCTCCGGTCCCAGGGCCACTGCTCGTGCAGACAGGCCCGAAAAACTCCCGAGAGTGCCCGCTGAGCGGGCGCCTCTGAAGAGGCGATGGATGTAACAAAGACTTCTCTGGCCTCTCAGACGCCGCAGGAACGGCGTTGCTCCCTGGAGTGCGCCAGCAAAAAAGAAATACCGCGCATCAAGGGGCCTTCAAAGGTCTCTTGAGCCAACCTAATTGATCTCTTGACACACACCATAAAACATTTCCAATATGCACACACAGATAACACACAGATAATGCATTGGAATGTGAGAGGTTTAATTGACAATCTCGATGATATTAAGGAACTCCTTCGCAAGTTTAATCCAAGGGTGATGTGCGTGCAAGAGACACACCTCAATTCTTCACATACTAACTTTCTCAAACAATACGCCATTTACCGAAAAGATCGCAGTGACGCTCTCGACTCGTCAGGCGGTGTTGCTATTGTGGTTGATAAAGGTATCGCTTGCCAACATTTACATCTGCGAACACCCCTTGAGCCAGTGGCAATCAGAGCCATGCTATTTGATAAGTTAGTAACAGTTAGCTCTCTGTACATCCCTCCATGCCATCAACTTTCCACAACAGAATTCCAAAGCTTTATCGCAGTACTCCCCGAACCTTACATTGTAGTAGGTGATTCGAACGCGCATAACACCCTCTGGGGAGATTCTAATGGTGATACGAGAGGGCACTTAGTAGAAAAGTTTCTTTTAGCCTCCAATGCATGCTTACTAAACAAGAAAGAACCCAGCTTCTACAGCGTGGCGAACAAAACGTTCTCATCCATTGACTTAAGTATAAATTAAAGTACACTAGTTCCATACCTGGAGTGGGACGTGATCAAAAATACATATGGGAGTGACCATTTCCCAATTGTCTTAAAGTTAACACAAGGCGATAAGTGTTCCCCACATCTGCCACGTTGGAAGGTCGACTGTGCTGACTGGAAACGATACAGAGAGTTGACACATTTGGCCTGGGATGACATCTGTACTCTCTCAATCGATGATAGAGTATCACATTTGACGGCATTCATAACTGATGCTGCATCAATATGTATCCCTCAAACGAATGGATCACCCTCTGTGATGTGTGGTGCGCGACACGGTTCAATGATCGGGACGGTCAAGAGCAGACGACGCTGAGTGCACGCGCGCCGAGGTGGAAGAAGGAAAACAACGACGCCGAAGAGTATCCGGCACGAGAACGCGCGGCGCATGACAGCCAACCAAAAGAAGAAAAGCCTCACCAATCAAGAAAGACCACGGAGCATCGGGCAGCCAATCCGAAAATGCCAAATCGGCCAGACCAAAAGAAAAAGCGTGGTGCGCTGGCAGAACGGGGCGACACGCAAGAGCACACGCAACAGGACACGCAGGGAGACGCCGGGGAGACGCCAGGAGAGTCCCAGGAAACGACGGCAGGAGGAGGTCAACCACCGGAGCGGGCGTTGAAGACGGGCCGTCGGGTTCCGGACCCGAGCCCACCAGGACTTCACCCGCCCGGGGCCTCCTGCCAACCTGTTCCTGTGCGTCGCCCGTCTACCTGAGCGTGCCGTCAGCTCCTCGAGGCCGGCGGTGAGCTTCTGCGCCAGTGGGCAGGACGAGAACAATCGGGCTACGGGCCCGAGTTCTACGCCAGCTGCCCGGCCAGGACGCCACCCTCGTCCACTCCTGCCACCCAGCCGCCAGCGTTACCTCGCCTAGCCAGAGCTAGCGCGCTCCCGGCGCCCGGTCGGTCAGCTAACGCCGCAACCTTTGGTGAGACCGGCGCCACTCCTTTCGCCTGCTTGTCGCCGCGTCGCCGCGTCGAGACTCTGACGCGTCCCCGCCCTCGTGGCAAGCCCGGACTCTCGCACTCGTTAACCTCATGCTAGCCCTAGGTGTGTTCCTTACCGCAATGTCCGCATGAGTGTTTATTTTATGCATGCTTTCTGCTTCCTTCCATTTACTTTATGCCTCTTTTTAGTGTGATTAAAAGTCTTTGTGTGTGCGTCCAAACCAACGGCTTTGTCCTCATTTGGGTTCTCGGAGGCTCCGCCTAAGAGAACCGACCGAACCATTGAGAACACGAACCTTTGCCCCCATAAGTGGGTCATCACACCCTCTAAACGGCATATTCCTTGGTGAAATGAGCAGTGTAAGGAAGCCCGCAAAAATCAACATAAGGCTTGGAGTCGCCTTCGCGACTGCCCAACTACCGAGAACTTGATCAGCTTCAAGAAAATAAAATCAGAAGGTAGAAGAACGCGCCGCCTTGCCAAAAGGGAAAGCTGGCAAAAATACATCTCTAGTAATAATTCTTATACAGGTGGAAGAAAAGCCTGGACCAGGGTAAACAAAATAAAAGGTCGCGACACTCATCCTCTACCATTAGTAAATACACAAGGAGACACACTCATTGACCACGCCGACTCTCCAGGGGTACATTTTGAAAGGATTTCTAGCTCATCCCACTATTCAGATACATTTCTGAGATACCAGTAATGATGATGATATGTAGTTTTTAATGGCGCAAGGGCCAGTTATGGCCAAAGAGCGCCATGACTAATGGTAATTTAAAGGATTTATTCTCAATGGCGTGGACAGTGAATTTATTATGGCAGGTGTGACATGGCTGTACAAGGGCCTAAAAACTTTCGCTGTGAATGACGTAAATCTATAGCAAGTAAAATAATGACACTGATTAGTTATGGACGTTGACGATGGCAGCTGTGTTTTGATAAAAAACATACGAAAACGAGACAACAGTTACACTAAACCATCAAGACGGCCCTCGAATACTTGGGCTGGTAATCACGTGGTAAAATTTCCTGGCCAAATTAGTTTCAGAATGTCGGTTTTCGCTAAGAAATCTAATTATTGCAAAGAAATCGTGTATCACGACTAAAATTTTTTTTCAACTTATTAACGGTCATCTCACGGGAATAATTACTTTTTCATCTGGTTATGCTACTAGACAGCGACATAGCCGAACAATAACCCCATTTAGTACACGTCATTATTGTTTTAAGTATTCCTTCTTTCCCCGAACAGTCGTTGAATGGAATCATCTAGCCAATGACGAAGTTTTAAAATCATCACTTTCGGCGTTTGTTTCAAGTATTGAGTAACAATTTGTTTTCTTGCTGTGGCACTGCTATGTTTAAGCTCTGTTAACCTGATTTGTACTGTTTTAGTTGCCTATGCTATAGTATTCTTTACATATGTATTGTTTCCCGCCGTGCTAAAATCCCCAATGGGGATTGCAGTATTGATAAATAAATAATAAAAATAATATAGACTACTTGCAGTTTAAAAGCATTTCATCACTAAGAAAAAAATCCAGGGTGAAGTGGTATATTTTCCCGATATGCAGAAGGGAAATACTTTTTCCTCTCATTTTCTATTGCAGAGCACTGGATAAGAACATGAAGGACTGTCAGGCTATCGCCGCACCTACTTCAAGTAGGAGGATCCCCGCCAGTCAAGAGGTAGGAGTGAGTACTGTAAGTGTGTCCTATTCTTAATCGGCAAAGAAGCACTTCCTTGTACTGCGCTGTTTTCTGACTTATCCAATTCAGTAGTTTTGGTTTTATGACCTTTAACTTATTCAATGTTTGTGTATCCGACTGTGCTTGCCAATGTTGCCTCAATTTACGGCGCAGAGAGGGCTTTAGGTCTGTGGCAGGAATGGGGATATTTCCATCTGTGTCGCTAAACCTCACTGACGTAGCGTTTTCTTCAGCAGCTACGTTGCCTTTTATACCTTTATGGCCAGGTACTCAGCATAGGATAATCGTTTGGTTGCACATATATGCGGATCACAACAATCTATACAGCTCATTCAAAACGGGATTCTTATGCTTTCGTAAGCTAATTACGTCTCTCACGACACCTAAGAAGTCTGTAAAGACAACAGCCTTAGCGACATTTCCGCGCCCTACGTTTTTGCCATAAAGGTACTGGTGTGTGGATTTAGTGGCCCAGATGTTGAAAATGAGGGTCCGAGAGCTGCGTAAGCAACACCAGCAGGAGACTTCGAAGCATCTGTGTAATATTCGTCACAGGAGTACTTCTCTTTAAGTTCAAGAAAATGTGATGGTATGTGAGCCTCAGGTGCTTGTTTTGATATTTCTAAGAAAGAGATGTCACATTTGATAGTCTGCCACTCCCAAGGCGGTGGAAGCCGTGTAGGAGCCATAAGGACACTGTGTATAAGAGGGACCCCTGTATTTTCTGAGAGTGCTTCCAACCGGAGAGACAGAGGAGGCCAAGTGGCCGGGTGTTTACGAAACAGCCTAAAATGCTAAGATCTATGGAAGAGTATGACTTGTTGGCCAGGTTAAAATATGTGGGCTCCTTCGTGTTCAAGAGACATGTTCGAGAGGAAAAAAGCACCTGTTCAATGACACGACCTCGCGCATCACAGCGTGGATCGCCCCACAAAGTACTGTGTGCATTAATATCACCAAGAATAAAATAGGGGTCCGGGAGCTCATCTATCAATGACTCTAAGTCGCGTCTGTGAAGGTGATAATGTGGTGGTATATACAGAGAACAGATTGTAATGAGCTTATTTTAAAGTACGGCTCAAACGGCCACGGCCTCAAGGACCGTTTTGAGCTTTAAATCCTGATACGCTACACTTCTGTCAGCAATAATGGCTACACCGCCAGATGATGCGACAGCATCCTCGCGGTCTTTGCGAAACGTAACATACTTTCGGGGAAAGTTTGTCTGTTTAGATTTTAAGTGTGTTTCCTGTAAACACAGCACTTTAGGATTGTGTTTTTGGATGAGTTCCTGCACATCATCAAGGTTTCTAAGGAGACCTGTGACGTTCCATTGAACTATCTGTGTATCCATTTTGGTAGTAAATAGGTGCTGTGTGTACAGAAACAGAAGTAGTGATTATGGAAATTGCAGAGATTAAATTACAGAGCCCTTTCGAGGCCCTGTAATTGGGGTTTTGCCCTTTCTGGAGCATTCAGGACAGGTGTAGTGTCCATTGCCTCTAGTGAGGCTCCGGACACGTTCTCTTGCGAGCGAGAGGTTACCAGAGAGAGTCCCGCCTTGGAGGGCAAGACCCCTGCGCCCACCAGCCCTGTGGTCGATGGGGCTCCCTGAGGGATTTGGCTGCGCCGTCTGTTGCAGCGCTGGAAGGGGCCGGAGAGGCCGGGGCAGCCTCGGTTGCGCCAACCTTCGGGGTCGATGATCCCTCATTCTGGGTTGACGGAGCAGCGCTAGCTGCAACCGCCGCCGGGGCATATGGCGTAGCTGCCGACTCACTGCTTGTGGGTCGGACAGCCGCCGGAGGCCGTTGTGACGCTGCCCCCTGAAGCGCCACTTCGCAAAGCTTTTCTTTGGGAGGTCTGCTACCCTTCTGCATGCCTCCTTGAATGAGATATTTTCTTTCACTTTGATTGTTACTATTTCTTTTTCTTTCTTCCAGAATGGGCATGACCGCGAGTACGCGGCGTGCTCCCCTTCACAGTTTACACAGTGGAGAGCGTTCTCACAAGTTTCAGTGGTGTGTTCTTTGGCACTGTTTTGCGTAAATGGGCGAGACAGAGCGTTGCCAACTCTAACACGGAACTTGCGATTGGAGAGGTAACTCTGAATCACGTTCAGCAAGCTGCCTCGAACTCTCATTTCCTGTCATTTCAGACAGGTCACGGAGGATTTCAAAGCGCCAGGTTGTGTCGTATGCCTTCTCCATATCTAAAGATACTGACAGTAAAAACTGCTGGTGGACAAAGGCATCACGGATATTCGTCTGGATGCGGACAAGGTGATCTGTTGTGGATCTACCCTGCCTAAATCCGCACTGAAAGGGATCGAGCGTCTTGTTGCTTTCAAGAAAATGGATGAGGCGACGGTTAATCATCTTCTCAAATAATTTGCATAGACAACTTGTCAGAGCTATAGGCCTCCCAGTTGAAAAACACAACAGGAAATTTTACCAGTCTGTTGTATTTTGGGACGTTGTTTCTGTAGTTCTGTTGTCTGTAGTTCTGTTGCCTGTAGTTCTGTTGCCTGTAGTGTGACGTCCTGTAGTAGAAAGTTCTGTAGTTCTTGATCAATATTTAAATAAAAATTGACAGAGATGTCCGTAAGATTATGTAAATTTGTTAGCACAAAAAAGAAAAACATAAGAGTAAAAAAAAATTTAAAAAAAACGTTTTTGCCCAGGATTCGAACATGCGACCTCTCGATTCCTAGCCCAGCATCCTACCACTGCACCACCCCTGACATGCTCTTCGAGTGTACGTTTTGGCCATGTGAATAGTACGACGTGCTGATGCACTGATGTTTACATTTGCATTTTGAGAGCCAAGATCCGCTATCACTCCACCGCGTCAAGTGCCGCATCTCTAGAAGAGCAAGAGTGTTCGTACCATCGACAAGTACATCGTGCAGTGCTAGAACATCGATTTTGATGTACGATATCCATATTAAATAAGAAATTCAGAAATAGACAACGTTGACTTTTAGGGTTATTACTGCTAGTTTCGACAGTTGTCTCTCGTTCTTTACACTTTTGAGCGCGCATATAATTCGTGTGTTCAATGCAAAATAGCTACATAAACATTCGTGGATGAGAGTTCTTTCTGACAGCATACTGGCTTCTCACGGCAGCACTGTATCAGATTAATGAGACCCGAGCGAGACAGCTTTTCACGCAACTTTGTGGAACAACCGAAATCTTCTTTTCCGCTTCGCATAAGCTTGTGAAATATTCCTGGGAAATTAACTAATGTGTCAGTGTAACAGCACATGTAAGTCCACAGGCCTGTGTGCCACATCTTACCAAAAAAAAAAAACGGATACGCAGCCATTCCCGCAGATGGTATGATTTTGATCAGCGGCCGATTTTGAGGAGGCCGGTAGGGCGTTGCTGGTGCCGCGTCGTCACGGCACAATTATAACTATTCGCCACGTCGACTTTAATACCGGTGTCGGTGCCATCGGTGTCAGCATTGCCGGCTTCAGAGAAGCGCGACTGAATACCGCGCAGGAGAAAAGTACAGTGTACACTACCGATGCAAAAACATACAATTTTAAAGGACCGCGACGGGAAGCGCTTCTGTTGCGACTTCGGAACTCTTGGCCGTCGCGACCGAATGTTTCTGCTGCGACGTCAGAATTGGTGTCGTAACGTCGGAGTCGCTGTCAGGATATAAAGCTGTTGTTCCGACTTCAGAACTCTTGTTGTCGCGACAGAATGATTCTGTTGCGAAATCAGAATTTCTGTCGTAACGTCAGAAATGTCTCCCAATTAAGAAATGTCAACAACTTCTGTCGTACAACAGAATTTCTGTAGTTGCGACAGGAATTCCTTTTGTCTTTTTGAACCGGGCACTACAGAAGCTTGTCGCATCACACAATTTCAGTGCACTTCTGTTGTCATCATTGGGTATATGTTGCGGCGATAGGTTTTCGTTGTGGAACAGTTCTCTGTAGTACAACAGAAGTTTGTCCATTACTTCAGGAACACTTCTGTTGTGACAATTGGGGGCCTGTTGCCACAATAGGTTTCTGTAGTATTTCAACAGCTCTCTGTAGCACTACAGAAGTTTTTCGGGTTACTTCAGGAGTATTTCTGTTGGGACAACAGGGTGCCTGTAGTGATGACAAATCTTTCTGTAGTACTACAAAAATCTGTTGTAGAGCTTCAGCTTTCTGTTGTAACAACAGACATACGACAGACTGTACTTCTGTAGTAGCAACAACAAATGTCTGTTGTACATCTGAAAAGTCTGTCGCTCCATCAGGAATCTGTAGTTACTACAGAAAAATCCTGTTGTACAACAGAAATTTCTGTAGTTGCGACAGGAATTCCTGTTGTCTTTTTCAACTGGGCTATAACTGTCGGGTGAGGCAGGGTCCTTGCCCTCTTTGAGAATGGGGATTACCATTGCTTCTTTCCAGGCAAACGGAATGTAGCCTGGGAGAGCATAGAATTGAAGTGTGACAGTAGTGTTTCTTGGGTTTCAGGGTGTAGGTGTCTGATCATCTCATACATTATTCTGTCACTTCCTGGGGCGGACTTGTTGCAACAGTTCAGTCAGGCCTGGAACTCAGCCATTCCAAATGGACGATTGTATACTTCATTGGATGAGCTGTATCGACCCAAATTAATCTGTTCTGCTAGTTGCTGGTATTTTAGAAATGTATCTGTGTAATGAGATGTACTGGAAATGTGTTCAAAATGTGATCCTAGACAATCTGCCTTATCCTCAAGAGTGTCTCCTTGTGTATTTAATAAAGGTAAGGGATGAGTTTCACGGCCTTTGATTTTGTTCACACTGTTCCAGGCTTTTCGTATGTCTGTATATGAATTGAAGCTGCTTATGTAGTTTTTCCAACCTGCTCGTTCAGCGCGGCGGCGCGTTCGTCTACCTAGCGACTTGATCGCCTTGAAATAATTCAGATTCTCTGTGGTTAGAGAGTTACGGAGGAGGTTCCAAGCCTTGTTTTGCGTTTTCCTGGCTTCCTTACCCCCCTCATTCCACCATGGAATACGTCGCTTCGAGGGCGACCCATTCATTTGGGGAATGCATACCGACGCAGCATCAATAAGGAACGCCGCTATGTATGCTACTGCGTCGTCTAAGCTAAGTTCAGAGATATCATTCCAGGGCAGCTGTGTTAGTTCGCGAAACTTCGTCCAGTCGGCCGAGCCAACTTTCAATCGAGGAAAATTTGCATGGCACTCACTTTGTTTTTTAAAGTTTAGAACGATGGTGAAGTGATCACTTCCATAAGGGTTATAAATGACATCCCACTCCAGATATGGCACAATTGTACTAGAGGCTATGCTTAGATATATCGAAGAAAATGTTTTGTGTGTAGAGCTGTAAAATGTTGGCTTTTCCTTGTTCTGAAAGCAGGAACTTGAAGAGAATAGGAAGTTTTCTACAAGCCGTCCTCTCGCATCACAGCGAGAGTCGCCCCACATGGGCTATGCGCGTTTAGATCACCGACGACTACGTAAGGGTTATGCAGCTCATCAATAAAGCTTTGAAATGTTGTGCTAGAGAGTCGATAACTTGGGGGGATGTATACGGACGTGATAGTAGCTTGCTCATTGATTAGCACTGCTTGGATAGCAACTGACTCCAGAGGAGTTCGGAGTTGCAGTTGCCGACAAGCAACGCCTCTGTCTACTATTAATGCTACCCCGCCGGACGATGCAACAGCCTCATCTCGGTCCTTCCGGAAAATAGCGTATTGCCTAAGAAAGTTTGTTTGCGTAGATTTAACGTGTGTCTCCTGAACACACAGCACCTTTGGATTGTATTTGTGTAAGAGTCCTTTGCTATCACCGATGTTGTGGATCAGACCTCTCACATGCCAGTGTAATATTTGTTTATCCATATTGTTTGTGTTTGTTGCTGTGTGTCAAGAGGAGTCAAGTTAGAGAAATGAATTATGGAGCTGTTTCAGGGCCCGTGGTTATGGTACGGGTTTTGCCTTTGTGGATCAGTCGCGTGACTCGCGCCACTCCCGAGGCGCTGGATGTGCTTTCTGGCTCGGGGTTGTGTCCATCGACTCTTGGGAGCCGCTGGACTTCCGCTCACACAAGCGGGGTGTTTTAACCTTAGGGCCTGCCTGGAAAAGCAGGGCCTTGGAGTCCACCAACCCAGAGGTCGATGCACCCTCCTTCAGAGATGGAGCAGCAGAGCCGGCTGCTGTCGCCTGGGGGGCTGGTGGCTCTGCCGCGACCACATTCTTTGTGTTCCGGGCCGAAGCCGGATACTGTTGAGGCGTTGCCCCCTTACGCGCCACAGCAGCATACCATGCGGTATGAAGAAACGATAAGCGCTTTCGCGCTTCCAGGAAGGAAATGTTCTCTTTTACTTTGGGGGTGATTCTTTTTATTTTTGCCATGTAGGGCAAGCTCTAGAGAAAGCTGCATGTCCACCGCTACATTTGGGACAGTGGAGTGCGCCATTACAATTATCTGAAAGGTGATCCTGGACACCGCACGCTGCGCAGGTTTTTCGGCCGCGGCAACTTTGTGAGCCGTGGCCATACCTCTGACACTTGAAACATCTCCGAGGTTTCGGGATGTATGGTCGGACTCGAACTTTAGTATAGCCTATTTCTAATGTTTCTTGCAGCACACTGGACGCAAAGGTAACGATCAGATGTTTTGTTGGAATTTCTTTGTTTTCTCATTTGACTAAAATTATCTTTACTATGGTTACGTTCCGTTCCTTCCAATCTTCTAGAAGTTCTTCCTCGCTCAGATACAGCAGGTCGTCGTCGGAAATTATTCCTTTGCTTGTATTCATGGATCGACGTGGAGTCACTGTTACGTTTACATTACCGAAGGAGACCAGATTTGCGAGCTTGTCATGCTGTTGTTTGTCACGGACCTCAAGCAGGAGGTCACTGCTAGCCATTTTTTGACTTTGTAGCCTGGACCAACAGAGTCAGTGAGACATTTCGCAACCGTGAACGGCGAAATCATTCTAACTGTCTTTTCAGGGTTTTCACTATGAATAGCGTGAAATTGTGCGAATGTTATCTTAGGTTGACAAGAAATCAGCAACTTTTCTTGACCCCTACCGCGCGGTTACACGCGGTAGGGGTCAATCCTCGTGTGCTCGCGTACGTGGTGTCGCAATACACGAAACGCCTGCTGGAAAAGTATGGGAGAAGTCTTTGCCCTGCAGTGGGCGTAGCCAGGCTGATGATGATGATGAACAGGGATGAAATAGTGGCAATATTTTTAGATTTTGCCAGCGCTGTTGATTAAATGCTTGAACATAAAGCTCCATATAAGTTTATAAAGTCCGAATGGACACCAAATCTGTATTTAATCAGATCCTTTCTCGAAAACCATGTTGAGTACGTCAAAGTCGGCAGTCGTATTTGAGGCGTTTCTTTTCATATAAGGTTTACCACCCGGGTGATTCTTGCGACCTTTCCTGTTCCTAATTGTCAATGACAAAGTAAATATAGTTGATTCTCATTTGAAATAGAGCTTTATGTGGATCTATTGCATACAACAGTTAAATCATAAGCCGATGAAACTAAGTTCAGCAATAGCCATAAGATTTGACACTTGAACATTACTGAGCTGGAACATAAATAGCTGATGTGTTATGAAGATAAGCTGCAAGGAGACAACTTTCACTTTCGCTGTTTCATTGGGAACAATACCTAAGGATGTTTCTACCTATTAGAACCTCGGGGTAATTCTAACAGAA
The DNA here is from genome assembly GCF_038994185.2 of Dermacentor albipictus. Taxonomy (NCBI): domain Eukaryota; kingdom Metazoa; phylum Arthropoda; class Arachnida; order Ixodida; family Ixodidae; genus Dermacentor; species Dermacentor albipictus. The sequence continues at coordinate 98,311,932 of NC_091829.1, read as the reverse complement.
TACATGAGGTGTGCCGATCATATTGAAAGCATTTGCATGAGCGCTCTCAGAAATTTGTGGACCTTTGACGCAATTTCACAGGAGTCCAAATACAGGTAAATGTATAGGGTCGTTTACTACGTCGTCAGGCCTCGCCTTCAATGTGCATAAGCTTTGCGGGATCCAGATGCCAAAAAATATTGTTAAATTAAAATTAGAACACTAAATAGCAGTTAGGTTCATTTGGAATTTGTACGTTGTGTGTGTTGTTTGTACGTTATGTGTGTTGCTGATCCTGAGTATTCTCCGTCTTGAAAAGCTGCAGCGGAGATGCGCTAGACAGGCTACAACTCCTGCATTTAGTATACAACAAAGTCCAACATTAGGAAATAATTTTACCTGTGTCCTGCTTCTTGGGTTAACATTCGTCAGTACCACAGTAGAATGTTACAGGACCTACGTGCCGCGAATAATAATTATAGATAGTATTTTTTGTAAGACAAAGAATGGAATGAATTGCCTAAGACCATTGTTGAAAGTAGCGGGTTACGCCCACACGCAAACAGACACATATACTTGATACAGATTGTTTATAGCTAACGTTGTATACAGGTGCTTATGCATGCAATGAATGTCATGATATAATGAAACTGCCAAGGGCAACAATCACAGACTCCACTTGCTGCCGAAACAGACCGCAGGCTGTGATGAGGTGTGTCTTCGGAACATTTGTCATTGCATCAACAGTAGCGCCCCTGAGAGTCTCAAGCGTATTGTGTAGGTGTCTATTGGACTCCCTTTTACCTACGCCTCATACGTAGTAGTCCATGGGGTTGAGATCTGGGGAGCGGGGAGGCCATATGTTTGGAGTAACGTGGTCGTGGAGGTTTTCGACCATCCATTCTTGTGTTGTATGGGCTGTGTGGCATGGTGCAGAGCCTAGCTGGAAAACATACTGCCTCTCACGGGCTGCAGCAGTAATCCAGGGCTTCACAACCATGTTCAATACATCAGTAAAAGCAAGAGCGTTAGCTCTGGCACCTTGGAGAAAAAAGATGTGGTGGCATCAAGTCTCCTTCACTGCTCAAGACATCTTCAAATCACTGATGATGTAAATTTTGTGCGCAGGACAGCTGAGAAATCCTCGAGGCCTTTGCACAGCCACCGATTATTTTTGAGGTTCGCTTTATGGTCCTAGATGAAGTTTTTCTCATCGGAGAAAAACCAGAACATTCCAGGCTCCTTTGGGTGTTTGAGTTTGATCAGGAGACGCTTAGGTCTGGTCAGGCAATCCTCCTAGGTTTTCACAGGCAAGAACTGTCCTCTCTGCATAGGATAAGGCTTTTAGTGAAAGTCAAGAAGAATCACACCTCCGACAGCGGTCTCGTCAACCTCCAGCTACTTTGCGTGCGCCCTTATCGTCTTTCCACGGTCTTCATCAGTGATACCTTGTACGTTACAAACGAATTACGGTGTCCTAAATGTGTCATAAGGCTGACAATTGCGTTTAGTTTGTGAGACAGCGCCACATCATCCTTGGCAGCTTCGAGTTCTTTTTGAACTTTGAACACGAATGATCGGGCAACCTTCAAGAATGTTGTGATCGCTCAAGTTCTGTCATGGTTACCTGCAGCAGAAAAGTATTTGCAGCTATTATGTACCTAGAGAATGGGGGTCTCGAGATTTGTGTTCTCAAGTACCTGGCGCACCCTGCAAATATATAGTCATATTTCTGATTTGTATTGTTGGGCTATAATAATATTTTTCAATGTTTGTATTTTTGTCCCTTTATTACATTTTCTGTATATTCATTCTTCCTTGGATTCGAGTGAGTGGCAGCATTTATGAATAAATTTCGGAAATGTATTTATCTACCACAACAGGTAATACCGTGAAACCTAGTTCCAGGCGAACTGCTGTTCCTAATTGGGTCATCATGCCCATGGTGGTATTACTGAATGTTCGGGCTGGTCCCACTTGGCTGCAACAATAGTTTGCACTGATACCATGCTCCTAGTCTTCTCACTATTTATTGCAGGTAAAAAATTTTTTAAGCAAGAATTTGTGCAAAGCCTTAAATGTGGTCATGAGCTATCATGACGATATATTTTCAATATCAAAATTGTTGACCTGCTGTGGTCTGACTTAATCAGAAATCACCGCCAACACACTGAAATAAGAAAAGGCTGATCCTTAGCGCTAGTATCTATGTAATCTAATTTCTTCGGCATTTTGTAATTACAGTTTATTTTTAAGGGAAAAACATTACTCGGGTAACTTGTCTTCTTTTCTTCGTGCAGAATTGAGGCATTACAGCTGTCCAGCAAATGCAGATGCACTTACATGGAAGATACCACCACCACCGCTGTAACTCTTGTACCTATCAGGTGAATAAATTGTGACCTACATTTCTCATCAGGATCCATGCAGGCCAGCGTGTGTACGAATTTAATTTGCGCCCTCGGAGCTTCTTGCGAACGTTGAAGCTGAAGCAACACCTGCACACACACGCAGGCGAAAAGCAATTTTAGTTCCCTTAATGCCCTCAGAAGTTCTCACAAGAACTTTATCTAAAGCAACACCTGTGCATCCAAAGAGGTGAGCTGCCACTTCATTGCCAGTTCTGTCCTATGCTCAGGTTCACGGTGATATCTACCCTGAAGAAGCACCTGCACATCCACACAGGTGAGAAGCCATTTCAGTGCCCTTCGTACCCTCAGAGAGTCTCACAAAAGAGTCATCTGAACCAGCACCTGCGGTACCACACAGGTGAGAGGCCGTTTCAGTGCGCTTCGTGCCTACAGAGCTTCCCACGAAAGTCATGAACGGACACCTGTTCACGCACGCACGCAAGAGACCACTTCACTGCCTTGATTTCCTTCAAAGCATCTCACGGAAGGTTTATCTCAACGTACACCTGCGTACCACACAGGCGAGAGCCATTTCAGTGCCCTTCGTGCCCTCAAAGCTTCTCACAAAAATGTACTCTGAACAAACACATGCGCACCCGCACAGGGGAGAGGCCATTTCAGTGCCCTTCGTGCCTTCAAAGCTTAAGTCTCACCCAAATGTACTCTGAACAAACACCTGCGCACGACACAGGTAAGAGGCCATTTCATTGCCTTTCGCGCCCTCAGAGCTTTTCACGAAGAAGTACTCTAAATCAACACTTGCGTACCCAGACAGGCAAGACGCCATTTCAGTGAACACTTGTGCCATCAAAGCTTCCCACAAAAGTCGGCATAAAAGGTTCACCTAAGCCTCCACTGAAGTGAGAAGCTGTTTCAGAGCCGTTCATGTCCTGAGAACTTCTTGCGGGAGTCTGCATTAAACGAACAGCCATGCATCCTGATAGGCGGGATGCCATTTCAGTGCACTGCATGCCCGAAGCAATCCTCAAAAGTCCTTATTGAAGGATCACCTGTGCATCCACTCAGTGAGAGGCCGTGTTAGTGCTCTTCATCTCCTCGAAGGTACTTGGGAGAGTTCACATTGATTTTCACTTCCACTAATGTGAGAGGCTGTTTTAGTGCCTTTCATGTCCTGAGAACTCGTCGTGGAAGTCTGCACTGAACCGACATCGGCTCGTCCACACAACGTCCGGAGTGAAGAACCACCTGTGCATTCAGTCGGCGAGAGGCCGTGTCAGTGCTCTTCATCTCGTCAGAGTAAGTTGTGGAAGTACGCACTGAACTGAAGCATTCACAACCCACTTAAGCAAGAGGCTGTTTCAGTGCCACTTATAGTGTCAAACCGTGGGACGTAAAAGCGCTACATTAATTGAGGCCTTGCGACGACAAGTGCACCCGACACGTGTTGTGCATCAATACTCATTTGTTTTGCACTTCTCATTGTTCCTACTTGCTTTTCACGTTTTTCTTATTCTTTTTTTATGGAAGCTCAGCTGTTTGTACGCCTTTAGTTCTGTATGTATGAATCATAGGAAGTCGTTTCACTTTTCATTATTACGATATTTAAGCTGTTTCCCTTGCAGACAAGCACTTGTTTGTTGCGTTGAAGCGTTTAACTGATTATTACTAAATCAGTTGTGTGAGTTTGTTTCAGTGCGCTAAATAAAATTACAATTGGCGTTTGCTCTTTTTTGATGTTTCAATACTTGCAGTAATAGCATGTAACGTTTCAATTCATATGCATTTTATTATGCCCAATGCTTCAAAAGAGTTTAGTGGCTATTTACTACTGTCATGTAATGCAATTAAAACAACCTTTTTCCAGGAATTGAAATTATAAGGCAATTATGTGCTTTTTCGATTCCTACTATGTTTCAACTGGTTTCAATGAAACCAGTTGCACTAGTATGAAATTTTCTTGCAGGTAAAGGTCCCTGCAGACCTTTGAAAACCCTCACAATTGCTTCATAATAAAACATTGTTCTCATAAATTGAATAACCTTTAGTTTTTATACATCCTTAACCGCTTGAGTGTCGTATTTCCCCCAGAGAATATTGAAGAAACAGAATGACTAGTTCCGGTTATTTTTAGTGGAAGAAATGGCATTGGTAATGCACACGCGCTCTTAGTATGGTTCAAACACTCCTGTTTTGGTATTCTATAACCTACTTAAAATATTTGTTAATTGAGAAAGAGGGTCATTCTAGGTGCGCTGCTTGATCAAGTGATCACTGCAGTTGGGTGCATAACACTAAAAAAGGCAAGCAACATAGATAAACACAACCATGCAGTCCTTACCTTAAGTGAATGTGTGTGCATGAGAGTCGCCTTAGGTTTCGTCAGCTGGTCAGTTGGGCCATTCATTCTGCGTCAACTAGGTGCTTCAAAACCCAGCGATATGAGCATAGCTAACATTTCTACCGTGGGAAACTTGATGTGCAAAGTGCTGATAATGTCAATATAAATTGGACAACTGTGTGAATGCATTCACGAAGTGCCATGACGGTCCGCATGCCGCCTACTTTGGATCATGCGTAGTATTAAAATAAACGACAAGGTAAATAGGTGGAACTTAACGAAACACGTATTTCCTCACAGTGCATACGAACATGCATAGTTTTCAGGTTTAAACTAGGCCAATGCAATTCACTGGTGCTGATATGCGCTATCACGAGTCCATGGGCGATGTCAGTACGGCCTTGCTGACCTGACCGTGTCCTCCACCCCCTAGAGCCCTGCTGTAAATGCATGGCTTGGAACAAGGAATATTTCACGAAAACTGTGCTGGAAAGACAGCCACCTTCTTTTCTGGCTCCTGACTGCTCCAGTGCTCCACCCGAGCCCATGAAGTTAGCCCATGAAGTTAGACTTTCTTGACTGTGGAAGCAGTGCCCGCTTAATCACAAGGCATTTCCGATAGAGGTGAAGTGAGGATAAGCTAGCATAAGTTGAAACTGGTCTTGAAGGAATCATCCTCTTGTAAACCAATCTGCCAGCCCCTCCAGTTCTGCTTGACTTTATGGAGGTAGTGGCTAGCCGATCAGCCTTAGTGCCGAGATCGCAGCTTGCCGCTAGGCATGCGAAATAGTCGGTCTGTGTGTAACTGCCCCACACAAGCCTGCAGGTTCCTTAGACTTAACTTACACCCAGACTTAACAGCTTACCAGTCGCCACCCAGACTTAACAGTTGCTTTTTCCTTCTATTTCTCTAGGGCAAGCTAAAATAGCAAAATCTGATGCTTCATGCCACTTACAAAATTTGACACCATGCAGAAGGTTTGATTCCATTTTAAGCAAATGGTACTCTGTCTTCAAATGGCTCACCTCTTTCTGAAACATAAATTTCTCGAAGAAATATGTAATTTTTTGCAAATGATTGCATCAGGCCTGCCTATGCCTCAACTAGAGTGGAAGCTGCAGAAAGGTGCATTGCAAGTTAACATGTGAACCTCCATGTGCCACTTCAAGCTAGCGGTATTAGCCAGCAAGGTAATAGTACTCTATGCGTAGAACCAGACGAGTAACTTGGAGGGTTCTAATTTCAAAATATAGTCCGTCAGCTCTTTTCCAGGTAAATTTTATCGGTGACCCAAACTCTCACTATTCGTAGGGTGGTTCCAAATGCAATAGTGGAGGCTAACTTAATTAGAATCTTCTGATATCTTATAAAGCATGTCTGCCTAATAGAAAGGAGCGTACTTATTACAGCTAAGCACACTACACCTATTCCTAAATACATAGAACTTGTCGTAGGCTCTACGTTCTTACACCCATACCGGCACTGCCGAGTGACTAAGGATTCAAATGGAAGCCATCCTTTGCTACATAATGCTGAATGGTATATGTGCCCCATGTTCGATGTGAGGTTGACTATAAATTGCAAACTGGATTGAATTGAAGGGGCATTCCACGGTGACACCTGTGTCAATGCATCTCTACATAAACGAATTGACAGATATACCTAAGCGTTAAATATTTTATAATGGAATAAAAACTTTATGTATGAAGAGGCACACAAATCATCATCGGCTGGAATGCGTGTGGTGTGGCACATGGACACCAGAGCAGCAAATACACTTGAGCTCGACAGGAACACAGTCATGCTGGTGGTGTGGCATCATCTTATAGGGGCGCCGATAAACCTGCTCAGCATTGCTTCTTGCTTAATCAATTCAGGTTTTGTATATCTCAGAGCTTGTTCTATGCCTCACAGTCTGGGGTAGCACCACCATATGGTTGTCAGCGACGGAACTAGGCGCGACGATCGGTTGTCTGCGTTCATGGTGCCGATGTGCAGGCATAGAGTTTCTCACTATATTATCTAGAGGGAAATCTGGCGCTGCTGCACCGTGGTATGCATCGTCATGGCAGTATATTGCGACTTCAGATTGGCATCGTTCTGGGAGAGCCAGGACAAGTTGAAGACGTGCCTGGCAAGCACCGTTCCGTCTGTCACAAGGATTCATTTTAGCTTTATAATTTGTTTGTTTTAGCTTTGTTTTAGCTTTATTATTACACAAAAGCATGTTATGTTTAACTGTTCGAAATTTTTATTCCACCTACAATTATATTAAATGTAATAAGTGTCAGCAGGCCGCCAAAGTTGCCAAGATTCGCGCTCGCGTTAGAATAATTTGTCCTCTGTTCTTGCATTTCTTCACTTCGTTATGCATTGTACGTGAGTAAATTTTCCTGGGAAATGGAATATGCGTGGATGTAAACATTTCATGAACATGTTGCTTTAGGAACGCGTTATTTGTGTAGCCGTATTCACGTTTTAGATGATAGCCTCTTACAAAACCAGCCAGCACATGCCTCGCAGACACATATGCCGTCGTTCCCATGACGCCACAGCGCCGCTTAGGAAACTCCCACAGACGGTGGCGGCAGATTTCCCTCTAGGTGTTATTAGCGGAGAGAATTGGGAGCGGCGTCCTCTAGCGAGTTACGTCACGGCCAGGACGCCACTTGCTCCGGCTCGCTCGGCTGCCGGGCACGCTCGTTTCTTGGTGCGTGCTTGGGGTATTGGCGGCTTCAGCCATAGTTACAGAACTTTATTTCGGATAATTTCTGTTGCCATGCGTGGACCGCAGTTTCTCCTTTAAAAGCTTGTGAGTCATGAAAATTTGCGACTTGGATATCGCAAGCTATGCAGCGGTGATGGCGTCTACTGGTCTGGCAATGCGTATATGCACCCTGTCTATAAACAAATTTTTTAAAAATATAACGTCTGCAAGTTCAAAACGCGAACTTATTTATGATGCTCCTATAATGACTTAGCATTCCTTTATACCTTAAGTATGAGATACATAGCATTTTGCATGGACGAAATACGTTGATATTTGGTGTCAAAATTATGAATACGTGTTAGAAGGACGCTGCCCAGCGAAGCTTTCATCGTAGTTCTTATCACTCTGCTGAGTGGTTTTAATCAAATGTTGTAACTGTATTAAGGCCTAAATGGAAGAGATAGGCGCGCATTTTGTGTGAGAATGTTTGGCACTACATTCACGATTCTCTGAAATAGGCACCCAGAAATCGACTGGCTGTTAACACGATGGCGCATCCTGTATAGTATATATATATATTTCACGAATACCATAACATCAATCACACGAAAGAAAATTTCGTATTTAAGAGACAGAAGAAACCAAATGCAAGCGATGAAGTGGGTCATAGGGACCCTCAGTAGCTTTTATCGACGATATGGCACACCCCTCCCGCAACGCAAGAACCGTCTGTCGTCATGGCGAGGCGCGAATTGTTCGCGAAACGAAGCAGTTCAGTACAACTTCGAATTGAAACCATGAAGCAGCTATTTGCAGCTCCAATTACAATGCCTATAGTATACTCGAGGCACTACAGCGCAGCTTAGGCTGCGTTGAAATGGAAAATGCAAACACATTTTGCCTCAACATGTCTCTATCCGGCGTTGTTTAATTACGAAGACAGAAAACTATTTGCTTCGTCAGTGCATAAAAGAAAACGTCGCGTACCCACCTCATAAAGAAGACACCACAAGTTTCACATGAACACTTTACCTCCACTGGGGAACAATGATATCTTAAATATTTGCAGCACTACTCATGAATGGGCCTTTGGCTTCTTGCTGGCTGCAGCGAACCGGTCCAAAAGGCATATTTCACTCAAACATTTGACCGGAGCAGCCTGCGTGAGTTCTCCAAACAGATTTCTCATGTCTGTTTCTCAAGCAAGAAGCACCAGTAAATTGCTCGAGTGTGTTGAACGTGTAGCAGGGAAAGGGGAATAAATATTGCTACATTCCTTTCTGTGTGCTGCAAAGAGTTGTAAACATCAATCAGCTTTGCTTCAAGTTAGCGCAACTTAAATTTAACCGGTGAAGAATGGCCGAATTTTGAGAACCAGTTAAAAACGCAAGTGGTGCTGGCCGAATCTAAACTGCAGGGGTAGTTAAGTGCTCGTCTTAGTGCCGAGGGTTTCTGTGAAGAAATAGAACAATTGGACGTTATACCTTGAACTATTTGTCCTGAGCAAACATTTTTTAGTGGGTTAAAATCAAGATAAATGTTGTAGAAATCATATATTGTCAGCGTTTATTTGTGACACCCATATTGCACCATGGTGGGTATGGAATCTTAATTAAATTCTTAAGTGCAAAGCATTTGCGTCTGTGCATTTATAATTCACGTGACATTCCACTGGAAAATGTAGATCCGCGCATGAAAACCCCGTAATGGGCTGGTGTGAGCTCCCTCGCGTGGCACTATAGCGTTGCCTTCGAGAAATGTACTGTCGTCAAGGAAATAATCTCCTTGATCACATTTTCTCGAAGGAAGTCATCGTAAAATATATATTTGCGAGGCCCGTCATAAGTATACAAGCATTGGGAACGAGAGCGAAAAAACGGAAACACTGCAGAAGGCGTCCGGACACTGCCCGAACCACAGCAGACGACAGGCACAAGTCCGTGCACTGACGTCAGGCGAGCGTAAAGCCCCTTAAACATCGTAAAGTACTGCCACGCTTTGGAGAATGCCGCTTCCTCTTTGCACGCTCTGGCCGAGGCCAACGGCACGTCACGTTTGGCCTAATAGCATCACGTGGGCCCTCGCGCCGTGCATCAGCGCCATTTTTGCTCGAGAAGCATCTACAGAGTGGCGAAGAGCTCATGTTAGCGCCGTTGCTACGCTCGAGCTGTGTAGGCGGTGGCACGGTCGAGGAGGGAGCGTGAAAAAGAGGAGAAAACGAGGAGGAGTGAAGGCGGAGGAGGAGAGTCACTGCAATACGAAATGTAAGGGGTTTAAACGCGAGCGGCGCTCACAGCACCCCTATAGGTGGTTCTCGGCGATAATAGTGAGAAACTCTATGTCGGCGGGTATAAATATATAGGAGGGTATGGCAGCAAAAACAGGCTGAATGAAGGGATGCTGTGAGCGTCCCCTTTTGAACAGGGTGGTGGGTGGCGCCACCAACAGGTCGCACGGTGCGAGCTTCATCTATGGACTCTTGTGGCTACTTTGGCCTCCATGATGGCTAAGGCATTAACCATAAATGAATAGATGTTTAATGGCGCAAGAACCAAATATTACCAAAGAGCGCCATGTCTGTGATAATGAGTTTGCAGTGTAATAATGATTTCTATGAAGTTGGTGTGACGTGGATGTAAAGTGGCCTTAAAGATACTTGCTCTAAAGCGCGTAAAATCTGTCTAATAATATAAGCGATGACGTTTGACGTACTATGAAGATTCAGATGTATTTCAAAAGAATGATACGATGTATAAAATATATATGATTCTAAAATATTTACTAGAGCACAACTGCCTCTTTAGAACCCTTGAAACACAAGGGCCTGGAGGTATGTGCTATAAGAAACAGCTATCACAGCGGCATCCTCTGAAGAGAGGAGCCGCTACGAACAGAGGAAGCGCTACGAATGCATGGGACTAATAATATGTAATACCACATCTCTGAGGAAACCTAGGAGTGTATATGTATTAAAAAGCGGTTCTGGACCAAGGAACATTACAGGATGAAGAGGAATGTGCTGCGTGTATGCTAAGAAAATATGTCTCATTCTCTCAGACTTAGCTTCACACTCCAGGAGAACGTGGAGCAAGGTCAGCCTCTCCCCACATGTACCACAGGTTGGAGGATCATTTCCGGTAAGTTAAAAGGTGCCAAATGTGTGTCCTATTCTGAGACGACAGAATAGGACATCTGTTCGGCGTGATTTTGTTGCAGAGGGCCAAAATCCTAACTGTGGCTTTATCAGGTGTTGCTTATTACTCGTTTCCGTGTCCCACATGTGTTTCCAGTGGGCTCGCAGCTTCCTTCGCAAGAAAGGCCTCAGATCTGTGACACGCACCTGAGCGGTAGGGTTAGCGGCTCGCGATGCGATCGACGTGGCCATCTCGTCCGCCAGAACGTTACCTTCGATTCCCCTATGGCCAAGTACCCAGCATATTATGATATGCTGATTAGATGAGTACGCTTTACACAAGACGGAATAGAGTTCATTAAATACGGGATTTTATGATTTTAGATCACTGCTTTTGGAAGTTTTGATTTTCTTATATACTATACAGAAGACAGTAATACGTACGCCTCGGACTTAAAGATACTTGTATCCAGATGCAGTACAGCGGATTCTGATAAGGATGGACCGACAGCAGCATGGGACACCCCCGGCATTTGACTTCTAAGCGTCTGTGTAGAACACTGGGCAGGAGTGCTTGTGCTGTAGTTCTAGAAAATACATTCGGATTTCGATCTCTGGTGCGTGTTTTGTTACTTCTAAAAAGGATATCTCACATTCTACGACCTGCCATTCCCAAGGTGGTAACGACTTGGTTGGATGCATTATGTGAAGCTCGAGGAGTGGGCCATGTATTTCATGACTAAGCTCCCTCACACGAAGCGAGAAAGGCTGTCTTATCGAGGGCCGAATATGGGAAAAGTGTAGTACACGTCATATCGGTAACAGTGTTAAAGCATGGATGTTAATGATTGGAGTGGATTTTCAGGAAATACGTAAGGCTGATGTAAGTTCTCTGTCGATGGAGAGACCATTCATTTGATTTCGCATTTAAGCTTTCAATGGGGCTTGATCTGAAAGCGCCAGTGCCTAACCGGATGCCTAGATGCTGAACAGGATCTAGCATCTTTAGCGTGCTCGGGGCAGCAGAGGTATATACTACAGCACTATAATCCAATCGAGACTGAATAAGGCTCTTGTATAGGTACATTAAACACTTCCTGTCACTACCCCATGTAGTCTGGGATAGAAGTTTCATTAAGTTCATTGTTTTTAGACATTTCTCTTTCAGATATTTTATGAGTGGAATGAAAGTGAGTCTGTAGTCAAGTATATTACCTAGGAATTTGTGCTCTTTGTTGATAGGTATTCGTTGTCCTCGCAGTTCTAAGGAAGGTTCGAGAACTCGGCCTCTCTTTCTTGTAAAAAGCACACAAGAGCTTTTGTGAGGGTTGATTTTTAATCCGTTTTTGTCTGCCCACTTGGAAATCTTGTTCAAGCCCTGCTGCACTTGTCTCTCGCATACTGCGAGGTTACAGGATTTGAAGCCGATTTGAATGTCGTCCACGCAGAGAGAACAAAGAACGGCAGGTGGTAGCGAAGCACGAAGCGTGTTCATCTTCACGATGAAGAGCGTACAGCTCAGTACGCCTCCCTGTAGTACACCTGTTTCTTGGCTGAAAGGTCGCGATAATACGTTGCCAATTTTCACGCGGAAGATGCGATTCAAAAATAGCTTTCTATTATTTTCAGCATATTGCCAGAGATGCCCATTTCCAACAAGTCTCGCAAGATGCCGTAGCGCCATGTTGTGTCATATGCCTTCTCCATGTAAAGGATTATTGATAAGAAAATCTGCTTATGTAGAAATGCGTCCCGAATATATCATTCAATGCGTACAAGGTGATCTGCTTTCGACCGGAATTCTCTGAAGCCACACTGATAGGGATCAAGTATATTGTTGAGTTCAAAGAAATGTATGAGTCTGCGATTATTAATTTTTTCAAAAAGCTTACACAGGCAGCTTGTAAGAGCTATCGGGCGATAGCTTGTCGCCATGGATGGGTCTGTCCCCTGCTTCAAAACAGGGACCACAATTGCTTTTTTCCATGCAGTTGGAAAGTATCCTGCAGCCCAAATGGTGTGGAAAATTGTGAGTAATGTACCTGTGGTGTCATTGTGTAGGTTTTTGATCATTTCATACATGATTCTGTCAGAACCTGGTGCGGAGCTCTTGCATGAGCTCAAGGCATCTCGGAGCTCGGCAATACTAAAAGGACAGTTGTATGGTTCATTCTGTCGACATTTTCTGATGAAAGGCTTACATTCTTCTATTTGTTTGTATTTGAGAAAGGATTGTCAATAATTTGTTGGACTTGACACCCTCTCAAAGTGCTCCCCATGTGAGTCTGCCTGATCTTGCAGTGTATCGCCCTGTGTATTTACCAGAGGGAGTGATTATGTTTGTCACCCTCTAATTCTATTTACCCTGTTCAAGACTTTCGTCTCATCTTTAAACGAGTTAATACTCAATAAAAACTGCTGCCAACTTTCTCTTCTGGCCTGTCGGCGGGTTCTCCTGCTTTGAGATTTTACTTTGTTATAGTTGACAAGATTCTCTGCAGTGGGCGAAGCGCAAATCAACCCCCACGCTTTGTTCTGATTCATACGTGCGATTCTACATTCATCGTTCCACCACGGGACTCGCCGTTTGCATGCCGAGCTACTTACTTCACGTATGCATTTAGATGCGGGATCTATTATGAAGGCTGTAAAATACTCCACAGCAGCATCAATTGTAAACGAGGACATGTCATCCCATGATATACTAGTAAGGGTTCGGAATTTCTCCCAGTCAGCTGTGCCGATCTTCCACCTAGAAGCCTGTGGTGGATATTCGTTCTCTTTAAGTGTTCTTAATAGTATGGGCAAGTGGTCGTTTCTGTTAGGATTGTTCGTAACTTTCCAGTCGAGTTCAGGAAGTATAGACGGGGAGCTATGCTGAGATCAATTGAAGAAAACGTTGTATTTGCAAGAGAGTAATATGTGGGTTTCTTCTTATTCAGAAGGCATGCATCAGAAGAAAAAAGGAACTGTTCAACAAGACGGCCTCGCGCATCTATACGAGAGTCGCCCCACAGGGAGCTGTGCGCATTGAAATCGCCAAGAACAACATAAGGTTCAGGCAATTCATCTATAAAGGACTAAAATTCAAGTTTGTTTTATTTGTAATGTGGGGGGCATGTAAAGCGAGCAAATGGTGACGGGTTTATTTAGAAGAACAGCTCGAACTGCCAGAGCTTCAAGGGGCGTTTGTAGCTGTAAGCGCTGACACTAAATGCTTTTATGGATAAAAATGGCAACACCGCGTGATGATACAACAGCATCTTCGCGATCTTTGCGAAACGTGACATGCGGTCGGACAAAGTTTGTATGTTGTGGTTTTAGGTGCGTTTCCTGTAAACGCAGCACTTTTGGATTGTGTTTTTGTGTGAGCTCCCGCACATCATCAAGGTTTCCAAGAAGACGTCTGACGTTCCATTGTATTTTTTGTGTATCCATATTGGAAGTCAATAGGTGCTGTGTGTACAGAAACAGGTGTGTTAATTAGAGATTTCAGAGATTAGCTTACAGAGCTCTTTCGAGGCCCTGTAATCGGGGTTTTGCCCTTTCTGGAGCGTTCGATGAAGCTTTGCCGCTCCTTAGGCGCTTGGCGTGCCATGGGAATAGGTGTAGTGTCAATTGCCTCTTGTGAGGCACTGGACGCGTGCTCTTGCGAGCGAGAAGTTACCAGGGAGAGCCTTGCCTTAGAGGGCAAGACCCCTGCACCATCAGCCCGGAGGTCGATGGGGCTACCTGGGGGATTTGGCTGCGCGGGCTGTTGCCAGCGCTGGAAGGGGCCGGGGAGGTTGGGGCAGCATCGGCTGCGCCCACCTTCGGGGTCGATGGCCCCATTTGTTGAGTTGGCGGAGCAGCGCTAGCTGCAACCACCGTGGGGGCAGACGGCGTAACTGCCGACTCACTGCTTTTGGGTCGGACAGCCACCGGAGGCCGTTGTGACGCTGCCCCCGGACAATGCGCCACTTCGGCAAAGCTTTCCTTTGGCAGGTATGGTACCCGCCTTTGTGCCTCTTTGAACGATATGTTTTCCGTAACTTTGATTGTGACTCTTTCTTTTTCTTTTTTCCAGGACGGGCACAACCGCGAGTATGCGACGTGGTCCCTTTCACAGTTTCCACAATGGAGAGTGTTCATGCAAGCTTCAGAAGTATGTTCGTGGGCACTACACGTCGCACAGGTTTGACGGCCTCGGCAGCTTTGCGAACTGTGGCCGAAAGGTTGACAGTTGAAACATCTGAGGGGATTTGGCACATATGGCCTAACACGGAGCTTGATGTATCCGTCCTATACAGACTCGGACAGAATACATGAGCCGAAAGTCAATATAAGGTGTTTGGTCTTGATTTTTTTGCTCTCACGCCTGATCTTAATTCTTTTAACATTGATAACATTTTGGTCACTGAAGCTCGGCAAGCGTTCATCCTCGGTGAGCTCCAGCAAGTCATCGTCCGAGACAACACCACGGCTTGTGTTCATCGTAGGGTGCGGGGTTACAATTACTTGGGTTTCCCCAAATGATACTAGTTTTGTTAACTTCTCATAATTTTTCTGATGGCAGAGTTCCTAGAGGAGATCGAGGATTGCCATCCTCGACGCCTTATAACCTGGACCGAAGACTTCAGTCAATGTCTTCGAAACAAGGAATGGTGAGATTCTTCGAACTGGTTTAGCTGGTTTTTCGGAGAGGATCACGTGAAAACAAGGGAAAGATTCTTTTTGCCGACCAAAAAAGTGGAATACGTCATCGGTGTGCCCTCTTTTCTCAAGGCGATCAGGACGCGGAGGGAAAGAGGTTGCCACAAATGGATTCAGTTTTCGGCAATAACGCCAGCCACCCACCGTGCAGTCCGACAAGGGGACGCTACACGGAGTGTAAGAACAGGTCCTGCAAACGCCAGCTGTATGTTATCACTATAACCAAATATGAGATAACCTAGGTTGGTTATTCACACAAGGTTAACCCTTGCTGCCTGGAAAATTTGAAGGGAGCGGAAGCTAGGAGAAGACGGGAAAGATGGAAAGTAAAGATGGAAAGTAAGACGAAGGCTGGAGGGAGAGCGAGAGAGAGGAAAAGGCAACTACCGATTTACCCCGAGTGGGTAAGTCCGGGGGTGCCGTCTACGTGAAGCAGAGGCCAAATAGGTGCGTTGCCTCCGCCTGGGAGCCTTAAAGGTCCAAACACCCGGCATCGGCTCAACCTCCAGTATCCCGATTTCCCCGGACACAACTGAGCCGCGCATGGCTACACGCGGGAGGGACCAACCCTCGTGTCCTCGGGTACGTGGTGTCGCAACACACCAAGCGCCTGCTTACGCAGATGCCCCTGCGGGGAAAGCGTTAACCAGTACTATCATTATTTGCCGTATTGCGCCACACTACGTATAAACGTTGCGACACAAAAAGAACCGCTGATCCACTAGCCGGGATTTCATGCAATGACCTCGTTCAGCAGCGTAACACCTTCGCTGCAAAGCCACCACAGCGGCTAAGTAATAAAATTGGTCAAACTTCATTAAAAATACAGGCTCAATGAGGAGTTGAAGCGACAATGTGCAGGTAGAACTCTGCTCCGTTCAAGACATCCTCAGCGTTTGAGATCTGTGCGTGTGTACGATGATACGGGCATGGGTGGACGTTCCGAATGCTGTGGCGGAGCGGTAGCGATGGCGAGCCGGGGAGAGCCTGCGTTCACTCCCCCACCCTGTGTTTGTGAGAGAACTTGCCACTTGGTTTGTCTGCCCATTCAGGGATGGCATGGACTTCAATGACAACATATGCCATATCATCAGCAATTTGACATCCATCATAGTGCTAATCGCAGGAACCTCACCATCATCTCAAAAAGGTGGATTCACCACCATTATACTTAAAGGTGTTTGAGGTAACAACGCAAGTCTATTGACTCGCGTTGCGTGACTAAGCTGCGGCTCTTTCGGGTCTCGCAGGAAACGCGTAGTCGAGATTACACGACTATGTAATTATATTCCAATGGGCAGCGGTGTGGAATACTCATGTGCCAAAGAGCAAACACATACACAACAACAAACATACATATAAACACATTACACAACAAACACACATACAAACACATACATAACAAACAAACACATACATATAAACATGTTACATAACAAACACACATACATAACACATACACATGCTCAATAGACACATAGATGCCAGAACATTATGCCACATAGACTCCTTCCTCTACCGCAGTTGATTGAGAACCAGCAGAAAATCAGCAAACTGCACTGGCTCCTAGGCTTACCACTACAGTTTAGCGAACTTCAACTACGCGTTAAAATCAAACTATACGTAGCTTTCAAGCAGCAGGTTTCAGCTGCAGATCGGTGCCAGCAACCACTGTCAAGATTGATGTGCCCCCTCCTGTCCGTCTGAAAACGGTACGCGTGCCCTGATTGGCCCAGTGTGTCTTGACATCTGAGCCAACTCGGGCCATAATGCCCATCGGCTGTGAGCTGGATCCCAAACGCACGCCCACC
Organism: Dermacentor albipictus; assembly: GCF_038994185.2. NCBI lineage: Eukaryota > Metazoa > Arthropoda > Arachnida > Ixodida > Ixodidae > Dermacentor > Dermacentor albipictus. The sequence continues at coordinate 98,294,896 of NC_091829.1, read as the reverse complement.
GCCTCCCACGACCGCAGCAAGAACATATCGTACATGCTTCGCCACGAGAATGGTGAATGCCTTGGGCGTCGAGGCGGTAATATACCGGGTGTTTCTTTTGATTTGGAACAATTCACAATACCCATTTTAGTGTAATTGCCAGTCTCTTATATTGTGACGCGCTGACGAAGATGATGTTGTCAGCTTAGTCGGAAGACGACTCCCTGGACTTCGCGCGCTGTCTACCATCTTGTCAGCCGCTATGATTATTATAAACATCAATTGAATATACATCTAATTGTTTTTAACCCGGTAACGGTTTTGGTGGAGGTTGCGGGATCATTATCAAGACAGATTTATGCAGAGGGCGCTCCCTGGCTACATTTACAATAAAGCACAAGGAGAGGATGCTAAGGGCCCGTCGGCACCCACGCCCACCGTCATTCTAGCACAACCCCGCGACCCAGGAACCTTTCCTGGCACCGACGACACTGATGTTGAAGACTGGCTTCAGCTATATGAGTGGGTGAACTCCAGCAACCACTCGGATCAGACCATCAGGCTCGCTCAGATCATCATGCTCGACCATCTCGCTCGCTAACGGCGCCTCCAGACTGACCCACCTGGAGGAAATCGGCAGTAGCCTTTTCCTCTCCTCCTCTCCAACCTTCGTCTTTCTCTCCCACTTTTCCCTTTGTCCTTTCTTTTGCTCATTTCTTTTAACTTCCTATTTCCTGGCGGCAAGGGTTAACCTTGTGTAATATATTGCCGCCAGCATTGCGAGAAGACAAAGACGACCGACATATCCCAACTGCGTAGCCGCCACACCGCGAGCGTCAAGCAAAGCACCGCAAGGCAACGCTCGGCCGGTGCTGACAGGCCGGCGGCTCGTGCGCGAGAATCGGACGATTGGCACGCGACAGCAGGCGAGAAAGAGAAGGACGACGTTCGAAGGAGCGAAGCTCGAGGGACGTTTTGCTTGTTGTTGAGTGCTCAGTCGGTTTTTGTTGACGGGCACAGGTTCGCCCAACATAAATCAGCTTTCGCAGAAACGGCTGTTGTAACTGTTGGTTACATATCTGGTGGAGGTGCTGGGTATGATTCCAAGCCCCACACACGCAAGGGAAGGTAGCCCGGATCCCCGAAGTTTGGAACCAACAGAATTAACGCCTGTCCACCAACGCACGAGTCGCCGCATACGAGGTGAGGCCCCCGAGTTTGGTCCTCTCACCGATTCACCAATGGCAGCGGCGGCAGCCAGCCGAGGTACTAGTGCGATGGCTACTCAAATAGCCCCTTCTCACGTCGTCGTTGACTCACCCCGGACGCCAGAATCCTTCCCCGGAGACACATTTGAGGATGCCGAGGACTGGCTCGAAAACTTCGAGCGTGTCGCCAGGTGTAACGGTTGGGACGAGTCAAAGAAACTCCGGTATGTGTACTGCGTGCTGGAGGAATCTGCACGCACGTGGTTTCAGAACCACGAAGCGTCGCTATCATCGTGGAACGACTTCCGACGAGAGCTGCTAGCTACATACCCGAGCACGGACCGCCGAGAGAGGGCAGAAGCCGCTCTTCAGGCGAGGAACCAGCGGAACAACGAAAGTGTGACCATGTACATTGAAGACATGACCCACCTCTTCCGCCGAGCCGACCCAAACATGGCTGAGGACAAGAAATTGCGGCACCTAATGCGCGGTGTGAAACAGGAACTCTTTGCCGGCCTGGTGCGTAATCCGCCCCGCTCTGTAGCCGAATTTCGATCAGAGGCGACGACGATGGAGAAGACGCTGCAGCAGCGCGCGTGGCAGTACAACAGAGATGTATGCGTCGCATCATTTGACGTTGGGTCAGGAGCCCTCCCCAACAACATGGACATCCTACGCGAAATGGTTAGGTCCGTCGTACGAGAAGAGCTGCAGAAACTGCAGCTGGCCCAAAGCCCTCCTACGGTGTCCTCACTTGCTGATGTTATACGTGAAGAAGTCCGGCAAGTAATTTGTGAGCCAGAGCCTCAGGTACGGCCCCACGCACAGCCAGAGCGTCAGCCGCGGATGTCGTACGCCCAAGCTTTACGTCAGGACCTAGGACGCGCCGACGTTGGACGAACGGCCACAATACCCCAGGTATTTCCTCGCAATGTGCAGCCCATGCCAGAAGGAAGCCCACGTAAAAGCGATGTGTGGCGCACTGCAGACCGGCGTCCCCTCTGCTATCACTGTGGATAGGCTGGTCACCTCTACCGGGAATGCCAGTATCGCCGAGTAGGACTGCGTGGCTTTTCTGTGAATGCACCTTGCCCCCGAAACGGTGAGTGCCCTTATGAGATTGAGGCATTTTTATCGACGCGCCAAACTGTTCGGAACACCCAGCAACATGAACCTCGATCAGCAGCGCCTATGCGTTATAGGTCGCCCAGTCCGCGTCCCGCTTCCATTTCACCGAGGCGACGCTCCCAAAGTCCGCGACGGGAAAACTAGAGCCAGCGACCTGTGGTGGCAAGGCCGCTGACGCCCGGAACACCGAAGGCCCACCATCGCCAATCCGACAAGACGACGGCAGTGACGAAACGACGGACAAGTGCAGTGATGACACCGTTACTTCCGAGTTGCGCGTCATCATCGACGACTTCGAAGTGACTGCATTGATAGACACTGGTGCGGACTATTCAGTTATTAATAGTGTACTCACCAGAAAATTGAAAAAGGTATTGACCCATTGGACCGGATCTCCAATACGTACAGCGGGGGGACACTTAGTCGACCCCGTAGGAATGTGCACAGCAAGAATCGGAATTAGAGGCTTTACATACGTCAGCAGCTTTATTGTTCTCCCTGAGTGTTCCCGTGATCTGATACTGGGCATGGACTTTTTGCTAACGAATGGCGCAATTATCGACTTGCAAGAATCACGCGTGTTGTTTTCCACAGAACATGCTGTTACCATTTCTGATACAGAAGAGCCACATATTTCCTCTCTCCGTATTGTGGATGAAGACGTGACGGTGCCGGCACGGTGCAGTATGACTGTCGTTGTAAGGAGTGACATATTTCGTGACTATGAGGGACTTGCCGACGGAAATATCGGGCTGCTACTGGAAAAGCAAATATGCGTGGCAAGAGGCCTAGTTCACCTGCGTAACAAATATGCGGACGTCCTTTTGACTAACTTTGGCAATGAGCCACAACAAGTGGCGAAGGGAACAGCCATAGCGTCTCTTCATGACTATGCACAATTTGCAGATGTGTCAATCCTCGATGCAGCATCACCAGCTTCTGCCACCTTAGACAGTGTCCTTACCTCTATCGACATTGACCGAGAGCTGTCATCACTACAAAGAGATGAGATTGTGAACTTGGTCACAGAGTTTGCGGAATGCTTTTCGACTTCATCGAAAGTCCGTCGTACTCCCGTCGCAAAACACCGGATTGTGGTCGAAGAACCTGCAAGACCAGTTCGCCAACACCCGTACCGAGTAGCTCCAAAGGAAAGAGAAGCGATAAGAAGTCAAGTACAGGAAATGCTCAAGGACGATGTAATACAACCGTCCAATAGTCCATGGGCATCTCCGGTAGTCCTAGTCAAAAAGAAGGATAACACCCTACGATTTTGTGTTGACTACAGGAAACTCAACCTCGTCACGAAGCGGGATGTTTATCCACTCCCCCGCATCGACGACACCTTGGACAAACTACGCAATGCTTACTTCTTCTCTTCTCTGGATCTCAAAAGCGGATACTGGCGGATAGAAGTGGACGAGCGAGATCGCGAAAAAACGGCATTTGTGACACCGGATGGTTTATGCGAGTTTAAGGTGCTTCCATTAGGTCTGTGTTCTGCGCCAGCCACATTCCAACGGATGATGGACACTGTTCTCTCCGGACTGAAATGGCAGTCATGACTCGTCTACCTTGATGATGTGGTGGTCTTCTCCACTACATTCGAGCAGCACGTGCAGCGACTGAGAGCAGTTCCGGATGCTATTCGCACGGCGGGATTGACCATAAAACCTGAAAAATGCCACTTCGGCTTTCGCGAGCTCCGCTTCCTCGGACACATTGTCAGTGCTGAAGGCGTCCGTCCCGATCCTGAGAAGATCACTGCAGTAGAAATGTTTCCGAAGCCAAGAGAAAAAAAAGCTATTAGACGTTTCCTGGGACTGTGTGCCTACTACAGGCGTTTCGTAGAAAATTTTTCTAAAATTGCCGAACCACTCACGCGACTGACAAAAGATGTCCCTTTTTCGTGGGAGAAAGAACAAGAAGACGCCTTCTCTGCACTACGACAGCGTTTGCAGAGTCCTCCTATACTTGCCCATTTTGATGAAAATGCCGAAACGGACATCCACACCGACGCGAGTAACGTTGGTCTCGGTGCCATACTTATTCAGTGGCAGAATGGAGAAGAAAAAGTCATTGCGTACGCAAGCCGTACCTTATCGAAAGCCGAGACAAATTACTCAGCTACAGAAAAGGAATGCCTGGTGGTTATATGGGCCATCAGTAAGTTCCGGCCTTACTTATATGGCAGACCGTTTCGAGCCATAAGCGACCATCACTCATTGTGCTGGCTGGCGAACCTCAAGGACCCTTTTGGAAGACTCGCTAGATGGAGTTTGCTTCTCCAGGAGTATGACATCACGGTCGTTTACAAGTCCGGTCTCAAGCACAATGATGCTGACTGCTTATCACGCGCACCAATCGAAACTACGTCACCTGAATACGAGCAAGATTTCCCATTTCTTGGGGCTGTGAACACGACGGACATGGCTCATCATCAGCGTATTGATCCGGAATTACTCCTGCTCATCGAGTACCTGGAGGGTCGACAAGTGAAAGTGCCTCGAGTTTTCGTTCGCGGATTGTGTTCGTATGTCCTCCGGAACAACGTCCTCTACAAACGAAACTTCGAGCACATTGGTGAGACGTTTCTACTTCTCGTACCATCATCGCTGCGAGCTGAAATCTTAGAAGCTTGCCATGATGACCCTGCAGCTGGCCACTTAGGCGTTAGTAGGACTCTGGCGAGAATCCGCCAGAAATATTACTGGCCGAAGTTGATGAATTCAGTGCAGCACTATGTCAAATCATGCCGAGATTGTCAAAGACGCAAAACACCGCCACTCAAACCAGCAGGTTTTCTGCAACCGATACAGCCACCAACAGCGCCATTTGAACAAATAGGAGTGGATTTACTTGGACCATTTCCAGTTTCAACCTCAGGAAAGCGGTGGATTGTGGTAGCAATCGATTATTTGACCCGGTATGCTGAGACCTGTTCTCTTACAAAAGGAACCGCCGTTGAAGTGGCTCAGTTTTTTGTCACACACATAGTATTACGACATGGCGCACCTAAGGTACTCATAACACACAAAGGAACAGCTTTTGTGGCCCGTTTGATGCAGTCTGTTATGCAACTAACACATACTGCTCATCGAAAAACCACAGCGTACCATCCACAAACAAACGGCCTGACTGAACGGTTCAATAGAACGCTCGCTGACATCCTCTCAATGTACGTGGACGTCGAGCATCGGACATGGGACAGTATTCTACCATATGCCACCTTTGCGTATAATACTGCAGTACAAGAAACGACACATTTCACGCCATTTGAACTTGTTTACGGCCGGACAGTAACAACGACACTGGACGCGATGTTACCTGTAGACAACAGCACCGAAGACGACCCTGACGTTAGCGAGTGCATAGAAAGGGCAGAAGAAGCACGGCAGTTGGCAAGGCACCGTATCATACAACAGCAACACGTGGACGCAAACCGGTACAACCTAGGGCGAAGAGAGGTACAGTACAACCCCGGAGACAAAGTGTGGGTATGGACGCCTATACGTACACCCGGTCTTTCGGAGAAGTTACTGCGCCGTTACTTTGGCCCCTACAAAGTACTTCGCCGGTTAAGTCCCTTAAACTACGAGGGAACTCCTGACGGCCAAGTCTGCTCCACACGCCGCAGGACTCGCCCAGAGGTCGTACACGTAGTACGAATGAAGCCATACTACGAAAGACATTGATTAACAGAAGTTGCGCATACGATCAAGCCTAGCACCGGCCATCCTCTGACCACTGTCCTTCCAAAGCAGCTGGCCTCTCTAGGCCTTTCCTACGCATCGGGACGATGCTTCTTCGGAGGGAGCTAATGCCGCCAGCATTGCGAGAAGACAAAGACGACCGACATATCCCAACTGCGTAGCCGCCACACCGCGAGCGTCAAGCAAAGCACCGCAAGGCAACGCTCGGCCGGTGCTGACAGGCCGGCGGCTCGTGCGCGAGAATCGGCCGATTGGCACGTGACAGCAGGCGAGAAAGAGGAGGACGACGTTCGAAGGAGCGAAGCTCGAGGGACGTTTTGGTTGTTGTTGAGTGCTCAGTCGGTTTTTGTTGACGGGCACAGGTTCGCCCAACATAAATCAGCTTTCGCAGAAACGGCTGTTGTAACTGTTGGTTACAATATACAGTTTTGGGTATATGTAAGGTTATATTGGGAACGTACCGCTGGCGAACGCATACAAGAATTTTGCTTATCCTGTGACGTCCCCAGGCTGGGCTCCGAAGAGGGCGGCGGGCAGTCCTGCCGATACAGTAATCCTACATATGGCTTCAAATTCCCCCACACTCCCTGATGGCTCCCTGAGGAGGGGGCGCACCGATGAAACCTTCAACTCTCTGATGAAACGAAAAGAAATATTTCCCAAATACCACGTAATACATAGTCAACATGGAACCAATACAGTCCGTACAATATCCCTATTTGTGGTTGCAAAATGTCTGACAGAAGCAATCGGCTCTGGGTACAAAGCAACTAAGATGGGAATCGGCGACCTTCTTCTGGAAGTGTGTGACAAGCTTCTATGCAGTAAACTGACTAAACTTGTTGCGTTTGGTGAAATTCCTGTCTCTGTGGGCCCCCACCAGTCAATGGACACTGTGCGTGGTGCTATTTCTGATGACGACCTCCTTGAACTCATTGAAAGCGAACTGTTGGGTGGATGGCAAGACCAAAACGCTGTAAAGGTGCAACTAATTAAGTTAAGACGTGGGCGCATTATAGTCTGCACGGCTGCTGCGAAATGAAAATCCCAAATCCCCCCCCCCCCGAATTGAAGACGTGATGACAAGAAAATGCCAGCAAAGCATGTAATAGTAACGTTCGGAACAAGTGAGCTGCCTGATTCGATAGAGACCGGATATTGTAAACTTCGCGTACGGCCATACATCCCCAATCCGCACCGATGTTTTAAGTGTCAGCGTTTTGGGCATGGATCTCAGAGCTGCCGAGAGCGTGCTACTTGTGCACAATGTGCATCTAATGACCACACATAAGATAACTGTTCTTCCGCAACCCACTGCACTAACTCTGAGGGAGACCACCCCGCCTATTCGCGATCGTGCCCGTCATGGAAGAAAAGAAAAATAATCGAACTGAAGGCCAAACTAAACATTTCTTTTCCAGAAGCGCGCAAGCGTTTTAGTGTCCACAACCAATGGAATCCGTCCTACAGTGATGCGACGCGCCGGTTGGCAGCGCCACATCTTCTGGCGGCCGCGCAAGTCACACGGAGTGTGATGGCGGTTACGCCATCAGCCCCCGTGGCGGGAGCAGCCACGCTCTTCCGCCATCTACCACGAAGGGCCAGCATAACTCCGAGCCTGCCGGCGCCAGGGCCACTGCTCGTGCAGACAGGCCCGAAAAACTCTCGAGAGTGCCCGCTGAACGGGCGTCATCCAGCGCCTCTGAAGAGGCGATGGCTGTAACAGACTACTCAGGCGTCTCAGACGCCGAAGGAACGGCGTTGCTCTCTGGAGCGCGCCAACAAAAAGGAAATACCCCACCTTAAGGGGCCTTCAAAGGTCTCTCGAACCAACCTAATTGATCTCTTGACACACACTAAAAAACACTTCCAATACGGACACACAGATAATGCATTGGAATGTGAGAGGTTTAATACACAATCTTGATGATATTAAGGAACTCCTTCGCTAGTTTAATCCAAGGGTGCTGTGTGTGCAAGAGACATACCTCAATCCTTCACATACTAACTTTCTCAAACAACATGCCATTTAACGAAAAGACTGCAGTGACACTCTCGCCTCGTCAGACGGTGTTGCTATTGTAGTTGATAAAGTTATCGCCTGCCAACATTCACATCTGCAAACAGCCCTTGAGGCAGTGGCAATCAGATCCTTGCTATTTGATATGTTAGTAACAGTTAGCTCTCTGTACATCCCTCCATGCCATCAACTTTCCACGACAGATCCCAGAGCTTTATCGCAGTACTCCCGGAACCTTACATTGTAGTAGGTGATTTAAACGGACATAGCACCCTCTGGAGAAATTCTCATCGTGATACGAGAGGGCACTTATACGAGAGGGCCCCACAAGCCCATTGTTGGCTTGGGCAGGCTCGTATTTGTATGTAATTTTCGAAATAAATAAATCATATATATATATATATATATTAGAAAAGTTCCTTTTAGCCTCCAATGCATGCTTACTATACAAGAAAGAACCCACATTCTACAGCATGGTAAACGAAACGTTCTCATTCGTTGACTTAAGTATAACTTTAAGTACACTAGTTCCATACCTGGAGTGGGACGTGATCAAAAATCTATATGGGAGTGACCATTTCCCAATTGTCTTAAAATTAGCAAAAGGCAATAAGTGTTCCCCACAACTGCCACGTCGGATGGTCGACTGTGCTGACTGCAAACGATGCAGAGAGCTGACACATTTGACCTGGGAAGACATCTGTACTCTCTCAATCGATGATAGAGTATCATATTTGACGGCATTTATAACTGATGCTGCATCAATGTGCATCCCTCAAACGAATGGATCACCCTCTAAACGGCATATTCCTTGGTGAAATGAGCAGTGTAAGGAAGCCCACAAAAATCAACATAAGGCTTGGAGTCACCTTCGCGACTACCCAACTACCGAGAACTTGATCAGCTTCAAGAAAATAAAATCAGAAGGTAGAAGAACACGCCGCCTTGCCAACAGGGAAAGCTAGCAAAAATACATCTCTAGTATTAATTCTTATACAGGCGAAAGAAAAGCCTGGACCACGGTAAATAAAATAAAAGGCCGCGAAACTCATCCTCTACCATTAGTGAATACACAAGGAGACACACTCATTGACCAAGCCGACTCTCCAGGGGTACATTTTGAAAGGATTTCTAGCTCATCTCACTATTCAGGTACATTTCTGAGATACCGGTGGTGATGATGATATGTGGTTTTTAATGGTGCAAGGGCCAGTTACGAGCAAAGAGCGCCATGACTAATGGTAATTTAAAGGATTTGTTCTCAATGGCATGGACAGTGAATTTATTATGGTAGGTGTGACATGGCTGTATAAGGGCCTAAAAACTTTCGCTGTAAATGACGTAAATATATGGCTAGTAAAATAATGACACTGATTAGTTATGGACGTGAGCGATGGCAGTTGTGTTTTGATAAAAAAACATACGAAATGAGACAACTGTTACACAAAGCGTCAAGACGTCCCTCGAATACAAGGGCTGGTAATCACGTGTTAAAATTTCCTGGCCAAATTATTTTCAGAATGTCGGTTTCGGCTAAGAAATCTAAGACTACTTACAGTTTAAAAAGCGTTTCATCACTGAGAAAAAAATCCAGGTTGAAGTGGTATATTTTGTCGATATGCAGAAGGGAAATACTTTTTCCTCTCTTTTTCTATTGCAGAGCACTGGATAATAACATGAAGGACTGTCAGGCTATCGCTGCACCTACTACAAGTAGGAGGATCCCCGCCAGTCAAGAGGTAGGAGTGAGTACTGTAAGTGTGTCCCATTTTTAATCTGCAAAGAAGCACTTCCTTGTAGCGTGCTGTTTTCTCACTTATCCAATTCCGTAGTTTTGGTTTTATGATGTGTAACTTCTTCAATATTTGTGTATCCCACTCTGCTTGCCAATGTTTCCTCAATTTACGGCGCAGAAAGGGCTTTAGATCTGTGGCAGGAATAGGGATATTTCCATCTGTGTCACTAAAACTCACTGACGTAGCGTTTTCGTGAGCAGCTACGTTGCCTTTTATACCTTTATGGCCAGGTACCCAGCATAGGATAATCGTTTGGTTGGACATATATGCGGAGCACAACAATCTATACAGCTCATTCAAAACGGGATTCTTATGCTTTCGTAAGCTAATTAGGGCTCTCACGACACTTAATGAGTCTGCAATGACAACAGCCTTAGCGACATTTCTGCGCCTTATGTTTTTAATAGCCGAAAGTATAGCGTATGCTTCTGCCGTAAAGGTGCTGGTGCGTGGGTTTAGTGGCCCAGATGTTGAAAATGAGGGTCCGAGAGTTGCGTCAGCAACACCAGCAGGAGACTTCGAAGCATCTGTGTAATATTCGTAAAAGGAGTACTTCTCTTTAAGTTCAAGAAAATGTGATGGTATGAGAGCCTCAGGTGCTTGTTTGGATATTTCTAAGAATGAAATGTCACATTTGATAGTCTGCCACTCCCAAGGCGGTGGAAGCCACGTAGGAACATTAGGATATTGTGTAAAAGAGGGACCCCTGTATTTTCTGACAGTGCTTCCAGCCGGAGCGACAGAGGAGGCCTAGGGGCCGGGCGGTTACGAAACAGCCTAGCAGTGGACAAGTCGCATATAGTAGAATGACAAGGATGTTTAACATCTAAGCTAACTTTCAGGGCGTAGGAGAAAGTTAAATATGTCCTTCGGTAGTGCAATGACCATTCGTTTGATTCGACGGGGAGGCTTTGCACAGGGCTAGTCCTAAAGGCGCCTGTAGCAAGGCGGATAACTAAGTGGTGAATAGGACCTAACATTTTCAAAGCACTAGGTGCACTATTGCTCCGTAGTCAAGCCGTGTTAATATTGGACTTTTGTAAAGTTTTAAAAGGCACCGTCTGTCACTTCCCGAAGCTGTACGTGACAAGAGCTCCAGGAGATTCATAGTCTTGAGGCACTTTGATTTCAGATACTTCAGGTGTGGTACAAAAGTCAGCTTACTGTCTAAAAGGATTCCTAGAAATTTGTGTTCATGGCTCACAGACAGCCGTTCTCCATTTAGATCTATTGCGGGGTCCGCAAGTATACCTCTCTTGTTAGAAAATAGGACGCATGTACTTTTTGTAGGTTTAGTTTGAAACCGTTTTGGTCCGTCCACTTAAATAATTTATTCATGCAAAGCTGTACTTGTCGCTCGCACATACTTAGGTTAAATGATTTGAAAGCTATCTGGATGTCATCCACATATACGGAATAAAACATGGTATGTGGTATGGCAGTCTGGATCGCGTTCATTTTGACAATAAAAAGAGTGCAGCTCAGCGCACCACCTTGTGGAACACCCGCCTCTTGCGTAAATGGACGAGACAGAACGTTACCAACTCTAACACGGAACGTCCGATTGCAGAAGTAACTCTGAATGACTTTCAGTAAGTTGCTTCGAACTCCCATATCAGACAGGTCACGGAGGATTCCGAAGCGCCAGGTTGTGTCGTATGCCTTTTCCATATCTAAAAATACTGACAGGAAAAACTGTTTGTGGACAAAGGCATCACGTATATTTGTCTCGATGCGGACAAGGTGACCTGTTGTGGATCTACCCTCCCTAAATCCGCACTGAAAGGGATCGACTATCTCGTTGCTTTCAAGAAAATGGATGAGGTGACGGTTAATCATCTTCTCAAATAATTTGCATCAACTTGTCAGCGCTATAGGCCTATAACTGTCGCGTGAGGAAGGGGCCTTGCCCTCTTTGAGAATGGGGATTACGATTGCTTCTTTCCGGGCAAACGGAATGTAGACTGCGGAGAACATAGAATTGAAGAGTGACAGTAGTGTTTCTTCCGTTTCAGGGTGTAGGTATCTGATCATCTCATACATTATTCTGTCACTTGCTGGGGCGAACTTGTTGCAACAGTTCAGTGAGGTCTGGAACTCAGCCATTCCAAATGGACTACTGTATACTTCATTGGATGAGCTGTTACGGCCCAAATTCATCTCTTCTGCTAGTCGCTGGTATTTTAGAAATGTATCTGTGTAATGAGATGTACTGGAAATGTGCTCAAAATGTGATCCTATACAATCTGCCTGATCCTCAAGTACTTCTGTATTTAATAAAGGTAAGGGATGAGTTTCACGGCCTTTTGTTTTGTTCACCCCGTTCCAGGCTTTTTGGTCGTCTGTATATAAATTCATGCTTAGTATGCAGTTTTTCCAACTTTCGCGTTTAGCGCGGCGGCGCGTTCTTCTACCTTGCGACTCGATCGTCTTGAAATTCATCAGATTCTCCGCGGTTGGAGAGTTATGGAGGAGGTTCCAAGCCTTGTTTTGCTTTTTCCTGGCTTCCTTACACTCCTCATTCCACCATGGAATACGTCGTTTCGAGGGCGACCCATTTATTTGGGGAATGCATAGTTACGCAGCATCAATAATGAGCGCTCTTATATATGCTACTGCATCGTCTAAGCTCAGTTCAGAGATATCATTCTAGCGCAGCTGTGTTAGTTCGCGAAACTTTGTCCAGTCGGCTGAGTCAACTTTCCATCGAGGAAGATGTGCATGACACTCACTTTGTTTTTTAAGGTTTAGAACGATGGGGAAGTGATCACTTCCATAAGGGTTATTAATGACATCCCACTCCAGATATGGCACAATTGTACTAGACGCTATGCTTAGATCTATTGAAGAAAATATTTTGTGTGTAGAGATGTAAAATGTTGGCTTTTCCTTGTTCAGCGAGTAGGAACTTGAAGAGAATAGGATGTTTTCTACAAGCCGTCCTCTCGCATCACAGCGAGAGTCGCCCCAGAGTGGGCTATGCGCGTTTAGATCACCGACGACTATGTGAGGGTTAGGCAGCTCATCAATAAAGCTTTGAAATGTTGTGCTTGAGAGTTGATAACTTAGGGGGATGTATACGGACGTGATAGTAGCTTGCTTAGTGAATAGCACTGCTTGGATAGCAACTGACTCAAGAGGAGTTCGGAGTTGCAGTTGCCGACAAGCAATGCCTCTGTCTACTATTATTGCTACCCCGCCGGACGATGCAACAGCATCATCTTGGTCCTGCCGGAAAATAGCGTATTGCCTAAGAAAGTTTGTTTGCCTATATTTAAGATGTGTCTCCTGAACACACAGCACCTTTGGAGTGTATTTGTGTAAAAGTTCTTTGATATCTCCGAGTTTCTGGGTCAGACCTCTCACATTCCAGTGTAATATTTGTGTATCCATGTTGTTTGTGTTTATGTGCTGTGTGTCAAGAGGAGTCAAGTTAGAGAAATGAATTATGGAGCCATTTCAGGCCCCGTGATTATGGCACGGGTTTTGCCTTGTTTGGATCGGTCGCGAGACTCGCGCCGCTCCCGAGGCACTGGATGCGCCTTCTGGCTCGGGGTTGTGTCCATCGACTCTTGGGAGCCGCCGCACTTCCGCTCACACAAGCGGGGTGTTTTCACCTTAGGCCATGCCTCGAAAAGCAGGGCCTTGGAGGCCACCAACCCAGAGGTCGATGCACCCTCCTTCAGAAATAGAGAAGCAGAGCCGGCTGCTGTCGCCTGGGGGGCTGGTGGCTCGGCCGCGGCCACATTCTTTGTGGTCCGGGCCGAAGCCGGAGTCTGTTGCGTCGTTGCCCCCTCACGCGCCGCAGCAGCATACCCTGCGGTATGAAGAAAGGAAATGCGCTTTCGCGCTTCCAGGAAGGAAATGTTTTCTTTTACTTTGAGGGTACTTATTTCGTTTTCTTTTTGCCATGTAGGGCAAGCTCTAGAGAAAGCTGCATGTCCACTGCCACATTTGGGACAGTGGAGCGCGCCATTACAATTATCTGAAAGGTGATCTAGGACACCGCACGTTGCGCAGGTTTTTCGGCCGGGGCAACCTTGTGAGCCGTGGCCATACCTCTGGCACTTGAAACATCTCCGAGGTTTCGGGATGTATGGTCGGACTCGAACTTTAGTATAGCCTGTTTCTAATGTTTCTTGCAGCACACTGGACGCAAATGTAACGATCAGATATTTTGTTGGAATTTCTTTGTTTTCTCGTTTGATTAAAGTTATCTTTACTATGGTGACGTTCTATTCCTTCCGATCTTCTAGAAGTTCTTCCTCGCTGAGATATAGCAGGGCGTCGTCGGAAATTACTCCTTTGCTTGTAATTATGGATCCATGTGGTGTCACTGTTACGTTTATATTACCGAAGGAGACCAGATTTGGGAGCTTGTCATGCTGTTGTTTATCATGGACCTCAAGCAGGAGCTCACCGCTAGCCATTTTTGACTTTGTAGCCTGGGCCAACAGAGTCAGTGAGACATTTCGCAACCGTGAATGGCGAAATCATTCTAACTGTCTTTTCAGGATTTTCACTATGAATAACGTGAAATCGTGCGAGCGATTGCTTAGGTTGACATTAAAACAGCAACTTTTCTTCGGTGCGTCCTCTTTTATTAAGAGGCTGATCGGACAGACGGGGGAAGGATGATAAATCCATACATGTTTATTTAATTTCGGCAGCCATGCGAGCCGCCCACCATCGAGCCCAACAAGGGGATGGTGCAAGACCCGAAGGAAACGCAGACGCCAGCTGTACATAGCCGCTATAACCTAATATATAAGACCCAAGGTTGGATAAACTACACCAGGGTAACCCTTGCTACCAGGAAATACGGAAGTAATAAGAAGTGAAAAGAAGACAGAAAAGATAAAAAAGCTGAGAGAGAAAGACGAAGATGGAGAGAAGGACAGGAAAAGGCGACTGCAGATTTCCCCCGGGTGGGTCAGTCCGGGGGTGCCGTCTACGTGAAGCAGAGGCCAAAGAGGTGTGTCGCCTCCGCCGGGGTGCCTTAAATGTCTGAACACATGGCATCGGCTCCACCCCCAGGACACTCTTTTCCCCGGACACGGCTAAGCCGCGCGTGGCTACACGCGGGAGGGTCCAACCCTCGTGTGCTCGGGTACGTGGTGTCGCAACACACCAAACGCCTGCTGATGCAGACGCCCCTGCGGGGTCTGAGATACCGGCAACATGCGGAACGACGGTCTCTGGGTCGGAAAGGAAATAGCAACCAACCTTACAACCGCCCATTCAGCGTGGCGGAATTTCAGGCTGCTCTCAATGGCTGTAACAAATCCGCTTCAGGAAGTGACAGAATATTGTATATAATGACCAAACACCTACACCCTGAAACCCACAAAACACTACTGTCACTCTTTAACTCTGTGTTCTCTGCCGGCTACATTCCATCCACCTGGTAGGAAGCAATAATTGTTCCAATACTAAAATACGGCAAGGACCCAACTTCAGTCAACAGCTATAGGCCTATAGCGTTGACAAGTTTCTTATGTAAACTCTTTGAAAAAATGGTTAACCGGCGTCTCCTTCATTTTCTTGAAAGTAACAAGCTATTAGATCCCCTAAAGTGTGTATTCAGGGAAGGTAGATCCACAACTGATCACCTTGTCCGCATCGTGGCGAATATTCGCGATGCTTTTGTGCATAAGCAGTTCTTTTTGTCAGTATTTGTTGACATGGAGAAGGCTTACGACATCACGTGGCGGTTCCGAATTCTCCGTGACCTGGCCGAAATGGTAGTCCGAAGTAATTTGCTGAATGTCATCCAAAGTTACCTGTCTAACCGCACGTTCCGCGTCAAAGTTGGTAATGTGCTATCGCGCCTATTTACACAGTAAAGAGGTGTAACACAAGGTGGCGTGCTTAGCTGCACTCTATTCGTTATAAAAATGAACTCACTTTATACTATAATACCACGTACAATGTTTTATTCTGTGTATGTAGAGGACGTACAAATAGGTTTTAAATCATGTAGTCTTTCCATCTGCGAGCGACATGTACAGCTTGGGCTAAACAAATTTTCAATGTGGGCTGACAAGAACGGGTTTAAATTAAACCCGCAAAAGAGCACGTGTGTTCTCTTCTCGAGCAAGACAGGTATATTACCTGAACCAGCTATTTACCTTAATCGACACCGGCTCCCTGTGAGCCATGAACATAAATTTTTGGGCCTCATATTAGACACTAAATTAACATTTATCCCCCACCTAAAATAGCTGAAGGCGAAGTGCATGAAGACAATGAAGCTTCTGAATCTCTTGTCCCGTACATCCTGGGGAAGTGATAGAAGATGCCTTTTGAGCCTGTATAAAAGTCTGATAAGGTCACGCCTTGACTATGGTGCTATAGTGTATAGCTCTGCTACGCCTACTGCCTTGAAGATGTTAGATTCGATTCACCACTTGGGTATCCGTCTTGCTACAGGTGCCTTCAGGACTAGTCCTGTAGAGGGCCTGTGCGTTGAATGCAACGAATGGTCTCTTCATCTACAAAGTGCATATCTATCTTTCTCTTACGCCTTGAAAGTTAAATCAGATATTCAGCATCCATGTCATTTTGCAATTAGGGACTTGTCCACTGCCAGGCTATTCCGTAACCGCCCAGCCATCAGGCCTCCTCTGTCCCTCCGAGTGGAAGCACTGTCAGAAGAAACAGACGTCCCTTTTCTAGAAAATATCCCAATCACTCCTACTCGGTTCCCACCGCCTTGGGAGTGGCAAACTATCCAATGTGACATATCTTTCTTAGAAATATCGAAACGAGTGGCTGAGGCTCACATACATTCACATTTTCGTGAACTAAAAGAGAAGTATTCTTGTGCTGAATTTTACACGGATGCTTTGAAGTCTGCTGATGGTGTTGCTTACGTAGCTCTTGGACCATCATTTTCAATATCTGGGACACTAAACGCATACACCAGCATATTTACAGCGGAAGCATACGCTATAGGCACGATGTGAGTGCTAGGCGGCGCCCTGTCTTTCCGACCCCTAGCGCCATCTGACGAATAGTTGCGCGAATGCGGTAGGATTACTCATGGCGTCAGCAGCTCGCGCTGCGTGTTTGACGCCCTGTCAAACGTTAGCAATAGCGCGAAACAGCGTGCCCATATTACTTTTAACGGGGTTTCGGGAATTACAAGATCTTGACAGGTTTTTTCGCGAAAAGAATTTAAAGAACGGAAGTCGTCTGTCTATTCGAAGTGGGGCACGTCTACGACGTGAGGAAAGTGTTGAACTCGCACTGATCGGAAGGGAGTGCTAGGTGTATTCCGCAAACGAAAAATAACGCACCAGCGAGATGCGTGAAGCTCAGCGTAAGTTACTTCGTTATCTACGGTGCGGACGCATGAAATTATAGGTGACATTGATTCTTGAAGATCGGCGACAGCAGAAAAATCCTAGCGGGGAGCTGCGATTGCCTAGCTGGCATCCCAGGGAAGTGCAAGGACGCCGCGGTAGTTTCCCTGTACATACAGGACGGCAAATGCTAATCCAAAACATCTCATCCAAGAACGTGGGGCGTACGAACGACTCGTAAGACCTACCCGAGGTATTCTAACGTTGCTCTCCCCAAACACAAACAAAGGTGAGGAACTTACCAGTTGTGTTAGGCTACGTTGGGAAAATATTTTCGCCCAATTTACTGAAAGTGCGGTACTTTTATGTTGCGATTTTTCAGTGCGTGCAAAGGAGGTTCTAATAAACCATGTCGTCAAAAATTTTGGTGATCTCAATTGCCTCTTAGTTGATATGCTGGGCGCAGAAGGGTGTACGCCAGCTGAGCCAGCTGCAGCACCTCCTCAAATCTCTCAGCAAGCCCTAGCGCTGTTTGAATGGGAGAGGATTCGGAAAGAGTTCCACAGCTTTACTGCGGTACAGTGTGGAAACAAACTACTTTGTTTGCTGCATATCCTGGTACGCATTGCAGGTGTTCCGTTGCTGCCATCATTGCTGTAAAAGCAAAGAATTCAGCGTTTACGCACTTGGCATAACGCCAGAACATAAAACAGCTTATGCCATTGGACGAGCGCTATCTAGTGTTGGCGCCGTTCTGCTTCATACGGTCGGCTTGGAAACCTGTAAAACTTTGTTCCTCGTGAGTTGGTGTACGTGCTGTTGCAGCCCACGACGCAACAGCTCGGGTTGCACTTCAGCATTGTTCAGAAAAGGCAACACATGCGCGCAAAACAGTCCACAGACAGGCTTTCGGAACGCACGTGGGCCGGTCGTATACTGCCGGTTCCGCGCTCGCCGCCGCGAGGGGCGCCCTAGGAGGCGCGGGAACTACGTTGGCAACCTGCCTATACTCTCGGCTATTAAACACATCAGGCTCACAAACACAAGGGCCTGGAGGCATGTGCTATATGAAACAGCTATCACAGTGGTATCCTCTGAAGAGAGGAGCCACTACGAACAGAGGAAGCGCTACGAATGCATGGGACTAATAATATGTAAGACCACATCTCTGAGGAAACCTAGGACTATGTCTGTATTAAAAAGTTGTTCTGGACCGAGGAACATTACAGGATGAAGAGGAATTTGCTGCCTGTATGCTAAGAAAAAAATGTCTCATTCTCTCAGATTTAGCTTCCCGACACTCCAGGAGAACGTGGAGCAAGGTCAGCCTCTCCCCACATGTACCACAGATTGGAGGATCATTTCCGGTAAGTAAAAAGGTGCCAAATGAGTGTCCTACTCTGAGACGACAGAATAGGACATCTGCTCGGCGTGATTTTGTTGCAGAGGGCAACAATCCTAACTGTGGCTTTACCAGGTGGAGCTTATTATTCGTTTCCGTGTCCCACATGTGTTCCAGTGGGCTCGCAGCTTCCTTCGCAAGAAAGGCCTCAGATCTGTGACACGCACCTCAGCGGTAGGGTTAGCGGCTCGCGATGCGATCGACGTGGCCATCTCGTCCGCCAGAACGTTACCTTCGATTCCCCTATGGCCAGGTACCCGGCATATTATGATATGCTGGTTAGATGAGTACGCTTTACACAAGACGGAATAGAGTTCATTAAATACGGGATTTTATGATTTTAGATCACTGCTTTTGCAAGTTTTGATTTTCTTATATACTATACTATACAGAAGACAGTAATACGTACGCCTCGGCATTAAAGATACTTGTTTCCAGATGCAGTACACCGGATTCTGATAAGGATGGACCGACAGCAGCATGGGACACCCCCGGCATTTGACGTCTAAGCGTCTGTGTAGAACTCTGGGCAGGAGTACTTGTGCTGTAGTTCTAGAAAATGCATTCGGATTTGTTTTGTTACTTCTAAAAAGGATATGTCACACTCTACGACCTGCGATTCCCAAAGTGGTAACGACTTGGTTGGATGCATTATGTGAAGCTCGAGGAGTGGGACATGTATTTCATGACTAAGCTCCCTAACACGAAGCGAGAAAGGCTGTCTTATAGGGGGTCGATTATGGAAAAGTGTAGTACACGTCATATCGTTAACAGTGTTAAAGGTTGGATGTTGATGATTGGAGTGGATTTTCAGGAAATATGTAAGGCTGATGTAGGTTCTCTGTAGATGGAGAGACCATTCATTTGATTCCGCATATAAGCTTTCAATTGGGCTAGCTCTGAAAGCGCCAGTGGCTAACCGGATGCCTAGATGGTGAACAGGATCTAGCATCTTTAGCGCGCTCGGGGCGCCAGAGTTATATACTACAGGACCACAGTCCAATCGAGACTGAATTAGGCTCTTGCATAGGTTCATTAAACACTTCCTGTCCCTACCCCATGTAGTCTGGGATAGAAGTTTCATTAGGTTCATTGTTTTTAGACATTTCTCTTTCAGATGTCTTATGTGTGGAATGCAAGTGAGTCTGTAGTCAAGTATATTACCTAGGAATTTGTGCTCTTTGTTGATAGGTATTCGTTGTCCACACAGATCTAAGGAAGGATCGAGAACCAGGCCTCTCTTTCTTGTAAAAAGAACAGAAGAGCTTTTGTGGGGGTTGATTTTAAACTCAGTTTTGTCTGCCCACTTGGAAATCTTGTTCAAGCCCTGCTGCACCTGTCTCTCGCATACTGCGAGATTACAGGATTTGAAGCCAATTTGAATGTCGTCCACGCAGACAGAATAAAAAATGGCAGGTGGTAGCGAAGCACGAAGTGCGTTCATCTTCACGATGAAGAGCGTACAGCTCAGCACGCCTTCCTGTGGTACGCCTGTTTCGTGGGTGAACGGTCACGATAATACGTTGCCGATTTTCACGTGGAAGATGCGGTTCAAAAATAGCTTTCAAATATTTTCAGCATATTGCCAGAGATGCCCATTTCCAACAAGTCTCGCAAGATGCCGTAGCGCCATGTTGTGTCATATGCCTTCTCCATGTAAAGGAATATTGATAAGAAAAACTGCTTATGTACAAATGCGTCCCGAATATATCCTTCAATGCGTACAAGGTGATCTCTTGTCGACCGGACTTCTCTGAAGAAACAGTGATAGGGATCAAGTATATTGTTGAGTTCAAAGAAATGTATGAGTCTGCGATTAATCATTTTTTTCAAAAAGCTTACACAGGCAGCTTGTAAGAGCTATCAGGCGATAGCTTGCCGCCATGGATGGGTCTGTCCCCTGCTTCAAAACAGGGACCACAATTGCTTCTTTCCATGGAGTTGGAAAGTATCCTGCAGCCCAAACGATGTTGAAAAGTGTGAGTAGTGTAACTTGGGTGTCATTGTGTAGGTTTTTTATCATTTCATACATGATTCTGGCAGAACCCGGTGCGGAGCTCTTGGATGAGCTCAAGGCATCACTGAACTCGGCAATACTAAAAGGACAGTTGTATGGTTCATTCTGTCGACCTATTCTGATGAAAGGCTTACATTATTCTATTTGTTTGTATTTGAGAAAGGATTGTGAATAATTTGTTGGACTTGACACGCTCTCAAAGGGCTCCCCATGTGAGTCTGCCTGATCTTGCAGTGTATCGCCCTGTGTATTTACCAGAGGGAGTGAATATGTTTGTCGCCCTCTAATTCTATTTACCCTGTTCCAGACTTTCGCCTCATCTTTAAACGAGTTAATACTCAATAAAAAACTCCTGCCAACTTTCTCTTCTCGCCTGCCGGCGGGTTCTCCTGCCTTGAGATTTTACTATGTTAAAGTTGACAAAATTCTCTGCAGTGGGCGAAGCGCGATGCAACCCCCACGCTTTGTTCTGATTCATACGTGCGATTCTACATTCTTCGTTCCACCACGGGACACGCCGTTTGCCTGCCGAGCTACTTCACGTATGCATTTGAGAGCGGCATCTATTATGAAGGCTGTAAAATACTCCACAGCAGCATCAGTTGTTAACGAGGACATGTCATCCCATGATATACTAGTTAGGGTTCGGAATTTCTCCAAGTCAGCTGTGTCGATCTTCCACCTAGAAGGCTTTGGGGAATATTCGTTTTCTTTAAGTGTTCTTAATAGTATGGGGTAGTGGTCGCTTCTGAAAGGATTCTTCGTAACTTCCCAGTCGAGTTCACGCAGTATAGACGGGGAAGCTATGCTGAGATCAATTGAAGAAAAGGTTTTGTTTGCAAGAGAGTAATATGTGGGTTTCTTCTTATTTAGAAGGCATGTAGCAGAAGAAAAAAGGAACTCTTCAACCAGACGGCTTCGCGCATCTATACAAGAGTCGCCCCACAGGGAGCTGTGCGCATTGAAATCGCCAAGAACAACATAAGGTTCAGGCAATTCATCTATAAAGGACTGAAATTCAAGTTTGTTTAATTTGTAATGTATGGGGTATGTAAAGCGAGCAAATGAGGATGAGTATATTTAGAAGAACAGCTCGAACTGCCACAGCTTCAAGGTGCGTTTGTAGCTGTAAGCGCTGACACGAAATGCTTTTATGGATAATAATGGCAACACCGCCTGATGATACAACAGCATCATGGTGATCTTTGCGAAACGTGACATACGGTCGGAGAAAGTTTGTATGTTGTGGTTTTAGGTGCGTTTACTGTAAACGCAGGACTTTTGGATTGTGTTTTTGGATGAGCTCCCGCACATCATCAAGGTTTCCAAGAAGACGTCTGACGTTTCATTGTATTATTTGTGTATCCATATTGGAAGTCAATAGGTGCTGTGTGTACAGAAACAGATGTGTTAATAGAGATTTCAGAGATTAGATTACAGAGCTCTTTCGAGGCCCTGTAATCGGGGTTTTGCCCTTTCTGGAGCGTTCGATGAAGTTTTGCCGCTCCTTAGGCGCTTGGCGCGCCATGGGGATAGGTGTAGTGTCCATTGCCTCTTGTGAGGCGCCGGACACGTGCTCTTGCGAGCGAGAAGTTACCAGGGAGAGTCCTGCCTTAGAGGGCAAGACCCCTGCACCATCAGCCCGGAGGTCGATGGGGCTACCTGGGGGATTTGGCTGCGCGGGCTGTTGCCAGCGCTGGAAGGGGCCGGGGAGGTTGGGGCAGCATCGGCTGCGCCCACCTTCGGGGTCGATGGCCCCATTTGTTGAGTTGGCGGAGCAGCGCTAGCTGCAACCACCGTGGGGGCAGACGGCGTAACTGCCGACTCACTGCTTTTGGGTCGGACAGCCACCGGAGGCCGTTGTGACGCTGCCCCCTAACAACGCGCCACTTCGGCAAAGCTTTTCTTTGGCAGGTATGGTACCCGCCTGCGTGCCTCCTTGAACGATATGTTTTCCTTAACTTTGATTCTGCCGATTTCTTTCTTTTTTTCCAGGACGGGCATGACCGCGAGTATACGACGTGTTCCCTTTCACAGTTTACACAATGGAGAGTGTTCACGCAGGCTTCAGAAGTATGTTCGTGGGCACTACACGTCGCACAGGTTTGACGGCGTCGGCAGCTTTGCGAACTGTGGCCGAAAGGTTGACATTACAGACATCTGAGGGGATTTGGCACATATAACCTAACACGGAGCTTGATGTGCGCGGCCTCTACAGACTGGGGCAGATTACATGAACCGAAAGTCAATATAAGGTCTTTGGTCTTGATTTCTTTGCTGTCACGTCTGATCTTAATTTTTTTAACATTGATAACATTCTGGTCACTGAAGCCCGGCAAGAGTTCATCCTCAGTGAGCTCCAGCAAGTCATCGTCCGAGACAACACCGCGGCTTGTGTTCATCGTATGGTGCGGGGTTACGATTACTTGGGTTTCCCCAAATGATACTAGTTTTCTTAATTTCTCATAATGTTTATGATCGCGGAGTTCTTAGAGGAGATCACCGCTTGCCATCCTCGACGCCTTATAACCTGGACCAAAGACTTCAGTCAATGTCTTAGAAACAAGGAATAGTCAGATTGTTCGAACTGGTTTAGCTGGTTTTTCGGAGAGGATCACGTGAAAACGAGGGAACGATTCTTTTTGCCGACCAAAAAAGTGGAATACATCATCCGTTTGCCCTCTTTTCCCAGGGCTATCAGGAAGCGGAGGGAAAGAGGTTGCCACAAAGGGATTCAATTTTCGGCAATAACGCCAGCCACCCACCGTGCAGTCCTACAAGGGGACGCTATCACTATAACCAAATATGAGATAACCTAGGTTGGTTATTCACACAAGGTTAACCCTTGCTGCCTGGAAAACTTGAAGGGAGCGGGAGCTAGGAGAAGACAGGAAAGATGGAAAGTAAGAGAAAGGCGAAGGTTGGAGGGAGAGCGAGAGAGAGGAATAGGCAACTACCGATTTACCCCGGGTGGGTCAGTCCGGGGGCGCCGTCTACGTGATGCAGAGGCCAAATAGGTGTGTTGCCTCCGCCTGGGGGCTTAAAGGTCCGAACACCCGGCATCGGCTCAACCTCTAGGATCCCGATTTCCCCGGACAAGACTGAGCCGCGCATGGCTACACGCGGGAGGGGCCAACCCTCGTGTGCTCGGGTACGTGGTGTCGCAACACACCAAACGCCTGCTTACGCAGATGCCCCTACGGGGAAAGCATTAACCAGTACTATCATTATTTGCCGTATTGAGCCACACTACGTATAAACGTTGCGGCACAAAAAGAACCACTGATCCACTAGCCGGAATTTCATGCAATGACCTCGCGTTCAGCAGCGTAACACCTTCGCTGCTAAGCCACCGCGGCGGCTAAGTAATAAAATTGGTCAAACTTCATTAAAAATACAGGCTCAATGAGGAGTTGAAGATAAAGAATTAGCGACAATGTGCAGGTAGAACTCTGCTCTGTTCAAGACATCCTCAGCGTTTGAGATTTGTGTGTGTCTACGATGATACGGGCCTGGCTGGACGTTCCCAATGCTGTGGCGGAGCGGTAGCGATGGCGAGCCGGGGAGAGCCTGCGTTCACTCCCCTCGCCCTGTGTTTGTGAGCGAGCTTGCCACTTGGTTTGTCTGCCGATTCACGGATGGCATGGACTTCAATGACAACATATGACATATCATCAACAATTTGACATCCGTCATAATAAGGACTGCTAATCGCAGGAACCTCACCATCATCTCAAAAAGGTGGATGCACCCCAATTATACTTAAAGCTGTTTGAGGTAACAACGCAGGTC
Source organism: Dermacentor albipictus (assembly GCF_038994185.2). Taxonomy (NCBI): domain Eukaryota; kingdom Metazoa; phylum Arthropoda; class Arachnida; order Ixodida; family Ixodidae; genus Dermacentor; species Dermacentor albipictus. The sequence goes on along the minus strand of NC_091829.1, from coordinate 98,270,534 downwards.
AGTAGCAATAAAACTAAGCTGCTGCACTTTCGGGTCTCGCAGGAAACGCGTAGTCGAGATTACACGACTATGTAATTCTATTCCAATGGGCAGCGTTGTGGAATACTCATGTGCCAAAGAGCAAACACATACAAACACATACATAACAACAAACATACATATAAACACATTACATAACAAACACACATACAAACACATACATAACAAACACATACATATAAACACATTACATAACAAACACACATACATAACAAACAAACAAACACATTAACCTACTCAACAGACACAGATGCCAGAACAATATGCCGCATAGATGCCACATATGCCACAACTGCCACCGCAGTTGGTTGAGAACCGGCTGAAAATCAGCAAACTGTACTGGCTCCTAGGCTTACCACTACAGTATAGCGAACTTCAACTACGCGTTAAAATCAAACTATACGTAGCTTTCAAGCAACAGGTTTCTACGTTGGGTGATCGGCGCCAGCAACCACTGTCAAGATTGATGTGCCCCCTCCTGTCCGTCTGAAAACGGTACGCGTACCCTGATTGGCCCAGTGTGTCGTGACAGCTGAGCCAACTCGGGCCATAATGCCCATCGGCTGTGAGCTGAATCGCAAGCGCACGCCCACCGCCTCCCACGACCGCAGCAAGAACATATTGTACATGCTTCGCCACGAGAATGGTGAATGCTGTGGGCGTCGAGGCGGTAATATACCGGGTGTTTCTTTTGATTTGGAACAATTCACAATACCCATTTTAGTGTAATTGCCAGTCTCTTATATTGTGACACGCTGACGAAGATGATGTTGTCAGCTTAGTCGGAAGACGACTCTGTGGACTTCGCGCGCTGTCTACCATCTTGTCAGCCACTATGATTATTATAAACATCAATTAAATATACGTCTAATTGTTTTTAACCCCGTAACGTTTTTGGTGGAGGTTGCGGGATCATTATCAAGAGAGATTTACGCAGAGGGCGCTGCTTGGCTGCATTTACAATGAAGCACAAAGCGAGGATGCTAAGGGCCCGTCGGCACCCACGCCCACTGTCATTCTAGCACAACCCCACGACCCAGGAACCTTTTCTGGCGCCGACGACACTGATGTTGAAGACTGGCTTCAGCTATATGAGTGGGTGAACTCCAGCAGCCACTCGGATCAGACCATCATGATCGCAAATTTGATATTTGACCTCACGGGCACGGCACGCGTCTGGTTTCAGACCCACGAGGAGGAACTTACCAGCTGAGCCATTTGTAAACAGAAGCTGAAAGATTTGTTTGGCAAGCCTGTTGGCCGTCAGCGGGCCGCCCAAAAAGACCTCGCTTTGCATGTCCAGACGTGCACTGAATCTTACCTCACGTACATACAGGACGTGCTCGCTCTGTGCCGTCAAGTGGATCCGAAGATGTCGGAACCTGATAAAGTTGCGCACGTCATGAAGGGCATAGCAGATGATGCCTTCCACTTCCTTGTTTTCAAGAATTCTTCCGCTGTGCGAGCCATTATTACCGAATGCCGGCGGTTTGAAGAAGCCAAGAGTCGCCGCATTGCCCAACTATTTCCCCGCCTTCTCAACACGGCTGCTACGTCTACCTGCGAAGGCCTCCGCAGTCCGCCCACGCCCGATCGCTCTGATGACGTCCTACATATCATCCGCCGTGAAATAGAAGCCACATCTCCTAACACAACCCGCCGCAGGGGCGTCTGCGTAAGCAGGCGTTTGGTGCGTTGCGACACCACGTACCCGAGCACACGAGGGTTGGACCCTTCCGCGTGTAGCCGTGCGCAGCTTAGCCGTGTCTGGGGAAATGGGGATCCTGGGGGTTGAGCCGATAATGGGCGTTTGGACCATTAAGGGCCGCCGGCCGAGGCAACACCTCTTCGGCCCCAGCTTCACATAGACGGCACCATGCAGACTGACCCACCTGGAGGAAATCAGCAGTCGCCTTTTCCTTTCCTCCTCTCCAACATTCGTCTTTCTCTCCCACTTTTCCCTTTTGCTTTCTTTTGCTTATTTCTTTTACCTTCCTATTTCCTGGCGGCAAGGGTTAACCTTGTGTAATATATCCAGTTTTGGGTACATATATACTAGGCTATAGTGGAAACGTACCACTGGCGTACGCAGAATAGAATTTTTCTTATCCTGTGACGTCCCCAGGCTGGGCTCCGAGGGGGGCGGCGGGCAGTCCTGCCGAACACAGTAATCCTACATATGGCTTCAAATTTCCCCATACTCCCTGATCGCTCCCCGAGGAGGGGGTGCACCGATGAAGCCTTCATTTTTCTGATGAAACCACAAGAAATATTTCCCAGATACCACGTAATACATAGTCAACATGAAACCCAAGACAGTCCGTACAATATCCCCATTCGTGGTTGCAAAGTGTCTGACAGAAGCAACCGGCTCTGGTTACAAAGTAACTAGCATGGGAATTGGCGACCTTCTTCTGGAAGCGCGTGGCAAGCTTCAATACAGAACACTGACTAAACTTGTTGCGCTTGGTGAAATTTCTGTCTCTGTGGGCCCCCACCGGTCAATGAACACTGTGTGTGGTGTCATTTCTGATGCCGACCTCCTTGAACTCATTGAAAACGATCTGTTGGATGGATGGCAAGACCAAAACGCTGTAAAGGTGCAACGAATTAAGTTAAGACGTGATGACAAGGAAATCCCAACAAAGCATGTAATAATAACGTTCGGGACAAGTGAACTGCCTGATTCGATAGAGAGCGGATATTGTAAACTTCGCGTGCGACCATACATCCCCAATGCGCGCTGATGCTTCAAGTGTCAGCGTTTTGAGCATGGATCTCAGAGCTGCCGAGGGCGTGCTACTTGTGTACAATGTGCATCTAAAGACCACACATCAGATAACTGTTCTTCCGCAACCCACTGCACTAACTGTGATGGAGACCACCCCGCCTATTCGAGATCGTGCCCGTCAGGGAAGAAAGAAGAAGAAATAATCGAACTGAAGGCCAAACTAAACATTTCTTTTCCAGAAGCGCGCAAGCGTTTTTCTGTCCACCACCAGTCGAATCCGTCGTTCGGTGATGTGACGTGCCGTGGGGCAGTGCCACATCTTCTGGCGGCCGCGCACGTCATACGGAGTGCGACGGCGGTTACGCCGTCAGCCCCCTGGCGGGAGCAGCCACTGCTCTTCCGCCCACTACCACGATGGGCCAGCAGGCCTCCGAGCCTGCTGGTTCCAGGGCTACTGCTCGTGCAGACAGGTCCGAAAAACCCCTGCGCGTGCCCGCTGGGCGGGCGTCGTTCCAGCGCCTCTGACGAGGCGATGGATGTAACAATGGCTTCTCAGGCGTCAGACGCCGAAGGAACGGCGTTGCTCCCTGGAGCGCGCCAAGAAAAAATAAATACCCCGCATGCAGGGGCCTTCAAAGGTCTCTGGACTGCGTTAGTTCGCGAAACTTCGTCCAGTCGGCTGAATAAACTTTCCATCGAGGAACACGTGCTGGACACTCACTTTGTTTTTTAAGGTTTAGGACGATGGGGAAGTGATCACTGCCATGAGCGTTATCAATGACATCCCACTGGAGATATGGCACAATTGTACTAGACGCTATGCTTAGGTCTATCGAAGAAAATGTTTTATGTGTAGAGCTGTAAAATGTTGGCTTTTTCTTGGTAAGCAAGCAGTAACTTGAAGTGAATAGGATGTTTTCTATAAGCCGTCCTCTCGCATCACAGCGTGGGTAGCCCCACATTGTGCTATGCCCGTTTAGATCACCGACGACTATGTAAGGGTGACGCAGCTCATCAATAAAGCTTTGAAATGTTGTGCTAGAGAGTTGATAACTTGGGGGGATGTATACGGACGTGATAGTAACTAGTTTATTGAATAGTACTGCTTGGATAGCAAGTGGCTCAAGGGCAGTTCGGAGTTGCAGTTGCCGACAAGCAACGCCTCTGTCTACAATTATTGCTACGACGCCGGACGATGCAACAGCATCATCTCGGTCCTTCCGGAAAAGCTTGCGTTTATGTGCTGTGTGTCAAGAGATATGAATTAGGTTGGCTTAAGGGACCTTTCGAGGCCCCTTGATGCGGGGTATTTCTTTTTTCTTGGCGCGCTCCAAGGGGCAACGCCGTTCCTTCGGCGTCTGAGACGCCGGAGAGGTTTTTGTTACATCCATCGCCTCGTCAGAGGCGCTGGATGACGCCCGCTCAGCGGGCACGCGCGGGAGTTTTTCGGGCCTGTCTGCACGAGCAATGGCCCTGGGACCGGCAGGCTCGGAGGTCTGCTGGCCGTTCGTGGTAGGGGGTGGTAGAGCCGTGGCTGCTCCCGCCAGGGGAGCTGATGGCGTAACCGCCGTCACACTCCGTGTGACTTGCGCGGCCGCCTGAACATGTAGCGCTGCCCCCCGGCGCGCCACATCGGTGTAGGGAGGACTGGACTGATTTTGGAGTGAGAAACGCTTACGTGCCTCTGGAAATGTTAGGTTGAGTTTTACTTTCAGTTCTATGATTTGTTTTTCTTTTTTCCACGAGGGGCACGATCGCGAGTAGGCGGGGCGATCTCCTTCACAGTTGGCGCAGTGGTTTGGTGAAGTTCAGATGTCAGAAGCGTGTTGAGAAGAGCCACACTTAGCACAAGTAGCACGTCCTCTGCAGGTTTGCGACCCATGCCCAAAACGCTGACACTTAAAGTATCGACGCGGATTTGGGATGTAGGGTCTAACACGTAGCTTGCCGGTGTTATAGCCGGTTTCTATTGTTTCAGGCAGGTTGCTGCTTCCGAAAGTAATGATTATGTGTTTGGTTGGTATTTGTTTGTCATCTCGCCTTAATGTTATTCTTTGTACTTTTACTACGTTCTGGTCTTGCCATCCTTCTAGTAGTTCGCTTTCACTCAGTTCGAGAAGGTCATCTTCTGAGACGACCCCGCGCACTGTGTTCATGGATCTGTGTGGGCCCACTGAGACTGCAATTTCCCCAAATGCTACAAGTTTCGAGAGTTTGTCATATTGCGCTTTGTCGCGAAGTTCGAGAAGAAGATCACCACTTCCCATCTTCGTTACTTTATAGCCTGGGCCAATTGCTTCAATGGGAGATTTCGCTACAACAAATGGTGAGATCATTCTGACTGGTTTCTTATCGTGCTGACTATGTACAACGTGGTAATTTGGAAAAGATTGTTTTGGCTGCATGAAGAAAGTGAATGTTTCATCGGTGCGCGCCCTCTTCGGGGAGCGATCAGGTAGCGGAGGAAAGTTATTTGCCATATAGAGCAGGCAAATTTGGCGGCGATGGTGGGCACCCACCACCGAGCCCAACAAGGGGACACTACAAGGTTGGAAGAATACCTGCAGACGCCAGCCATGCATCGCCGCTATAACCTAATATATATATTGACACGTGTACTTGTCTTTATCGGGCGACAAGTTTTGCCGCCGAACAAATGTTATCGCACAGCGCGGGACGCGCCTGCATGTATCCGAAGTTTCTGGAAAGTTATCGATGCTTCTACCCGCTGTCTGTTGTCGCCGAACGTTGTGTTATCTGATTTCATCGCTTGACACGAATGGTGTAGAACATTTTAGAAGGCATGCGGGTCCCAACGTTTAATCTGGAACATTCGATAATTGCTGTATAAAAGCCGACGCGCTTGACCCGCTGAGCAGATTTTCGACGATCGCCGACTGTGTTCGCCGCTTTCGTTGTGCTATAAGTGTAGCCTGTTTTGTGGGCACAGGTTCGCCCAATAAAAGCTAGTTTTGTATTCCACCGTACTGCTTCTTTCTTCGCCGTCACTACCCCGTGACATCTGGTGGAGGTGCTTTACGTCCATTTACCGGACGCCCCCGACAACCCGTAATACAAGCCCGGACCCCCAAGACAACACCAGCGCCGTCCCGGAACACCGAGCAAGCCGCCGTCTTCAACAGCTGCCCCCGGAGCACGGACTTCTACCTGAGAAGACCAAGAAGATTGTGGACAAGGCAACCCCAATGGCAGCCCCAGCATCCCCCATCGTGCTGCAGCAGCCCAGGGAACCTCCGACGTTCCGCGGATCAACATTCGAGGACCCGGAAACCTGGCTCGAAACGTATGAGAGGGTCGCTAAGTTTAACAGTTGGGACAGCGACGACAAGCTGCGGCATGTCTATTTCGCATTGGAAGACGCCGCCAGGACGTGGTTCGAGAATCGGGAAGCCACCGTAACGACGTGGGACCTTTTCAGAAGCGGCTTCTTGCACACGTTTACAAGCGTCGTGCGAAAAGAGCGAGCCCAAGCTCTACTAGAAACCAGAGTGCAGCTGCCAAACGAGACGATCGCAATCTTCACGGAGGAGATGGCCCGTCTTTTCCGGCACGCCGACCCGGAAATGTCGGAGGAGAAAAAAGTTCGCTTCCTGATGCGCGGCGTCAAGCAAGACCTTTTCGCCGGACTTATTCGTAACCCACCGAAGACTGTGGCTGAGTTTTCTGCAGAGGCATCGACGATCGAGAAAACTCTGGAGATGCGCACCCGGCAATATAACCGCCAGGGGCACACGCCGCAGTATGCCGTCCAAGGACTAGGTTCGGACGACCTTCAAGAGACCATCAGGGCCATTTTGCGCGAAGAACTGCGCAAGGTCCTGCCTTCATCGCAGCCTCAAGTGGCCTCTATCGCCGACATCGTGAAGGAAGAGGTGCACCGATCCCTTGGAGTTCCTGAGGTGCAACCAGAACCACCGCAGCCGGAAGCAATGACCTACGCCGCCGACGTCGCCCGCCGTCAAGGCCCCCCTGCGCGACCGCGCCAAGGTCCTGCAACACCGCAATTCCGTCGTCCACCGCCGCCGCCACCAGCGCGCTCACCCGTCGCCCAGCGCACCTATACGAGGAAGACGGACATTTGGCGAGCCCCCGACCACCGCCCGCTCTGCTATCACTGCGGAGAAGCTAGACATGACAGAGAAAAGATGGACATGAACCCGTGATAGCTTACGCTAGTTGGTCGTTGTCAAAAGCGGAAGGCAATTATTCTACAACCGAAAAGGAATGCCTCGCCATCGTTTGGGCTACAGCGAAATTTCGCCCTTACCTATATGGCAGGCCATTCAAAGTCGTCAGCGACCATCACGCCTTGTGTTGGCTAGCGAATTTAAAGGATCCCTCAGGACGGCTGGCACGGTGGAGCCTCAGACTACAAGAATACGACATCACCGTAACATACAAGTCGGGACGAAAACACTCAGACGCCGATTGCCTATCCCGCGCCCCCATTGACCCGCCGCCGCAAGATGACGAGGATGACGACGCCTTCCTTGGAATAATAAGCGCGGAAGACTTCGCCGAACAACAACGAGCGGACCCGGAACTTAAAGGCCTCGTGGAATATTTGGAAGGGCACACCGACGTTGTCCCCAGGGCATTTAAGCGCGGATTGTCTTCCTTCACGCTTCAAGACGGTCTACTCGTGAAGAAGAACTTCTCGCCAGTACGCGCCAATTACCTTCTTTTGTCCCGTCAGGACTTCGTCCAGAAGTATTGCATGCCCTACATGACGATCCGACCGCTGGACACCTCGGATTTTCCCGGATACAAGAAAAGTATTATTGGCCGCGCCTGACAGCCGACGTCGCCCGTTATGTCAGAACATGCCGAGACTGTCAGCGACGCAAGACACCGCCGACAAGGCCAGCCGGATTACTACAGCCAATCGCGCCTCCTTGCCGACCATTCCAGCAGATCGGGATGGACTTGCTGGGACCCTTTCCGACGTCAATAACCGGAAATAAGTGGATCGTCGTGGCGACGGACTACCTCACCCGCTTCGCTGACACAAAAGCACTGCCGAAAGGTAGCGCAGCCGCAGTGGCGAAATTCTTTGTCGAAAACATCCTGCTTCGACATGGCGCCCCAGAAGTCCTCATCACCGACCGAGGAACGGCCTTTACAGCGGAGCTCACCCAAGCCATTCTGAAATACAGTCAGACAAGGCACAGGAGGACAACGGCTTACCACCCGCAGACGAATGGTCTTACGGAGCGACTGAATAAGACCCTCGCCGACATGCTAGCGATGTACGTCGACGTCGAACACAAGACCTGGGATGCCGTCCTGCCGTACGTAATATTCGCTTATAACATGGCGGTGCAAGAAACAACACAGATCACGCCGTTCAAGTTGGTTTACGGCAGGAACCCGACGACGACGCTCGACGCTATGCTGCCGCACGTAACGGACGAAGAGAATCTTGACGTCGCTACCTATTTCCAGCGCGCCGAAGAAGCCCGACAGCTCGCCCGCCTGCGAATCAAGAACCAGCAGAAGACCGACAGCCGACACTACAATCTCCGACGACGCTTCGTCGAGTACCAGCCCGGCGACCGTGTTTGGGTATGGACCCCGATACGCCGACGGGGACTGAGTGAGAAACTATTGCGACGCTATTTTGGACCCTACAAGGTCATCCGACGTATTGGCGCACTGGACTATGAGGTCGTGCCAGACGGCATTTCGCATTCACAGCGATGTCGCGCACGACCTGAAGTGGTCCACGTGGTGCGTCTGAAACCATTTTACAGACGCTAACGAACTTCCCTTATTTTGCTTTTTTCTTTGCTATGAGTGCTTACTTATTACTTTGATTTGTTTGCAGCATCGGGTCGATGCTTTTTAAGAGGGGGGTATTGACACGTGTACTTGTCTTTATCGGGCGACAAGTTTTGCCGCCGAACAAATGTTATCGCACAGCGCGGGACGCGCCTGCATGTATCCGAAGTTTCTGGAAAGTTATCGATGCTTCTACCCGCTGTCTGTTGTCGCCGAACGTTGTGTTATCTGATTTCATCGCTTGACACGAATGGTGTAGAACATTTTAGAAGGCATGCGGGTCCCAACTTTTAATCTGGAACATTCGATGATTGCTGTATAAAAGCCGACGCGCTTGACCCGCTGAGCAGATTTTCGACGATCGCCGACTGTGTTCGCCGCTTTCCTTTTGCTATACGTGTAGCCTCTTTTGTGGGCACAGGTTCGCCCAATAAAAGCTAGTTTTGTATTCCACCGTACTGCTTCTTTCTTCGCCGTCACTACCACGTGACAATATACCCAAGGCAGGATATATAATACACGGTTAACCCTTGCCGCCAGGAAATACGGAAGTAATAAGAAGTGAACAGAAGACAGGAAAGATAGAAAAGTGCGAGAGAAAGACGAAGATCGGAGAGGAGGACAAGAAAAGGCGACTGCCGATTTCCTCCAGGTAGGTCAGGCTGAAGGTGCCGTCTATGTGAAGCCGAGGCCGCAGAGGTGTGTTGCCTCCGCCGGGGGGCCTTAAAGGTCCAAACACCCAGCATCGGCTCTACCCCCAGGATCCCCTTTTCCCCAGACACGGCTAACACGCGCACGGCTACACGCGGGAGGGTCCGGCCCTCGTGTGCTCGGGTACGTGGTGTCGCAACACACCAAACGCCTGTTTACGCAGACGCCCCTGCGGGGGTTACCTACATAGGTGTCTCCCCCTTTCCACCTATACCAGACGGTGACTACACCGTATCCCCCAATCCGGATGTCTTGCCCTCGCATAACGTCACTTTTACTCACAGCGTCATTACCATTTCGGACAACGTGTCCTGCCTTCCACTTGTGAACTTTGGACTTGATACACTACTCCCACGCGGAATATCCCTTGCGCAAATAACGCCGGCCAGAGACCACAACATTTCGGCTTTAACTTGTAACAGCACCTCGTGTTCAACTCTTCCTTAACCCCCTGTCCCTTCAGACTTGAATGCCCTCACAAAAATGATTGCTCCCGACCTTCCGCCCCACCGTGCTAAGGAACTGCATTGCCTCCATGCCTCATACTGGGACATATTCGACCTTGGAGAGTGCCCTCTAGGACAAACATCTGTCGTAAAACATCGAACACCGGTGATGCGAGCCTGATCCATCGGCGACCCTACCGCGTCTCACCTACTGAGCGAGAAGTCATCCAACATGAAGTTGACAGGATGCTTTCTCGAGACATCATCGAACCTTCTTGCAGCCCATGGGCATCCACTGTTGTACTAGTTAAAAAGGGCAACAGTTGGCGATATTGTGTGGATTATCGACACCTCAACAAGGTAACCAAAAGGGATGTCTGTCCGCTGCCACACATTCACGATGTCCTGGATTGTCTGCATAGAGCACAATATTTTTCGTACATCGACCTTCGCTCCGCCTACTGGCAAATTGCCGTCGACGACATGGATCGCGAGAAGACAGCATTTATTACTACCGATGGCCTGTATCACTTCAAAGTGATGCCTTTCGGTTTATGTAGGGCCCCGGCCACATTTGAACGAATGATGGACGCCCTCCTACATGGTTTCAAGTGGTCCATCTGCCTCTGTTACCTGGACGACATGATCGTTTTTTCTCCGACTTTAGCGACATACCTCGAACGCCTGTCGACGATCCTATCAGTTTTCCGTCAGGCGGGGCTACAATTAAATTCGTCCGAGTTCCACTTCGGTCGTCGGAAAATCTCTGTGCTCGGGCAGCTCGTCGATTCTTCTTGTGTACGCCCTGATCCCGATAAAATACGGGCAGTGAAAGACTTTCCCGAGCCAACATGGGCCAAGGATGTTCGCAGCTTCTTGGACCTTTGCTCCTACTTCCGTTGGTTTGTCCGAAATTTTGCGAACGTTGCGCGCCCTCTCAGTCAGCTCCTCAAGAAAGACGCCGCATTGATTTGGGGCCCTGAGCTAGCTGGTGCTTTCACTGAGCTGATTGGGCTGCTTACGTCCCCGCCCATTCTCGCTCACTTTGATGCGTCAGCTCCAACAGAAGTCCGTCCCGACGCCAGTGGCCATGGTATTGGCGCTATCTTGGCACAGAAACAAGGGCGAGAACGTGTTATTGCCTACGCCAGCCGCCTTCTTTCCTCTGCTGAGCGCAATTATTCCATCACCGAACGCGAGTGTGTGGTTCTCGTTTGGACAGTGGGTAAATTCCGCCCCTATTTGTCCAGCCGCCAATTCACAGTCATCACTGATCACCACGCTCTGTGTTGGCTTTCGTCCTTCAAAGACCCTTCAGGGCGCCTTGGCCGCTGGGCTCTGCGCCTTCAAGAATACAACTATTCAGTAGTATACAAGACCGGCCGGTTACATCAAGATGCGGACTGCTTGTCGCGCCATCCTGTCGACCCTCCTGACGTTTCTGCGGCCGGCATACCTGTCACCGTTCTCTCTCTGGCTGCTCTTCGCGATATTGAAGCCGAACAACGTCGGGACGCCTCCTTACAGGACCTTATTCAACGGCTCACTTTAATGACGCCCGATCCTTCCCTTCGCTTGTTTGAACTCCAATATGGTATATTATACCGCTCTAACATGCGCCCGAACTGCCCTGCCCGACTCTTTGTTGTGCCTGAGCATCTGCGTCAGACTGTTCTCGCCCAGCTTCATGATGTCCCGACTGCCGGTCACCTTGGCGTGTCACGGACCTATGACCGCGTGCGTCGGCGCTTCTAATGGCCTGGTCTGTACTGTGACGTCTGCCGTTACGTCGCTGCGTGTGACCTTTGTCAACGACGCAAAAAGTCCACCACACTCTCTGCTGGTCGCCTTCAACCACTTGACGTACCATCAGAACCATTCTTCCGTGTAGGTGTTGATCTTGTAGGCCCTTTTCCTACGTCTGATTCGGGAAACAAGTTGATTGCTGGAGCAACAGACTACGCCACCCGATGTGCAATCACACGGGTTCTTCAGAGAAGCTGTGTAACCGATCTCGCCGACTTCCTCCTAGAGAACGTCATCCTTTACCACGGCGCCTCTCGACAGCTCCTCACTGACCGCAGCCGCTACTTTCTTTCTAAAGTTGTCAACGACATTCTGCACTCGTGAGCGACTAAACACAAACTTGCTACTGCCTGCCATCCACAAACGAACGGTCTAACCAAGCGCCTTAACCGCACCCTTACTGACATGCTGTCCATGTATGTCTCCGCTGACCACGACGACTGGGAAGTTGGGCTGCCGTTCGTTACTTTCGCCTATAATTCGTCTCGCCATGATGCAGCCGGCTTCTCTTTTTGGCCGCGAGCCTACGCTACCTTTCGACACCATTCTGCCTGCTAGTCTGAATTCCACGTCCGAGTACGCCCGTGAAGGCATACTCAAAGCTCAAGAAACACGCCATATTGCCCGACGTCGACTTGTGGAGTCACAGGACAATCAGCGGCGCTTATATGACACCCACCATCGCGACGTCCATTACACCCTAGTTCTCCTTTGGTCGCCGTCGCGACGCGTTGGAGTCTCGGAGAAGTTACTTTCACGCTACTCTGGCCCTTACCGTTTCTTGCGTAAAGTAGCTGACGTCACGTACGGAATCACCCCTCTTGAGCCAACCGTGGCTCAGCATCGCTCCAACGTGGTCCATGTCCCGCGTTAAGTTGTATCACGCGCCCACCTCCTAACCAGCGCCGAGCCGGTGCTTCCGCCGCCGGGGGTCGTGTAACACGCTGACGAAGATGTTGTCAGCTTGGTCGGACGAAGACAACGCTCTGGACTTCACGCGATGTCTACCACCTTGTCAGCCGCTGCGGTTATTGTAAATATCCTGTAAATATACATCTTACTGTGTTCAACCCCGTAACAATATAATTCACCTGCTTTGAGGACTATAAGAGGTGTGCTGCCAACATGAGTCTCTGTCCATGGTTTATTGGGCCGCTTTGTATGTGGCACAACATATGATGATACTCGTTTTCTGCGTTCTGGGCCAACACCCCGCAATATACGCCGATGATATATGTTCCAGATGTATGTGCTAGGATAACACAGGGATTATGCGGCTCTAAAAACATTGCCGGTGACGGCGCCACACCCGGAAGACACCTCCTCCTCGAGCACGATCATTTGATAGACAGACATGTCAACGAAGTTGCAGCCAGAGTGCTAGGGATATTACGGAGTTTGCACTGGCGTGCTGTGTTTGCAGCATGTTTACTGTGTCGTAGTTGGCAGCGAGATTGCCATTTCGTGCGTCTGCGGTGGCCAGCACGGTGTATCTCTAAATTGTTCGAATGCTAATCGCATCAACTTTGTGATTCATCTTGAGATTGTTTCTGCTGGCAGTTTCTCTACTCACCTCTAGTGGTATTTTGTCTTTGGCTAAATGCACGTCAGTTTTTTATAGCTGAACTTTTCGCTATTGTTTTGGGCTCGAATGAACTGTTTCCATAGCATATGTTAATGCATTCACTTTGACTGACTCCTTCACCGTTTGTTCATGCGTCAATTCGATAAGTTCTTCTACGCCTGAGCTCTTAGTCTTCACTTGTAATGAATAAGCTGCGTCAGGTGGGCTTCGGATGGGTTGTTATCTAAACAATACTCACTATAACAACCAAAGTGGTTATACCAATGTGACCAACGTCGATGACCTTGTCTTCTTTTGCCACCGTAACAATATTGACGTATAGACCGCGCACTAATATGCAAAGGATTTCTGAATATGACGTTTCCAAACTGTCCTAAAATTTAAAATATTCCACGTAAATCATCATCACATTTGTCCGCTTTATAGGTGTAAATTATCCAATATAGACAAATACGATGTCATTTGTTGGTATTCGGTTTGTAATCCTTCTATTAATTTTTTTACACATATTTCCCGCAAACTTGGTAAAAGAATTGGGGCGATAAATTGAACATCTGCTCCCAGCGGTCTATAGCATTATTATTTTTTAACTCTGGTTCAATTTTTCCATGCGTCTTTTTTGGTATTTTTCACAACTTGTGTTACATTTCGTCATCCATTACTTCCCTAGACCACTTCAAGCCGCGCAAGAGAGAGTCCATCATGCGCTCGAATGTAGCTGGCGCATTGCATAATCCAAAGGGCATGACTTTAAATTGGTACAGACCGTCCGGTGCGACAAAGGCGGTTTTCTCGCGGTCCATCTCATCGACGCTAATCTGCCAATAGCCGGAGCGGAGGTCAATTGATGAAAAGTATTGGGATCCGTGAAGGCAGTCAAGAGCGTCATCAATGCGAGGCAAGGGATAAACATCCTTCTTTGTTATCCGGTTGAGGTGACGGTAGTCAACGCAGAAGCGCCACGAGTTGTCTTTTTTCTTTACTAAGACAACCGGTGAAGCCCACGGGCTACTGGAGGGTTCAATGATGTCCTTGTCCATCATCCTGTCTACTTCCTTCTGTATGATGGCCCTTTCTGTTGCCGAGACACGATATGGCCGCCTATGAATGGGGCTGGCATCACCGGTGTTGATGCGATGCGTGACAACAGATGTCTGGCCAAGTGGACGGTCGTCCAAATCAAAGATGTCCCGATAAGATGACAGGAGATGACGAAGAGCTGTTGTTTGCTCGGAAGGAAGGTCGGGGGCGATCATCTTAGAAACATCGTCCGCAGGCGTCGAGTACGAAGGAGTGGATGACAAAGGTCCGTTCGTACTGAGGAAGGATTCAGAGGTCAAAAAAGAAATCTGAAATTCTTCCAAAGGAGTGATATGCGCTATGGCGATACCGTGTGGCAAAACATGTGACGAGAACCCAAAATTGAGGATGGGCACGCGAGCGCAGTTTTCGCGGATCCGAATTAAGGTGCTCGGTAGGGCAATATTACGCGACAAAACCACGTCAGTAAGCGGCGACAGGACGTACTCGCCATCAGGTACGGGGGGACAGGGCGTCAGCAGGACATTTGTAGCAGCCTGTGGAGACAGCCTTGCATATTCAGCAGCACATAAGCGGTGTGGAGCACAAGTGGTTGCGTCGGCAGGAAGCGGCAGGTCCAACTGTACAACACCTGCAGAGCAGTCAATTTGGGCAGAGTGTTTCGAAAGGAAGTCGAGGCCGAGAATTAGGTCGTGTGGGCAGTGTTCAAGGACGATAAATAGAACAACGGTATAATGGCCCCCAATGGTCACACGTGCTGTGCACATTCCAAGGACAGGTGACGTACTCCCATCGGCGACTCGCACGGTGCACGGTACGGCGGGGGTCAGAACCTTTTTGAGCCTGCTGCGGAGAGCAGCGCTCATAACTGAAAGCTGCGCTCCTGTATCAACGAGAGATCTAACAGGAACGCCATCGACTTCAATGTCCAGCAGGTTTCCACATGTAGGCAGGGTCAATAGAGGATTTGTGGGCCGGGTCGGAGTTGCAGCTTCACCTCCGGGAGCTGCACCGCCTAGTTTCCCGAAGCGAAGCGACCGGTTGCAGAAGGGGACGAAGAGCGGTGAACGAGAGGCGAACAGGACCTACGACCTTGCGGAGACGGGGAGCGGCTGGATCTTGGTGGAGCACTGTCGGCGTTGATGTTCCTAGTCGGCGTATAGGGCGAGAAAGTGCGATTGTCGGGTACTTGGCTGTAGTGACTCGGAGACGACCACCGAGGAGGCGACGACCAGTGGTTGCGGCAATGACGGGCGATGTGTCCAATACCGGAACAATTAAAACAGATGGGTTTATCATCCGCTGTGCGCCATTCAGCTGGGTTGCGACGGAGTGGTGGAAAGCTTTGCGTCCGGGAGCGAGCGGTCGGAGAAATTTGGTAGGTGTTGGTATGGCGGACCGAGCAGAGAGATGGAATGCCCAAACTTGGTATTTCCTCCCGAACGACCACTTGTATAAGGGAGATAGCGGGTACGCTTTCCCGACAGTCTGAACGAACAGGAGCCGGGGCCATGGCCTCAAGCTCACGGCGAACGATGCGCGTTATTTCTTCCGGTCCTGCGGGCTGAACGAACCGCGGCGGGTCTTCGCAAGAAGATGTCGCGGCAGTATTGGGCAACCGGTCGAATGTTTGAGTGACGCGGCGGCCCTTCGCTTGTTCGAAGCGCCGGCACTCCTTAATAATTGCATCCACAGTGGCACAATCCTTACACATCAAGAGATTGAAGGCATCGTCTGCAATACCTTTCAATATATGGCCAATCTTGTCTGCCTCGGTCATGTTGTCATCAGCCTTGCGACAGAGGGCCAGCACATCCTGTATGTACACGACATAGGATTCTGTGGACGTCTGAGCGCGGCACGCAAGTTCTTTTTTAGCTGCCAGCTGACGACCGACAGGTCTGCCAAACAGGTCTCGCATTTTTTCTTTGCAAACATCCCAGCTCGTTAGGTCAGCTTCATGTGTGTCATACCATTGCTTCGCGGTTCCCTTCAGATAAAATATTACGTTTGCAAGCATCATTGTAGGATCCCACCTGTTGTTGTCGCACACTCGCTCGTACATCGTAAGCCAGTCCTCAACGTCGACTTTGTCCGTGCCACAAAATGTTCCCGGGTCCCGTGGGTGAGTGAGGATGACCGTGGGCACGGACTGCCGAGGCGTTGTCGCTTGTGTCGGTTGATTTGCCATTGTGGCAGCAGGTAGATGACGTCCGCTGCGAAGTTCCGTGGTTGTACCCCGCACCTCCACCAAAATGTTGCGGGAAGAAAGCAGGCCCACGAGTGTAAAATAACTTATATTTACAAATGATGGATATGGCGTTCAGGCAACCGCCAGACTTCGTCTTTCTCTCGTCCAATTCAACGTCTTCCTTCACTTCACCGTAACAATATTTTTGTTCGAAATTTAGTTATTTACATCTACTCAGCTCTTTGTAGCTTGGGCGCCCAGGTTCGGCGTGGTCATGACCGCGTTATTGCGTACGCCTGCCGCCTTTGGTCTCCTCTGGAGCGAAACTATCCCATTACCCAGAGAGAGTGTCTTGCTCTTGTCTGGGTGGTTGCGAATTTCCGTCCCCTCTTATATGCCGGCCTTTTTCTGTTGTCACCGACCATTAAACTCTCTGTTGGCTTTCGTCCTAACTTTCGTCCTTTTTCATCTATCCACTCATTCTCACGGCCATTCTCATATTTCTCATCGAGTTAACTATCCAGTACTACGTGAGTGCCTTTGCTTTTAACTATAGATACGCAGAAAAATGGAAATCAGCAATTTGACAGTTTCAGCAAAGCGTTGTGTGATACATTAGCGTAATCGTCAAGCACCTTAATAAAAATATATTTTCGCACTCATATCTGTCCTTGGATGGCGAAAGGACTGCTAAAATTATTGAAAGATAAAGACTTTTGGCACACTAAAGTAAAGTCACCTAGGGGTAACAAATATTATGAACAAAAATTTCGTATGGCTCGAAATATAGTAATTAGCGCTATACGTATTCGTAAAAAAGAGTATTACACAAACTTAATAGTCCGTAATTCTGGTAATTCAAAGGCTACAGGCTCATTATCAACTCGGTAATTAAGCCATCGGTTGGAGAACATACAACATGAGATTTGAAAACCTTAGGAATATTAATGGAATCCTTAGTATCGTCCTTTATCACGTACTCCTGTATGATTCGTCGCGCAGTATCTAATAATGTACTTCTTCTTTTGTCTATTACCTGGAAAGGACGACAAACTCATTAGGTTTTGTGGACACTACAGCGGAGGAGATATTGTCCGTACTTAACGGCATGCCATTCAAACATTCTACTGGTCACGATGGAATATCCACAATGGCCCCAAAGAATTGAATTGATATACTGTGCAAGTCATTAGAAAAAAATATTCAATCTGTTTCTATACTGCTACCTGTCCAGGTTTATTAAAGATCGCTAAGGTTATTCCAATTTGCAGAAGTGTGGACCATAATTCACTAGAACACTGCCATCCTATATTTTTCTTAAATTGCTTAAACACCGTCTTTGAAAAGCTTATCGTCCAACTTGTCACTTCATTTCTTGAACTTGAATCCATTTTGGCTTAATGCCAGCATGGTTTTCGAGCTAGAAGATTGAAAAACACAGCAGTATTAGCTTTGCCTGACTACAGAAATTCTCACATGAACAACAACAAAAGTATCCTAGGCAAATTTCTAGATGTGCGAAGAGCGTTTTACTCTGTAGATCATGACATACTGCTAAATAAGTTAGAATGCTATGGTTTTCGAGCTCTAACTGTTCAACTTTTTTCGCAGATATCTCAATAACAGAAAACAACTAGTTGCCATTGCAGATACGAAGTCCGACGTTCCTTACGTTTCTGAAATCACAAGGCTCAGCAGTGGGGGAGTCATCATCATCATCATCATCATCATCATCATCATCAGCCTGGTTACGCCCACTGCAGGACAAAGGCCTCTCCCATACTTCTCCAACAACCCCGGTCATGTACTCAATGTGGCCATGTCGTCCCTGCAAACATCTTAATCTCATCCGCCCACCTAACTTTCTGCCGCCCCCTGTTACTGGGGGAGTACGGTAGCGCGATTAGATGACGGGTCAAAAAAAGACACGTAGGGACACACACGGCGCTAACTTCCAACAATGTTTATTATGTAAAACCACGACGAACTTGCACACTCAGCCAAACTTGACGCACTGCCAACCGGTCAAACCGGGCGTACTATAAGTAAGCATACTAGAAGTAAAGCGTAAGTAGGTCCTGGTTTTCGATATAAAACATTGTTGGAAGTTAGCGCTGTGTGTGTCCCTACGTGCCTTCTTTTGTCCCGTCTTTTAATCGCGCTACCGTACTCCCCTTGGAGATGCATTACCAACAAGCCCACATTGCAACCCTCGTCAGTACTGGGGCCAATATTTTTTTTCTTGGTTTGTAAACAATCTTTCTGGTGCCATAGAAAACTGCTTTGCTGTAATGTATGCAGACGACACTGTTTTACTTTGTGCGCTAGACTCCCTGGGCAAAACATTTCAGGTCTGAGAGCAATTCTGAGAGCAACTCTGCGAGCAATTTAGCATATGCTATAGCCATCCATCCTGTTGTATTGCATCTTGGGGTAACACATACGTTTGATATGTAGAACCTATTGTACTTCTTCAGAAAAGGGACTTGCGATTTATGACTTTTTCGGATTACCAAGCTGAATTCGTGCCACTGTTTCAAAGTTTAAATATAACGCTTTTTAATTTATTACTGAATTTTAGCATTACATTGCATAATCATAATAGTGTATCCACTAACTCCCCTTCGAATTTATCAATTTTTTTACCTTCCAGAAGCAATACGCGCAGCGCACTTAAGGGAAATGTTCTCTTGCCAAAAATGCTTAATATATATGGAATGAGAAGGTTAAACAGCGCCGGAGCACGTCTATGAAACAGCTTACCATAGGGAGTAAAACAAGCAAAATTTTTTCACTATCACTGAAATCACTTTATCACTCACTACTATTATATGCATAGGGTTTCCATCTCGCTGGTGTACATATCTGTTTTTTTTCACTTGCAGTGTATAGTTACCACATACAAATTCCTTTCTTTAGGTTCGTCGTAGCTATTACACGTACCCTGCCTGTGTTCATAAACTAATATTTATGTACATAGGATTTATTTATACTTTGTTCTATTGCCGCTATGATTCTGAACAATAACTAGCATGGATCCCAACTACACTTGAGCTAGGGATTCAGATGCCCTGTACAATATTTCCTGTATACTTTCCCTATTTTTAATACACTTCACGCTCAACTTCAACACCACAGGGAAGCTTGGACAAAGGGCTTTGCAAATAGAGTTTTCCTATTCGATGGCCTACAAATCGGGGCACCAGCACACCAACGCCGACTGCTTGTCGCATTACCCCGCAGTCTAGCCCAACGTCGACGACCCGGACGCCTTCACCTGCGGTCTCTCCGTCTCCCAACAATTGGACATGGTCAGTGAGAAACGCCGTGACCGCACTTTGGGGACCCTCATTGAGCGACATGAATCTGCGCCTAATGACCGATCCTTACTGCGCTTCGTCTTACAGAACGGCGTTTCGTACTGCCACAATTTTCGCGTCGACGATCCTTCCTTCTCTGTGTTGCCCCTCGACGCCTTCGCTCAGCCGTTCTCCATGAGCTTCTGACGCACGTACCACCGTGTCCGCCGTCGCTTCTACTGGCGTCGCTTTGCTCGCTCTGTACGGCGATACGTTGCGGCGCACGAGCCCTGTCAGCATCAAAAAAAAAAAGACAAGCGACGCTTCCGGCCGGGTATCTTCAACCGCAACTGCTGGCACAAAAATCCACGAGGTACAAGACATAGGGATTGCCCACGAGCGGCAAGGAACAGGGAGGACACTGAAACTTGACGACCCAATGCCCAATTTGGAAGTAAGCATGGGTTAGGTGCACTGGAAGGTGGTGAGGTTCTTGTGAGCTGTTTCTGGAATTTAGTTCGTGATAAGGTTGGCATTTTCTTATATTTTAAACCGTGAACTCATGGCATTTCTGGTGCCTATGTTGCAGGTAAAGGCCATTTCACTTCAGAGACTATACGCAAATAATGAAAGCCAAGAAATGCACCTTCCGAGCGTCATCACTGCCAAAACGGCATGTAGGTTTTGTC
Organism: Dermacentor albipictus; assembly: GCF_038994185.2. Taxonomy (NCBI): domain Eukaryota; kingdom Metazoa; phylum Arthropoda; class Arachnida; order Ixodida; family Ixodidae; genus Dermacentor; species Dermacentor albipictus. The sequence continues at coordinate 98,250,194 of NC_091829.1, read as the reverse complement.
AAGAGCAAAAACCGTGATCTTGTCTAAGAACGACAGTAAATTGAGCTCTTTGACAGAGGCTGATCGTAGAAGGAGTTAGGCATGCAGACACGAGCAAAAGAGAAGGGAAGAAGACACACACACTATCAATTACTTTACAGCAAACGTTTTTGTTTGCTTCCCCTTCCCCTTTCGTAGTGTCTGCATGCCTAACGTTTTCTCGGAAGGATCTGTTCTTGTTACTCATGCCACCAGGTCGTTATGATCCTCATCGTGAACCTTTATACATGTTTTATATCACTATCATGTCGTTTACAGATTATCTGTACAACTGGCTGTCCAGCCATTGATCTTATTCCTAGTCTCAGCCGTTTAGCCTGGCCCATTCGCTTGCATTCTCTTTGCTATGGACCAAACGCACTAGTATTTCTCATAATATAATAACTATTTTTTCTATAATTTCCCTGCATTCTCCATGCAATATAAATGGATTTTTTCGTTTGCGCCGTGCTTCAATTATTTGATTCAGAAGCGCTGTATATATATATATATATATATATATATATATATATATATCTAGTCATATAATGAGAAGCCAACAAACACTGACACCAAGTACAATATAGGGGAAATTGCATGTGCTTAATAAATGAAATAAAGTAATAATAAATTAATGGAAATTAAAGTGGATGAAAAAACAACTTGCCGCAGGTGGGAACCGAACCCACAACCTTCGGATGTCGCGTGCGATGCTCTACCAATTGAGCTACCGCGGCGGCGTTTCCCCATCCACTTTCTTGGGTATTTATGTGTACTAGTAGAACCCTGGGAGTGTTAGGCAGCGCCCCCACTCACAGACCTTGGCGGCGGACGTGGAACGTCTTTTTTGCCGCAGGCGTCACGAGAACGGGATCTTTTCGGGTGAAGCCAACTGGTCAATAAACCCACATCCCATCCACTTTCTTGGGTATTTATGTGTACTAGTAGAACCCTGGGAGTGTTAGCCAGCGCCCCCACTCACAGACCTTGGCGGCGGACGTGGAACGTCTTTTTTGCCGCAGGCGTCACGAGAACGGGATCTTTTCGGGTGAAGGCAACTGGTCAATAAACCCACATATCCTACCTGAAGGCATCAATGTTGCCGGATTCAGACCCTCGTTATGTGATAAACGAGAAGAAAGGGGGTTAACCGAGGGACCCGATAATTATTAGTCATATAATGAGAAGCCAACGAACACTGACACCAAGTACAACATAGGGGAAATTGCATGTGCTTAATAAATGAAATAAAGTAATGATAAATTAATGGAAATTAAAGTGGATGAAAAAACAACTATGCTACCTGATGCCTTCAGGTAGCATATGTGGGTTTATTGACCAGTTGCCTTCACCCGAAAAGATCACGTTCTCGTGACGCCTGCGGCAAAAAAGACGTTCCACGTCCGCCGCCAAGGTCTGTGAGTGGGGGCGGTGGCTAACACTCCCAGGGTTCTACTAGTACACATAAATAGCCAAGAAAGTGGATGGGGAAACGCCGCCGCGGTAGCTCAATTGGTAGAGCATCGCACGCGACATGCGAAGGTTGTGGGTTCGGTTCCCACCTGCGGCAAGTTGTTTTTTCATCCACTTTAATTTCCATTAATTTATCATTACTTTATTTCATTTATTAAACACATGCAATTTCCCCTATGTTGTACTTGGTGTCAGTGTTTGTTGGCTTCTCATTATATGACTAATAATTATCGGGTCCCTCGGTTAACCCCCTTTCTATATATATATATATATATGTATATATATATATATATATATATATATATATATATATATATATGTAGTGCCAGCAGCGAAATGCATCCATCCTGTATTTATGAGCAATCATGCGCATCCGTCTAGTCTATTCATGAGCCATTGAACAGTTTACCATTGTGTAAACTGGAAACATTGTCAGAAACCGCTGTACCATTCTTTATTTTCTATGTTTATCTGTGGGAATGTACAGTTATTGCATTTACTTGCAAAAAGAAGAGAACTGACAGTGCTCTAGCACTGGAAATATTTTCTTTTGTATAAACTCTCTTAAAAGCTTTCAGCAACCTGGAATATACGAAGATGCAACTGGCAACACAGTCAGCATTTCGGATCAGAATAGACCACGTAATTAATAATGTTGTCACGCCTATTGACGAGCCCATCAAGCCGCCAGAGATGCCGATATATCTGGTTAAGACTAATGTTGCGGCTAGGGTTCGTTAGGGCACGTAATCCACGAAATCCAACGACCACTACATCAGGTTGGGAATATGAAGGAGAAAGGGTTTACTAGCCGAGGTACACGGCTCCAGTACGGAAGCCCACTTCATGCAGGTGGAAGGTAAACATCTCGGTTAACATCAGGACGCTCCTACCCACTCTATGAAAGTCACTTGTTTTAATACCATTGTCTTCCCTAGGCGAGTCGACTAGGGAATCTGACGACTGTCCAGTAGCAAATCACCATCGTCTGCTGTGTTGCGATACCACGCCCATGCTCGCAATAACCCGCTTTAATACCGCCTCCGAAGAAACCGGTTTGGAATGTGTGGAAAGAAATCATCCAGCGGCACCTAGTTTGTTTGTCGTCGCCCCCCCCCCCCCCTATTTTATTCGCTCAGGCTGCCATGTAAACGGCAGGGTGAGGGCCTTTGGTGGAACCCTGCAACAGCCGATATACACGCTGTCTTGACAGCTGCATAAGTGCCGATGCATGGGTGGTGATTTGACTCGTCGCAAACGTCTGATTACTGCGTTTCACAATACGTTGTTGTGGTTCCTTCGTTTTCATCCTTTGCTCAGGTTTACAAGTAATGGTGGGGTGAGCGCCCTTCAAACGTCAGTGTGCACGCTGCGTTGTCGTCTCGATATGGGGTGCGGTAGTTTGACACGTGGCAGACGTTCGATTTACACCTTTGTGGTGTTGAGACGTAACACTAACGAAAAGCTTGAGAAACTGGAGGCAAGCCTCGGAACAACAGCATATTTGCAGCACTAGTAATGCTTTCTGTTCAGTGCAGGTGTTTTTTGCCGAAGTAGATATATACTCTGAATTATATTACTTATAATGAATGTCATCGCTCTGGGACATAAAAGCTCCTGTGTTAATCTGTTCTCAATATTGCCACGTAGTAGTGACAGTGAAAACTATGCCCAACAGAACTGTCACTAGCTTAACTAACTTGTTATTTGGCGAACCGGTGCCCGAAAAATCAAGTTACGCTCAAAGCGCAACGATAGCGGCGAACACAGTCGGTCATCATCGAAAATCTAATCTGCCGGTCAAGTACGTCTGCTTTTATACATTAGTCATCGAAGTTTCCAGAGTAATCGCTGCTGCGCGCTCGTCTTCCAGAAAATACTACACAATTCCTGTCACGAGTAGAATCAGATTACTAATTGTTCGGTGAAAGTAGACAACGGAAAGGACCATCGATAACATCCCAGTTACTTCCAATCATGCAGACGCATCTTGCGCTGAGCGATAACCAGAAAAAGGTAACTATTAAATACAAGTGTCTATGCCCCTCACTTAAAAGCACCATCCAGATGCTGCAAACACGAGCGCTACAGACTAAATTACACGCACGAAATGAAATAACAAACAACCAAAGTCGCAGAGTTGGCGTTGGTAAAAGGGCTTAAGGCGCACAATATGGACTACTTCAGGCCGTGGACGGCACCACTGTAATTCCGAAACGCCATCTGGCACAACATCATAGTCCAAGGCGCCAATACATCAAACGATCCTGTGGCGTCCAAAATAGGGTCGCAAAAGCTCATCTTATTTTGTTATAGCGCAAGCTAAAGAAGGACAACAGAAAGGTACATCTGACACACACAGCTCTAACTTTCAACAACAAATTTATTGTCCGTTCTCGTCGGTATATATGCACCTTGAAAACGTCATATAGCACGTGTAAATGTGGTAAAAATCAACAACAAATAAAGTGGGAACCACATGCAAGCAGTTTTTTTCCTCACATGTCCACAAACATGTGCGCGTTCAGCGCTAACGGAGGCAATTGAGCTCTTTGAGGATAATGAAATGGAAGGTGTACTGACGCGTGCGTCGCCGAATGCTGATATGTGTCTAACTTCTATTATCAAGCGCTTCATCTCACACCTGCTTCTACTCATGATGACTGTTTCTTTAAATCCAGGCTTGCATTTGCATCTCTGGCAATCGATGGAAAGAAAGCGGTCAGCGGCCAAGTTGTTTACTTTGTTATTGTGTTCTCGTAGCCTGTTCTCGTAGCCAACAGAATAAGATATGCCGTACCAACAAGCCACTATAGCTATCATCATCGCAAAAGCGCCTCGCATAGTGTTCGTCGGCATATTGGTAGTGCCCGTAGACTCCAAACGCAGTCGCCGGGCTCGTACTGCACTTAACGTCGTTGAACATTGTAATGTCAGCTGCCTGTTTTCTGCTGGTTTGTGCGTGGCCGGACGAGCTGTCGGGCTTCTTCGGCGCCCTGGTAATGCTGACGACCGAAAGATTCTATCTGTCGGTGATGTGCGGCAGCAATGTGTCGAGAGTCGTCGTCGGGTTCCTGCTGTAAACCAGTTAGAACGGCGTGATCTGCGCTTTCTTGTAGCGCCATGTTGGAAGCGAAGTTTACGTACCGCAGGACAGCATCCAAAATCTTTTGTTGGACTTCGACGCACATCGCTAACACGCTCTCGAGCGTCTTATTCAGACGTCCCGTTAGGCCACTCGCATGTGGTTGGTAGGCAGTGCTCCTACGGTGGCTTCTCTCGGAATACTGCGGTGCGGCTTCAATAAGCTCAGCTGTGAAAGTCGTTCCTCTGTCAGTAATGAGGGCTTCTGTCGCACCATGCCGTGACAGGACGTTCTCAACGAAATATTTCGCTACTTCTGCTGCACTACCGTTGGGCAGAGCTTTCGTTTCAGTGTAGCAGGCAAGGTAGTCGGTGGCCACAACGGCCCACTCATCATTTTGTGGCCCTTAAATACCCCTGGAAGGGGCATTACATAAGGGGAGGCCGGAACATCGAACACAACAACGTAGGTCACTGTCAAACATTGTCACAATCAGTGATCAGCAGAATTTATACAAAAAAGTGCAAAGAACCCGTTTCCAAATATGTCGGAGACTGTCCGAGCAACTCTTTCATGATCTCATGAACCGATCGGCAAAGGTGGCTCTATCGGATACAGGAATTCCGCTGACCTTGCCGGAGTTGTGTTGTAACATTGGCAGTCACGGCATGTCTTGATGTAGCGGGCGACGTTGGCGGTCACGCGCTACCGATACACTCCTCTTGTATTCTTTTTAGCGTTCGGGAAAAGCCAAGTTGCCCGGCTGTCTGATCGTCATGCCGGACATGCAAGACTTCGAGCCCGAGTGCTGCTGGTACAACGAGAAGGTTGTTTTCACGGACAGGGGACAAGTTCTTTTTTACGAAGATGTCGTTGTGCAAGCAATACGAGAACAGTATCCACCGAAATACCCTAAGGTCAACGCCGGTCTTGCCTTCTAGGTGCTCCAAAAGCCTTCGTAATTCCGGGTGTACTCGTTGCTCTTCGCTGAAGTCGTCTGCAGTTATTGTTCCTAGGAAGGCGCATCGTCCACATTGTCTTCGGATGGCTGGTCAATAGGGAGGCGTGACAGGCAGCCGGCATCATATTGGTTTCACTTGGTATACACATTGGTGATGTCGAATTTCTGGAGTCTGAGACTCCACCGATCTAGGCGATCTCAAGGATCCTTGGAGTTTGCCTGCCAAAATAAGGCCTGGTCGTCGCTTACCACTTTGAAATGCCTGCCGTATATGTTTAAGGCGGCAAATTCGCCGCAGCCCAAATGATACCCAGGCAATGTTTTTCCATCGTAGAATAAATCACTTCAGTTTTGAGAGGTTCCAACTAGTCTAAGCTATTACGCTTTCAACTCCGTCTTTTCTCTGAACTAGCATTACACGGAAGCCAACGTTTCTCGCGTCGGTTTGGATGGCGGTCTCGACATCTTCGTAGAAATGTGAAAGCACCAGTGGTGACTGCAGCCATCGTTTCAGCTCCTCGAATGCATCGGCCTACCGTGTCTTCCATTTAAAGTCGACGTGAGCATTCGTAAGATGAGTTACCCGCCGTGGTTGCTCTGTGTATTGGGCTGCTGAGCATGAGGTCGCGGGATCGTATGCCGGCCACGGCGGCCGCATTTCGATGGGGGCGAAATGCGAAAACACCCGTGTACTTAGATTTAGGTGCACGGTAAAGAACTCCAGGAGGTCGAAATTTGCGGAGTCCACCACTACGGCGTGCCTCATAATCAGAAAGTGGTTTTGGCACGTAAAACCCCATAATTTTTTAAAGATGAGTTAAGGGTTCTGTAATTTTGAAAACCTCCATCACAAATCACCTGCAATAGGCACACATGTCAAGGAACCTGCGCACTACCTTGTCCAAACTTACTGGTGACGTCACCTAGGAAAAGAAGTCCTTCGTAAGCAAAACGGCACTTTTCCGACTTCAGGGCGAGCCCAGAGGACTTGATAGCCTCCAGTACTATCTAGCCTACATATGCCTATCTACCGTATAGGGGGAGGGGCAGTGGGGGCCTCGTCTCCCTCCACCACCATTAGTGGGTGGAGGGCAAAGCTGGCCATATGCCCCCCCCCCCACCCGCTGTTTCGAAAGCTGGCGCGGTTGGCTGCATTACTCATGTAAATATGTTTACAAGGTATCACCTGCTTAGGCAGCGAAGCTGGTCTTCTGGGCCTCCTCACCACGTGCTGTAGCAGATGACGCTGAAAAGGCAGCGCAGAGCAGAAAGGTACGGTTCTTCGTGGTGCAAGCCACCTGCAGGACGCCCCTCACTGGCCTGCATTGTCGACAACATTGTCGCCGTGCGATCCTAAACAAGTTTCACCTTCCACCCTTTGCGTCACCCTTCCACCCCTTGCGTTTGTTCGGGCCGTCTAAACGAAACATCTTTAATCGGCGACATTCTTGTCTGTTTAGCCACAATGTATTCTAATCAGCAACCGGTGTTTTAGCGGCAACTTGAGCAACATTTCAATCATATGGAAGTTAGGAACGTTGCTTAATAATAGCCTTCTAGAACGTCCTGTAATATCGAAATTTATTTGTATTGGCCAAAACTCACTTTACGACGCAACAACTCCGTGCTCATGATGAACAATGGTAGTCTGCAAATTCGTAGTCATCCCATTATATTTATGCTTCACAGCATACTGGTCAATATAGGTAGCACATTGTGCTAATAAATTTGGTATCTTCTTCGTCCGTTACAAAATCAGTTTGAATGCGTTTAAACGCTGCGCTTCCTTCAAGCTCACTAATTGCATTCGACTGGTGGATGTCCCCATGTGTAGCACTAAATTAATTTACCAGTAGCAATTGCAATTAATTTTTCTTCGGCCTTAGAAAACAGCAGGACAATAAAATAGATCGACTGTACAGACAAGGGTAATGTTCGGAGCGGCTGAGGTCGTTCACATGAATTGGAACAAATCACTTTACTGCAGTCAGACCAAGCAATCTGAGGGCGAATTTGAGGTAGAACAACGACAGAAAGCGTGCGCATTTATTCTGTAAGAAAGGTCGCGCAAGTGTTATCGTTATATTAAGAACATACGTCGAAGAATAGAATTTAGTCCTCGTGTAACGAAGGTCGACAAGAAAAAATGTGGTGCAATGTACACTGACCGTCATTTCGTTATAGGAAGAACTCGTGATTTGTTTTTTTTCTCTCTTTTGAATCGTGCCGCATATCTAATCTTACAGTGTGAAAACAAACGCAGCATTTCAGCTGTCATTAGCCGTCATGAAAATATATCACTAAGATACCAGCGCCGGTTTTAAGAAGGCTATTTTACGTATTTGAGCTAATGGAATCCGTCCGTAATTTCGCAGTAACAAGTTATGACAACCAATGTGACGCCATTTTTTATGGATTTCATCCAGGAATTCGACAATATTTCCCACAGAAGTTACTTTAGAAATTGAATGAATGCCTCAAATATCCATGATTGATAAAGTTCTTGTAAGCACACCTGAGGAAGCGGCAACAGCACGTCTAATACAGAGACCACTCTTTAGAATGACTCTCATTAGACTCCGGCCATGTGCGGCTGTTTTTATTTCCCGTAGTCATGATTGGCGTAGCAGGAAATATTTCAGTTGAAATTGTCGCTGATGATCGTGCTTCTGTCCAACACGAGGTGAATCGGGACGTTCAGAAGATTACTGAATGGTGTCATTTTTTTGCAAATGAAAATCAATATTTAAAATTATGTTTTTACATTTACGGTAATATTCGGCTTTTTGCTGAAACCATTCACTTGAAGTTTTTTGGACATTTCATCAATAATAGTGCTACGGCACAATATGTGCGATCACGAAAGGCCAGCAGTGTGAAGACGACGACGACGATTTAGAAGCTAGCGCGGGCTGTTGCCTCTTGGCCAAGCGCAGCGTATTTCCCTTGCAAATATATTTGTACATAGCTTGTCGTCTGCGTCTTCCTACGTAACATATTTGGTGGAGGTGGACGTTCCCTGTACCTCGTCACGGAGCTTCGCAGTGGACGGTACGTCGAGCCTACCTTCATGGCTCCCGGCGACGCCAACCCGACTCCACCGGCTCCGACACCTGCTGCCACTTCGACGACTTACATCACCCTCTCCGCTCCCCGTGATCCTGGCGTATTCTCGGCAAAAGATGGGGAAGACGTCGAGGACTGGATCAGCCTTTACGAACACGTCAGCCGCAATAACCGGTGGGACCGAACTATCATGCTCGCCAACGTCGTCTTTTACCTCGGTGGCACACCTCGAGTTTGGTATCGGACGCACGAAGATGAGCTGACCAGTTGGGTCCAGTTGATCAGTTGGACCAGTTGGACCAGTTGAGCTGACCAGTTGATCATTCAATTGTGAAAGTGTGTTGACCACATTGCAGTTGACCCAAACCGCAAACTGTTCTCTCTCAAAAGAGCTTCAAATTATGAACCCTTGTTGTTCAATTGCTAGTCTATGAAACTGTCGTCTCACTAGTAGTAAAGACCGCTTATACATAATCGGACCGTTTTACGAGGAAATGATATTCATAAAACAGAGAAAATATAAAAAAGGCCTTCAGATTTACATATAGTTTTGGACGACTTTCAACCATAGCTTTTTCGATCAAGGGCAACTTGACCACCTTGTCCCAGAGGAATTGCTGTTCCCGTTTTAATTTTACTGGGCAACTAATTATTGAGCATTACAACAGAGGTGCATGAAAAGTAATACCTTCGTCATCGGGCTATCCTACCAGGCAAAGCAATAGATGAACAGCACCTCTTCCGCACACGCGTTAACTGCTTCACGTACTCCGTCTTTTCGAGAGCTGCTAACAAATGGAAGAGTTTAAAATGAACCGCGAACCTGTGGTCGATGTGGTGAGAGGCTGACCGTCCTCCACACCCTCTTGGAGTGTCGCAAAGCCGAATCTGAAAGAAAGAAACATTTTCCTCTTGCATATCGTTATTGCATACCTCTTCACCCAGCTATGTTTCTTGGTTAGGAACCATTTTTAAACACCAAAGTAGTCCTCAATTTTTTAAATGAGGTTGTTCTACATGTTATGAGCCGAATAAATTCGTAGCGCAAGGGCTCTAACGAGGCCATGGTGCTCTAGTGAATTTTAGAAATTTATGCATTTTTTATATCGTATCATTATGTTGCAATGCACCTTAATGCTCATAGTACACGTCATTTGTCATCGCCATAATATTATTACACGTACATTTTACGCACTTTACAGTGACTATATTTTAGGCCCCTTTAGAGCCACGTCACATCAACTTCATAGAGCCCATCACTCCATTGCGAAATCACTAACACTTGCATGGCGCTATTTGGCCATACCTGGCCCTTGCGCCAATAAAAACCACACATTCATTCATCCACACGGGTGCTGCCGCCGGGCGATGAGTGCTTCTTCCTTCGAATATGGGAGGTGGTGGGTTCAAACACCTTGCGGTGTGCACTGTGAACCCACTACCGGTGAAGCTGTGATTACGTGCAGGTGTACGTGGCGTCCCTGCGTGGAGCGCGTAATTAGCCGCACGGCGAGCAAGCCCTGGAAGACCCCGGCGGTGCCATCCGGGGCGAGCGGCTGCAAAGCCGAACTTGTAGTCTGTCCCATCATGAGCAATAACTCCTTTCATGGCGCTTAGGCAATTTCATGATCCTTGAATCTCAGCGGCGCTTTGCCTTCACGGCAGTCAATGAGCAAGGCATCAGGAAACAGCGGCCCAAGAGTATCCATGCCTTTGTCATTAGGAAACCCTCGCACATACAGCAGGTGGTCCGACTTGTATGCTAAACTGCTCCGGGGTCTGCTAAGCTACACCTGCGCTGGCTGCCTTTTGAGCTACATGCTGCGCAGGAGCTCCAGCTGTGCAGTAGTCACCTTTGGGCTCTCAGACTAGGAATGCACTGCGCCTGTTTACAAAGCAAACACTGCGGATGGTATGTGACAGGGCACGAACTTCATCCTTGGTCACCTGGCTGGACATGTTCCCAATGTACAATCAACGCTTGCATATGTCGTCAGCCCAGACGTAACGATGTGACGAGGGGTTGCTTTCGTTGATATTCACACCTGGCGTTATGTCTAAACGGTCCCGAGGGACATGTGGCTGATAAAGACGGGGCCCACCCCGAGATGGAGTTCCTTCTTGCCTTTCAATGCCTTCGGGCTCACCTTGGCTGTAGCTCTCCCCCTCCTTTCTGGGCTTGCGCCACTTGGGACGGCGACCGAGACTGCCTTCACTCACACGCTCATTGGCCCGGTTGACACTCGTCTCCTGCCCTCCTGGCCTTCTCCAACTTTTTCAGCAGCACCTTCATCCTTTGCTTCAGTAGACGGTTCCGTCTCCTGCTTGGTTGCCTCAGTCAATGCAGATGGAGGGGTTGACGCAGCACTCAATGTAGCTCTTTTTTGGGACACGCTTTGGTATCGAACAGGCTCCTCTGCAGGTGCCGATTCTTTGTGCAGTTTTGTAGCCATATTTGCAAGTCTGAAGTCCCTGAAAGCATGGTTATATTACCTCTAGCCAGTATGACTTCACTCTCAAGGTTCCCGCGTGAAGTCTATTGCGTAATACACGTTGTACGCTCTCTGGTACGCACTCGCACAATCACACAGACGTTGGCACCCGTAAGGTTACAGCGGCCATGACGCGTTTTTGGTAGTTACAGTGGTTTCTGACGCCAATAACCACAGCCTTCTAGTTTCACTATAAAGGGAGCTATCGCTGGGGCCACTACCGCTGGGACACCAATATTCCTTCCATCTTTCGAAGAATGCAAGAGCATTGCTTTTAAAATTGGTTATTTCCTGTTACACAGAGGGAGCTGCTTCGGTTTCTTCAGTTATCCATCCATGACAGTACCGTACTGCCAGAGGCGTTGATTTCAGCCTACGAGCGTTGTATTTGAAGCATCTCGAAAGTCCTGGACTGCCCTACATCACAAGTCTAAGAGGGCAACTGACCATGTGGTGGCTATGATATATTTTCAGCTCCTCAATTTGCTTCTGGAGCTTGCAAGAGAAAAGCGTGGCGTTGAAGATTTGTCTTTGGGCGCTGTTGCTTCGAGGGGGCTGTCGGGGTAGTGTGATTCGATCAATAACTATTGCAATTACCCTGCCAGAAGTAGCCAGAAAGTAGCGAAGTCGCCAAGCACAATTTTTGATCGCCAGGATCCTCTAATATACAAGTTTGGTGGGAAATCGCCAAATATGGCAACCCTGAATACTTTCTGTGCCCGCGCAACCACTCCGGGGGAGCCGTTCAACCACTTTGTTTGACCTCCTTGCGGGTCGCCCACTAGGGGCACCGGTGCCCGAGAATAGTTCGGTAGCCGCGGTGCACACTCAAAGGAGCGAAAAATACGAGACTTTCCCGTGAGGGATCGTCAGCCGTTTGTGCGCAGGCGCGAGTAAGGGCAGGCGTGAGAGATAAAATGTAGGGACTTTTGCTGCTTGAATACACCATTCTGCCGTGGTAGTACGGAGGTGGTTTCTTAGTGCGTGTTGGACTATCTAACTTCGTGGGGGTCGCAACAATAGCAGCAGGGGGCTGGGCATCAGGCTCTGTTAAGACGGAAACAAGACAGTCGGAGGCTGGAGCTAGGGTTGCAAGAGAGATACCCTGGGGTATCACTTAAGGGAATAGCCTAAATTTACAATAAGGGGACATGCGGCACTGCCCTTTATACTGATGACCAGTCAGGGAACATGATATTCTGCGAACAGAAGATGGTAGCGTGGGCGACACGGTGTAATCGCCGTCGTCCACAGGGGGATCAGGAGAGACGTCGACGTAAGTCACGAATAGATGTGGTAGATGAATGTAAACGACGGAATGCAGCCGAATCGGCTCGGGATCAGATGGCTCAGACGCATGAGGTAACGCCAGCTGGATTTCCCCTGCAGAGCAACATCGCCTGACCGCTGCCGCAGGCCGAGTCGAAGCCCAAGTCATAAGAACCAAATGCGCCGAAAGAAAGTGAAGTCCTAAAATTATGGCATGTGGGCACTGATCCCAGACGTAAAACAACACTGAAGTGTGGTGTCCGGCAACAGTAGCACGGGCGGTACACAACCCAGCAAAAGCCGGAGTCGCGCCATCGGCTACGCGGACTGCAGCAATCGCAGCAGTGGTAAAAAATTTCTTCACATGTATACGAAGGTTTGATGTTCATGACCGATATGCAGGTGCCGGTGTTAATGAGTGCAATGACAGGCATACCGTTCACGTGTAGGTTGATGAGGTTGTGATGTCCAGGTAATGTGAGGAAGGTAATTTTGGGTCGGGTCGTCGCGGCAAGCTCACATATGGGAGCTATGCCCGTAATTTTCCGTTAAGCGGCGGAAGTATGAGAGAGAGGGAGAGCGACGACACATAGGTCTGCTAGGCAGTTGTCGGGTCTGCCAAGGGGACCGGCTTGATCGTGCTGGTGATGATGGGGGAGCGCTGTCGTAGTCAATTTGTACTGGCACTCGGAAAATACCACCTGGACGTCGGTCGTATCGATTGCTCAGGCAAGGCTTTGAATTCCAAGCACTGCAAAAATGACGGAAAATATGTCCAACGCGTCCACAACAGAAGTAGACGGGCCTGTCTTCGGAAGTGCGCCACTCTACCGAATTATCATCACCAGGACGAACGTTTGCGCGTCTGTATAACGCACGTATGGTGGGCGGGCGTTAGTCGGATCCGTTGACTAGGCAAAGCGTCTGAAATCCTGCGTTTGCTAGTTCTTGACGCACAACAGTTAGGATAGGGAAAATGGTTGCATGACATTCGTGGGCGTGACACACCTGAAGGGAACTGGTGAAAAAGCTCAATCTCGCGGAGGATGATCCACACGATATCGTCGCATCAGCAGGAACGGGTAGAACGGGTGGGAGACTGAGGTCCTCGCAGGTAGACGTCGCATCCGTGTTCAGAAAACGTGTGAAGTTCGGAGTAACGCGGCGACATTTTACTTCTTCATAGCGTTGACATTCATTGAGGATGTCTTGCATAGTGCAGTAGTTCACGAAAACCAGAAGTGTAAACGCATCATCCGCGATACCTTTGAGGATATGCGCAACCTTTTCCGCTTCCGGCATCGCGTCATCGACTTTGCCAAATAGCTCGAGCACATCCTGTATGCACGTCACGTAGAACTCGGCGCAGTTCTCAGCTCGGCATGTAAGTACTTCCTGCGCAGCGTGACGGCGTCCGGTGGGCTTGCCGAACAGCTCGATGAGCTGTTGCCTACATACTTCTCAGCTGGTAAGTTCCTGTTCGTGGTTCAGAAACCACACTTACGTCACCCACCAGGTAAAATATGGTTTTCGCTAGCATCACAGTCCGGTCTCAGTCGTTGCTAGAGCTCACCCGTTCATACAGTTTAAGCCAATGTTCAATGTTGGTGTTGTCACAGCCGGAAAAGGTACGTTGGTTGAGGGTGAATGGTTCAGGCACGGTTGGCGACCTGCTGGAAGTATTCTCGACCCCGCCATGCGTTGGAATTGTAGATCTCGCCAAGGAGCGTCTGCTGCGTAGATTCACCTGGAGACTTGCAAAACCCGCACTCTGCACCAAAATGTTACGGGGAGAAAAGACGCTCGACAATATGTCTATAAGGTATATACTAGGGGCGATCGGCGATCGTCGTCTTCGTCAGTCCTCTCAGCACCGTTCCCGCCTGCAGCGCATACGAGCAATAGGTTGTACATTACAACGACATGACGTTTAGTCGATTCTGAGAAAGTCAGCTACACTTCGTAGTAATTTTTCACTTGTCCTAAATGTATTGATGCACCAAGGTCATTTTTGTCAGCCTTTCTGGAGGCTTCTAATAGTGCGCTGACGTTAGTATTCCTTCAGCACCTCAAGTACTTTTTTGTACTTTTTCCCAGGCTTTTTTATTCTGAGTATCCGCGATTTGAGGACACGTTCCCTTCGTCTGGATTCCTGACGCTCAGTGACTGAGCCTGATGTTCGTTAGGGCAATTGTGCTCGCAATGCTCGACGCACATTAATTTTGCATGTTGTGGCACTCACACACGAGCTGTTTTCGGAAAGATATTGCGCTTCAGCTGCTTACGCAATTCGCTCTTCATCGTTATTTGAAAGCGCATTGTCGGAATACAATTCTTCTGACACCTGCTAAAAATTTGCGCGTTTTCCTGCAGAGCACAATGCAAAGCATCGCCCTCGCGTCTTTTCAATGCTGCGTCACTCCTACTGGGTTTATTTACGCTGGGACACTGGCTGCCGACGCGGTAAAACAGGTGCTGTTGAACGCAAGTGGCTCAACGGCCGAAGGTGCTATTTTGACTAGTGTTGCAGAATTCGCTGTGCACGGTAGTGCTGAAGTTACCGTTGTTACGAACGGCCGGCTGAGGTTCAAGTTTTGCCAGCCAGTTGCGACAGCGGCGTCAACTGTTCTTGGACAGCAACCGCCACCTTTGAACAGCAACGCTGACGTGTTGCTCTTCAAAGGTGACTTTCGTCAAGCGCGTCGGCTTTTATAGATCAGTCATCGAATGTTCCAGAGTAATCGCTGGGACCCGCATGCCTTCCACAAAGTTCTACGCCATTCGCGTCGCGCATACATGCAATCAGATTGCACAAGGTTCGGCGACAACAGACAGCGGATGGAACTATCGATAACGTTCCAGAAACTTCCGACACATGCAAGCGCGTCCTGCGCTGTGTGATAACATTTTTAGGCGGTGAAACGGGTCGCCCGAAAAAGACAAGTACGCTTGTCAGTATGTATGTATGTATGTATGTATGTATGTATGTATGTATGTATGTATGTATGTATGTATGTATGTATGTATGTATGTATGTATGTATATATGCATGCATGCATGCATGTATGTATGTGTACGTCTGTCCGTACATATATTGAAATGCATAAATAGAATATGTAAAATGATCTGTAGTCGCATTTGAATAGAAGAGCACAGAAGCCCGATATTGTAACGAATCTGCCACAGACGCTTTTCCCTTCCTAACCGACAGAACGGCAACGGTAGGGCTGGGGGAGTTGAGGAGCGACACCTTCTCCACACCGTGTAAAGGCACACCCCAAGGCTCCGTGATATCGCCCGTGCTATTTAATGTGGCGATGATCGGCCTGGCAAAACGACTCGGCGAGATTCAGGGCATCCAACATGCGATGTACGCGGACGACGTCACGGTTTGGGTCACGCAAGGTTCACTGGGAGAAAAACAAGAGAAGCTACAAGAGGCTGCGCACTGTGTCGAAAAGTACACCAGAGAAAGGGGACTGGTATGCTCCACAGAAAAATCCGAATTACTGAGAGTAGGTAGACACCCCACCCAAGCAACGCTGGAAGTAACGCTTGATGGTCAAAACATCCCGGAAAAGAATATGATCAAAATCCTGGGCATGTGGCTACAGGGCAGCAGAAAATGCAGCCACACCATCAGCCTGCTGAGCAAAGTGACGGAGCAGGTGGGCCGGATGATCAACAGGGTCTCCCAAAAAAGATACGGCATGAAAGAGGAAGACACACTCAAACTCGTCGGCAGCCTGGTCGTCAGCCGAGTCATCTACTTGCTACCATACCACGCGATGACCAAAGGAGAGAGGAAACAGGCGGACACAATAATCAGGAAAGCATACAAGACGGCTCTCCATCTGCCAAAAAACACTTCAAACGAAAAACTGCTCCAACTGGGCATCAACAACACTTTCAGCGAACTGGCGGAAGCCCTGCTTGAAACGCAAAAAGCCAGACTCAAAAGCACCCCTGCAGGGAGAGCGCTCCTGACTAGGCTGGGACGGGACACGAGTGGACACGTAGATAGATACGCAGACATGCCCGACTGCTTAAGAAAAACAATAAGTGTTAGGCCAGTACCTAAGAACATGGACCCCAACCTCCACGAGAGCAGAAGGCAGGCGCGAGCCGAATACGTGGAAAAGACACTCGCGCTACTAGAGAACACGGTGTACACGGATGCTGCCACGTATCCGCGAGAAGGGAAGCGCGCGGCCACGGCGGTGGTGGTGGACGGCGACGGGAATCTGATCACATGTGCGACGGCAAAGGCAGTCGACACAGCGGAGGCCGAAGAAATTGCCGTGGCGCTGGCGGCAGTAGAAGGATATAGGACAGGCAGGCCTCTAAACATCTTAACAGACTCGAAGGAAGCGTGCAGAAATTACACGAGGGGCAGGATTAGCAAAGCCGCCCTCAGAATTCTTGGCGGAGCCAACTTCGCCGAGAGAAACGTTACGCACAAGTTAATCTGGATTCCGGCCCACGCAGGCATAGAGGGTAACGAAAGGGCAGACAGCCTAGCTCGAGAGACCACGTTCCGAGCAGAGCAGTCGCGCGCCCCGGAGTATCACCCACACGCTTGTGAGGGAGGATACACAGAAATCTTAAACTTATACAGAGGGACGAGAGCCAAATATCCCCCACCGCACAAAGCTCTAACGCAGGAGGAAGCAACGAGTTGGCGCAGATTGCAGACAAACTCCTTCCCAAATTTATACATCCTAAACAAAATGTACCCAACACAATACAGAGACACCTGCCCATGGTGCGGGGCCACACCCACACTATACCATGTCACATGGGAATGTAAACACAATAAATCATTCCACCAACACAATAACCCGAGTGCGGAGCAATGGGAGAGTCGGCTTACCAGCTGCGAGCTCACGGCCCAAGGGGCCTTAGTGCAGCACGCTAGTGAGGTAGCTAGGCTCAGTGGAGCCCTGGAATAGGGGCCCACCCTTGCTGGAAGAGGCTCCAAGTCGCCGGCGCCCAAGACGACCGAGACCTCGAGACGCTAAATCCTTGAAGGAACCAAAATAAAGTTTCTCTCTCTCTCTCTCTCCCCCACTAGAGCGTGCCCGATATGCAGCGCGCCGTTCTGTTATCTAAAAGCCCGAAAAATGCTTTAAATTTGTTTGCCACGTCATCATAGGTGAATATGTGGTCACTTGTGAAAAAGCGTAGTGAAAACAAATCGCTCGAACGATTCCCTTACGACGAATCGCTTTCCGATCCCTAATCACTCAGGAGGACATTGTCCCTAATTGACTTCCCTTGGTTCAATCACCTTCAAAACTTTTGTTTTCATAGGAAAACTAGGCTGAGCGATTGGGATACTTACAAAACATAGTGGGGAAATTTCGGGATGCATAGGGAAGTCTTCTTTCTTCTGTATTACGAACGCACCATTACTTTATCACGCCTGCTGCACACGGTCGTCGGCATGCGCTTTCCCTCCTCTCTACATTGACGCTGGTAGTGATGGCGGTGGTGGTGAATTGTAGAAGGAGGCAGGTTTAGCCTGGGAATTAAGGCCGGAAATCGCTCCGCCGGAGCGTTTTTTATAGCATCACTGCGGTGTTTCACCACATGTGCATCAGACTAGTCTCTCTTAAGAATGCAGTAAGGAAATGTGAAGTTTCTGTGCGGGCTATAACCTACCCTTCGGGAAACACAAGCTGTTGTGGGCACACATGCGAAAGGTCCTTGCAGGTTTTTCAAGAGAGTGCCCCTTTCATGTGGGAATTTCGAGCACTACCGCAGAAAATGTCCAATGTTTCCTGCCTCGTCGCATGTCGTACAGTTCACAGAAATAATATGACCCGTCCTAAATAACCATGCTGGTGTACTGGCAGATGCTGTCCTTATTCAATATGGAAGTGAAGCGTCCTCTCGACAACATATTTTGGTTACAAAGGGCATATGTGGTGGAATCCAAAGTGACCGAAAGTGATTTCGAATTTCGGGCTTTTTAACCTAATTACTCTTTGTGGCCTTGATTTTGGGAGAATGTTGGAGTGCTGTTTACGCAAGAGAATCAGCTTTTCAGTTGCCAGCAATACCAATGTGGGAGGAAATTCTACCGAAACTTTACTGTGAAGGCTTTGTTGCAGAGCTCTTTCACGCGGACTAGCGATTAGCACGGAGCGTCGATGTCGACTGTGTAGCTTCATCGACATCGACGCTCCAAACACTGCAAATCACCAACTTTAGGGACCTAACTGAGGATGACTCCCATTGATTCCTTTTCCCTGTCATAACCTCCGGCTGCATGACAGTATACTGCTTGACCGAAATGCAGGCCAGATAGTTCAAGTACTTTGAAAAGTGCGCCAAAGGTTCATGTGAATAATGACGATAATGAGCATATTTTTATTTTATTATGAGCATTCACTTGGTCAAGCTTGACCGAAAGTGTAGTTACTAAACAAGAGGGATTCTACTACGAGGAAGAATAAGGGCAAACTGCAGAACCTCTTGCGGTAATTGCCACAGAGGATTAAATATTAAATTCAATTCAATGTGTTTTTGATGAATACGTCTGCGCGGTTAGAAGGAAGTCACATCTTTAAGAAACTAGTACAACCAAAGAAGTTCAATGGAGGCGAGAAGAGCAAGCACCAGGCCATAATTCTTCTCTCACTGTGGGAATTTATATCAACTTTTTTAAAACCAGCAGCAATAGAAACAACATTTTACATTCGGGTAGACCTCATCCCGAGAAACATGAACCCGGAGTTTAACAAGGAGAGAAGAGCGGCGAGGGCCAAGGCCCTCATCGACTTTCACGCTAAGATCGAGCACGCAAGGTTCGTGGATGCAGCAGAATACCAGGAAGACTGCGCGGCGTTCGTAGCTACCGTCATCGAGGTATCGTCCGGCGCGACGAGGGCCGCGGCGAGCTTACGGGTCCGCGAGGCGCGTCAGGCGGAGGAGGTGGCCATTGCCCTGGCCATTGCCGACCCCGGGTGCCAGACGGTGTTGTGCGATTCGCGAAGTGCAGTGCGGAATTATGCAAAGGGTAAAGTGTGTGGTGAGACTGCGCGTTCTGTGCTCGGCTGACCTGCAACGAGAGAATCGGTATGTTAGAATAAAGTAGTTCCCGGCGCACGCGGGCGACAATGCGTCGGAGAAGCAGGATGACCACAACGAGACTGCACACGCAGTGTCGCGAGCGCTAACCAACCGCGCAGCTGCAACCGACCGTCCAACGTGGTGTAGTGCTAAGGAGCGCATGACGACGTTCAACGAGCTTACACAGTTCCACCACCTGGCTCGAAGGACTTTCCCACCCCCGCACTCGGGGCTGAGCCGATCGTAGGCGGTGCTGTTCAGACAATTGCAAACTGGTTCCTTACCCACCCCCGTGTTAATGACTCATCTATACCCGAAATTATATGTGAGTGATGTGTGCCGCGTGTGCCAGCGCGAGAGGGCCACCCTGACGCACATACTATGGGATTGCGCCAAGTCCTCCGACGAAGCTTCGACAAGTACAACGATTCCGCCGCGAATCATGGCTGCGGCGGAATGCTACGACCACGAAAGCCAAACCTGGGCCATCCAGCAGGTCTCGGCGGCTCTTGAAAAACAAAGGCCGAGAGCCGAGAAAACACGAGCGCCGACTATCAACTGAAGGGAGCACTAAGGCGAAAAAGGAAAGAAGGCACAAAACTCATCTGCGAAAGCTCAGGAATAGTATTACCACGTGTAAGACGGGTACATATGCCGGTCTACGTGAGAGATAACTGTTAAGGCACTTCATCTCTTCCTTATGTAAAGTAATCGAAGGCTGACTCACGCACGCACTTCCACCATTATAGACATGTCATGCCTCTAGCATGAGACGCGTATCTTCATTCTTATGCCTGTACAATATCGCGCATTCATTTAACTCTGGGGTGCAGTTACAATCTTGGCAATGTAGGGAAACATTAGAAGGCGATCCACCAGTTAAGGACCTTTTATGTTCCATTAGCCTCTGACTGATACACCGTGAAGTTCGCCCTACGTAGAACTGGCCACAGCTAAGGGGAATATTATAAACCACACCCATACGACAGTCAGTAAAGCTGTTGTTCTTATTGTGCTTCACTGGACAAATATCTGTACTTTTTTGCCTTTTACCTGCTCCTTTTTCCTCTGTACGGCAGCGCATATCTTACCTAGCCCATTGGGAGCAGTGAAAGCACAGCGTCCAGCATCACCTGAACTTGGCGGCAGTAAAGGAGACGAAATGGTGTAAAGTGCGTTGTTTCTTCTACGGCGCTATTATACGCGAAGGTCACGTAAGGCAGGATGTGATCCCATGTTTTGTGCTGGACGTTGATGTACGTAGAGATGATGTCGGCGATGGTCTTGTTTAATCTCTCCGTAAGTTTGTTGGACTGCGCATGGTAAGCAGTCGTCTTTCGATGCCTGGTGTTGCTAAATTGAAAAATGCCATTCATGAGCTGTGCTTCGAACGGCGTTTCTCTGTGTGTGATTACAGTGGGTGGGGCACCATGGCGCAATACAATGTGGCTCTTGAAGAACTGCGCTACCTCGGAAGCCGCGGCTCGTGGGAGCGCCTCTGTCTCGGCGTAGCGAGTGAAATAGCCGGTCGCGACAATAACCGACCTTCGGTTGACACAGGAAAAGGCTGAAGAATGTCCAAGCCGACTTGGTCGAATGGCTAATGAGGTGGTTCGATGGGTTGCAATAACCCGGCGGGCTTCATCGGCGATGATTTTCGCCACTGACATTCGCGGCAGCCTTAAACGTACTTTTTGACGATTGTCGAAAGACGTGCCAGTCATACATCTCACGCACTCTGGCAAGCGTTCGTGAGGAGCCTAAGTGACCAGATGTGGGCTCGTTGTGGCAAGCGAACAGAATATCGTGCCGCAAGTCTTTTGGAACCACCAGGAGGTAGGCGCGGTCATTCGAACAGGCATTTTTCTTGTAAAGCACGTTGTCGCACAGACAGAAGGACATCAACAAGTGACACAGAGGGCGTGGTATGGTTGTTGGGCGGCCCTCTAAGTGGTCGATCATAGATCGAACTTCAGCGTTGACATGCCATCGTCTGATCCAGTCCGATACAGTAATGGCGTCCATGAGGCGGTCATGGTTCTCTGACCCAACTGACAGATTCGGCGGGTGCAGTTGATGTCGAATCGCAGGTGCAGCTGCAGTTGATGTCGAACCGGCTCCCATCCTCGTTCGCGTTGATTCGAGGAGGTCTTCAGAGCGTCGACTGGCAGCGGCCTTGCCTCCAAAGGTCGCTGTAAGTTTCCCGGAGAGCACTTGGTGATCATGTTCCGTGTATCACTGGGAGGGTGGTGAAAATAGCTTTGTCGATGGCGACCGTGACTGCGCCCGGTAGGTGCTGCTATGCGTTGTTGAGCCAGATAATGTTAAATATCCCATGGTTGTTGGTCAGGTTTGGGTGGCGGCGAGTAGGCAGAAAAGCCTCGCAACCCGAGACATCGGTGTGGGCACTGGCTGTACAAGTGATCTGCCTCATCGCAGTGGAAGCGCAGAGGTCGGTGGTCCGGTGTTCACCAAGCATCCTACTTCCGAGGGGCATTGCGTCGAACGTCTGCGTAATGCAATGGCTGCTCCGGCTGAAGCACAATAGGGGGAAACGCTGGTGGCATGCGTCGTTCTTCGATGTATCGTACTGGTTGGGCTGGAGAAAGTGCAGCAGGATGAGCGGCGTGAGCAAACAGGGGGGGGTGATGGAGCAGGGAGTCTGAGGGCTTCCGCGTAGGTCGTGTGGCGGTGTTCAATTGGTGCAGGCACGATGTTAATAAGAGGAAAGGTGCATGTAGCACTTGGCGAATTTCATCTTTTTACAACACTCGCAATCAAGCTCACCGTAGCCCGTGGCGCGCCGCAAACCTGCTGCCTTTCTTCGCGCTTGTTTTTCGGTGCGGATGAGTTCTCTGAGGTTGTCATCATTGCTTCTGGTGGCCGTGAAAATATGGGAAGGGGATGTCGCGTTCACTTGCCACTCGTAGAAGTTTGATCGCTGCGGAAGCACCTTCTACGTACTTGCAGCCTCAGCAAGCGCGATTCTCCCTTCTTGTCCTTCCTGCCTCTTCTCTTGGATTTTGCCAATACAGCAGGTGGTAAAATGATGAGAAACGGGATGTGCAAAACGCACTCGTCCAGTGGCACTGTGCCGTCGTTGGCTGCACCAACAACTAGTGAGAGGACGCAGTTCATGCAAAAACTCATGCAATGGAGAGACGACGAGAACATATTTCTGTAGTGTGCGTACGCCGCCCGAACTTTCCGTGGCGCCTGAAAAGCAACATTCGGTATTGGCTTTACACAGAAAAGAATTTGTGCCCACCATGTTCGCTTGGGTGGGTACACCTTTTGCTGACGCAAGCTACAGGCTAACGGGGCGTCCTATCTTGCTACTTTGTGGTCTTGGAATAACAACGCCGTTTACGGCCTTTCGGCCTCTTTATTTTGGGTCTGCTCAGTTCAGTTTCTCCTTGGAAAGCCCACGGAGGCCATGTAGGTTTTGGATACGAAAGCAAAGTGTGCAGAAAGCTGTCGGGTGCCCCAGTTGACTTCGTAACGTGTGCACCGATAGTTATGTTACTGCAAATGTAACAAGACTCCAAGGAAGTAGACGTTTTTTGTGTCCTGTGTTTTTTAGTGCACATCAATCAGCCACACTTCATTACTCATAACCGAGAACAGAAAAAGTAGCACATGACTAGGGCGCACAGAAATGGGATTGAACATGAGTCATTGCCCCACTTTATTTTGCACGCGAAGTGTTGGAGTGTTTGAACTGTTATAATTGCGTCATGATCACACTCCGCTACGGGCTCTCAGAATTGTCACAAAGAAAGAGATTAAGAACCATGTCATATACTGGTTCCCGGCACGCTTAGGACCAAAGATCGGCGACGTCCCCAACCTTAGCGAGGCGGCACACGAGGCTGCGCGCACGCTTACAGACCGCGGGGCTTCACCCGACTACTCGGAGAACAAGGACGCCCCCACTACATACAATGGAATCACTAAACACTACTACCTACAACGTAGAGCGTATAGCACGCCACACCGCACGCTCGCTAGAGCTCAAGCGGTTACACTCAGAATGGTACAAACAGGCACATACCCCGCGCAAAACAGACTGCACCATAACATGCCTGAGCTCTACAAGTCTTATTGCACCAATTGCAATACATCCCTTAACGTATATCATTTACTCCCGCCGTGCTCGCAAGCTCACATAAACGCCGAACCGGAAAAGCACAAGTATGAAAAATCAATCCGGAGCGATGAACTCGCTCCCCAACTCTGGGCCGTCCAGCAGGTGCACGACGCCGCCAGGAAACTCAACCTCCCGGTTCCGTCGTGGTGACGCCCACCCCATGAGAGCCCAAAACTCTCGTGGTCTGCAGGACCTCGAATAAAGTTGATTTCCTTCCTTCCTACGGAGGAAGCATGGTGAGTTGTTACCAAGAGCTGGTGCCCCAGTGCTCAGTGATATCGTACTTGGATAAGCAAATTCTTGTATGTACTCTATTGATTGCCAGGAAAAAAAATTGCCTTAGACTGGCAGTAAGCGGTCATATCAAATGCAAAGCTTCTATCCCGGACACGCTGCACTAGCCGACTGATTGGCTACAGTGCTGTATGTATGGGTTGTCAGTGTGAACACAGCCTTATACATCATGATTCTCAAACACGTTTTGTGTCCTAAGTCTGGCCTAAATGCAGGCGATGGAGCCCTCCCTGCGAGAGCTCGCAGTGTGCAAAAGCATAGAAAATCGCCTGACTGTACCCATCCCACTTGTGGCATTCTTTTGGCATACAACGACCAAGATTAGAGAAACTGGGTAAAAGTGCAACGCAAGGTGCAGCGCTTAATGCACGTGACACACAATGTTATTGATCTTCTTTAAAAAAGGAATACAGGATACATTGCTTTTTTCCAATACTTTAGCATCTGTCTATACAGAACGTGTATTAATACGCAGATGTCGCAGAAAAACAGATTTGCCCCACTGCAAGACGTCGCAACTACCCCGAAGCAGGCAACGCCGCCGGGTGCTTTTGCAAAATTATCTCTGTCGTATAATTTTGCCATCTGCTGTGGAGGAAGACAACTTGCCGCAGGTGGGAACCGAACCAACAACCTTCGCATTTCGCTAACATTCGCAGGGTTCTACTAGGACACATAAATACCGAAGAAATTAAATGGGCAAGCGGAGCTGCGGTAGCTCAATTGGTATTGCTTCGCAGATAAAATGCGAAGGTTGTGGGTTCGGTTCCCACCTGTGGCAAGTTGTTTTTTCATACACTTTAATTTCCATTAATTTATCGTTTCTTTATCTCATTTATGCAGCACAAGTAATTTCCCGTATGTTGCCCTTGGTGTCAGTCTTTCTTGGCTTGTTTTGATATGACTAATACAAATCGGGCCCCTCAGTGAAGCCCCTTTCTTCTCGTTTCTCTCTCTCTCTCTCTCTCTCTCTCTCTCTATATATATATATATATATATATATATATATATATATATATATATATATATATATATATATATATATATATATATATATAACGCTCAAGGTAAATCCATCAACTTTCTGAGACCAAAACGCAATATTAGGAGTCATGACGGCAGGAACGATCATGAATCTGCCGTCTGAAGAACTTGCAAAAAGATAACTATTGCCTCAAGTCAATCGGAAGAACACTGTTGAGAGTCAGTGTCCAGAATCAACGGCAGTCTCTGCTTGCTCATTTGAATGAAGTTGCTGAGCGTGGGCTTCTATTCTGTCGCCTTGGAAGACGTCAAATTCAGGACGTGCACGCCGGCGTTTTCGCCACGATGCGCAGCCTACGAAGCTGTACTCGGTCGCATAGAGAAGTCCTAAGGCCACCAGAGAGCAGCATCTGTGGAGGCTAGTAAAGGTGCAGCAGCTTAGCCAGGGTAGAGAGTATCATGGAGAAATTATGTATAAATCTAACAGCAATGAACGTTATGATTAGGGCCACCACTGCTGTTTGCGAAGCACTTGTATTTCGGTTTACTGACATCGTGCGCAGCTTTTTTCAGGAAAGACTGATTGGCGGACGTCAGAGTCCACGTAGCAAGTGTTGAGTGCGAACGACCTTATCAGTACATGTCATTGGTATGGTAGAGTTCTTATGCCGAAAATACGAAGGAATCGAACTGGAATGAACGTTATTAATAACGGGACCACTATTGGCGGCGAAGCGTTTGTGTTTTTATTTATGGACAGCGTGCGCGCCTTTATTCAGAAAAGATTGATGGGTGGTCGTCAGAACCGACGTAGCAAGTGTTGACTTCGAACGAAGATCGAATCTCTGCTACAGCGGCCACATTTCGGTGGTGGCGAAATGCGAAAACACCCGTGGTACTTAGATTTAGGTGCACGTCAAAGAACCCCAGGTGGTCGAAATTTCCCGAGTCCTGCACTACGGCGTGTCTTATAATAAGACACTGGTGTTGGCACGTAAAATCCCATAAATTGAGTGCGAACAAAAAAAAGGCTCTTATGCAGAAAATATGATTGAATAGAACTGCAATGAACGCTATGACTAGCTCCACCACTGCTGTCGGTAATGCGCTTGTATTTCAGTTTATTTACATCGTGCGCACCTTTCTTCAGGAAAGACTGATTGGCGGACGTCAGAGCCCACGTAAAAAGCGTTGAGTGCGAATGAAAAAAAAAGGTTCTTATGCAGAAAATACGAAGGAATCGAACTGGAATGAACGTCATGGATAGCGGCACCTCTATTGGCGGCGAAGCGCTCGTGTTTTTATTTATGGACAGCGTGCGCGCCTTTATTCAGAAAAGATTGATGGGTGGTCGTCAGAACCGACGTAGCAAGTGTTGACTTCGAACGAAGATCGAATCTCTGCTACAGCGGCCACATTTCGGTGGTGGCGAAATGCGAAAACACCCGTGGTACTTAGATTTAGGTGCACGTCAAAGAACCCCAGGTGGTCGAAATTTCCCGAGTCCTGCACTACGGCGTGTCTTATAATAAGACAGTGGTGTTGGCACGTAAAATCCCATAAATTGAGTGCGAACAAAAAAAAAGGCTCTTATGCAGAAAATATGATTGAATAGAACTGCAATGAACGCTATGACTAGCTCCACCACTGCTGTCGGTAATGCGCTTGTATTTCAGTTTATTTACATCGTGCGCACCTTTCTTCAGGAAAGACTGATTGGCGGACGTCAGAGCCCACGTAAAAAGCGTTGAGTGCGAATGAAAAAAAAAGGTTCTTATGCAGAAAATACGAAGGAATCGAACTGGAATGAACGTCATGGATAGCGGCACCTCTATTGGCGGCGAAGCGCTCGTGTTTTTATTTATGGACAGCGTGCGCGCCTTTATTCAGAAAAGATTGATGGGTGGTCGTCAGAACCGACGTAGCAAGTGTTGACTTCGAACGAAGATCGAATCTCTGCTACAGCGGCCACATTTCGGTGGTGGCGAAATGCGAAAACACCCGTGGTACTTAGATTTAGGTGCACGTTAACGAACCCCAGGTGGTCGAAATTTCCCGAGTCCTCCACTACGGCGTGCCTTATTATTAGGCAGTGGTTTTGGCCCATAAAATCCCATAAATTTAGTGCTAACAAAAAAATGTTCTGATGCCGAAAATGTGAATCAACCGAACTGGAATGAACGCTACGACTAGCTTCACCACTGCTGTTGGTCATGCGCTTGTATTTCAGTGTATCGACATCGTGTGCACTTTTTCAGGAAAGATCGATTGGCGAACGTCAGATCCCACGTAAGAAGCGTTGAGCGCGAACGACTTTATCATTACTTGTCAGTGGTAAGGTGGAGCTTGAACTGTAAGCACCGTTGGTTTTTTAGCAAACTGTATTTGCATATTAAATTTGGAAAATAAAGGATAATAATAATCTAAATTCATATTTATGCATATATAGGCATCCAAAAAGGATGTAATTAAATAGGGAGGCTGTTCCCATTTACCGACCGTGGGCAAACAAGGAACGTTGCCGTGGCCGACGGTTGTCATCATCATCATCATCAGCCTGGTTACGCCCACTGCAGGGCAAAGGCCTCTCCCATACCTCTCCAACAACCCCGGTCATGTACTAATTGTGGCCATGCCGTCCCTGCAAACTTCTTAATCGCCTCTGCCCACCTAACTTTCTGCCGCCCCCTGCTACGCTTCCCTTCCTTTGGAATCCAGTCCGTAACCCTTAATGACCATCGGTTATCTTCCCTCCTCATTAGATATCCTGCCCATGCACATTTCTTTTTCTTGGTTTCAACTGAGATGTCATTAACACGCGTTTGTTCCCTCACCCAATCTGCTCTTTTCTTATCCCTTAACGTTACACCTACCATTCTTCTTTCCATAGATCGTTGCGTCGTCCTCAATTTAAGTAGAACCCTTTTCGTAAGCCTCCAGGTTTCTGCCCTGTAGGTGAGCACTGGTAAGACACAGCTATTATAAACTTTTCTCTTGAGGGATAATGGCAACATGCTGTTCATGATCTGAGAATGCCTGCCAAACGCACCCGAGCCCATTTTTATTCTTCTGATTATTTCCGTCTCATGATGCGGATCCGCCGTCAATACCTGTCCTATGTAGATGTATTCCCTTACGACTTGCAGTGCCTTGCTGCCTATTGTAAATTGCTGTTCTCTTCCGAGACTGTTAAACATTAGTTTAGCTTTCTGCAGATTAAGTTTTATACCCACTCTTCTGCTTTGCCTCTCCAGGTCAATGAGCATGCATATCAATTGGTCCCCTGAGTTACTAAGGAAGGCAATATCATCAGCAAATCGCAAGTTACTAAGGTATTCTCCATTACCTTTTATCCCCAATTCTTCCCAATCCAGGTCTCTGAATACCTCATGTAAACACGCTGTGAATAGCATTGGAGAGATCGTATCTCCCTGCCGGTCGCCTTTCTTTATTGGTATTTTGTTGCTTTCTTTATGGAGGACTACGGTGGCTGTGGAGCCGCTATAGATATCTTTGAGTAATTTTACATGCGGCTTGTCTACACCCTGATTCCGCAACGCCTCCATGACTGCTGAGGTTTCGACAGA
This sequence comes from Dermacentor albipictus, assembly GCF_038994185.2. Taxonomy (NCBI): domain Eukaryota; kingdom Metazoa; phylum Arthropoda; class Arachnida; order Ixodida; family Ixodidae; genus Dermacentor; species Dermacentor albipictus. Next base: position 98,221,738 of record NC_091829.1, on the reverse strand, counting down.
ATCAAACGCTTTCTCGTAATCAATGAAAGCTATATATAAGGGTTGGTTATATTCCGCACATTTCTCTATCACCTGATTGATAGTGTGAATACGTTCTATTCTTGAGTAGCCTTTACGGAATGCTGCCTGATCCTTTGCTTGACAGAAGTCTAAGGTGTTCTTGATTCTATTTGCGATTACCTCAGTAAATAGTTTGTAGGCAACGGAGAGTAAGCTGATCGGTCTATAATTTTTCAAGTGTTTGGCGTCCCCTTTCTTATGGATTAGGATTATGTTATCGTTCTTCCAAGATTCCGGTACGCTCGAGGTCATGAGGCATTGCGTATACAGGGTGGCCAGTTTCTCTAGAACAATCTGTCCCCCATCCTTCAATAAATCTGCTGTTACCTGATCCTCCCCCGCTACCTTCCCCCTTTGCATATCTCCCTAGGCTTTCTTTACTTCTTCCGGCGCTCCCTGTGGGATGTCGAATTCCTCTAGACTCATTTCTCATCCATTATCGTCGTGGGTGGCACTAGTACTGCATAAATCTCTACAGAACTCCTCAGCCACTTGAACTATCTTATCCATATTAGTAATGATATTGCCGGCTCTGTCTCTTACCGCATACATCTGATTCTTGCCAATTCATAGTTTCTTCTTCACTGTCTTTACGATTCATCCGTTCCTCAGAGCTTGTTTACTTCTATCTATACTATATTTCCTTATGTCAGGTGTCTTACGCTTGTTCATTAAATTCGAAAGTTTTGCCAGTTCTATTCTAGCTGTAGGGTTAGAGGCTTTCATGCATTGGAATTTTTTATCAGATCTTTCGTCTCCTGCGATAGTTTACTGGTATCCTGCCTAACGGAGTTGCCACCGACTTCCTTTGCACACTCCTTAATGATGCCCACAAGATTGTCGTTCATTGCTTCAACAGTAAGGCCCTCTTCCTGAGTTAAAGCCGGTTGTACTTGAACAAATTTTCTTCGTTGGTAGAGCAGTTTCATTCTTAGGTAGCGTTGATTTACGCCAAGGTCATTTTCCCCTGCTATGATTGGAGGAGGAGAATAAGGTGATGTTTAAACAATGGTGAACGAACTCGGAATGTTAAAAGTGGTGCGTTTCGTGAGTTGGGATAGCGAGGAGGTTGGTATCGGTACTGCTGTCACTTTTCTGAACGAATAGGACATAATTGCAAAAGAAATGTACATGTGTAATCAGGCGTTATAAATGTATTGAGCCATGCTTTTGCAGAAAGCAATAAAGAAACTATATTGCTTGAATTTCTAAGAGGAACAATAAGAAAAGACCAAGACATAGAAATATAAAAAAGGAATGAGGTATATATATATATATATATATATATATTTACGCTGGGCTAGGGTAAGAGGCTTTATGGAAAACGATTATTATGGTCCTTCTTTATTGTATCGCCTAATTAGACCATTAATTCATTTTCTAACGTATTGGGGAAAGATATGTTTTGTGTTTTAGTTGTTTATTCAAGAATATATAGCAATATTTGTTCCCCAACCAGTGTGTCACCAACAGAAACTGAACGTACTGGTTTCATATGTAACACATCTCGAATCTGGTAGTATTTACTTGCTTTTTTTTCACTGGTAATTATAGGTTCAAGGAAATTACAAGGGTTCACAAGCGTCGAGCGTGAAACGCTAAAAAATGGGTATTTTGCAATTCCTTGCATCAGATCAGGGTTCGTATACCTTAAGATGCCAGACACACATCGCAACATCTGCAAAGATGGCTTGAGTCCCTGAAGACAAGCACATGGCGGCAAATAATGGCAATATAAAATGAAAACATTTTTCATGTTAAATACTGAAATAAATCTGTATAAATGTGCACGCTTATGCGCAATGGATCACACTGTGCCACCCGGGAACACCGATCGTTTCAAATTTAAGAAATGGGAAGCACCAGCTCGTCTCTCTTAATTTAAAAGTACTTTGCCGTCCTAGTAGATTAGACGTACAAAGTGCGAGAGAGGAGCAACAAAGGTAATTTAATGTTCATTCTTCTATCGTGCAGTGTATAATGAATCAGTTGAAAACACGAGTAATAATGAATAATATTCACTGCGGAGATTTTCGAATTGCTAACGTAAGGGCGTATGTTGCAAAATCAGAATTGGTCAGCAGCACTTTGACAGGGAACGTTGTGCGTACAAAGAATATAGAAAAATGGAGACTGATGCTCTATCATTAAATTCACTTTTGTTGAAATCACCTTTTAATTGCTACATTTTGCACAGTGTGGAAACATTTTTATACAAAATATATTGTCGCAGATATTGATTATGGATCCCTGGAATCTAAATAACTGCACGCACCCGCGTAATGGAACTCTAAGGGGGTGAGACGTGAAGCATGGTAATTCTACGCACAACATTGTAGACCCAAAATTAGGCATCACTGATTCTGTCTACAAGAACTTGGCTAGTTGGTGTATTGGCGAAAGAGGCTTCACCAGAGTATTTCTCGGGAAAAAAATAGGTGACGTAAGAGCTCTATAATGTTTTCGCGACGAAGCAAAAGTATGCTGAAGGTAAAGTTTTAAACTAAGTGTAAAACTAGGTGCACTGGGAAATCTTATGTCGGGACCCTCTACTGGCGTCGTTCTTTTACGTGACGTCATATGTGCGCACACTTATGCATTTCGCGCGTGTATTTGACTCAGTAAAAAGCAAAATATTGCGCGTTTCCAGAAGCTTTTTGCATACATATTTGTAAAGTTGGAGCAACATTATCTTTATAATATTTTTCTCGGTGCCTTAAGTTACGCCGAAACTATTGGTCGACTATGACATGAAGTAAATTTTCAGAAGATGGATTCCGAATTTGGCGAAAACTCGCGTTTTAAAAAATTTCATTCACAAATTCAGCATCAAGAAACTGCAGATAAAAGAATACGCGAAATAAGCATGTGTAGACACCAAGATTTTATAGTGTCTTGAAGAAATCTTAATTCGAGTGAGTTTTTGTTGGAGGCGAGAAAAAAGTTTTGAAGTCGACAAGTACTCTCAGAGTTTTTCACTCTGCTTGCACTGCAAAGCATGTTCTGGCGACAAATGAGTTCTCGTCCTGCTTATGAACTCATTAGGCATAAAATATGGGTGCATGCTTTTGGAACACAGTGAATGGCTCCAAAGTATAGGTGTACACAGTGGCGTAGCAACAGGGGGGGCCGGGGGGCCGTGGGCCCCGGGTGCAAGGGGCCAGTGAGGGGGGGGGGGGGGTTCATATACGTCTGAAGACACCCCTCTTTCCGCCGGCTACACCCGGGGAGGGGGGGTGACAGAAGACGTATGGGCCCCGGGTGCCAGACGACCTAGCTACGCCACTGGGTGTACACTGTCGAAATGTTGATGCACTCGTACCTACGTCTTACGATAACACATTGTGTGCTGAAAGTAAACCGTGACTGCTTCGTGGTTGTCTTCATGAGAAGATAGTGATCTCACATCATATATTGGGCACAGCGCTGATTCATTGTTTTGTAAGTAACACAGAGTAGCAGACTACCAGTTATTCAATAGCCCGAATCATCGACATTACACGCCAGCGGGGAATATGATGCTAACATGAAGAAATTTTAATTTCCCTGTGATTTTCCGTGTGCCCTATCAAGCGCCGTTTTCATTCTGGTGTTAAGCGACAGAGAAGAAAAGATCACCATGCGATTATTTTAGTTTTTATCCTGTTTATTGCATCAGAGAACACAATTAGGGGCCCTATAACGTAAAACTATTCCAATATGTTTCTAATCCAATTTCCTGACGTCAAATTTGCGTAACCACCGACGCAAGCACCGGGCAGTCACCCACAGGGCTGTCTGAACAGACCAATTAAACGCTCTCCTCGTTCGTTGGAGGTCACTTTTGTTTGCCCGAAAAACGAATAACATTGCCTACACTGAGCGGCTTGTCGTATCTATGTGGCTGCCAAGAGGCGAGGAGAACGCTCAAGTGGAGAGGAATTCCCTGGGGCAGAGCCAGTGCACTGAAAACCGATAATCGGATGAAGAGGGTGGTGCCGGCGTCTTCGATTGGTCGGCTTTCCCTTACTTAGCTTCTGGTGGCTGGTCGAAAATCGCGGCGGCATGCAACGGAAGCTTAAGAATAACGCTAAAACTGACCCTCAGCAAAGAAGAGTTGGCAGAATGAGGTAGTAAACGTGCCGAAAGTGCTCGAAAACGTTACACAATCACGCAAGAAGTTTTATTAATACGCAAATACACCCATGCTCTCCGGCAGGTGCGAGTAGCCAGCCTCTCAGCGATCGGCGGCAGCCATCTTTTATTCCTTTCGGAACGGGGCAGCCTGCGGCTATTCCGAAAAAAATTCAGTTTTGTTCGGCATATTAATGCATCTTTATCGCTTACACGTCACTTTGACGCGGTTAGTTCGTGCGGTTTTGTGACGTCGCGTGACAGGCAGGTGAAGTGGGTGCAGCCCGAAAACTTTTTACCAATAGCCGAGGGCTAATGGCGAAAAGGGGTCGAATCAGAAATAACCGTTTTTCTTTTTTCTGTCAAATCATGTATAATCAGTGTGTACACATCATATCAGATGGGGAGGTATTGCGGTTTTCGTAACGTCGCGTGACAGACAGGTGAAGTGGGGGGTGGTCGAAAAAAGTTTTTGACCAATCGCAGAGGGCTGATAGCAGAATTGGAATAGAAAAGTTTGGAATAGTTTTACGTTATAGCGCCCTAGGCTAAGTAAGTCACTATCAGCCACGGCGAAATTGATTCCATCTATGCAGCGTTCGCCTACCTGACCGGCCGAAGCCCACCAAATAAGAAGGGGTCAACTGAGAAACATGCGGCGTTTACGATGTACTTATGCGGCCATCAAGTGAAACCACCAGCGTTCACCTGGCATGAAGACAGGAAGCCATGTCATCGTAATGATTCTCATGTAACATTCATTGTTAACCGCCGTTCTTGCGCCCACCCCTCATGTAATGGCCCGCCAGGGACCCTTTAGGTTCAAATAAATAAATAAATAAATAAATAAATAAATAGATAAATAAATAAATATACCCACAGGGGAAATGTGTGTCAGTAAGAAACTGGCGAGTAATGCGTGTTTTACATTGAAGACAGATTTCGGCAGTGCTGGCCGACAAGATTGGTTGCGGACTCCAATTTCTTTTGTCCCACGATCTACTCGAACTGAAGTTTCTTGATCACAAACTGAAAGGCTGGTGTGTATAATGAGTTGTCTCATGTATCCCTTTCCACAGGCCATTAAAGCTTAATTTATGCATGATCATCATCAAATGATGGCTACATGCGAAATTCGGAAGAGATTATCTTGAAAGTTGCGTGATTGCACAGTGTAAAATATATTGAGCTTAAACCATACGAAATGGAAAATGCACTATAGAAATGTTGTGGCTGATAACCTAAGGGAGTTTATCGGGAATGTCTGTCGTTGTTCTCTCGAGAGAGAGCACAGGAAAAGCCGCCTACACGTGGAGCAATAAATGGTGGAGCCAACTATCCATGATACTTATGAGTATATGCTTAACGTGCACAGTGTGTACACGCCACATGACAGGGTGCGAAAGCCAAAGTCACACACAGACAGACTCCACAATAGATAGTTGAGATGGGAAGTTAGGTTAGAAAGAAAATTTCATAGAACTGCATTGAACAGCACACAGTGAGATAAAAAAAAAACAGAAGCACTATTATAATTCAAAGCGCTGATTACTCCTCTTCGAAGTCAGATCTGGGTTTCCGATTTTGAAAACTTGGTGTAACTGCATAAAAGTCTGATGGCAGACTATCTAAACGTAGCGTGTACAAAGTGCGCAAAGAACAGTATGAATGCTTTGTTCAAATGTCGAAGTGTGCATTCACTGAGGTAACTACTATGAAAAGGTGTTTGTCTTAAGGAAAGCAGAGTAAAGGGGATTGAACTTGGTGGTAGACAGAACAGAAAGGTGGCCTAAATGATCTAGATAATATAGAAACAGTGTTGCAAAGGAAGGCTCCACGTTCCCTTATAACACTCTCGCTCTGCTGCCTACTCGTGATGGCAGCCCTGTTGGTTAGGCTTATGACAACCATTTCATTCCAGAAGGTAAACTGCTGGACAAAGTTAGTGTGTTTGTGATGAGCTATTTTGACCCGAAGTTTCTTTTAAGCAACGTGAATTTACACAGGATGCAATGCACACGGATTTAGAGAGCGCTGATGATCGCTGTACATCATGTAACGTATGGCTGATCGACGTAGCCTGCTCCACTACGCCATTTCTCATGTTTTATGCCCGTATGGGTGAAAAGTGAGTGTAGTTTTGCTCCAACCTTTATGTTTATTCGGGCGCAAATGAGGCTCTGAGATATTCCAAAAGTATTCGAAAAATATTGGCAGTTATGGATCGTGGCAATGGGATTCGAAGACCAAATAGAATAGGACAGTATTCCATTAAATTATTCGAAAGTTTCGAATATTCGCTCACCCCTAGTCAGCCCTAAACATTTGCCTGTTACATGTGCTGTAGGGGCGGTAACAATTCCTGAAACCAAGCTCATGTTTATTGTTACACGCTCGTCATACCATGCGGCTGAGTTTATTTTTATTTCTTCCTCGTTTTTCTGATGATTTTAACGTGTACAAAGAGCATTTTAAACCCAGGTTTTCCCCACGTGCAGTAATTTCAATTTTATTATCATTTACCATAGCGCAGGAGGCCCCCGAGAGTTCCTAAGCATTGCGGTCTCCAACTGCATAAATAGGAGTAATACTGCAATCTATGATTTATTCGGTAACTCAAGAAAATTTAAATTTCAAATCAGTTGACGCTGTGTGATATTACAATAATCTGTATGCTAGGTAATGTAATATAGATACCGTGTTACGTTATATAGTAGCTATGTTGGCATGCATGATTCTGCATTGCCTGTGTGGAAGGAAGGCAGGAGAGAGAATTTACTTATTTAGTACTTTGCCCGGGCGAGTGATGGGAACTTCCCACATGCTACTACAATTATACACGTGATGGCTTCCATGGCCTCTGAACAGTCAGACGCTGCCGATTGGACGCAGCAAGTCGAATTCAAAGCCGGGATGTATGTAGTGGAAAATGAAAAAAGATAGCGCTTGCCGTTGAGCGCCCTTGCAAACACAGCATAAATAAAATTCCACATTGTTACCGTCGGTAAATGTCATTTGGGGTTGCATTGAACTTCACTTACACCATATCTGACAGCTAAACCAACGCTGCTGCGCGAATGTTCACGCTCGAAACTAATGCACAGTAAAGGTGCAGCTGTTATCCGGTTATTTCTTCGCCGCTACACAGATGTACAGGGAACCCAGGTCAACGAAAGAGGCAAACAAGCTACGTCAACAGGCTATAATGTGGCGGCTGTAATGCGATGGCGCTATCTAAAGCAGCCGGCTCTCACGTTTGATTGAACTCTTTTACGATTGGTTCGTGCTTAGAAACCACAGCTAATTTTGCAATGATTTTACAAGTCAAATCCTTTCTCAGCGAGTAGCCACTATTTTTACCTATCGGATATGTTTGTAGCCTTCTTTGTTTAATAATCCTGATGACAGTGCAATCTATAAATTTGAACCTATATGAGCCCCTTGGATCATTGGTCGCAGTCATATCCCGGTATACAGGATATACCAACTAACTTTAGCCATGCATTAAAATTATGCGAATGCCACGTAGCTGGGCACACTCAAGGTTATATTGTTTGGTGTCGCTTGCAGATACTCAGATTATGTTTTTCATTCCGCCTCATTAGATAATCAGTCTCAATTATATATTCAACTACGGAAATATTATAATGAGATGACAAGTATCAATTAGGAAATTGCAGAGTGACATGACAAGCTCCCGATACAGCTTGCTGTTGCTCAATACGTGCTATAAAAATGCTTTTCCGTATATATATATATATATATATATATATATATATATATATATATATATACGTATATATATATATATATATATATATATATATATATGCCGCGACGCCATCTGTGACTTAAAATGTGGCCCAAGAACTGTAGTTCTGGATAGCCAAAGTGGCACTTTTCAGGTTTTAAGGTAAGCCCAGCGGACCGTATGGCTTGAAGAACTGACCGTAGCCGACTGAGATGTTCATCAAATGTGGCAGAATAAACAATCACATCGTCTAGGTACACTAAGCAAGTCTTCCACTTAAGGTCTGAGAGAACAGTATCCATTAGTCTTTGGAACGTGGCTGGGGCGGAGCACAAACCAAAAGGAAGAACTTTGAATTCATAGAGCCCATCAGGCGTCACAAACGCAGTCTTTTCGCGATCCCGCTCATCGACCTCTATTTGCCAGTATCCACTTTTTAAGTCCATCGATGAGAAGTAACGTGCATGCCGTAGCCTGTCGAGGGAATCGTCGATGCGTGGTAAGGGATACACATCTTTTTTCGTGACCCGATTGAGCTTGCGATAGTCGATACAAAACCTCAGGCTGCCATCCTTCTTCTTAACGAGTACCACGGGCGATGCCCAAGGGCTTTTCGACGGCTGGATAACATCATCGTCCAGCATTTGCTTGACATGTTGCTGTATTGCTTCACGCTCTTTCTCAGCCACGCGATACGGATGCTGTCGGATGGGTATTGCTGTTTCCTCCGTAATGATGCGGTGTTTCGTCAGTGGTGTTTGACGCACTCGGGACGTTGTAGAGAAGCAGTCTTTAAAATGGTCAATCAGTTCTCTGAGCCCTTGTTTCTGTTGCGGCGCTAAACCTCGGTCAACGTCGACGACGGGCATAGATGGCATCGTATCGGTGGTTGATTCCTGCTGTACAGCAAAGCAGTGTTGGACGTGGTCCATTTCGTCAAAGTACGCCACAGCGGTGCCTTTACTGATGTGCCGGCGTTCATTGGTAAAATTTGTCAGTAGTACCTCTGTGCGACCACCGATTAGGCTGACGATACCCCGAGCGATGGCAATACCTTGATGGAACAGAAGTGCAGTTAGTTGTTCGGCTACACCGTCCTTGTCAAACTGTTCTCCGCAACTTACGGAGACAAGACTGCATGATAGAGGTGGTATGCAGACGTCGTCGTCGGCGACACGTAACGATGTACGTCGGCGCTCTTCGTCTTGGCTCGTGTCTGTACTAGTTGACAAGGTTATCTCGCCGTCCCGTATGTTAACCACGGCGCCGTACTCCCGCAAGAAGTCCATTCCAAGGATGAGTGATCTGCAGTACTCTTTTAAAATCATAAAAGTGGCGACAAAAGCTGTATTTCCTATCTGGAGCCGTGCAGTACATTTTCCTGTAGGCACCATTACCTGGCCCCCGGCATTTCGAATATAAGGGCCCGTCCATTGCATTCTGACTTTCTTAAGCCGGTCTGCCAACTGCTCACTCATTATCGAAAAGTCTGCACCAGTATCAACTAAAGCTGTCACGTCGTGCCCATCAATTGTTAAGAGTAGGTCGGCACTTACAAATTCGTCGGCGGCCCTTTTCTCCGGGTTGCTGTGCTCGTTTCTCAGTAATAATGGGGGATTTTCGGCGGTTCGACGACTTGCAACCTTCCCCCCTGAGGTCGCTGATTTCAGTTTCCCCGCCGTGGGCTTGGAGAGCGGCCTCGTACCACGTCGGCGAAGCTGCGATGGCTCGGCGAAGAATAACGTAATGGAGACGGCGAGCGCGACCGCAGATTAGCTGAGCTGCCTTGTTCCTGACTGACACTGTCGTCGAAGCGTGGATGTCTCTCTGGAAACTGGCGCGGAGTGGCAGGTGACATTTCCTGGATGCCACGCTGGCGATGAGGGCAAAAACGATAAATGTGCCCTGGTTCGCCACAGTGAAAACACAATGGTCGGCGGTCAGCAGTGCGCCATACGTCGGTCCTGCGAGGCTGGGGTCGCCTGAAATGCTCCCTCTGTGTCCAGGCAGCAATAGGTGGCCGCTGGTGGTACTGCTGTACCGGCATGGTAGAAAGCGGGCGACGGACAGCGTCTGCGTAGCTATATGCGCGTGGCTCAAAGCGCGGCTCGGGACTCAGTTCAGGGAGCGGCTCAGGAGGTGCTAATGCTTGCCGAATTTCTTGGCGAACAACTTCAGCGACCGAAGCAACAGTAAACTCCTTCGGTGTCACAGTTTGCTTCGCAATCTCCTCGCGCACAATGTCTCTTATCAGTTGACGCAGCGAGGTCTCGTCTGTCACTGTGAGTACTGCGGCTCCTGCAGGCGCATCGTTAGTCAGGCGTTCGTATTGCCGACAACGCTGCTGGAGCGCCCGCTCGATTGCTGTGGCTTCCTTAATGAATTCTTCCACCGTTGTAGGTGGGTTACGCACGAGACCAGCGAATAGCTGTTCTTTGACGCCGCGCATGAGATGGCTCAGCTTCTTCGAATCCGGCATGTTGGGATCCGCGCGACGAAACAAACGAGACATGTCCTCGGCAAACATGGAGACACTTTCATTGGGCTTCTGAATGCGCAACTCGAGAAGTCGTTGTGCATTATCTCGGCGATCAGTGCTTCCGAAGGTGTCAAGTAGCCGACGGCAAAATTCGTCCCACGTTGCCAAATGTGCCTCGCGGTTTTGGAACCACGTCCTTGCGCTACCTTCAAGAGCGAAGTACACATTAGAAAGCTTCTGGTCCGGACGCCACTGATTGACCTTAGCTACGCGTTCGTACTGGTCCATCCAGTCTTCGGCGTCTTCGTACGTGTCACCGTGGAAGCTTGAGGGGACTAGATTGTTTTGGATAGTCACCTGTGTTGGACTTGGAATCGCCATTTCCTGAGTCATTGAGGTCGCTGACGAAGTTCGTTGCAAGAGACCGAATTCCGGGCACAGACCTTGCAGGCGGCGGCTTGCACGGTGCACAGGTGTCTCGACGCGGGGATGATGTCTTGAAGGGCTGGACGCAGGGCTACTCGCAGGAGTCGTGCCTATCATGAGGCGATGATGCGATACCCAGCACCTCCACCAGTGTCACGGCTCACTTGAGACAAGAGCGGAGAGCGTTATTTTAACCTTGGCAATTAGAACAAGCGTTCAGTGTTCGCTTCTTCTTCTCTAGCACGCTCGCTTGCACACACGAGGTCGTCGTCCTCGTCGTCAGCGTGGTTGGGCACAGATGGCGTCGCGGCAATATATATATATATATATATATATATATATATATATATATATATATATATATGTATATCCATCCTGAGTTCTATACTGAAGTGTATGGACAAAATATGCAAAATCATACGACATTCGAACACAAGACCTCTAACGCAGAAGCCCGATATTTTAACTAATGCGTCACGGACATTTTTCGCCCCCTGTACCGCGCCTGATTTTGAGCACGTAGTATTGGCATCTAAAAGCCAATAAATTATACGAATGTAGTTTCCATGTCATCATAGGTAAAAATGTGACCACATTGGAAAAAAAGTATAGTAAAAAAATGAACCACTCCACCACAATCCCTTCGACGAACAATTTTCTCATCCCTAATGCCTTAGGAGGACATTGTCCTTGGCCGACTTCCATTGAAGGTTGAACCTGCTTCAAAATTTTTGTTTCCACAGGAAACCTAGGCTGAGCAACTGGGAAGTTTACAATCCAACGTCGGGAGACGTCGGGAGGGATGGGGAAGTTTTCCGCCGTCTATGTTATGGACGCATCAGTGTTTTGTCGCTCTGTGTTCGAACATGGCATTCGGCATGCGATTAGTTTCCCTTCGACATCAACGTTCCATACATTGCTTGTCGCCAATTTTAGGGACGTCACTGAGGATGACATACTTTGATCACTTTTCTCTGCGGTGATCACGAGCTGCATGACAATAAACTGCGTGGCGAAAATGCGGGCGCGTTTGTTCAAATACTTTGCAATATGCGTAAGAGGTTCTAGTTGTTATCGAAGATAATGGATAGATTTTTATTTTATTATGAGGAGTGAATGGGTCAAATGTGACCAAAAGTGGAGTCCTAAAGATGAGGAATCTGACTATGTGGAGGGATAAGTGCAAACTTCAGGGCGTCTTGCGGTAATTTCCAGAGTGGGCTAAATATTCAAATTCAATTCAGACAGATGCGCACATAGGTGATATATTGATCATGATGCGTTTTTAGTGTTAAACCATATGGTTAGCCATAACATGACCATAGGGGCTGTGTCTGTACTTACTTTGATATGCTTTCGCGGCAAGTAGTTATTTGTGGTTAACTGTACGTCACGTCTTCAAGAAACAAAACGGGCAGAGTGAAGTTTAAAAGGGGTGTGAAAAGCAAAAACATGGCTATATTTTTCACAGTGAGGGAATATATATGAGCCTTTCTAAGACCAGTAGGAATACAAACCGTTTCTTACACCCTTTAATTAAAATGAAGGCTACAATAAAGTATAGTATCAAAGTACGCATCAGAGATTAGCGTTCCTAAGACACATACAGTTCCCTACCCGAACAAATGTGATAAAACCATTCTTAGTTATTTACCTGCAATACCGAATATTCAATATGTCAAGCACCATCTATCGTTCTGTCGCAATATACAATCGGCCATTTTGTTGAAGGTTCAGCATAGCAAAACGGCGTAGAGGCTGTTTTCACTTTTCTTAGGTGGTGACCTCACTCTATTACTGCCTGCTAAAGATGAGCTTGAGTGTCAGATCGAGTTTACAGGACCCTATTGTGAGTGTCACCCGCGCCTCTGCTCTGGACACAAGGTGCTGTATTCGAGCGTGGACTGCGGCAGAGACGATAAAATGCCTTTATTTGCGGTGCGTCTTTGTTAATGTAGTACTTGAGACGTATTCTTACCAGACCTGCATAGCTGTTTGCTTGCTACATATTCGTCTGGTGGCACTGTGGCTTCGTTGGCTCCACCAACAACCAGTGAGGGGACACAGCTCATGCAAAAACTCGTGCAACGGAGAGACGAGAAGACTGTATTTCAGTGGTGGCTATACACGCTGCACGAAGTTTCCGTGGTGCCTGGAAAGCACCATTCAATGTTGGCTTTACACAGGAAAGAATTTGTGCCCACCCTGCTCGCTTGGGTGTGTGCAGGTTTGATGGCGCAAACTGCACGATAACGGGGCGTCATAACTTGCTACTTTGCTGGCTTGTGACAACAACGCCATTTACGGCCCTTTGGCGCCTTTATTTCGGCGTGCTCGGTTCCCTTTCTGCTTGGAAAACCCACGAAGGCCATGTATGTTTTGGACACGAGAGCAAAGCGCGCAGAAGGCTATCAGGTGCAACTGTTGATTTCGTAAATTGCGCACCGATTGTTATCTTGCGGTAAGCGTAACAACACTGAAAGGAACTGGACAATTCTTGTGTCCGGTGTTTTCGAATCAATCGCACTTCATTAATCATTACCACGAACTGAAAAAGTAGCATATAAGTAGAGCGCACAGAAACGGGCCTGAACAAACGTCTGTGTTTTATTTTATTTTGCGCGTGCAATACTGGTGTGCTTGAACTTTTAGAATTGTGTCATGATCATACTCTGCTACGGGAGAAGCATGGTCACTTGTTGCTAAGAGCTGGTGCCCCCTTCATCGATATGCTATTTGGGTACGCCGGATACTCGTGCATTCTTTATTGACTGCCAGGAAAAAAAGCGCCTGTAACTGGCAGAAAACGGCCATATCAAGCGCAAAGCTTCTATTTCGTGCATAGTGCATTGGCCCAGGGATTGGTTGTGTTGCTGTTTGTATGGTTTGTAAGTGTTTATGCAGCCTCACACATGGCGATTCCATAACTGCTTTGTGTCCTAAGTCTTGCGTTATTGCGTACGGGATAGAGTTTTTCCCGTTAGAGGCTGGCACGTGCAAAAAGACAGAAAATCACTGGACTGTACCCATCGCGATTGTGGTATTATTTTTGGATACCGCGTCCCATATGACAAAAGTTGGGTAAAAATCTAGCGCAATGTAACCCAATAGCACGTGGCCGAAAATGTTACTGAGCTTTTTAAAGGAAAAGAGTCTACCGTACTTTGTTTTTTCCTGTTCTTTCAGAGGCTGATTTGAATCAACATTTATTATTTCTCAGGTGCAGCAAAAAGTTAGCTTGTCCCACGGCGCGACGTTGCAACCACGCTGAAGCAGACAACGCCGCAAGTTGTTTTCAGTAAACTATCTCAGTGATATAATTTTGTCATTAGAATTGAAATCGAGTTAGATATGTCCCCTGTACCAGCCTCCACATAAAAAAATAGCGATTTCGGAATACGTCATCCTCTAACGTGATGTGGTCCGTTGTCGCCCACGCAGTCCCCGCAGGCCCCAGCCAGAGCTTACACTATCCTCCTCATTAGTAAAAATAGGATGACGAAAGCTTACAGGCACAGGAAATTATGGCCTATATACGAAGAATACACCGGTGGCAACTCCGGAAAAATTCTCAGCTCTCCTGCTTTAGCTTTTTTTTTGCGATGGCTAAACAGAATGAGCGGATGAAGTCAATAGGGTGTTCTAAACCGTGACCGACACTGATCAATATCCGGATAGGCTGCCCCTTGGCTGGCGATAGCATGACATTTAATTTACAACGCGGTTCCTCACGCCCTTGCTGATATATTGTTCAATAACCTCCCATCCCCTTCTACCTTAAGAAGAAAAGTGAAAAAGAATTTTTGGTTGATTTTGCTACACCTACGCTGCGTTTAAATTTGTGTTCAAAGGCAAGGCTAGGTTCAATACAAAACATTTTATGAAGCGTTTGTGTAGCTTTCCACCACGACTACTTTATAGTAAAGGACTACTCTGTTGCAGCAGCACGCTTCCACATTTTTCTCTATTTTGGCCACTTTCCACTGTGGGAAGCGAAAACTTAATTGGTTGTTGCTCCACACATTGCCCTTTAGAGATCTTGCAAACATAGTAAAAATGAAAAAAAAAACTTCTCAAAAGATAGGGCGATGTTCATGAAAATTGTATTTCATTTATTACAAAATAAATGTAAGGTAATTACAATACTCCCAAATGTGAAATTAGAGCGGAACTCGATACGTGTTTTCATTTCGCGATATATTGAGGCAAGGAATTTGAGGCGGAGATCACTGCACCGACTTGCAGTGGGCCCATGACGTCAGTGTCTTCGCAGAGAGAGGGGCGGTATGGGAACGCTGTCATGGTGAGCTGCATCGGAGACAGCTGTGGCACGAACGCGTTCGCGAGGTTTCTGCGAGGAACGCCGACGTTTAACCCAGGACCCCACTTTCATCCGAGCTGCGCTCAAATAAAAGCGATTTGGCATATTAGTATAATCAAGCTGATCGCCGGGGCTACTTCCGTCCTCATTCTCTCCGCTCAATAAAAATAAGCATTTTTTTCATTTTATCCTTGGCGAGTACCCCAGCCCCATCACGCAAAAAGTAGCTGCACAAAAATGTTTAATTTGCGGAGTATAAACCGTGTAGTGCAAATGGTTTGGCTGCAGTTGATTGGTAGCTTTATAA
The DNA here is from genome assembly GCF_038994185.2 of Dermacentor albipictus. NCBI lineage: Eukaryota > Metazoa > Arthropoda > Arachnida > Ixodida > Ixodidae > Dermacentor > Dermacentor albipictus. Next base: position 98,206,281 of record NC_091829.1, on the reverse strand, counting down.
GTGACGACGACAAATTAAAAAAAAAGAAGAATACCCACAGGGATACATAGGGTTCCACAAAAAAGTGCGTGGTGAAGCTTACGGTAGGGGTGGGCCAACTGAAGTTTGGGGGTAGGCCAACTGAAACTTGGGGGTATGCTCGCGTATACTTAGACAAGTCCAGTGGGGTTTCATCATTGCTTTGTTGTTACTCATTCATTTTAAAATAAAGATCGCTCAGCCAAGCTCATCGGAGCATGTTTACGCAAATGGGGCAACAAAAGAGAAGAGCGGTTACGGCGTTGTAGTAAATAGTTGCCCTGCGCTTATTGACAGCCATGCACCAACGTTATAGACATTTAAGGCCCATACGCTCTATTATGTAGCTGTCACTGCATCATTACGCCTCAAGTGGTTGAGTTGTTTTTGCGCGTTCGTTATTCATGCTTTGGCATTTATTCAGCCTAATTTACCTTCTTTCTTCTGCTTTTGTATAATGGCACTGTGCTTGTGGAAAAGCCAAGGCCTTGCAGGGTCGTTGAAAGGCCTAGCCATCCACTTGCAGATTGTTATTACGCTTTGCTAGCAGCCAGAGCCTGTGCGAACGCTGAAGCCCTCAACTTAAAACCCAAAAGTGTAGCACATGATGCGAGCCACCGAAAGGAAACGCAATGACTTATCATGCCAAAACGTTAGTTAGGTATAATCTAACCAACACACTGGAGCAATGGGAGGCACAACTCGCCAGCTCATACCCGAAGGTGCAGAAGGCCCTTCTTGGTCATGTTCGGCTAGCGGCAGAAGCCAGTGGAGCCCTGGACTTGGGGAACCACCCATTAAGCTCCTAATCCCCTGTCCCCATTTCCCCAATTCAATAAAGTTATTCTCTCTCTCTCTCGTAGGCACTGCGTTGATCGAATCGCACGGTAGCAAGTCCTGACATTGAACGTGATGACAAAGCCTGTCATTCGTTTTTGCAGGGCACGTGGTTCCAACAAGAATTGCATGATTTGAATTCGCACACACGAAGCGAGGATCCACCACAAACTGGGACACTGCAGTTCTCATTAGCGGCCTGCACGGTGCTTTACGATCAGCTTCCAGGAGGAGGGCTGTAACCGGATCTTCAATTTTTCGCATGTGTGTTCTTGGGCAGCCATGAATTATGGGTCGTTGTAGTGCAACAGAACATCAATTTAGAGGCTTGAGACGAAAACTTGAGGGCTTATGTTGAGTTTTGAGGGCACATATCACAAGTTCGCAAGCCACCTCATCACAAAAAGGAACAATAAGGGGCGAAAGAAAGAAGAGGTGGCGAAGGATATGGCTTCCGCGCTTTGTGCCTCTAATCGAGCAAGTGTGCAAGAACCATTGGTTTTCCTTCAATAAGCCCAAGCGGAAGCTCTGGCTAGGAATCGTTCTACTAGAGGAATTGAGCCACCACTGGAATGATGAACATTACATGTATTTGTCTTCTTTTTGTGCTTGTGGCTTTAGAAAAGTTGAGGCTTCGATTATTGCGATCAACATACGCTCATTTTCTTAAACTTCAAGGCAATCGATATTTTTCTAAATGCAGAAAACTCTGCGGATATGCATATTTGCTACCTATTTAAGCGGTCCAGACTGTAGAAATGACAAAATTTAAAAAGCGCCAAGCATGCGAACGCAAGCTCTTCTTCACGAGAAATTCATAAAGGTGTTCTATTGTGCCAAATAGGCGCTTGGCTGTTCAATAGGCGCTGTTCTATAGGCGCTTGTCGTTGCATGCGTCTATTGGGCTATGACTACATTATAGGTCTTCCGGGCTAGTTGCCTGTGTTCGCCTAATGACGTCAAACAATTTCATTGATGTCGATCTAATTATTTAAAACACAGTACTTTGCTGGAAATTATGGGCTTGCGAAGTCATGATACGGTTCAAAGGAAGGACGAATTTTTGGCTATAGTGCCTTCCCTTGTACGGCGACGAAAATCCGTACAGCACGCGCCCGCACGAGAAGAAAATAATGGCGGTACCTGGCGATGGCACGTGCTGCGAAGGCTCGTGGTTCTATTCTGGCATCAACTCGGGCGAGCTGTATCTTTCCTTCGCTTCTAATCCACCCGTATACTTCATGGAACAAGGAGCACGTCCGCAAGACGTCTATGAGCTGCAGCTTCGCCTCCCACCCTTCTAATTCCAGTACCCGGATGTTTGGTTTCACAGGATGAAGGCGCCATTCCGCCTCTACCACATCACCTAGCGCATCACCTAGCACACTAACACATCACGCGCTACTACCACGTCGCCTCAGTCCTTCCTCCTGATGTTGCCAGCGAGCTCTCGGACGCTGTGTCCACCCCCCTCGGGCACTACACTATATCAGCACCTCAAGACCAGGATACTGGAGAGATTGATGGCGCCGGAATGCACCTACCTCCAGCAGCTCCTTACCGAGAAGGACCTTGGCGACCACTGCCCCTCGGAACTGCTGCGCTGCATGCGACAGCTTCTCGGTGAGCGTGACGTCTCCACCCACTTAGCATTGCTTCGAGAGCTTTCCTCCAACGCCTTTCCCAGTCCATCCGCCTCGTTGTCGCGGAGGCGAGCGACAACACCCTCGACCGCCTGAGGGATCTCACCGATCAGGTTCACAACACGACGTCCGTCATTGCTGTCTTACCACCTATAAACCCGGCGATTTCGTTCCTTGAGGCTGGCATCGTTGAGCTCGCCACCTCAATCGCCGCAAGGTGCGTGGTTCTACTGACTAAGGTTGATTCCTCCAGGTCACCAGGGCAGCTGCTTCGCGCCACAAACGCCTCGTCTCTCCCCCTCCATTTCCGCCTACGCCGCAGTCTTCCATGGGTCTTCGTCATCGCAGATGTGGTTCACCCGATCATCGGCTTGGTTTTCCATTTATAGTACAACTTGGACGTCAGCGTGCGTCGTCGTCGCCTAACCGACGGTGTGACTCGTCTATACATCACTGAAGTCCTGTCCAACATTGCTACCTCGAGCATCCGCGCGATGATACCTTCCTCTCCGTTCTAAAAAATCGCTGTGGCTTAGCTAATGTTAAGCCCAGGATGCGAAGCATACTAGCCTTTATTTTAGTTGTTGAACCACTGTTTAGCCTGGTGAACTGCTGTTGCTTGGCTATATTTGGTTCGGCTAGACGAAGAAACAACTCATGCGTTACTCTGCTTCGCCTTCAAGAGTGGAACGCGACAGCGTTCCCGTCGACCCGCCAAGGGGTCTAAGACAATGTGCTACGACGCAGCGACTACGCGCCCCGCATTGGACGCGGTGAGCGTCGAGCAACGCAGCGTTCGGCGCGGGAACGAAATGTGCGCCTGAGCAAGCGACGCACGCCTGAGCCTTAGAAACAGCTCATTTCTAAGGCAACACCGCATTCACTAGAGGGGCTTTTGTACCGCTTTGAAGCATCGTACTCGTGGCTCAGTGGTAGCGTCTCCGTCTCACACTCCGGAGACCCTGGTTCGATTCCCACCCAGCCCATCTTGCAAGAGTTGAGCCAAAGCCACCTAGAAAATCAGTCTCTGTAGCAAGCCGCAACCTTCGCTTCTCATTCCAACGAGCAGCTCTGTCTCCAGGAGGCATCTCACCTCGTGAGTGTCTAGCAGGGGCAAGCGCAGCTGGTTATATACCGCCGCGACGCCACGAGCGACGGCGCGAGTTGGAGCCCCGTTTCTCCTCTGTCGTGACGTCACGGTGTCACGTGTTATTGAAGGCGACACCGCCGCGCCTGAGGAGCTGGGTTGAGCTCTCGTAATATGCTTCGCATAAAAATCTTGGAGGATCTTACGGAGGTAATAAAGCCATGTAGTCTCACTGAGCCGCCTAAGCATACGATGACGCACCACATAATCACCCGTGGTCCACCAGCAGCCGCTTGACAAGGCCTTTCGTTTGGGGACCGTCTAGCTATCACCAAACTGGATTTCAATCACATGCTATAGCTCGACCTTATACGCTCGTCGTCCCGCGCGTGGGCCTCTGCTCTGCATCTAGTTGGTAAGCGTGATCCTGGTGACTAGCGTCCCTGTGGAGATTAACGAGCGTTGAACAGCAAAAGTCTCCACGACAGCTATGCGTTGTCTCACATCCAAGACATTACTTTGCGTCTGGACGGCTGCGTCATATTTAGCAAAGCGTACCTTATTAAGGCGTACCACCAAATTCCCATCAAGCCTGCTGGCATACCTAAGACCGCCATCACCACGGCCTTTGATTTGTTTCAGTATGTGTGGATGCGTTTTGGACGCCGAAATTTGGCTAAAGCTTTCGTATGGTTCATCGCTGAGGCACGCGGAGTCTCCCTACTGTGTTCGCGCACCTTGATGATGTCCTCATCTAAGCCCTACGCCTGAAGATCACGAGTACCATCTAGGTGCTTTTTCCTAACGTCTACAGCAGTATGGCCTGGTTGCGAACGTATCCAAGTGTGTTTTTGGCGCATCTGAGCTCGAGTTTTCGCGCCATCTGACATTGCCACCTGCTGCAGAAGACGCTGACAGACTGTCGCGTACACCCGCGGAACCTGTCAGTCGAGAATCAGATGACGACGATGGCTTCGTGGGCGCGATTACTGCTTCAGACTTGATCAGACGGCAGCGTGACGATGCTGAAATGGGAGCTATCATCTACCGCGTACAGGGTCGCCCTACAACCATTTCACGCCATCTGTGTCGCTTATTGACTTCCTTCTGCCTAACCCACCGTGGTTGCTCAGTGGCTATGGTGTTGGGCTCCTGAGCACGAGGTCGCGGGATCGAATCCCGGCCACGGCGGCCACATTTCGATGGGGGCGAAATGCGAAAACACCCGTGTACTTAGATTTAGGTGCACGTTAAAGAACCCCAGGTAGCCAAAATTTCCAGAGTCCTCCACTACGGCGTGCCTCATAAACAGAAAGTGGTTTTGCCACGTAAAACCCCATAATTTAATTAATTCCCTTCTGCCTATGAGACAAAGTGATTTACAATAAAAACGCCCGATCGAATTACCGAGCCAACGTCCTAGAGGTTGCACAAGACTTGGGGGACGAAATTCTTTTTGCTTGCCATGATGAGCCCACATTTGGCCACTTAAGCTCCTCAGATACCCTTGCCCGAGTACGTGAGATGCATTATTTGGCCGAGCTTTCGGCAAGCGTGAAACAGTACGGAAAAGGCTGATGTGAATGTCAGCGGCGAAAGCCACCGCCCATGAAGCCGGCCGGGTTGTTGTCACCCATTCAACCACTGAAAAAAACATTCGACCAAGTCAGCTTGGACATTCTCGGCTCTTTTCCTCTGTCAACCGACGGTACAATTGGGTGATTGTCGTGAGTGACTAAATATAACCCGCTGTGCCAAGACGCTGGCGCTCCCACGAGCCACGGCTTCTGACGTAGCGCAGTTCATGTGCCACATTCTATTGCGTCATGGTGCCCAGTTCAGTGTAATCGCTGATCGAGGGACATCGTTCACAGCACAGCTCATGGAATAAATTTTTCAGTTCAGCAATACAAGCCATTGACAGACGACTGTTTGCCATCCGAATTGCTTTCTGGAAAAGCTATTCTCATTATAATAACAACGCCTGTTTACGCATGTAGGCTTTCTCCAGTTATATGACCACTGATAAAAATACTGATAGTAGTGCCAATACTACTTCCTCACTGTCCCAACTCAACAAACCCACTCCCCCTTTAACATTCCGACTAGCCTCACAGTTGCCTATGCACCATCTTTGCTCTCCCATTAATAGCGAGATAAAATGAGCTACGCGTACGTAAATGCCACCAAAGAAAGGAACGGCTACACCGACAAAGACATGTCAGTTACGTCAAACTGCTAGCCATGGCGAAATCGCTTGTTCGGCCATGGTTGACAAATGGGACCGCTTTCATATTTAAATAAATCACCTTAGGACGCACATATATGTATAAACATGAATTTAAATTGCATTTATTCTCAACTCTCGGTGTTTATTCTCCATGTAAACTCTGCTGAATGTATAACGCAGCTTAGAATTCGAGCTCGACCTTACTAATGACAAGCAATGATAAGGTAGTTTGCCCTCAACACTAACTATGGATGCTTTGACGTCTGCCGTTCTGTTTTTCTTAAAAGAGCGTGCGCACGACGTCAATAAACTGGCATTCGAGCGCTTCGCCAACGGTAGTGATGACACTATTCGTAAGGTTTATATCCATTGGCATCCGTACATATAATTGACTATTAGGTTTTGCTCTAAGTCACTGTTGGGAAACATCCATACGCCCTGATTATTATTCTCCGACTTCGCATTTTGCTTCGATACCGGTTTCTGCCAACTGAATCTGACATTTTTCAAGGCAACAAAATTGAAGCTCACGTTCTACATTACAGCAAGCCCATGAAAATGAACCATCATAGCCTGCCATTGATTCTGTTCTCTGAATCTGTGCTATATTGTTCTTATTCAGTTGAAGGAATCAATGGCTTTTCGCAATTTCTTCAGAGATTAGATTCCTGATAGTTCCTGCCGTCATGGTTTTCACTGTTCCCTTTCTATCTGAGGAATTTGATGGTTTTAACTTGCATGTAATATAAATAAACGTTGCGGCTTTGAAACACAACGCCAAATGATTTAAAAATGCTGCCGAATTGAATTAAATTGGGAAGTCTTTGACTCTATCATATATGTACTTAGCCTGTTTAGGTTTGCTATGTGGTGTTAGCGATTTTCTTATTGGTTTCTTAATTCTAGCTCGAGGTGATCAATGCGCCAATAAATGGCTAAGCAGACGAATGCAGCCCTCGTCAACACATATCGGAAGCGGGTATAAGAGGACGAAGGGCTCCGGCTTAACGTTACTATATTTGAAGAGTAGTTGCGCTACACCAATTTCAGGAAGCGGAAGCAGTGCTAGTTTGCATAGGCTTGTTGTAAAGTAGAACATTTGCTTCAATTTTGTTGCCTTGCAAAATGCGAAATTCTACCGTTGGAAACCGGCATCTGCGCAAAATGCAGAGTCAGTGAATACTTAGTCGTGTGTATAGACGGCGTCTCAGACCAACGTAAAGCGGAATCTTTGACTGGCAGCGTAGCGGCAGCAAGCTTAGCCTGGGCACATGAATCACGCATATTATATGTAGGTATCTCAACGGGCACGAATCTTATGCATAACGTTATCACTGTTGTTGGCGAAGCACTTGAATTTTGATTTATTGATGTCGTACGCACACTTTAAAAAAAAAACAGAACGGTAGACGTCAGAGCGTGCATAGTAAGTGTTGAGTGCGAAAGACCTGGTCATTACTTGTCATTGGTGGAATTCCTTGTCAGCTGGAATTCCAAGCTGCGTTGTACATTCAGCACAGCATACTAAGAGAAGAAACAGGGAGATTGGTGAAAAAATGTTATGGGAATTCATATTTAACCATCTATGTGCTTGATAGGGAGATGTACTTAAATATGGAAGTGGTCCCAATTTATCAACCATGGCCGAACAAGGAATTGCGCTGTGGCGAGCAGTTCGACTTAACTACCGGGTCTTTGTCGGTGCAGCCGTTCCTTTCTTTGGTAGTGTTTACGTACGCATAGCTTATTTTACCTCGGTAATAATGGTAGAATACCTTAGGAGGGTGCATAGGCCTCTGTGAGGGAAGTCGGAATGTTAAAGGTGGCGTGTGCTTGTAAATTGGGATAGTGAGGTAGTTGGTATGCGCACTGCTGTTGGTATTTCTATGAGGGGTGATACAACTGAAAAAAGCCCACATGTGTAACGAGCTGTTGCTTATACAATGAGCTTCGCTTTTCCAGAAAGCAATTCGGAAGATATATTACTTGAATTTTTGACAGACGACCAGTAAGAAAACATAAAGAAATAAAAATATAGAAAATGAGTAAAAGAAATAAATATAGATAAACGCGCGCGTTAAGTTAAGGTTCCTAACAAAAACACTTTGAAAACTCTCCCTTTCTACCTCACCTTATCAGGTCTGTAATTCATCGCCTAACATATTCAGGAAAAGATATGTCCCTCTGTTATAGTTGCTTTTTTCCTCAGGAGATATAACAACATTTGTTCCACATCCATTGTCGATAGGAAAAACAAAACGTGCAGGTTTCATAAGAAACGAGATATCGCGATGTGGTGGCATTGCTTTGTGCATTTTTTTTAGTTGATGGTAAGGGATAAAGAAATTAGAATGATTAATAAGGGTCAAGCTCGAAAAGCGACGAAAAATTATACTTTGTACTTTAACGGTAAAATATTCCAGCGTCCTTGGCACATTATTTCCCTTAGGGGACCACCTCGGATGAGCGCTAAAAGCATGGCAGGGCAGTATCAAATATGCCCGGTTTGTACCCTCTTTGTTTTAGGATATTCCTTCGGTATCTTGTGTCTACATCATGATATTTTTAACAATTGAATCGCGTCTGTATTGTCGCTACATCAGTACAAGTATTGTGCACCTCAGCATATGAGACAGGTATCGCAACACTAGCCTAGGTGGCCAGAGTCCCTGAAGACAAACAAAAGAGATCAAATAGGGCCTTTCTATACAGACAAGAATTTTCATTTAAGTACTGAAACAAAAATATATATCTCTCACTATATATAACCTAATAGAGGTGTTTGAGTGCTTGACCATACATTGCCCTCTGGAAAATCCGCAGGTTTGAAACATAACAAATGGCAAGCGCAAGCCAGTCCCTAATAAAGAAAAAGTATTTTGCGGCGCTAGTAGTTTACAGCCGAAACGTGTGAAGCCGGGCAACCAAAGTAAAGCCAATCGTGATTCTTCTATTGTGGAGTGTTTAATCAATAATTTCAAATATTTATAGCAGCACGTGATCAACACGAGTAATAAGTAATATTCTTAACTGCATACATGTATGAGCTATTATCGTAAGTGTGCTTACAGCAGATTGGGAATTGATCAGTCAGCGCTTTCGCTGGCAACTTCGTGCGCACAACGAATATAAAAAAATAAGGCCAAATATTCTACCAGAAAATTCAATATTTTTGAAGCAATGTTTTTAATGCTACATTTTGCATACCGTGGAAACATCTTTATGGAAAGTTTCTTGCCGCAGGCATTGAATACGAATTCCTTGAGTGTAAATCATGACATACACTGTGCGTAAAAGAATTTTCATGGGCAAAACTCGAAGCAGGCTAATTCCCCGTGATACGTCTCAGACCTAAATAGTGACTTTCACCGATTCCCTTGGAAAAAATTGGATTGATTGGTAAATGGGTGAATGAGGTGTGGGCCAAAGGATTTTTCAGGAGAAACCATTGTTTGTGGCGTAGGAGTTCTTTAAACTTTCCGTGACAAAGCAAAAGTAGGTTTTAGGTAATTTTTTCAATCAAACCTGAAACAAGAACAAAAGTTTTGAAGTCGACAACCAATGTCACCAGTTCATTTTGTGCCTTAACTGTAAAACTCGTGGTAGCGAAAACTGAATTGTTGGTATGCTTATGATCTCTATAGGCATAAATTATGGGCGTACGCTTCTTAAACGCAGGAAATTTCGGTAAGGTTTCTGTTTACACCGTTTGGATGTTGGTGCCGTCGTATCTATGTTTTAAGATGATTGATTTGTGTTATGAAAGTGAACAGTGAGTGCTTCGAGCTCATCGTTGATGACCAGATGGAAGAAGAAACCGTGACACCAGTGGAACACGCTTCAAATCGCCTCCGCAGTTTTTCGATGATTGTGTTGGATTATCACCTTGTGCTCCAAAAATTATTGTAGCAAGTGTTCCATGAAGTCGCCAGGAATACGAGGATACCTGCTCTTGAGGTTGGTGAGAGTTTTTTTTTACATTAGCCAAATTTTGTGCGCACCTGAGCCGAGTCGTCGCTAAGCCTAGGCCTGCTCCGCCGACCGCTTGGCCTAGCCGCCGCGGCCGCCGCCTATGGGCAGACGCTGCTGGAACGAACATTATTTGGCATTCTAGCTGCATCATGGCCACTTCATGGCAATGAGGAAATACATTGGGACCCTGCGCTGGCGCAGCGCCGGTGAACTCAAGTCCCGGCCACATCAGCGAAACCTACGCGTACCCAACCTACTTCAATCAAAACTCTCCGGTGTCATTTGTGTACCCGGGAACACCAAAGGCAAGGTAATCAATGGAGCGCGCACGCCTGACTTGCCACAAGACGGTACCAAGATCGTCGTGAGACCACGTGGGGACTTCAACTTCAGCAGGGTCGGCCATATAGAAGTTGGTCGGGCCATTTATGCTGCGGCGAGAGTCACGAAAGAAGAATGAATACGGGACACAATATGCCCGAATTACCAGCAAATCATCGTTATCAGTAGTACTTTGAAGAGACAGAATCCTAACCGGTATATCAGAGCCACCCAGATTGTCGTCCAAAGCAAGCAGCACGAGGTCAGCGCCAACGAAACACTCCCCCCACCCTGGCATGGCCAAGGGAGTCGTACGAGGCCTCCCCCTCGGAGACACGGTTTAAGAAGTGAACGATAACATCGGAAAGAAATATAATATCATTGCTGTGGAGGCCAACCGCATAGCCAACACGACGCCCGGCATGATCACCCACAATGTACCCAAAGTGGCCAACTACGGTCGTTATGCGAGCCTGCTCACCAAAAGCTCGTTATACAAAAAACAGATCCATATCTACTATCAGCGCATTACCTGGGTCACCGCATGGACATTTGCCCTGATCCGACAGACCGGATCTGCGCAGGATGCTGTGCTCCTATTCCCGTGTACAACACAAATTTAGCTCTAAGTGTGACTTCTTTGTAGGTGAACATTTTACCGCCGACAATGTGTGCTTCAAGATCCCGTAAGTGGTACGGAAAGACCAGTGGGACCGGAGAAACGACAATGACAGGTCAGCGGAAGCCTCCAAACCGGCACGTCGGGAGGGAGCAGCCACGTCATGGAGCCGGAACCGTCTCACTCCCATGACGGCAGCACAGGGCGGAGGAGCAGCTGCGCCTCAAGGCCGGGCTAGAGAGCTTCGTCGGTGGGTGACGTGGCCGGGAGCAGCTGCTTCGGGTGACGCCGGGAGTCGCGCTCAAGGTCGAAGACCTGAAGCCAAACGTTTGGGTTGAACGCCGCTAAACAGGTGGGTGGGCCAGATCATGCAGTTTTCTACAAAAATTACTAGAGGGAACTCTGGCGCTAGTGTCTACGGCAGCTGCAATGGGAGTGGTTGTCCCAGCATGGTAATTATGGGAAGTACATGGATTTGCCTAAACTTCATTCTTTTGGCTTCAAACGGCTTTGTGACTTTGTAAACTCGTCATTTTCAACAGTATATTGCGCAATAAGTAATTAAATAAACATCTATAAAATTGCCCGATGGCAGGATTCGAACACAGGCACTCTAGCACAGAAGCCTGATCTTGAAACCATTAGGCTACGGGCGCATGTATCGACAAGCGAAAGAAACGCCCTTACAGATTTATCGCGGGCATGCCAGTACCTTGAGACGCTTGGCGCGTTTCGATTTGGCCACCTGGCCAAGCTCAATCGTTGCAATTAATAGCGATTGTACGCATTCCTGGCGTCTTCTGCACTTCAAAGAATATAGATTGCGCTGAAATATACAATCAGATTTATATAGCGTTATATACAAAGCCACAAAAACGTCTGAGTCCACAAGCACGAAGATCAGACAAATCCATGTACTTCGCATCATTCCCATGGTAGGACAACGACTGCAGCATCAGAGTTCCCTCTAGTAATTTTTGTAGGAAACTCTATGGTTCAGATAGATCACCTATCGCTCTTAGCAACAAAGATTTCTCTCCCCTTCCGAATACCCCTAAGAAAAATTGTGAGGAATGCATGCAACTCACAATCTCAGAAAAAAAATGCACGACAAAGCCCTAACAAAACATGGTTGACGAAAAACGCAAAGTTTTCAAGAGGGATGCTCAGCCGGAGCCCCCGCTAACCGCTATGAAGGCAAAAAAAATTGAATCAAGTCCGTCTGAGGAGCCGGCGTGGACAAAGCCCATTGAAGCCTTCACCGAGATTGTCACACAGCTTTCCAGCCCGATCGGCTTGGTAACTTTCAGGATGGCCAAGTTCGAGAAAGTAGAGGCTAATGTCAACTAGCTTATACTAGCCACTCAGAAAGCCACAACGGGAGCACCCTATGGGAAACTGTGTATGGGAAGTAGTCTCACGACCACGAACCTGAGCCAAGATGGGGGATATGCGTAAAAAATTGGAAGGCTGATACAATGAATTTAGCCCAATGGAACTGCCAATGAATCATGTAAATAATACGGAAATTACAGCAACACATAGACAATGTGGAACACAAGCCTGATATTCTTGCAATACAACAAAAGAACTCGTTACCCAAACTCCCGAGGTATGTCACACACACTGATCCCAGTGAGAAAGCACAGCAATCCTAGTCCGAAGGGACATAGCTGCGACACTGCACATGACAATCCAGAGAGGGTGTGAACACGTTCTCTTGGAAATTAACAGAAAAAGCATAGAAAGCAAGGACAGCATCTTTAAACTCAACGCATACTACCGGCACTCCAAGAAGGACCTGGACATAGAGGGCACATTACTCGACAACAAGGGAGGGGTGGGCAGCCAACCCCTATATATATTAGGAGATTTGAATGCATCTCTCACTCAACATGATGCGACAAATTTTGCTCAAAGAGCGGCAGGATGCTGGCGAAAATCGTGGATCCGCAAAACCTAGCCTTGCTCAACCAGCCTCACCCGATACCTTTGTCACCCTTGACACTCACCCACATGGGCACAAGTACGTCGCGGGACACCACTCCAGACCTTTCCCTGCTGAGTGAAACCTTGGAGGTGTCATGGCAGAACACGGGGGTGAACCTGAGTTCGGACATCCGATGTACACAATATCCCAATCAGGGGGCCTGCTTCAAGGCTCGAATGAGAACAGCAAAGATAGCAGACTGGAAAAAGCTTCGAAGAAGGCAAGAAGGCGATGGAGACGAGGACATCAACAGCACCAGACCGGATGGGGAATAGCCCAAAGAACAACTCGAGCTGGTAGAGAAATACACACAGAAAATTGCGATTACACTCCAGACACCCTGTGTGGACACAAGGCTTGTCCATCTCTGGAAAGCACGGTAGAGCCTCACCAGTTGTTGGAAGAAACAATGACACAAGAAACTTCATGAACGCATTCATGAACTCAAGAAGCAAACCACTGAATACGTGTCCAAGCAGTTCGGAAAGAACTGTCTGACCGTGTGTCACGGACTTCAGGAAATCCTGTCCAGCAGGAAGACGTGGTACCTCCTCCGTCAGCTGATCGACTCTTTCGGCAGCAATAGCCCCACTGATCGAAGCCGCACACGTACGCTAAGCAAACTATACTGTGCGTACTGCGAACTCATCAAAGACCTGAAGGCCAAGTACCGGTTCATTGAGAAGGGCGACACAGCACCTCCCGACTATGCAGGACCTACCAATGAAGCAATAGACATGCCATTCACCGACACCGAATTGGTCTTGCCAATCTCTGAGAGCAATCGGGGCAGCGCGCCAGGACCCGATACCATTGCCTACAAGTTACTGAACAACCTCGATGTCAAGGCCCGCACAGAGCTGCTCGAGTCTATCAACCGGGTCTCGAGTCTATCAAACTTCCACTGGAATGGAAAGAGGCAGAAGACCGCTTCATACCCAAGCTGAGGAATACACCTCACATCGACATGGGACCGATATTCCTCACGTGCTGCGTGGGGAAGGTTATGGAACATATGGTACTCAAAAGGTTGCGGCGACATTTGGATGCCACTGAGCAGTTGCCCAAAGCAATATATTGCATCAGGCAACACCTGGGCACCCAGGATGGTCTCGTACAAATCAACCATCTGGTAATCAAGCGGGCAACGAAGCAGGCACCACGAGCGCTACTAGCGCTCGACCTCAAACGTCACCCATGAGAGTGTCCTCGGCAACCTACGCAACACGGTTTGCGGAGCGAGAACGTACAACTACATCTGAGACTTTCTTGGGGAACAGAACGGCCAGGATAAGAATAGGGGGGGGGGAAGCAAATCTGCCGATCTCCCTGGGGGATAAATGAATGCCGCAAGGTTCGGTCTTCTCATCCTTCCTGTTTGACGTGGTCGTCCAACCGTTGCCCAAGCTTCTAAAATCAATAGATGGCCTGGTGCATGCATTTTATGCGGACGACATCACGCTCTGGATTGCGAGGGCAAAGTTTGATGGCTGGATGGAAGGCACGCTCCAAAAAGCGGCTGACGCGGTCAACAGCGATGCGAGCACCTCTGGCCTTTGCTGTTTGGCTCAAAAGTAGGAGCTGATCATTGTCAGACCACGTGCTTTAAGGAAACAAGCAGAAAACAAAGGAATATCTCTGGAAGGGATCCGGATCATGCCGGTACCTCAGCTCGGGATTCCTCAAGCTTCCTCAATCCTGGTCGGCCTGATCCAGGCAGACGTTAAGGCAACGGCCATGATCAGAAAAGTCAAGCTCACGTCAGATCAGATCTTGAACGAGATCAAACGAGTGGCCAACAGGCGGAGGGGTCTGAAGGAACGGATACCTTGCGCCTCATTCAGGCGTTTTTTATCTCACCAATCCTCTACGCAGCGCCGTGCATGCAACTCCTCAAGAAGGACGTCATACAACTTGAGGCAATACTCACGAAAGGGGTGAAGCAGGCCCTAGGTATTTCCATAAATTCAGCCAATTTACCCAACCAAAGTGTCCGCCATAGTCAGACCATGGCGGGCAGAATGCGTCTTCCAAATGACTGGATAGCAAGAATCACACTACAGCCGCTATGGTTAATTACCTGAAAAGAGGACTAAGAAACTGAAATGCAAACCACTACCGCGAAACATGAACCCCCCAAGACACGCCGGATGACGCGACGCCCGTGCAAGAACCACCTCCAGGACCCTGGAGGAAGACGATGCTGTCCTATACACAGACGCCTCCCTACCCAAACGCTCCATGAGGGCAACGGTCGTGGTCACTGGGCTGGACAAGGTGGTCACCTGCGCATCAATCAACACTCCGTCTTCGGAGGAAGCAGAAGAAGTGGCGAAAGCCCTCGAATACCTGAAACCTAGCGTTGCCAAGATCGTCACGGACTCAGAAGCTGCGCACAAGAACTAGAGATCTGGCTGGGTGTCCCTTGCGGCACTAAAAAGCTTGGGAAAAGCTATACCTCCTAAAAAACAATCGAACTAGTTTGGGTCCCGGCCCTCTCCTCTTTTGAGGGCAACGGATCTGCCTATTAAAGACCCGAGCGCTCAACTCGTGGGTCACCGGGAAGGAAGCAAAGAGATGGCATCCCATCATCAGCTACGCAGATGTAGGCAAGTATTACACGCAGGGCAGGAAGACATTGGCACTCCCCCAGCACTCTTTGATCAGCGCCGAATAAGCGATATACAGGCAAACCTAGGCAGGATCCCTTTCCCAATGCTGTCCCCAGATTAGAATATGCCCAGAAAGATACGAGAACACATGTCCTTAGTACAATGCACTAGGCCCCCTCCGTCACGTCATAGGAGAATGCAGTTTCTCCACAGACCCCCCCCCCTATATCTATAACTAACCCCCTACTATCCCCACCATTTACAAGCGATGGGAGATCTTGCTAACGAGCCCAGCCATGGAAGACTAGCTCCGACTGATCCACAGAGGCCAGGTGGACCAGGAAGCATATGAAACCGTGCAGAGGCAGCCAAGCCATCAGGCGCTTAACGCGCTTCGTTTCACAGTCACACAGTCACAAGCGTCGTTCGCAGAGAACGAGCCCAAGCTCTACTAGAAACCCGAGTGCAGCTACCTAACAAGACCGTCGCCATCTTTACGGAAGAAATGAGTCGTCAGTTCCACCACGCTGACCTGGAAATGCCCGAGGAGAGGAAAGTCCACCTACTCGAGTCTGCGTGGTGTGAAGAAAGGACTTTTGGGCGGAATGATACGATGCCCGATGAAGAGTTTCTTCGCGAAGCAACCAACATCAAGAAACACAGCAAATGCGGAACTAACAATTCAACCGTCGCACGAACTCAACAAACTACGTCGGAGTTCCGCCACTGGCCACAGACGACCTGCGTGAGACGATCAGAGTGGCTGTGTGGGAGGAACTTCGGAACCTGTTCGCTTCATCACAGCCTCAAGTGGCTTCGATTGCCAATGTTATACGTGAGGAGCTCCAACAATTACTCGCAGTCCCTGTATCGTCGCAGCCTAAGCCGCAAGCGATGACGTATGCCGCCGTAGCCTGCCGTCACGTCCCCCCTTCGCGCCCGCGCCAGGGCCCTGTGACGACACAATTCCGTCCTCCACCACCACCGCCGCCAGCACGCCAACCCATCGCCCGGCGCAGCATTCCAAGGAGACTGACGTTTGGCGTGCCCTCGACCACCGTCCACTTTGCTATCAGTCAAATCCTTTCTCAGCGACTTCCCACTACTTTTTCGTATTGGATTTGTTTGGAGCCTTTTTTGTGGAACAATCCCCATGACAGGGGTCCTGTGGCCACTGGTCGCAGACCTAGTCTGATGTGTATGTATGTATGTATGTATGTATGTATGTATGTATGTATGTATGTATGTATGTATGTATGTATGTATGTATGTATGCATGTATGTATGTATGTATGTATGTATGTATGTATGTATGTACATCTATCGAAATATATAGATAGCACAGGTAAAATTTGCTGCAGTCGCATTTGATTAGAAGAGCACAGAAGCCCGATATAGTAACTAATATGCCATCCGCCGTGGTTGCTGAGTAGCTATGGTGTTGGGCTGCTGAGCACGAGGTCGGGGGATCGCATTCCGGCAACGGCGGCCGCATTTCGATGGGAGCGAAATACGAAAACGCCCGTGTGCTCAGATGTAGGTGCACGCAAAAGAACTCCAGGTGGTGGAAATTTCCGGAGTTCTCCACTACGGCGTGCCTACCAACTTCCAAAAGTGTAGTTACTAAACAAGAGGAATTGGACTACGAGGACGAATAAGGGCAAACTCTTGCGCTAATTGCCACAGAGGGTCAAATATTAAATTCAATTCAATGTGCTTTTGATGAATACGTCTGTGCGGCTAGCAGGAATTCAGGTCTTTAAGAAACCAGTACGCCGAAAGAAGTTTGAAAGAGGCGAGAAGGGCGAACACCGGGCCGTATTTTTTCCCACTGTGGGAATTTATATGAACTTTTTTAAAACCAGCTACAATACAAACAACTTTTTACTTAGTTCCTCTAAATTGAAGGCCAAAATGAAATATAGCATTAGCATACGCACGTCAGATTCGTGATCCAACACAGCTACCGTTTCGTATCTGAACAAGCCTGGTGGACCTGGCTCCTCTGAGTTCATTCAACATTAATAGTGAATATCCACATGTCAAGCGCCATCTATCTTGCATTCGGAAAGCACAATCCGCCGTCTTGTTGAAGGCGTGGCAGAATAATACTGCATACAGATTGCTTTACCTCTTGTTATGTGGTGACCTCTCTCTATTACTCGCTGCTAAAGACCAGCTTGAGTGTCATATTGAGTTTAAAGACCATAACGTGAGTGTGAGCCGTGCCACTACTATCGATACTAGGTGCTGCCGTCTGGCGTGGACGGCGGGAGACAGGATAAAATGACTGTACTTACAGTGCGTCTTTGCTTGATGTGGTGTTTGAGGCCTACTCCTACCGCACTTGCTGAGCTGTTTGTTTGCTGCATATTGTCACGTGTCTTCAAATGGCGACGTTTAATGACGACAACTGGCTCCCGAAAAGTAGGGCGGTTGGTCCTGGCTATCGAGCGGGTGGGAGTAGCATGCATGGTTCTTCCTTCTTGTTCTTGCTGCGTCTTCTCTCGTGCGTTGCCCACTACTGCAGGTGGCACTTTCCCCCTACCTAGAAAGCATAATCGGCTCGATGTTGAAGAAGCGGTGTAAGAAAAAGAGAAAAGATAATAAGGTAAAATCAGATGCTCGCGCGAAGGCAGAGTCACACCAACAGGAAAGACACAAGTACAGCTTAGAACGACAGAAAGCTGAGCTAGTTGGTAAGGATGCGTTATGCAAAAAAAGAGGTGAGGCGTGCAGACATGATACATGAGTAGAGATACAGTGCTCCTTTCACTATTAAGTGAAAGGAGCACTGAGGCGAAAAAAGAAAGACGACACAAAACTCATGTGCGCAAGCTCGGGAATGGTATCACGACGTGTCAGTCTGGTACATGTGTCGGTTTACGTGAGAGATAACTGTTGAGGTGCTTCATCTCTTCCTCATGTAAAGTTATCGAAGGCTGACCCACGCACGCACCTCCACCATTGTAGATATGCCATGCCTCTACCATAAGACGCGTATCTTCATTCTTATGCCTGTACAATATCACGCATTCATCTTTCTCTGGCGTGCAGCTACAGTCTTGGCAATGTAGGGAAATATTGGAAGGCGATCCACCGGTTAACGACGTTTTATGTTCCATTAGCCTCTGATGGATGCACCGTCCCGTTCGCCCTACGCAGAACAGACCACAGCTAAGGGGAATGTTATAAACCCCACCCATACGACCGTAGGTAAAACTGTTGTTCTTATTGTGCTTCACTGGACAAATAGCTGTTCGTCCTTTGCCTTTTACCTGCTCCTTTTTCCTCTCTACGGCAGCGCATATCTTACCTAGTTTATTGGAAGCAGTGAAAGCAACATTAACATGATATCCACTTGCAACTTTTTTAAGCCTGTGTGACACTGAATGAATATACGGGATAGCCAACACTCTTTTTTTTGTTTTGCTATTACTGCTTTCCGTAATCACGTACGTCCCCCTCGAAACCGACTTCTTATGCGCTCAGCCACAGTGGCCACTGCTACACTAAGATAACTTGCTTCTTATAGGCGCCGGACCTGCGCTTTAAAATTGGCGCTCATTTTGTACATGCAGGATATGATGAGAGAAGACTTAAGGCATGACATTGCAATTCCGTTTTTTACTACTTTGGAATGCTTGGATTGAATGGTTAGCAACGGCTTCGAAGAACTTGGGGAGTACTGCTAACAAATGTGATTTTGTTCGAAGACGTAGGAAATGTCAAGAAACTGAATTACAGCAGTGAGTTTTACTGAATTTATTTATAATTATTACAATTACAGAATTACAGCAGTGAGTACAGCAGTGGTGAAACGAGGCGTGCAGAGTCCCAAGAAACAAAGAGGCAACGGCATTAGCTGCAAACGTAGAATAAAATAATCACGAACGTGCAACACATCGTTTGATGCGTACGACGGGAACAATGTCAGGGCTAGGTGTTTGTCTACACGGAACTGTCCGTAACGACTTGGTAGTTCCCGTCACTAACGCGGCACCGCGCTTTGTATGGGCCAATATACCAGCAGAGCGAGTTTTGACTAAGGCCACGGCGGCGAACGGGAGTCCACCACCCGCACTTGGTCGCCGGGTCTGTAGTATACTTGTCTGTGGCAGATGTTATAACGCCGCGCTTCTGCGTGCTCCTGCTGACCGATGTGCAGCCGCGGAAGCTGGTGAGCTTCCTCAGCGCACTGAGCAAATTCTTCGGCATCCGTAGTTAGAATCTTGTCGTCTTGACACGGCATGCAGCGCAGCATCCAGCATCACCTGAATTTGGTGGCCGTAAAGGAGACGAAATGGTGTAAAATGTGTTGTTTCTTCTACGGCGCTATTATACGCGAAGGTCACGTAAGGCAAGATATGACACTCTGTTGTGTACTGGACGTCAGATTACGCAGAGATCATGTCGGTGATGGTCTTGTTTTATCGCTCCGTAAGTCCGTTGGACTGCGGATGGTAAGCAGTCGTCTTTCGATGCGTGGTGTTGCTAAATTGAAACATTTCATCCATGAGCCGTGCTTTGAACGGCATTCCTCTATCTGTGATTACAGTGGGAGGGGCACCATGGTGCAATACAATGTGGCTCTTGAAGAACTGCGCCACCTCAGAAGCCGTAGCTCGTGGGAGCGCCTGTGTCTCAGCATAGCGAGTGAAATAGCCAGTCACGACAATAACCGATTTGTTACCTTCCGTTGACACAGGAAAAAGCCCAAGAATGTTGAAGCCGACTTGGTCGAATGGCTTATGAGGTGGTTCGATGGGTTGCAATAACCCGGCCTGCTTCATGGGCGATGGCTTTCGCCACTGCCATTCGCGGCAGCCTTCAACGTACTTTTTGACGATTGCCTAAATACCAGACCATTCGTACATCTCGCGCAATCTTGCAAGCGTTCGTGAGGAGCCTAAGTGACCAGATGGGGGCTCGTCGTGGCAAACGAACAGAATATCGTCCCGCAAGTCTTTTGGAATCACCAGGAGGTAGGCTCGATTAATTCACTGATTGAAAACGTTATTGTTCGACCGAGCAGGAGTGCCCGCCTCTTAACCTACACGTAGGTAGGCGGGGAGGATGAAGCAGTCCCCGCGCGTTGAGGACGGTGAGTCTTGACGGCCTCAACGGCGAGGTGGATTGCTCGACGCTGGTCGTCTTCAGCTTCGCTCTGGAGCAAGGCCTCCCAGGCTTCTGTACTGTCAATGCTTTGCTTGGCCCCTGGGGAGCCAGCACACTCCCATACTATATGGTCTAGCATACCTTTTTGCTTACAAATTTTGCAGAGGGCGTCGTTATAGTCGCTCGTCTGTGTTAAGTAGACCCAATGTGGTGACGTATAATTGTTTCCCTGGAGGCGCCGCCAAATGCTAGCGCCCTCTAGAGAGAGAGACTGATGCGGAGGCGGAAATATTCTTCTTTCGGCTTTGTAATGAGCTATAATTTCCCTGTACTGATGATGTTATCTTTCATCCCTTGAACTGACTGCTCTAGAGTTGCCCGGTGGTAGAGCTCTCGGGCGAGTTCATGAGCGGCTTCGTTGCCTGGGACTTCTTCATGGGCCGGTACCCAAATAAATGTTATTTCCCTCCTGGGAGGGTTTTTGATTAGAATGTGGAGGGCTTCTTCCGAGATTCTCCCTTTGTTAAAATTTCGGATAGCTAATTTGTTATCGCATAATATTACTCCAGCTTTTGTACCCGCACAAGCCAGCGCTACTGCAACCACCTCGGCTGCACAGGCGTCGCTCATGCACGTGGAGCACGCTATCTTAACGCACCCATCGCCATCAACCACCGTCGATACGGCAGCCCCGTCTCTGCCGCAAGCGGTGTCCACGTACGCTACTTTATTTGGCGGTGTGATTTTAAGTTTTTTTACTAGACCCTTAGCCCTGTGAGCTCTCCTCTCTTTGTTGTAGATAGGATGCATATTATTAGGTAGGGGGGCAATTCAGAAGCGTTTACGCACGTCCAACGGAATGTATTTGTTGTCAGTCTGGGCAGCCCTGTCGCATTGCATTCCTACCCATTCCATGATTTTTCTCCCTGTTTTAGACTGGCCGAATGTTTACAACTGAGACACTCGTACTGCCTCAGTGAGCTCAACTAGCATGCTGTGAACCCCCATTTTGAGGAGGAGGCCCGGTCATTTGAACTGGCATTTTTCTTGTAACGGATGTTGTCGCACAGACAGAAGGACGTCAACAAGCGACAAAGATGGCGTGGTATGGTTCTCGGGCGGCCCTCTAAGTGGTCGATGATAGATCGAACTTCAGCGTCGTCACGCTATTGTCTGATAAAGTCCGATGCAGTAATGGCGCCCATGTGGTGGTCATCGTTCTGTTGCCCAACTGACAGATTCGGTGGGTGCACGCGACAATGTGTCAGCGTCTTCGTGCTTGTGGCCAGACTTGCAAACGATAGCGATGTCGGATTTCTGTAGGCGCAACCTTTACCGTACCAGTCATCCTGAAGGATCGGGTATGTTTGTCAACCAACATAGGGCATGGTGGTGTGCTGAAGGATCGCATGTGTTTGTCAACCAACATAGGGCTTGGGGGTGTGTCACCACTTTGGAGGGCTGGCCGTAGAAATAAGGGTGAACTTCGTGATCGCGACACAACCACGAGACACTCTTTTTGTGTGGTAGAATAGTTCGGCTAGCATGGGACAGCGAGCAGCTAGCATAAGCTATTACTCTTTCAATGCCGTCTTGACGTTGGACGAGCACTGCGCCAAGAGCGGTCCTACTGGCGTCAGTATGCACCTCGGTGTCAGCGTTGTCGTCAAAATGTGCTAGGACGGTGCTGACTGCATGCGTTGTCATTGTTCAATAAAGACAGTCTGTTGCTCATTCGTCCAGCAGCAGTTGATGTCGAATCGGCGCCCGTCCTTGTTCGCGTCGATCGGAGGAGACACGTATCTTCATTCCTATGCCTGTATGAATGAAGATACACGTCTTAAAGTGGAGGCATGGCATATCTATAACGGTGGAAGTGCGTGCGTGAGTCAGCCTTCGATTGCTTTACATAAGGAAGAGATTAATTGCCTTAACAGTTATCTTTCACGTAGACCGACACGTCACGTGGTGATACCAGCGTGAGCTTGCGCAGATGAGTTTTGTTTCTTCTTCCTTTTTTCGCCTCAATGCTACCTTCAGTTGGTAGTCGGCGTTGGTGTTGTCCACTTCTCTACTCTTGTGTCCTGTCTGCACGCCTCACCTCTTTTTTGCATAATGAATCCTTACCAACTAGCTCAGCTTTCTGTCGTTCTTGTGCACCGATAGTTATATTACGGCAGGTGTAACAAGAATGCAAGGAAGTTGACGGATTTTGTGTCCTGTGTTTTTCGTGCACATGAATCAGCCGCACTTCATTACTCATAACAGAGAACAGAACAAGTAGCACATGACTAGAGCGCACAGAAATGGAACTGAACATGCATCATTGCCCCACTTTATTTTGCGCGTGCAATGTTGGAGTGTTTGAACTGCTATAATTGCGTCATGATCACACTCAGCTACGGGCTCTCAGAATTGTGACAAAGAAAGAGATTTAGAACCTTTTCATATACTGGTTCCCGGCACATTTAAAACCAAAGATCGGTGGCATCCCCAACCTTAACGAGGCGGCACACGAGGCTGCGCGCATGCTTACAGACCGGGAGGCTTCACCCGACCACTCGGACAACAAGGACGCCCCCACTACGTACAATGAAATCTCTAAACACTACTGCCTACAACGTAGAGCGTGTAGCACGCCACACCGCAGCTCAAGCGGTGACACTCAGAATGCTAGAAACAGACACATACCCCGCGCAAAACAAACTACATCATTACATGCCATATCTCTACGACAAGTCTTATTGCACAAATTGCAGTAGATCCCTTAACGTCTCTGGCCATGCTCGCAAGCTCACTTAAAATCGGAACAGGACAAGCGCTAGTTTGAAAAATGAACCCAGAGCGAAGAACTCGGTCCCCAGCTCTGTACCGTCCAGCAGGTCCACGATGACGCCAGAAAACTCAACCTCCCGGTTCCGTCATGGTGACGCCCACTCCATGAGAGCCCAAAGCTCTCGTGGCCTGCAGCACTTAGAATAAAGTTGATTTCCTTCCTTCCTACGGGAGAAGCATGGTCAGTTGTTACTAAGACCTGGTACCCCAGTGCCCAGTGATATCGTACTTGGATACGCAAATTCTTGTATTTACTCTATTGATGGCCAGGAAAAAGAATCGCCTTAGACTGGCAGTAAACGGTCATATCAAATGCAAAGCTTCGATGTCGGACATGCTACACTGGCTGACTGATTGGTTACAGTGCTGTATGCATGGGTGTTCAGTGTGAACACAGCCTGATAAATCACGACTCTCATACCTGTTTTGTGTCCAAAGTTTTTCCTAAATGCAGGTGATGGAGCCTTCCCTGCGAGAGCCTGGCGCCTGCAAAAGCATAGAAAATCGCTTGACTGTACTCATAGCGCTTGTGGTATTCTTTTGGCATACAACGACGGAGATTACAGAAACTGGGTAAAAATGCAACGCAAAGTGCAGCGCTTAATGCAAGTGACCCAAAATGTAGTTGAGCTTCTTAAAAAAAAGGTATACAGCATTCATAGCTTTTTTTTCCAATCCTTTCTGCAGCTGTCTTGACAGAACGTGTATTAGTACGCAGATGTCGCAGAAATACAAATTTGCCCACTGCAAGACGTCGCAACTACCCTGAAGCAGGCAGCGCCACCGGGTTATTTTGCAAAATTACCTCTGTCGTATAATTTTGCCATCTCCTGTGAAGGAAGACAACTTGCCGCAGGTGGGAACTGAAGCCACAGCCTTCGCATTTCGCTAGCACTCACAGGGTTCTATTAGGACACACAAATACCCAAGAAATTGGATGTGGAAGCGGCGCTGCGGTAGCTCAATTGGTAGAGCTTCGCACATGAAATTCCATGGTTGTGTGTTCGGTTCCGACCTGCAGCAAGTTGTTTTTTCATCCACCTTAATTTCCATTAATTTATCGTTTCTTTATTTCATCTAGAAGGCACAAGTAATGCCCCTTATGTTGTCCTTGGTGTCAGTGTTTGTTGGCTTCATATGATATGATATGATATGAATCGGGCTAACACTCCCAGGGTTCTACTAGTACACATAAATACCCAAGAAAGTGGATGGGGAAACGCCGCCGCGGTAGCTCAATTGGTAGAGCATCGCACGCGACATGCGAAGGTTGTGGGTTCGGTTCCCACCTGCGGCAAGTTGTTTTTTCATCCACTTTAATTTCCATTAATTTATCATTACTATATTTCATTTATTAAGCACATGCAATTTCCCCTATCTTGTACTTGGTGTCAGTGTTTGTTGGCTTCTCGTTATATGACTAATAATTATCGGGTCCCTCGGTTAACCCCCTTTCTTCTCGTTTATTACATAACGAGGGTCTCGAATCCGGCAACATTGATGCCTTCAGGTAGCATATGTGGGTTTATTGACCAGTTGCCTTCACCCGAAAAGATCACGTCCTCATGACGCCTGCGGCAAAAAAGACGTTCCACGTCCGCCGCCAAGTTCTGTGAGTGGGGGCGCTGGCTAACACTCCCAGGGTTCTACTAGTACACATAAATACCCAAGAAAGTGGATGGGGAAACGCCGCCGCGGTAGCTCAATTGGTAGAGCATCGCACGCGACATGCGAAGGTTGTGGGTTCGGTTCCCACCTGCGGCAAGTTGTTTTTTCATCCACTTTAATTTCCATTAATTTATCATTACTTTATTTCATTTATTAAGCACATGCAATTTCCCCTATGTTGTACTTGGTGTCAGTGTTTGTTGGCTTCTCGTTATATGACTATATATATATATATATATATATATATATATATATATATATATATATATATATATATATATATATAACGCCCAAGTTAAATCCATCAAATTTTTGAGATAGAAACGCAATATTAGCAGCCATGACGGCAGGAACGATCATGAAGCTGCCGGCTGAAGAAATTGCAGAAAGATAACTATTGCTTCAAGTCAATCGGAAGTCCACTGTTCAGAGTCAGTGAACAGAATCAATGGCAGTCTGTGCTTGCTCATTTGAATGGAGCTGCTTAGCGTGGGCTTCAATTCTGTATTATTGGAAGACATCAGATTCAGGACGTTCAAGCCGGCGTTTTCGCCAGGATGCGCAGCCTACGAAAATTTACTCCGTCGCATAGAGAAGTCCTAAGGCCGCCAGACAGCAGGATCTGTGAAGGCTAGTAAAGATGCAGCAGCTTAGACAGGCTACAGAGAATCATGGAGAAAAATGTATGAATCTAACTGGAATGAACGTTATGAATAGGGCCACCACTGCTGTTTGCGAAGCGCCTGTATTTCGGTTTACTGACATCGTGCGCACCTTTATTCAGGAAAGACTGATTGGAGGACGTCAGAGTCCACGTAGCAAGTGTTGAGTGCGAACGACCACATCAGTACATGTCGTTGGCAAGGTCGAGTTCTTGTGCCGGAAATGTGTATGAATCAAACTGGAATGAGCACTATGACTAGCGTGACTACTGTTGTCGGTGAAGAACTCTTATTTTGGTTTATGGACATCGTGCGCACCTTTACTGAGAAAAGATTGATTGGCAGACGTCAGAGCCCACGTAGCAAGTGTTGAGTGCGAACGAAGATCGAATCTCTGCCACAGCGGCTGCGTTTCGATGGGGGCGAAATGCGAAAACACCCATGTACTTAGATTTAGGTGCACGTCAAGGAACCCCAGGTGGTCGAAATTTCCCGAGTCCTCCACTGCGGCGTGCCGTAGAGTCAGGCAGTGGTTTTAACGATGACGATTTGGGATTTTCATGGCGCAGCAGCCGTGCAGACTTTAATGCGCCAAGCACATGTTTTTTGTATTAGCCTATTTGTTTAAATGCTGTAAAATGGTGTTAATGGCCACGTAAATGCATAAGACATGAAATGTGCTATAGTTCTTGTAGGATTCCTGTGGCTTTTAAAAAGTTAAAGGTATCTTCATATGGGACCATTGGTTCGTCGCTCAATAAGAACATAGGATAGATAGGGATTCTTTTTTTGGAAAAAATCTTAAAATATCTTTCCCTCCATTTTTCTACGCCAGGACATGTTATTAAAATGTGTAGTACGTTTAAACTTTCACCTCAGTGTTGGCATGTTGGTTGTGGGTTCTTATTGAGTAAGTATGTGTCAGCCTTGTATGACCAATTCTTAAGC
Source organism: Dermacentor albipictus (assembly GCF_038994185.2). Lineage (NCBI taxonomy): Eukaryota > Metazoa > Arthropoda > Arachnida > Ixodida > Ixodidae > Dermacentor > Dermacentor albipictus. The sequence goes on along the minus strand of NC_091829.1, from coordinate 98,179,721 downwards.
GACGTAAAATAACCTCGTAAAATCTTTGTGTGTGGCGACAAATCTGCCATTCTCGTAAATTAGGTTTTATGCAATGAAGCTGGTTAAATGTTTCCTGATCCCACGCTTTCTGCCAGTGTTTCCCAACTGCTATTCTTAAAGTTGCTTTATAGTCTTGCCAAGGTAGGCCAACATCATGTAGCTCCAAATCTTTGGTATGGGTTGCCATAAGATCTCCTCTTTCATTCCCGGGATTTCCTACATGACTAGGAATCCAGCAGAAAGTGACATTTAACGCTCTCTTGTGACGTATTGTGTATTGATTTTTTATTTTCTTCAGTAGATTATTTCTAGATGGTAACCTTGATGCGAGATCTTTAAGAGAGCTCAAGGAGTCGGTAAATATAAGAGATTGATTATTTCCTGTTTCTATTTTTTAAATTTGGGGTTTTACGTGCCAAAACCACTTTCTGATTATGAGGCACGCCGTAGTGGAGGACTCCGGAAATTTTGACCACCTGGGGTTCTTTAACGTGCACCTAAATCTAAGTACACGGGTGTTTTCGCATTTCGCCCCCGTCGAAATGCGGCCGCCGTGGCCGGGATTCGATCCCGCGACCTCGTGCTCAGCAGCCCAAATTTCCTGTTTTCAAGTTGTCTTCCAGAGCTAACGAAATGGCATGAAGTTCTGCAGTGAAGGCAGAAGCCTGACTTGAAAATCCTATTTGTTTTTCAAATTGATTTGATGTCACTGCAGCGCCTACATCGCCATTGCTTTTTGATCCATCTGTAAAGTGTTTCAGGCAAATATATTCTGATTCGATTTCTAAATATTCACTTAGTAACGCCTCTGTTAGTGAAAATTGTTTTCTGTTTATTGTTAACCTAAAGTCGCATTGCGCATGTTTCATCTCCGAAGGAGCAAGAGAAGGTTCATCTTGCAAGAATTTATTTCTTACATCGTAACATAAGTCCGCATTCAACTTTTGGCACCTGATAAAAAAGTAAGGAATGAGTGCCGGTTTGTTTCTAAAATGTATTTCAAAACGCGGCCTTGTAAATAGTCTACAAGGATGCGTTGAACAGGACAGTACTCTCATTATATACATGTTTCCGAGAAATAGCCTTCTGTGTTCCAAAGACACCTGGTTGGTTCCTGCATACAAGCTTTGTATCTTTGTATGGGAGACGTACGAAACGCGCCGGAACACAGACGTAGTCCAAGGTGATGCACAGGATCAAGAACATCTAATGCCGACTTTCGAGCTGAGCCGTACACAAAACATTTGCAGTCTAATTTTCACCGGACAACTGCATTGTATATGCGAAGCAGGCATATTCTATAAGAGCCCAATGATCGGTGGGATAAAAGCTTTATTAAATTTATGGATTTCAGAGATTTCTGTTTTGCATGAGTGATGTGCGCTTTGAAGTTGAGTTTCTTGTCAAAGATCATACCAATAAATTTGTGTTTGTTCTTTACTGTGATTTGCTGTCCTTTGATATGTAGTGTTGGGTCCGGTGTAAGCCTTCGGTATTGACTGAAAGGTACGCATATTGTTTTTTATGCGCAAAATTTAAAACCATTTTCTTTTGCCCATCGCACTATAGAGTTTACGCCCAACTGGAGTTGGCATTTGCAAGTAGCCATATTACAAGACGAGAAACAAAGTTGTATGTCATCGACAAATAAAGAATACATTAAGGAAGAAGGAATAACTGTAGTTATCAAATTGAGCTTCACTAAAAATAGTGTAACGCTCAATACTCCCCCTTGCGGCACTCCATTCTTCTGCATAAAACAGTTGGAGAAGGTTGGTCCAAGCATCACCTGAAAAGTTCGGTTCTCCAGATAGCTTTTGATTATACCAAGCATGTGCCCTTTGATTCCGTATCTGTGCAAGTCCATTAAAATGCCATGTCTCCACGTCGTATCATACGCTTTTGATAAGTCAAAGAAAATGGAGACGCAATGCTGCCTTTGGACGAAAGATTCACGGATTTTTGTTTCTAACCGGATTAATTGGTCGATTGTGCTGCGATTGGCTCTAAAGCCACACTTGTACTGTTCAAGTAACCTGTTACTTTCCAAAAGATGTACAAGCCGTTTGTTAACCATTCTTTCGAATGTTTTTCCTAAACAACTAGTTAAGGCAATGGGGCGATAACTGTTAGGGTCAGAGCGTTCCTTTCCGGGTTTTAGAAGTGGTAGAACTATCGCCTTCTTCCATGCTTTCGGAAAATAGCCTTCCACCCACAACCTGTTGAAGAGGTGAAGGATTGTGTCGTACGTGTTCATGTGTAGGTGTCGCAGCATTTCGTAGTGTATGTTGTCCGGACCTGCTGAATGGCTCTTTCCTAAATATATCGCATCGAAGAGTTAAGTTTTTGTAAAAGGACGGTTATATAGCTCAGTACTATTCAGGGATATCCGAAGATCTTTCTTTTCTGCAGTGGTCTTTATCTTAAGAAACTCGGTAGTGTAATGAGCGTCACTCGAAATTCCAGCAAAGAGCTCGCCAAGTAGATTTGCTTGCCCTGTAAGATTCGTTTCATCGTCAAATATAGGGAGTGTGTATTTTGTATGAACACCATCAATTTTTCTCACGTTCTCTCAGACTAATTTACTTTTTGTGTGACTGTTTATCCAGCTCACATATTTCACCCATGATGTTCTTTTTGCTATCAGTGTTTCCCTTCAAGCCTCACTGCGCGTTTGTTTAAAAAACAATAAATTATCGACAGTTGGGTACCTGTTTAGACGAGACCATGCACAGTTTTGTTTCCTACGAGCTTTATCACATGCATCATTCCACCACGGTTTTGGTCTACGTGGAAGCTTCCCTCGTGAAAGTGGTATGGAGTTTTCAGCTGCTTCTAAAATTTGTTTCGTTATCGCATCACATAAGTCGTCAATATTGAGTCATCATCATCATCATCATCATCATCATCAGCCTAGTTACGCCCACTGCAGGGCGAAGGCCTCTCCCATACTTCTCCAACTACCCCAGTCATGTACTAATTGTGGCCATGTTGTCCCTGCAAACGTCTTAATGTCATCCGCCCACCTAACTTTCTGCCGCCCCCTGCTACGCTTCCCTTCCCTTGGAATCCAGTCTCTAACCCTTAATGACCATCGGTTATCTTCTCTCCTCATTACATGTCCGGCCCATGCCCATTTCTTTTTCTTGTTTTCAATAAGGTGTAATTTATCCGCGTTTGTTGCCTCACCCAATCTGCTCTTTTCTTATCCCTTAACGTTACACCGATCATTCTTCTTTCCATAGCTCGTTGCGTCGTCCTCAATTTCAGCAGAACCGTTTTCGTAAGCCTCCAGGTTTCTGCCCCATATGTGAGTACTGGTAACACACAGCTGTTATACACTTTCCTTTTGAGGGATAGTGGCAACCTGCTGTTCATGATTTGAGAATGCCTGCCAAACGCACCTCAGCCCATTCTTATTCTTCTGGTTATTTCAGTCTCATGATCCGGATCCGTGGTCACTACCTGCCCTAAGCAGATGTATTCCCTTAACACTTCCAGTGCCTCGCTACCTATCGTAAACTGCTGTTCTCTTCCGAGACTGTTAAACATTACTTTAGTTTTCTGCAGATTAATTTTCAGACCCACCCTTCTGCTTTGCCCCTCCAGGTCAGTGAGCATGCATTGCAATTGATCTCCTGAGTTACTAAGCAAGGCAATATCATCTGCGAATCGCAAGTTGCTAAGGTATTCTCCATCAACTTTTATCCCCCATTCTTCCCACTCCAGGTCTCTGAATACCTCCTGAAAATATGCTGTGAATAGCATTGGAGAGATCGTATCTCCTGTCTTACGCCTTTCTTTATTGGGATTGTGCTGCTTGCTTTGTGGAGGACTACGGTGGCTGTGGAGCCGCTATAGATATCTTCCAGTATTTTTACATATGGCTCATCTACACCCTGATTATGTAATGCCTCCATGACTGCTGAGGTTTCGACTGAATCAAACGCTTTCTCGTAATCAATGAAAGCTATATATTAGGGTCTGCAATATTGAGTGCGATGACATTATCAATCCTTATTTCAGAACTTTCCAAAAAAAGAGACCAGTCTGCTTTACCCAGCTTCCATCTCTGTCTTCGTGCTGGCATTGTTGGAGGCGCGTCGATCGGCTTGAGTATTATAGGGTAGTGGTCGCTGCCATGTGGGTTTTTCCTCACGTCCCAAGTAAAGAACCTAGGAATTGATGGCGTGCCACAGGAGAGGTCAATGCTTGATGTAGATTGTGATTTTGCTATAAAATATGTTGGCTTTCCATCATTAAAAAGGTACACATTGCAGTTGTCTAAAAATTCTTCTATTATTTTCCCTCTGACTTTTGTGTGGCTACTGCCCCGGATGTTGTTATGAGCATTAAAAATCACCTAATAAAAGGAAAGGTTCTGGAAGTTCTTTTCACGAGATTTTCTAATTCTTTTCTTGTGATATCCTTACCTGGTGGTATGTACAGGGAGCATACTGTTATTGTTTTTTCTATCTGAACCTTTACTGCAACAGCTTCTAAGTTGGTGTTAAGCTTCACTTCCCGTACTGGGACTCCTTGGGCAACCACTATAGCGACTCCTCCGTATTCGACTGACGACTGTTCCCCTATCTTTGCGAAAGATGCTATATCGACGTAGAGGTTCTTTATGGCAACCTTTCAAATGAGTTTCTTGCAAACACATAACAGAAGCCTCGGCATCCTCGAAAAGATCGTAAATGTAGTCAGTATTAGTTCTTAAACCACTGCAGTTCCACTGCACAATAGTAGCCATATTTGATGATGTATATTATCAAGTATTTCACGAAGAAATTCCATGTAAAAGGTCACAAAGATGACATACGTCAATGAGCAAGAGACTTGCCAAAATGCTTTTTAGGTTACGTCTTCTTGGCAGAGAGAATGACCGGAAGTTTACCCCCTTTGTGTTTACCAGAGGGAATACCCGACTTTTTGGTTTCCCTACCAGATTTAGGCTTTTTTGTTTGATTCGTGTCCGGCGGACACACTTCCATCATATCATCGCCCCTTGGGCGTTCATTGTTGATGGTGCTTGATGAAGGTGCCGACTTCTTGGAAAGAAAGCGGTCCTTCGGCACCGATGTTGAGACCTTCTTGGCCTCTACCGCGTGCTGACCGATGTCAGCCCCAGCAGAAGCCTCTGGGCCTCTTGGGAGAGGTTTGCTACGAGCGTCTGTTTTTTCGCTGGGTGAAGAGGGCTGTAGTGCTGACACTTTGTCCAGCAGCTCCACCTGTGTTCCAACTGACACCATCGGCGGCGCACGCCCCCTATGCACAGCCTGTGCTTAAGTACCTCTATCGGCAAACGCGACTCTCTTTTTGGCTTCAATGTATGGTATGTTCTCCCGTACCTTCAATACAATCACTTCTTTTTTCTTTTTTCCACTCATGACAAGACCTGGAAAACGCCGCGTGTTGACCCACGCAGTTTGCACAGCACAGCTCGCTTGTGCACGTTTCATCACCATGGTCTGGTTGACCGCATTTAGCACAGGCTGGTCTTCCGCGGCATGCCTGGGATCCGTGCCCATATTTCTGACACCGAAAGCTCCGGCGGGGATTGGGCAAATATGGTCTTACTCTAAGTTACAGGTAAGCGGCTTTAACGGCACTTGGAAGCGTTAAGGAGTTGAAGGTCAGCACAATGAGTTTGGTCAGAGTTCCAATGTTATATTTTCTAAATTTATATTCGTCTTGCAGATAGAGCACCCTGATCCCTCAAGGCTTCTTCGATGTCCTCGTCTGTGCCCTTTAGGAGTTCTGTTTGTGAAATCACTCCCTTCGCGTAGTTCAGTGTAGGATGTGGTGAGATAGACACACTGTTATCACCGATCTTGTCAAGTTTCTTAATCTGCCTGCTATGCTGAGCCGTCATAACTTCGAGCAAGAGGTCTCTAGAATTCATTTTCTTTGCTTTGTATGTCTTACCAATACACTCGTTAAATGCCTTGGCGATGAGAAAAGGGGACGTCTTTAATTTTGCGTTCAGTTTCAGACATGATGACAAAAAAGTTTGTAAAGCTATCACTAGGTTTACTGAAGTTCATTACCTCGGTCCGGTGCCTTTTCGGCCTACGATCAGGTTTTGCTGAAGAGGGGGTTGTATCCATGAAATTACTTATACGTTCGGCAGCTAAGCTGGCCGCCCACCATGGAGCCCAACATGGGAGTGTTTTAAAAACCACTAGCCATACATAACTGCTACAACCATATAACTATGACCAAGGAACGCCACGCCCACGTGGTTAACCCTTGCCGCCTCGAAATTCGGAAGTGAGGAGAAGTGATAAGAACACCGGAAAGAAGAGGCAGCGAGAGGGAAAGTAAAAAATTGAATGGAGGGACAAGAAAAGGCGACTGCCGATTTCCTCCAGGTGGGTCAGTCTGGAGGTGCCGTCTATGTGAAGCTGAGGCCGAAGAGGTGTGTTGCCTCCGCCGGGGGGCCCTAAAGGTGCAAACACCCAGCATCAGCTCAACCTCCAGGATCCCCCTTTCCCCAGACACGGCTAAGCCGCGCACGGCTACACGCGGGAGGGTCCAACCCTCGTGTGCTCGGGTACGTGGTGTCGCAACACACAAAACGCCTGCTGACGCAGACGCCCCTGCGGGGACAGTGGTTTTGGCACGTAAAATCCAATAAATTAAGTGGGGACAAAAAAAAGGTTCTTATGCAGAAAATATGTATGAACCTAACTGGAATTAACGTTATGAATAGGGCCACCACTGATGTTTGCGAAGCGCCTGTATTTCGGTTTACTGAAATCGTGCGCACCTGTATTCAGGAAAGACTGATTGGAGGACGTCAGAGTCCACGTAGCAAGTGTTGAGTGCGAACGACCTCATCAGTACATGTCGTTGGCAAGGTCGAGTTCTTGTGGCGGAAATGTGTATGAATCAAACTGGAATGAGCACTATGACTAGCTTGACTACTGTTGTCGGTGAAGAACTCTTGTTTTGGTTTATGGACATCGTGCGCACCTTTACTGAGAAAAGATTGATTGGCAGACGTCAGAGCCCACGTAGCAAGTGTCGAGTGTGAACGAAGATCGAATCTCTGCCACAGCGGCTGCGTTTCGATGGGGGCGAAATGCGAAAACACCCATGTACTTAGATTTATGTGCACGTCAAAGAACCCCACGTGGTCGAAATTTCCCGAGTCCACCACTGCGGCGTGCCGTAGAATGAGACAGTGGTTTTGGCACGTAAAATCCCATAACTTTAGTGGGGAGAAAATAAAGGTTCTCATGCATAAAATATCTGTGAATCTAACTGGAATGAACGTTATGAATAGGGCCACCACTGCTGCATGCGAAGCGCCTGTATTTCGGTTTACTGACATCGTGTGCACCTTTTCTCAGGAAAAACCAATTGGCGGACGTCAGAGCTCACGTAGGAAGCGTTGGGCAGGAACGACCTTATCATTACTTGTTATTGGTAAGGTGGAGCTTGAACTGTAAGCCGCGTTGTTCTTTTAGCAAAATGTATTTGCGTAGTAAATTTGGAAAGTAAAGAATAATTATAATCTAAATTCATTTTATTCATACATACGCATCCAAAAAGGATGTAATTAATTATGTTGACGGTTCCCATTTACCGACCATGGGAAAACAAGGACCGTTGCCGTGGCCAACAGTTGCACTTGACTAACTTGTCTTCGTTGGTAGAGCGGTTGCATTCTTTGGTAGCGTTTATGTACGCCGAGCTCATTTTCCCCTGCTATGATTGGAGGAGTAGAATAAGGTGATGTTTAAACAATAGTGAAGGAAGTCGGAATGTTAAGAGTGGTGCGTTTCGTGAGTTGGGATAGTGAGGAGGTTGGTATCCGCACTGCTGTCACTTTTCTGAACAGAGATGACAAAATTGCAAAAAAAGTCTGCATGTGTAAGCAGGCGTTATAAACATACTGAGCCTTGCTTTTGCAGAAAGCAATAAAGAAACTACACTGATTGGATTCCTAAAGAGGAACAATAAGAAAAACGAAGAAATATAAATATAACAAATGAATAAGATCTCTCTCTCTCTCTCTCTCTCTCTCTATATATATATATATATATATATATATATATATATATATATAGATATATATATATATATATACTGGCTAAAGTACGAGGTGTCATGGAACACGCTTATTATGGCCCTTACTTATTTTATCGCCTTACCAGACCTGTTATTCATTTTCTAACGTATTGGGGGAAATATGTTGATATGTTTTAGTAGTTTATTTGAAAAGATATAACAATATTTGTTCCCCAACCAGTGTCAATATGAACTTGGTTAAAACACGCTGGCGGGCTAGTTGGTTAGAATCCATGGTAGAGTGTATAAGCGCGACTGGACGCGGACGAAGAAAGGAGATACGATTCGGAAAAGGAGATACGATTCCTTGGTTTGTCTTCGTGACAATTGTAGTAGATATTTTTTCTCTTTTTTTCCCTTGCCTTGCACACGTGTCCGGTTCAACGAAATGTACCACTCAATGTTCTTTTTTTGCTGTCACGTTTGTTTCCGCTCGCACGGTATATATTTATCGATGCGTGCGAAAATAAAATATATAGTTGAAAGTGAAGCGCTGTGTCTGTGTATCTGTTTCTTTCTTCGTCCGCGTCCAGTCGCGCTTATACACTCTACCAGTGTCAATAACAGACACTAAACGTACCGGTTTCATATGTAAAACAACATCCCGAATCTGGTAATGTCTCCTTCTTTATTTTTTCTCAGCTAATTTTAGGTTCAAGGAAATTAGAAGGGTTAACAAGCGTCAAGCGCGAAAAGCGATAAAATGGGTATTTTGTAATTCCGTTGCATCAGATCAGGGATCGTATACCTTAAGATACAAGACACACACCGCAACATCTGCAAAGATGGCTGGAGTTCCTGAAGAGAAGCAAATGGCGGCAAATAATGGCGATAGAAAATTACAACATTTTTTATGTTAAGTACTTAATCAAATCTGTAAACATGTGCACGCTTATGCGCAATGAATCACATTGTGCCGCTCGGGAACACCGTACGTTCGAAATTTAAGAAATGGGAAACGCCAGCCGGGCTCTATAAATTAAAAAGTTTTTGCCGTCTAGTAGTTTATACCACATGCGAGAGAGGAGCAACAAATGTAAATTGAATCTTCATTCTTCTATCGTGCAGTGTATAATGAATCAGTTGAAAACACGAGTATTAAGGAGTAATATTCACTATGGAGATTTTCGAAGTAATAACGTAGGGGCATATGTTGCTGAATCAGAATTGGTCAGCGAGCACTTTGACAGGGAACGTTGTGCGTACAAAGAATATGGAAAAACGCAAATGGATACTGTATCACTGCATCCGCTGTCGTTGAAATGACGTTTTAATTGCAACACTTTGCACAGTGTGGAAACATTTTTATACAAAATATATTGTTGCAGATATTGAATATGGATGCCTGGAAGGTAAATACCTGCACGCACACCGCGTAAAGGAACTCTAAGCGGCAAGACTTGAAGCAGGGTAATTCTACGCACAACATGGCAGACCCCAGAAGTCACCATCACTGATTCTCTTTGCCAAGATTGGGCTAGTTGGTGGATTGGCGGATGAGGCTTCGCCAAAGTATTTTTCACGAAAAGAATTGGCGACGTAAGAGCTCTATGATGTTTTCGCGACGAAGCAAAAGTAGGTTGAAGGTAAAGTGTTAAATTGTGTAAAATTAGATACACTGGCAAATCTTATTTCAGGACACTCTGCTGGCGTCGTTCTTTCATGTCACGTCAAAGGTTGACACACATATGAATTTTGCGCGTTTATTTGACTCAGTAAAAAGCAAAATATTGTGCATTTCTAGAATATTTTTGCATACAAATTTGTAATGTTGGAGCTACGTTATTTTTATAACATTTTCCACGGAGTCTTAAGTTATGCCAAAACTATTGTTCGACTATGACATGAAGTTTTTTTAAGACCATTGCTTCCTACTTTTGCGGGAACTCACTTTTTGAAAATATTCATTCTCGAATTCAGGGTAAAAAGCTCTAGATAGAAATTACGCGAAATAATTATGTACAAGCACCACTATTTTATATTGTCATGTAGAAATCTCAATTCGAATAAATTTTGTTGCGGGCGAGAAAAACGTTTTGAAGTCGACAAGCACTTTGAGAGTTTGACATTGTGCATGCACTGGAAAGCACGTGCAGGCGACAATTGAGTTTTGGCCCTGCTTATGAACTATTTAGGCATAAAATATGAGCGCATGCTTTTCAAACGAAGCAAATGGCACTAAAGTAGAAGTTTACGCTGTTGAAATGTTGATACGCTCGTACCTGCGTTTCACGATAATACATTGGGTGCTGAAAGTAAACCATGACAGCTTCGAGGTCATCTTCGTGAGAAGATAGTTATCTGACAACATGTATTGTGCATAGCGCTGATGCATTGTTTTGTAAGTAATACAGCGTGGCAGACTACGAGTTATTCAATAGCCCGAAGCATCGACATTAGACGCCAAGCGGGGAAGAGGATGCAACTATCAAGAAATTTCAAGTTTGCTGTGGTTGTCCGTGGGCCTCATCAAGCACCGTTTTAATTCTGATGTTAAGCAGCAGAGGAAAAAAAGATCACCATGCGATTATTCTGCCTATTATCTTAAGTATTTTGCCAGACGACACAATTAGGCTAAGTGAGTCACTACCAGCCACGGTGAATTACTTCCATCGATGCCGCGTTCGCCTGCCTGACCGGGTAGAGCCCCCCCCCCCCCCCCCCGAATAACAAGGGGTCAACTGAGAAACATGAGCCTTTTACGATGCATTTATACGGCCGTCAAGTGAAACAGGCAGCGTTCACCTGGCATATAACCACAGGGGAAATGTGTGTCAGTAAGAAACTGGCGGGTCATGCGCGTTCTATATTGAAGACAGCTTTCGGCAGTGCCCGTCGACAAGATTGGTTGTGGACTGCAATTTCTTTTCTCCCACGATCTACTCAAAATGAAGTTTCTTGATCACAAATTGAAAGCCTGGTGTGTATACTTAGCTGTCTCACGTATCTTTTTCTACAGGCCTCTGAAGCTTAATTTAGGTATGACCATCGTGAAACGGTGACTCTATGGGAAATTCGGAAGTGATTTCCTTGATTTCCTTCAAGTCCTTGATTGTAAAGTCGAAACTATATTTAGCCTAAACTCTACGAAATGGAAAATGTAGAGTAGAGATGTTGTGCCTGATACAGTAAGGGCGTTTATCCAAAAAAGGCTTACCTTGTTTTCCCAAGACTGCATAGTTTCTCACTATAACACTTAGAGGGAAATCTGGCGCCACCGTCTATGGGAAATTCTTAAGGGTTGGTGCGCCATCATGGGAAGTACGGTATATTGTCACGTGGTAGTGACGGTGAAGAAAGAACACAGTAGCAGTACTGTGAAAGACAAAACTAGCTTTTATTGGGCGAACCTGTGCCCACAAAACAGGCTACACTTAAAGCACAACGATAGCGGCGAACACAGTCGGCGATGGTCGAAAATCTGATCAGCGGGTCAAGCGCGTCGGCTTTTATAGAGCAGTCGTCGAATGTTCCAGACTAATCGTTTGGACCCGCGTAGATTCAACAAAGTTCTACGCCATTCGCGTCAGGTGATGAAATCAGATAACATAACGTTCGGCGACAACAGACAGCGGATAGAAGCATCGATAACGTTCCAGAAACTTCGGATACATACAGGCGCGTCCCACGCTGTGCGATTACATTTGTTAGGCTGCGAAACGTGGTTGCCCGATAAAGATAAGTATACGTGTCAATACCCCCCTCTTAAAAAGCATCGACCCGATGCTGCAAACAAACGAAGGTAATAAACAAAAGCACTTGTAGCAAAGAAAAGAACAAAAATGACGAAGTTCGTCAGCGTCCGTAAAAGGGTTTAAGGCGCACCACGTGGACCACTTCAGATCGTGCGCGGCGCCGCTGTGAATGCGAAATGCCGTCTGGCACGACCTCATAGTCCACAGCGCCAATACGTCGGATGACCTTGTAGGGTCCGAAATAGCGTCGGAGTAGTTTGTCACTGAGTCCTCGTCGGCGTATCGGGGTCCAGACCCAAACACGGTCTCCAGGTTGGTACTAGACGAAGCGTCGTCGCAGGTTGTAGTGTCGGCTGTCGGTCCTCTGCTGGCTCTTGATTCGCAGGCGGGCGAGCTGTCGGGCTTCTTCGGCGCGCTGGAGATAGCTAGCGACGTCAACATTCTCTTCGTCAGTTACGTGCGGCAGCATGGCGTCAAGCGTCGTCGTCGGGTTCCTGCCGTAAACCAGCTTAAACGGCGTGATCTGTGTTGTTTCTTGCACCGCCGTGTTGTACGCAAAGGTTACGTACGGCAGGACCGCGTCCCACGTCTTGTGTTCGACGTCGACGTACATTGCTAGCATGTCGGCAAGCGTCTTGTTCAGGCACTCCGTGAGACCATTCGTCTGCGCATGGTAGGCAGTTGTCCTCCTGTGGCTTGTCTGGCTGTAATGCAGAATGGCTTGGGTGAGCTCTGCTGTAAAAGCCGTTCCTCTGTCGGTGATGAGGACTGCTGGGGCACCATGTCGCAACAGGATGGTCTCGACGAAAAATTTCGCCACTTCGGCTGCGCTGCCTTTTGGTAGAGCTTTAGTTTCAGCAAAACGGGTGAGATAGTCCGTCGCCACGACGATCCACTTATTCCCGGATGTTGATATCAGAAACGGCCCCAACAAATCCATCCCAATCTGCTGGAATGGTCGGCGAGGAGGTTCGATTGGCTGTAGTAATCCTGCTGGCCTTGTCGGTGGTGTCTTGCGTCGTTGACAGTCTCGGCATGTCTTGACGTAACGGGCGACGTCGGCGGTCAGACGCGGCCAGTAATACCTTTCCTGTATGCTCGACAGCGTCCGGGAGAATCCGAGGTGCCCAGCGGTTGGATCGTCGTGTAGGGCGTGCAGTATTTCTGGACGCAGCGCTGACGGTACAACAAGAAGGTAGCTGGCGCGGAATGGTGAGAAGTTGTTCTTCACGAGCAGGTTCTTTTGTAGCGTGAACGAAGACAACGCGCGCTTAAATGCCCTAGGGACAACGTTGGTGTTCCCTTCCAAATACTCGACGAGGCCTTTTAGCTCCGGGTCGGCTCGTTGCTGTTTAGTGAAGTCTTCCGCGTTTATTATCCCAAGGAAGGCGTCGCCGTCCTCGTCGTCTTGCGGCGGGGGATCGATGGGGGCGCGCGATAAGCAGTCAGCGTCGGAGTGTTTTCTCCCGGACTTGTATATTACCGTGACGTCATATTCTTGTAGTCTGAGGCTCCACCACGCCAGCCGTCCTGAAGGGTCCTTTAAGTTAGCTAGCCAACACAATGCGTGATGGTTACTGACGACTTTGAATGGCCTGCCATAGAGGTAAGGGCGGAATTTAGCTGTAGCCCAAATGATGGCGAGGCATTCCTTTTCAGTCGTAGAATAGTTGCTTTCCGCTTTTGACAGCGACCGGCTAGCATACGATATCACCCTTTCAAGTCCTTCTTTCCTCTGCACTAGGACGGCACCGAGGCCTAGGCCACTGGCGTCAGTGTGGATTTCGGTATCGGCGTCCTCATCGAAGTGTGCAAGTACCGGCGGCGACTGCACGCGTCGTTTGAGTTCTTGAAACGCCTTGGCCTGCGGTGTTTCCCACTTGAACGCGACATCACATTTGGTTAGATGTGTTAGCGGCTCCGCGATGCGTGAAAAGTCCTTGACAAAACGCCTATAGTAGTCACACATGCCGAGGAATCTGCGCACTGCCTTTTTGTCGGTTGGCTGCGGGAACTTTGCGATGTCAGCTGTCTTCTGTGGGTCTGGGCGTACTCCTGATTTGCTGATCACGTGGCCTAGGAACAAAAGCTCACCGTAAGCGAAACGGCACTTTTCCGGCTTTAGAGTGAGCCCTGATGACTTGATGGCTTCTAACGCTGTCGCAAGCCGCCTAAGGTGATCGTCGAAATTTCCGGCGAAGACAACGACGTCATCCAGGTAAACAAGGCACGTCTGCCACTTCAGTCCGGCTAACACCGTGTCCATGACGCGCTGAAACGTTGCAGGCGCCGAGCAAAGTCCGAATGGCATGACCTTGAACTCGTAGAGGCCGTCTGGCGTGATGAAGGCAGTCTTTTCGCGATCTCTCTCGTCGACTTCTATTTGCCAGTAGCCAGACTTGAGGTCCATCGACGAGAAGTATTTAGCGTCGCAGAGCCGATCCAATGCGTCGTCTATCCGTGGAAGGGGGTACACATCCTTCTTCGTGATCTTGTTCAGTCGACGATAATCGTCGCAGAAGCGTAGAGTTCCGTCCTTTTTCTTTACCAGGACTACAGGAGAGGCCCACGGGCTTTTCGACTGCTGGATGATGTTGTCGCGCAGCATTTCGTCGACTTGTTGCCTAATAGCTTCACGTTCTCGCGTCGAAACTCGGTAAGGGCTCTGGCGGAGTGGTCGAGCGCTCTCTTCGCTTATTATGCGATGCTTTGCAACTGGTGTTTGTCGAATCCTCGATGACGTCGAAAAGCAGTCTTTGTATCGTCGGAGAAGACTTCTGATCCGTTGCTGCTTACTCATAGGAAGACTTGGATTCACGTCGAAGTCTGGTTCGGGGACAATTCTCATCGGGGTAGATGCGGCTGATTCCGAGAGGACAAAGGCATTGCTGGTTTCCGCAATTTCCTCGATATATGGATTGTCGTGCCCTTGTTGATTTTCCAAGGTATTTACGTAAGTGTTCTGTACTGCTTGATTACCTAATGCCTCTATGACTGCTGGTATCTCTACTGAATCAAATGCCTTTTCGTATTCTATGAAAGCCACATAGAGAGGCTCATTGTACTCTGCGGATTTCTCGATAACCTGAGTGATGACATGGATGTCACCCATTGTAGAGCACTCCTTCCTGAAGACAGCCTGTTCCCTTGGTTGACTAAAGACCAGTGTTGCCGTTATTCTATGGAGATCATTTTGGTAAATATTTTACATATTACTGGAAGTAAGGTAATGGGCCTATAATTTTTCAATTCTTTAACGTCTCCCTTTTTATGGATTAGTATAATGTTCGCATTCTTCGAGTTGTCCCGGCTACGGCGGCCGCATTTCGATGGGGGCGAAATGCGAAAACACCCGTGTGCTTAGACTTAGGCGCACGTTAAAGAACCCCAGGTAGTCAAAATTTCCGGGGTCCTCCACTACGGCGTGCCTCATAATCAGAAAGTGGTTTTGGCACGTAAAACCCCAAATATTATTATTATTATTATTATTCGAGTTTTCTGGGACTCTTGCAGTCGACATACGCTTCGTATAATGAGCCGCCAGTTTTCCTAGCATTGTGTCTCCTCAATCTTTCATTAAATCGACTGTTATTCCATCCTCTCCTGCCGCTTTTCCCAGTTTCATGCCTTGCTAAGCCTTTCTGGCCTCATCTCTAGTTATAGGAGTAGTTTCTGTATACTGTTCATTGCTGTTTCGAATAGAGTGCTCCAGACTCCTCTGAGTACTGTAAGGGTCAGTGCAGAATGCTTCCGCTGCTTTTACTATATCTTCGAGATTGCTGATGCTATTACTTTACTTATCTTTCAGTGCATACATCTTGGTTTGTCCTATGCCAAGTTTTTTTCTCACCTATTCCAGGCTGCGTCCATATTTTATGGCTTCTTCAGTCTTTCTCACGTTATAGTCTCAAATATCCTTCATTTTCACCGTGTTGATCAGTTTTGACAGTTCCGAAAATTTTATCCTATTTCTTGATTTGGATAGTTTCATTTTTGTCGTGTGTTTATTAGGTCTTTTGTTAGTTGGGAAAACCTGCCTACTGCTTGCCTTAATGCCTTGCCTCCTACTTCAATTGCTTCCTCTGAAGCCAACCTAGTTACGGTTTCATTCATTAGCACTATGTCATCATCATCTCTCTGTTCTAAGGCTGCATATTTGTTTGCAGGTACCAGCCTGAATATGTCTGCTTTTACCCTTACTGCCTCTAAGTTGACCTGTTTTTTCTTGACCAATTTAACTTGTTTTCTCTTCAAATTGAGGTGAATCCTAGCCCTCACTAACCTATGATCACTGCACTTTACCCTACCGACCACTTCTACATCCTGCACTATGCTGGGATCGGCAGAAAGAATGAAGTCAATTACATTTCTTGTTTCACCATTAGGGCTTTTCCGGGTCCACTTCCTATTGCTACGCTTCCTGAAAAAGGTGTTCATTATCCGCAGCTTATTCCTTTCTCCGAATTATACCAGCATCTCTACTCTAGCGTTTCTGGAATTGACGCCGTAGTTGCCCATTGCTTGTTCACCAACCTGCCTTTTCCCCACTTTTGCACTGAAGTCGCCCATTACTGCAGTATACTGAGTTTGCGCTTTTCTCATCACTAATTCAACATCTTCATAAAACTGATCTGCTTCCTCATCATCGTGACTGGCTGTTGGAGCGTAGGTTTGTACTACCTTTAATCTATACCTCTTATTAAGTTTGATTATGACTACAGCTACCCTCTCATTGTAGCTATAGAATTCGTCAATGTTGCCCGCTTTGTCCTTATGGATTAGGAATCCTACCCCATATTGCTTCTTATTTACGAGACTTTTATAGCAGAGGACATGTCCGTTATTCAGCAACGTATGAGACTCACTAGCTCTACTAATCTCACTAAGGCCGACGGTATCCCAAACAATGTCTCGATATCCCAAACAATGTCTGATAATTCTTCAAAGGGTCCCGCTAAGCTAGCCTTACTCGTGAGGGTTCGGGTGTTAAACGTTGCAAGGGTAAGTTTCCATCGGCGGCCGGTCCGGATCCAGAGGTTCTTAGCACACTCTGCTGCTTTACAGGTCTGACCGCCGCCTTGGTCAGGTGCTCAGCAGCTGCTGAGGACTGAGGGCCTTTGTGTAATTGAGTGGGCCATTTGGGAGGGGGTGGCCGAATACTGCACCAGGGAGTCCATTTCCTGATCTGGTGAGGAAGCGTCTTGTTAAAGCTTTGTGGGCCTTCCTAATTTGGTTGTACCTGGATGAGTACAGCCCCACTCGCTTTCGGCATCATTTGCCGGGGACAGGTGTCACTCCAAGCCTGCAGAAGTTGTGCACTGGAGGAGGTGAAGTTCAAGCTCACCATCATAAATAACATAGCGGGAATCGAACTTCCGACTGTGGCAACCGATCATTCGCCATAGCTCAGTCAGACGTTACCGAAGAAATTACCTAGGACGCTGGGTCTGCGCATCGCCGGTGAACCATAGCCTTGGCCACGTCAGGGAAACTTACAGCTACCCAACGTACTTCAATCAAAACCCTCCGGTGCTGGTCGTGGACCCGGGAACACCAAAGGGGAGTCAATCAAGGGACAACGCATGCCTGCGTTGCACCGAGATGATACAAAGATCGTGGTGAGACCTCGTGGGGGTCTCAACATCAGCAAGGTCGGCAATAGGAAAGTTGGTCCGGCCATTTACGCTGCGGCGGGAATAACCAAAGAAGAATGGATCCGGGACATGATATGCCCGAGTTAACAGCAAAACATCGTTATCATCAGTACTTCGAAGAGAAAAAATGTTGATTGGCGCGTTGGAGTCACCAAGATTGTCGCCCAAAGTAAGGAGCACGAGGTCAGCGCCTACGAATCGGCCCCCCATGGTATGACCAAGGGAGTCATACGAGGTGTCTCCCTCGGAGACACGGCTCAAGAAATCAATGATAACATCATAAAGGTATATGATCCCTCTGCTGTAGACGCCAACCACATCACCAACACGACGTCTGGGGTGAAAGCCTACAGTGGACCCAAGTGCAGAACTATGGTCGTTACGGGCGCCTGCTCGCAAAATGCTCTTTATACAGAAAACAGATAGGTATCTGCTATCAGTGCGGTCGCCTGTGTCACCGCATGGATGTTTGCCCGAATCCGACAGACCGGATATGCCGAGGATGCGGTGCTCCTCATCCTGATGAACAACACAGGTGTGGCCTCCGTGGAGCTAAACATTTGACCGCGGACAATGCCTGCCTAAAGTTCCCCGACGTGGTACAGAAACGCCAGTGAGAGCGGAGAAGCGTGAACGACACGTCAGCAGAAGCCTCCAAACCGCCACGTCGAGAGGGAGCAGCCTCGTCATGGGACCGTACCACTCTCTCTCCCGTTACGGCGGGAGAGGGCGGAGCAACAGCTGCGCGTCAAGGCCGGGCTCGAGAGAGTCATCACCAGGTGATGTGGCCGGCAGCAGCTGCAGCGGGTGACGCCTGGTGTGGCGCTCAAGATCGAAGACCGGGAGCCAGCTGCCGGCGAGAAACGCCGGGAAACTTGTGGGCTGGGTAGATAGAATGCCCATCGCTCTTAGCAACAAAGATTTGCCTCCCTTTCCCAATACCCCTAAGAAAGAGTGTGAGGAATGCATGCAACTCACAGTCTCACAAACAATGGATGATAGAACACTCACAAAGAATGGATGACAGAAAACGCACAATTGCCAAGAGGAACGCTCAGCCAGAGCCCCCGGTAAGAGCTATGGAGGCAGAGAAAACTGAATGAAATCCGTCTGAAGAGCCGGCGTGGGCCAAGCCCATTCAAGCCTTCACCGAGGTTGTCACACAGCTTGCCAGCCAGATCGGCTTGGTAACGTCCAGGATGGCCAAGTTCGACGCGCTAGAGGCTAATGTGAACCATCTCATACTAGCCACTCTGTAAGACATAAAGGGAGCACCCTATGGGAAACTCTGCATGGGAAGTAGTCTGACGGCGACCAACATGTGCAAAGTTGGGGGAAAGGCGTAAAAATTGGAAGGAAGATGCAATAACTTTAGCTCAATGGCACTGTCAATGAAGCAAAGAAAAAAGAGGGAAATACAGCAATACATTGATAATACGGAACACAAGCTGGGTATCCTTGCAATAAAGAAAAGAACTCGCGACCCAAACTTCCGGGGTATATCACGTAGACAGATCCCAGTGAGAAAAGCGTATCAATACTAGTCCGAAGCAACGTAGCTGGGAAGCAGCACATGGCCAGTGAGAGAGTGTGTGAACAATTATCTTGGAGATTCACACCAGAAGCATAGGAAGCGAAGTCAACATCTTTATACTCAACGCCTACTACCGGCCCTCCAGAAGGTTCTGGACATAGAGGGCAGGTTACTCGACAGGGGAAGGCGGGCTGCCGACCCCTATTGATATTAGGAGATTTCAATGCGCCTCTCACTTAATATGGGGCTACAAATTTGGCCCAAAGAGAGGCAGGCTGGTCTCGAACGTCACGGATCAGCACAACCTAGCCGTCCTCAACGAACCAGACATTGCCACCCTCACGGGCACCAGTACGTCCTGAGGCACAACTCCAGCATTTAACCTGCAGAGAGGTATCTGTGTGATATTACAATAATCTGTATGCTAGGTAATGTAATATAGATACCGTGTTACGTTATATAGTAGCTATGTTGGCATGCATGATTCTGCATTGCCTGTGTGGAAGGAAGGCAGGAGAGAGAATTTACTTATTTAGTACTTTGCCCGGGCGAGTGATGGGAACTTCCCACATGCTACTACAATTATACACGTGATGGCTTCCATGGCCTCTGAACAGTCAGACGCTGCCGATTGGACGCAGCAAGTCGAATTCAAAGCCGGGATGTATGTAGTGGAAAATGAAAAAAGATAGCGCTTGCCGTTGAGCGCCCTTGCAAACACAGCATAAATAAAATTCCACATTGTTACCGTCGGTAAATGTCATTTGGGGTTGCATTGAACTTCACTTACACCATATCTGACAGCTAAACCAACGCTGCTGCGCGAATGTTCACGCTCGAAACTAATGCACAGTAAAGGTGCAGCTGTTATCCGGTTATTTCTTCGCCGCTACACAGATATACAGGGAACCCAGGTCAACGAAAGAGGCAAACAAGCTACGTCAACAGGCTATAATGTGGCGGCTGTAATGCGATGGCGCTATCTAAAGCAGCCGGCTCTCACGTTTGATTGAACTCTTTTACGATTGGTTCGTGCTTAGAAACCACAGCTAATTTTGCAATGATTTTACAAGTCAAATCCTTTCTCAGCGAGTAGCCACTATTTTTACCTATCGGATATGTTTGTAGCCTTCTTTGTTTGACAATCCTGATGACAGTGCAATCTATAAATTTCAACCTATATGAGCCCCTTGGATCATTGGTCGCAGTCATATCCCGGTATACAGGATATACCAACTAACTTTAGCCATGCATTAAAATTATGCGAATGCCACGTAGCTGGGCACACTCAAGGTTATATTGTTTGGTGTCGCTTGCAGATACTCAGATTATGTTTTTCATTCCGCCTCATTAGATAATCAGTCTCAATTATATATTCAACTACGGAAATATTATAATGAGATGACAAGTATCAATTAGGAAATTGCAGAGTGACATGAAAAGCTCCCGATACAGCTTGCTGTTGCTCAATACGTGCTATAAAAATGCTTTTCCGTATATATATATATATATATATATATATATATATATATATATATATATATATATATATATATATATATATATATATATATGCCGCGGCGCCATCTGTGACTTACAATGTGGCCCAAGAACTGTAGTTCTTGATAGCCAAAGTGGCACTTTTCAGGTTTTAAGGTAAGCCCAGCGGACCGTATGGCTTGAAGAACTGACCGTAGCCGACTGAGATGTTCATCAAATGTGGCAGAATAAACAATCACATCGTCTAGGTACACTAAGCAAGTCTTCCACTTAAGGTCTGAGAGAACAGTATCCATTAGTCTTTGGAACGTGGCTGGGGCGAAGCACAAACCAAAAGGAAGAACTTTGAATTCATAGAGCCCATCAGGCGTCACAAACGCAGTCTTTTCGCGATCCCGCTCATCGACCTCTATTTGCCAGTATCCACTTTTTAAGTCCATCGATGAGAAGTAACGTGCATGCCGTAGCCTGTCGAGGGAATCGTCGATGCGTGGTAAGGGATACACATCTTTTTTCGTGACCCGATTGAGCTTGCGATAGTCGATACAAAACCTCAGGCTGCCATCCTTCTTCTTAACGAGTACCACGGGCGATGCCCAAGGGCTTTTCGACGGCTGGATAACATCATCGTCCAGCATTTGCTTGACATGTTGCTGTATTGCTTCACGCTCTTTCTCAGCCACGCGATACGGATGCTGTCGGATGGGTATTGCTGTTTCCTCCGTAATGATGCGGTGTTTCGTCAGTGGTGTTTGACGCACTCGGGACGTTGTAGAGAAGCAGTCTTTAAAATGGTCAATCAGTTCTCTGAGCCCTTGTTTCTGTTGCGGCGCTAAACCTGGGTCAACGTCGACGACGGGCATAGATGGCATCGTATCGATGGTTGATTCCTGCTGTACAGCAAAGCAGTGTTGGACGTGGTCCATTTCGTCAAAGTACGCCACAGCGGTGCCTTTACTGATGTGCCGCGTTCATTGGTAAAATTTGTCAGTAGTACCTCTGTGCGACCGCCGATTAGGCTGACGATACCCCGAGCGATGGCAATACCTTGATGGAACAGAAGTGCAGTTAGTTGTTCGGCTACACCGTCCTTGTCAAACTGTTCTCCGCAACTTACGGAGACAAGACTGCATGATAGAGGTGGTATGCAGACGTCGTCGTCGGCGACACGTAACGATGTACGTCGGCGCTCTTCGTCTTGGCTCGTGTCTGTACTAGTTGACAAGGTTATCTCGCCGTCCCGTATGTTAACCACGGCGCCGTACTCCCGCAAGAAGTCCATTCCAAGGATGAGTGATCTGCAGCACTCTTTTAAAATCATAAAAGTGGCGACAAAAGCTGTATTTCCTATCTGGAGCCGTGCAGTACATTTTCCTGTAGGCACCATTACCTGGCCCCCGGCATTTCGAATATAAGGGCCCGTCCATTGCATTCTGACTTTCTTAAGCCGGTCTGCCAACTGCTCACTCATTATCGAAAAGTCTGCACCAGTATCAACTAAAGCTGTCACGTCGTGCCCATCAATTGTTAAGAGTAGGTCGGCACTTACAAATTCGTCGGCGGCCCTTTTCTCCGGGTTGCTGTGCTCGTTTCTCAGTAATAATGGGGGATTTTCGGCGGTTCGACGACTTGCAACCTTCCCCCCTGAGGTCGCTGATTTCAGTTTCCCCGCCGTGGGCTTGGAGAGCGGCCTCGTACCACGTCGGCGAAGCTGCGATGGTTCGGCGAAGAATAACGTAATGGAGACGGCGAGCGCGACCGCAGATTAGCTGAGCTGCCTTGTTCCTGACTGACACTGTCGTCGAAGCGTGGATGTCTCTCTGGAAACTGGCGCGGAGTGGCAGGTGACATTTCCTGGATGCCACGCTGGCGATGAGGGCAAAAACGATAAATGTGCCCTGGTTCGCCACAGTGAAAACACAATGGTCGGCGGTCAGCAGTGCGCCATACGTCGGTCCTGCGAGGCTGGGGTCGCCTGAAATGCTCCCTCTGTGTCCAGGCAGCAATAGGTGGCCGCTGGTGGTACTGCTGTACCGGCATGGTAGAAAGCGGGCGACGGACAGCGTCTGCGTAGCTATATGCGCGTGGCTCAAAGCGCGGCTCGGGACTCAGTTCAGGGAGCGGCTCAGGAGGTGCTAATGCTTGCCGAATTTCTTGGCGAACAACTTCAGCGACCGAAGCAACAGTAAACTCCTTCGGTGTCACAGTTTGCTTCGCAATCTCCTCGCGCACAATGTCTCTTATCAGTTGACGCAGCGAGGTCTCGTCTGTCACTGTGAGTACTGCGGCTCCTGCAGGCGCATCGTTAGTCAGGCGTTCGTATTGCCGACAACGCTGCTGGAGCGCCCGCTCGATTGCTGTGGCTTCCTTAATGAATTCTTCCACCGTTGTAGGTGGGTTACGCACGAGACCAGCGAATAGCTGTTCTTTGACGCCGCGCATGAGATGGCTCAGCTTCTTCGAATCCGGCATGTTGGGATCCGCGCGACGAAACAAACGAGACATGTCCTCGGCAAACATGGAGACACTTTCATTGGGCTTCTGAATGCGCAACTCGAGAAGTCGTTGTGCATTATCTCGGCGATCAGTGCTTCCGAAGGTGTCAAGTAGCCGACGGCAAAATTCGTCCCACGTTGCCAAATGTGCCTCGCGGTTTTGGAACCACGTCCTTGCGCTACCTTCAAGAGCGAAGTACACATTAGAAAGCTTCTGGTCCGGACGCCACTGATTGACCTTAGCTACGCGTTCGTACTGGTCCAGCCAGTCTTCGGCGTCTTCGTACGTGTCACCGTGGAAGCTTGAGGGGACTAGATTGATTTGGATAGTCACCTGTGTTGGACTTGGAATCGCCATTTCCTGAGTCATTGAGGTCGCTGACGAAGTTCGTTGCAAGAGACCGAATTCCGGGCACAGACCTTGCAGGCGGCGGCTTGCACGGTGCACAGGTGTCTCGACGCGGGGATGATGTCTTGAAGGGCTGGACGCAGGGCTACTCGCAGGAGTCGTCCCTATCATGAGGCGATGATGCGATACCCAGCACCTCCACCAGTGTCACGGCTCACTTGAGACAAGAGCGGAGAGCGTTATTTTAACCTTGGCAATTAGAACAAGCGTTCAGTGTTCGCTTCTTCTTCTCTAGCACGCTCGCTTGCACACACGAGGTCGTCGTCCTCGTCGTCAGCCTGGTTGGGCACAGATGGCGTCGCGGCAATATATATATATATATATATATATACATGTATATCCATCCTGAGTTCTATACTGAAGTGTATGGACAAAATATGCAAAATCATACGACATTCGAACACAAGACCTCTAACGCAGAAGCCCGATATTTTAACTAATGCGTCACGGACATTTTTCGCCCCCTGTACCGCGCCTGATTTTGAGCACGTAGTATTGGCATCTAAAAGCCAATAAATTATACGAATGTAGTTTCCATGTCATCATAGGTAAAAATGTGACCACATTGGAAAAAAAGTATAGTAAAAAAATGAACCACTCCACCACAATCCCTTCGACGAACAATTTTCTCATCCCTAATGCCTTAGGAGGACATTGTCCTTGGCCGACTTCCATTGAAGGTTGAACCTGCTTCAAAATTTTTGTTTCCACAGGAAACCTAGGCTGAGCAACTGGGAAGTTTACAATCCAACGTCGGGAGACGTCGGGAGGGATGGGGAAGTTTTCCGCCGTCTATGTTATGGACGCATCAGTGTTTTGTCGCTCTGTGTTCGAACATGGCATTCGGCATGCGATTAGTTTCCCTTCGACATCAACGTTCCATACATTGCTTGTCGCCAATTTTAGGGACGTCACTGAGGATGACATACTTTGATCACTTTTCTCTGCGGTGATCACGAGCTGCATGACAATAAACTGCGTGGCGAAAATGCGGGCGCGTTTGTTCAAATACTTTGCAATATGCGTAAGAGGTTCTAGTTGTTATCGAAGATAATGGATAGATTTTTATTTTATTATGAGGAGTGAATGGGTCAAATGTGACCAAAAGTGGAGTCCTAAAGATGAGGAATCTGACTATGTGGAGGGATAAGTGCAAACTTCAGGGCGTCTTGCGGTAATTTCCAGAGTGGGCTAAATATTCAAATTCAATTCAGACAGATGCGCACATAGGTGATATATTGATCATGATGCGTTTTTAGTGTTAAACCATATGGTTAGCCATAGCATGACCATAGGGGCTGTGTCTGTACTTACTTTGATATGCTTTCGCGGCAAGTAGTTATTTGTGGTTAACTGTACGTCACGTCTTCAAGAAACAAAACGGGCAGAGTGAAGTTTAAAAGGGGTGTGAAAAGCAAAAACATGGCTATATTTTTCTCAGTGAGGGAATATATATGAGCCTTTCTAAGACCAGTAGGAATACAAACCGTTTCTTACACCCTTTAATTAAAATGAAGGCTACAATAAAGTATAGTATCAAAGTACGCATCAGAGATTAGCGTTCCTAAGACACATACAGTTCCCTACCCGAACAAATGTGATAAAACCATTCTTAGTTATTTACCTGCAATACCGAATATTCAATATGTCAAGCACCATCTATCGTTCTGTCGCAATATACAATCGGCCATTTTGTTGAAGGTTCAGCATAGCAAAACGGCGTAGAGGCTGTTTTCACTTTTCTTAGGTGGTGACCTCACTCTATTACTGCCTGCTAAAGATGAGCTTGAGTGTCAGATCGAGTTTACAGGACCCTATTGTGAGTGTCACCCGCGCCTCTGCTCTGGACACAAGGTGCTGTATTCGAGCGTGGACTGCGGCAGAGACGATAAAATGCCTTTATTTGCGGTGCGTCTTTGTTAATGTTGTATTTGAGACGTATTCTTACCAGACCTGCATAGCTGTTTGCTTGCTAGATATTCGTCTGGTGGCACTGTGGCTTCGTTGGCTCCACCAACAACCAGTGAGGGGACACAGCTCATGCAAAAACTCGTGCAACGGAGAGACGAGAAGACTGTATTTCAGTGGTGGCTATACACGCTGCACGAAGTTTCCGTGGTGCCTGGAAAGCACCATTCAATGTTGGCTTTACACAGGAAAGAATTTGTGCCCACCCTGCTCGCTTGGGTGTGTGCAGGTTTGATGGCGCAAACTGCACGATAACGGGGCGTCATAACTTGCTACTTTGCTGGCTTGTGACAACAACGCCATTTACGGCCCTTTGGCGCCTTTATTTCGGCGTGCTCGGTTCCCTTTCTGCTTGGAAAACCCACGAAGGCCATGTATGTTTTGGACACGAGAGCAAAGCGCGCAGAAGGCTATCAGGTGCAACTGTTGATTTCGTAAATTGCGCACCGATTGTTATCTTGCGGTAAGCGTAACAACACTGAAAGGAACTGGACAATTCTTGTGTCCGGTGTTTTCGAATCAATCGCACTTCATTAATCATTACCACGAACTGAAAAAGTAGCATATAAGTAGAGCGCACAGAAACGGGCCTGAACAAACGTCTGTGTTTTATTTTATTTTGCGCGTGCAATACTGGTGTGCTTGAACTTTTAGAATTGTGTCATGATCATACTCTGCTACGGGAGAAGCATGGTCACTTGTTGCTAAGAGCTGGTCCCCCTTCATCGATATGCTATTTGGGTACGCCGGATACTCGTGCATTCTTTATTGACTGCCAGGAAAAAAAGCGCCTGTAACTGGCAGAAAACGGCCATATCAAGCGCAAAGCTTCTATTTCGTGCATAGTGCATTGGCCCAGGGATTGGTTGTGTTGCTGTTTGTATGGTTTGTAAGTGTTTATGCAGCCTCACACATGGCGATTCCATAACTGCGTTGTGTCCTAAGTCTTGCGTTATTGCGTACCGGATAGAGTTTTTCCCGTTAGAGGCTGGCACGTGCAAAAAGACAGAAAATCACTGGACTGTACCCATCGCGATTGTGGTATTATTTTTGGATACCGCGTCCCATATGACAAAAGTTGGGTAAAAATCTAGCGCAATGTACCCCAATAGCACGTGGCCGAAAATGTTACTGAGCTTTTTAAAGGAAAAGAGTCTACCGTACTTTGTTTTTTCCTGTTCTTTCAGAGGCTGATTTGAATCAACATTTATTATTTCTCAGGTGCAGCAAAAAGTTAGCTTGTCCCACAGCGCGACGTTGCAACCACGCTGAAGCAGACAACGCCGCAAGTTGTTTTCAGTAAACTATCTCAGTGATATAATTTTGTCATTAGAATTGAAATCGAGTTAGATATGTCCCCTGTACCAGCCTCCACATAAAAAAATAGCGATTTCGGAATACGTCATCCTCTAACGTGATGTGGTCCGTTGTCGCCCACGCAGTCCCCGCAGGCCCCAGCCAGAGCTTACACTATCCTCCTCATTAGTACAAATAGGATGACGAAAGCTTACAGGCACAGGAAATTATGGCCTATATACGAAGAATACACCGGTGGCAACTCCGGAAAAATTCTCAGCTCTCCTGCTTTAGCTTTTTTTTTGCGATGGCTAAACAGAATGAGCGGATGAAGTCAATAGGGTGTTCTAAACCGTGACCGACACTGATCAATATCCGGATAGGCTGCCCCTTGGCTGGCGATAGCATGATATTTAATTTACAACGCGGTTCCTCACGCCCTTGCTGATATATTGTTCAATAACCTCCCATCCCCTTCTACCTTAAGAAGAAAAGTGAAAAAGAATTTTTGGTTGATTTTGCTACACCTACGCTGCGTTTAAATTTGTGTTCAAAGGCAAGGCTAGGTTCAATACAAAACATTTTATGAAGCGTTTGTGTAGCTTTCCACCACGACTACTTTATAGTAAAGGACTACTCTGTTGCAGCAGCACGCTTCCACATTTTTCTCTATTTTGGCCACTTTCCACTGTGGGAAGCGAAAACTTAATTGGTTGTTGCTCCACACATTGCCCTTTAGAGATCTTGCAAACATAGTAAAAATGAAAAAAAAAACTTCTCAAAAGATAGGGCGATGTTCATGAAAATTGTATTTCATTTATTACAAAATAAATGTAAGGTAATTACAATACTCCCAAATGTGAAATTAGAGCGGAACTCGATACGTGTTTTCATTTCGCGATATATTGAGGCAAAGAATTTGAGGCGGAGATCACTGCACCGACTTGCAGTGGGCCCATGACGTCAGTGTCTTCGCAGAGAGAGGGGCGGTATGGGAACGCTGTCATGGTGAGCTGCATCGGAGACAGCTGTGGCACGAACGCGTTCGCGAGGTTTCTGCGAGGAACGCCGACGTTTAACCCAGGACCCCACTTTCATCCGAGCTGCGCTCAAATAAAAGCGATTTGGCATATTAGTATAATCAAGCTGATCGCCGGGGCTACTTCCGTCCTCATTCTCTCCGCTCAATAAAAATAAGCATTTTTTCATTTTATCCTTGGCGAGTACCCCAGCCCCATCACGCAAAAAGTAGCTGCACAAAAATGTTTAATTTGCGGAGTATAAACCGTGTAGTGCAAATGGTTTGGGCGCAGTTGATTGGTAGCTTTATAAGTGACGACGACAAATTAAAAAAAAGAAGAATACCCACAGGGATACATAGGGTTCCACAAAAAAGTGCGTGGTGAAGCTTACGGTAGGGGTGGGCCAACTGAAGCTTGGGGGTAGGCCAACTGAAACTTGGGGATATGCTCGCGTATACTTAGACAAGTCCAGTGGGGTTTCATCATTGCTTTGTTGTTACTCATTCATTTTAAAATAAAGATCGCTCAGCCAAGCTCATCGGAGCATGTTTACGCAAATGGGGCAACAAAAGAGAAGAGCGGTTACGGCGTTGTAGTAAATAGTTGCCCTGCGCTTATTGACAGCCATGCACCAACGTTATAGACATTTAAGGCCCATACGCTCTATTATGTAGCTGTCACTGCATCATTACGCCTCAAGTGGTTGAGTTGTTTTTGCGCGTTCGTTATTCATGCTTTGGCATTTATTCAGCCTAATTTACCTTCTTTCTTCTGCTTTTGTATAATGGCACTGTGCTTGTGGAAAAGCCAAGGCCTTGCAGGGTCGTTGAAAGGCCTAGCCATCCACTTGCAGATTGTTATTACGCTTTGCTAGCAGCCAGAGCCTGTGCGAACGCTGAAGCCCTCAACTTAAAACCCAAAAGTGTAGCACATGATGCGAGCCACCGAAAGGAAACGCAATGACTTATCATGCCAAAACGTTAGTTAGGTATAATCTAACCAACACACTGGAGCAATGGGAGGCACAACTCGCCAGCTCATACCCGAAGGTGCAGAAGGCCCTTCTTGGTCACGTTCGGCTAGCGGCAGAAGCCAGTGGAGCCCTGGACTTGGGGAACCACCCATTAAGCTCCTAATCTCCTGTCCCCATTTCCCCAATTCAATAAAGTTATTCTCTCTCTCTCTCTCGTAGGCACTGCGTTGATCGAATCGCATGGTAGCAAGTCCTGACATTGAACGTGATGACAAAGCCTGTCATTCGTTTTTGCAGGGCACGTGGTTCCAACAAGAATTGCATGATTTGAATTCGCACACACGAAGCGAGGATCCACCACAAACTGGGACACTGCAGTTCTCATTAGCGGCCTGCACGGTGCTTTACGATCAGCTTCCAGGAGGAGGGCTGTAACCGGATCTTCAATTTTTCGCATGTGTGTTCTTGGGCAGCCATGAATTATGGGTCGTTGTAGTGCAACAGAACATCAATTTAGAGGCTTGAGACGAAAACTTGAGGGCTTATGTTGAGTTTTGAGGGCACATATCACAAGTTCGCAAGCCACGTCATCACAAAAAGGAACAATAAGGGGCGAAAGAAAGAAGAGGTGGCGAAGGATATGGCTTCCGCGCTTTGTGCCTCTAATCGAGCAAGTGTGCAAGAACCATTGGTTTTCCTTCAATAAGCCCAAGCGGAAGCTCTGGCTAGGAATCGTTCTACTAGAGGAATTGTTGAGCCACCACTGGAATGATGAACATTACATGTATTTGTCTTCTTTTTGTGCTTGTGGCTTTAGAAAAGTTGAGGCTTCGATTATTGCGATCAACATACG
This sequence comes from Dermacentor albipictus, assembly GCF_038994185.2. Lineage (NCBI taxonomy): Eukaryota > Metazoa > Arthropoda > Arachnida > Ixodida > Ixodidae > Dermacentor > Dermacentor albipictus. The sequence goes on along the minus strand of NC_091829.1, from coordinate 98,150,219 downwards.
CTCATTTTCTTAAACTTCAAGGCAATCGATATTTTTCTAAATGCAGAAAACTCTGCGGATATGCATATTTGCGAACTATTTAAGCGGTCCAGACTGTAGAAATGACAAAATTTAAAAAGCGCCAAGCATGCGAACGCAAGTTCTTCTTCACGAGAAATTCATAAAGGTGTTCTATTGTGCCAAATAGGCGCTTGGCTGTTCAATAGGCGCTGTTCTATAGGCGCTTGTCGTTGCATGCGTCTATTGGGCTATGACTACATTATAGGTCTTCCGGGCTAGTTGCCTGTGTTCGCCTAATGACGTCAAACAATTTCATTGATGTCGATCTAATTATTTAAAACACAGTACTTTGCTGGAAATTATGGGCTTACGAAGTCATGATACGGTTCAAAGGAAGGACGAATTTTTGGCTATAGTGCCTTCCCTTGTACGGCGACGAAAATCCGTACAGCACGCGCCCGCACGAGAAGAAAATAATGGCGGTACCTGGCGATGGCACGTGCTGCGAAGGCTCGTGGTTCTATTCTGGCATCAACTCGGGCGAGCTGTATCTTTCCTTCGCTTCTAATCCACCCGTATACTTCATGGAACAAGGAGCACGTCCGCAAGACGTCTATGAGCTGCAGCTTCGCCTCCCACCCTTCTAATTCCAGTACCCGGATGTTTGGTTTCACAGGATGAAGGCGCCATTCCGCCTCTACCACATCACCTAGCGCATCACCTAGCACACTAACACATCACGCGCTACTACCACGTCGCCTCAGTCCTTCCTCCTGATGTTGCCAGCGAGCTCTCGGACGCTGTGTCCACCCCCCTCGGGCACTACACTATATCAGCACCTCAAGACCAGGATACTGGAGAGATTGATGGCGCCGGAATGCACCTACCTCCAGCAGCTCCTTACCGAGAAGGACCTTGGCGACCACTGCCCCTCGGAACTGCTGCGCTGCATGCGACAGCTTCTCGGTGAGCGTGACGTCTCCACCCACTTAGCATTGCTTCGAGAGCTTTCCTCCAACGCCTTTCCCAGTCCATCCGCCTCTTTGTCGCGGAGGCGAGCGACAACACCCTCGACCGCCTGAGGGATCTCACCGATCAGGTTCACAACACGACGTCCGTCATTGCTGTCTTACCACCTATAAACCCGGCGATTTCGTTCCTTGAGGCTGGCATCGTTGAGCTCGCCACCTCAATCGCCGCAAGGTGCGTGGTTCTACTGACTAAGGTTGATTCCTCCAGGTCACCAGGGCAGCTGCTTCGCGCCACAAACGCCTCGTCTCTCCCCCTCCATTTCCGCCTACGCCGCAGTCTTCCATGGGTCTTCGTCATCGCAGATGTGGTTCACCCGATCATCGGCTTGGTTTTCCATTTATAGTACAACTTGGACGTCAGCGTGCGTCGTCGTCGCCTAACCGACGGTGTGACTCGTCTATACATCACTGAAGTCCTGTCCAACATTGCTACCTCGAGCATCCGCGCGATGATACCTTCCTCTCCGTTCTAAAAAATCGCTGTGGCTTAGCTAAGGTTAAGCCCAGGATGCGAAGCATACTAGCCTTTATTTTAGTTGTTGAACCACTGTTTAGCCTGGTGAACTGCTGTTGCTTGGCTATATTTGGTTCGGCTAGACGAAGAAACAACTCATGCGTTACTCTGCTTCGCCTTCAAGAGTGGAACGCGACAGCGTTCCCGTCGACCCGCCAAGGGGTCTAAGACAATGTGCTACGACGCAGCGACTACGCGCCCCGCATTGGACGCGGTGAGCGTCGAGCAACGCAGCGTTCGGCGCGGGAACGAAATGTGCGCCTGAGCAAGCGACGCACGCCTGAGCCTTAGAAACAGCTCATTTCTAAGGCAACACCGCATTCACTAGAGGGGCTTTTGTACCGCTTTGAAGCATCGTACTCGTGGCTCAGTGGTAGCGTCTCCGTCTCACACTCCGGAGACCCTGGTTCGATTCCCACCCAGCCCATCTTGCAAGAGTTGAGCCAAAGCCACCTAGAAAATCAGTCTCTGTAGCAAGCCGCAACCTTCGCTTCTCATTCCAACGAGCAGCTCTGTCTCCAGGAGGCATCTCACCTCGTGAGTGTCTAGCAGGGGCAAGCGCAGCTGGTTATATACCGCCGCGACGCCACGAGCGACGGCGCGAGTTGGAGCCCCGTTTCTCCTCTGTCGTGACGTCACGGTGTCACGTGTTATTGAAGGCGACACCGCCGCGCCTGAGGAGCTGGGTTGAGCTCTCGTAATATGCTTCGCATAAAAATCTTGGAGGATCTTACGGAGGTAATAAAGCCATGTAGTCTCACTGAGCCGCCTAAGCATACGATGACGCACCACATAATCACCCGTGGTCCACCAGCAGCCGCTTGACAAGGCCTTTCGTTTGGGGACCGTCTAGCTATCACCAAACTGGATTTCAATCACATGCTATAGCTCGACCTTATACGCTCGTCGTCCCGCGCGTGGGCCTCTGCTCTGCATCTAGTTGGTAAGCGTGATCCTGGTGACTAGCGTCCCTGTGGAGATTAACGAGCGTTGAACAGCAAAAGTCTCCACGACAGCTATGCGTTGTCTCACATCCAAGACATTACTTTGCGTCTGGACGGCTGCGTCATATTTAGCAAAGCGTACCTTATTAAGGCGTACCACCAAATTCCCATCAAGCCTGCTGGCATACCTAAGACCGCCATCACCACGGCCTTTGATTTGTTTCAGTATGTGTGGATGCGTTTTGGACGCCGAAATTTGGCTAAAGCTTTCGTATGGTTCATCGCTGAGGCACGCGGAGTCTCCCTACTGTGTTCGCGCACCTTGATGATGTCCTCATCTAAGCCCTACGCCTGAAGATCACGAGTACCATCTAGGTGCTTTTTCCTAACGTCTACAGCAGTATGGCCTGGTTGCGAACGTATCCAAGTGTGTTTTTGGCGCATCTGAGCTCGAGTTTTCGCGCCATCTGACATTGCCACCTGCTGCAGAAGACGCTGACAGACTGTCGCGTACACCCGCGGAACCTGTCAGTCGAGAATCAGATGACGACGATGGCTTCGTGGGCGCGATTACTGCTTCAGACTTGATCAGACGGCAGCGTGACGATGCTGAAATGGGAGCTATCATCTACCGCGTACAGGGTCGCCCTACAACCATTTCACGCCATCTGTGTCGCTTATTGACTTCCTTCTGCCTAACCCACCGTGGTTGCTCAGTGGCTATGGTGTTGGGCTCCTGAGCACGAGGTCGCGGGATCGAATCCCGGCCACGGCGGCCACATTTCGATGGGGGCGAAATGCGAAAACACCCGTGTACTTAGATTTAGGTGCACGTTAAAGAACCCCAGGTAGCCAAAATTTCCAGAGTCCTCCACTACGGCGTGCCTCATAAACAGAAAGTGGTTTTGCCACGTAAAACCCCATAATTTAATTAATTCCCTTCTGCCTATGAGACAAAGTGATTTACAATAAAAACGCCCGATCGAATTACCGAGCCAACGTCCTAGAGGTTGCACAAGACTTGGGGGACGAAATTCTTTTTGCTTGCCATGATGAGCCCACATTTGGCCACTTAAGCTCCTCAGATACCCTTGCCCGAGTACGTGAGATGCATTATTTGGCCGAGCTTTCGGCAAGCGTGAAACAGTACGGAAAAGGCTGATGTGAATGTCAGCGGCGAAAGCCACCGCCCATGAAGCCGGCCGGGTTGTTGTCACCCATTCAACCACTGAAAAAAACATTCGACCAAGTCAGCTTGGACATTCTCGGCTCTTTTCCTCTGTCAACCGACGGTACAATTGGGTGATTGTCGTGAGTGACTAAATATAACCCGCTGTGCCAAGACGCTGGCGCTCCCACGAGCCACGGCTTCTGACGTAGCGCAGTTCATGTGCCACATTCTATTGCGTCATGGTGCCCAGTTCAGTGTAATCGCTGATCGAGGGACATCGTTCACAGCACAGCTCATGGAATAAATTTTTCAGTTCAGCAATACAAGCCATTGACAGACGACTGTTTGCCATCCGAATTGCTTTCTGGAAAAGCTATTCTCATTATAATAACAACGCCTGTTTACGCATGTAGGCTTTCTCCAGTTATATGACCACTGATAAAAATACTGATAGTAGTGCCAATACTACTTCCTCACTGTCCCAACTCAACAAACCCACTCCCCCTTTAACATTCCGACTAGCCTCACAGTTGCCTATGCACCATCTTTGCTCTCCCATTAATAGCGAGATAAAATGAGCTACGCGTACGTAAATGCCACCAAAGAAAGGAACGGCTACACCGACAAAGACATGTCAGTTACGTCAAACTGCTAGCCATGGCGAAATCGCTTGTTCGGCCATGGTTGACAAATGGGACCGCTTTCATATTTAAATAAATCACCTTAGGACGCACATATATGTATAAACATGAATTTAAATTGCATTTATTCTCAACTCTCGGTGTTTATTCTCCATGTAAACTCTGCTGAATGTATAACGCAGCTTAGAATTCGAGCTCGACCTTACTAATGACAAGCAATGATAAGGTAGTTTGCCCTCAACACTAACTATGGATGCTTTGACGTCTGCCGTTCTGTTTTTCTTAAAAGAGCGTGCGCACGACGTCAATAAACTGGCATTCGAGCGCTTCGCCAACGGTAGTGATGACACTATTCGTAAGGTTTATATCCATTGGCATCCGTACATATAATTGACTATTAGGTTTTGCTCTAAGTCACTGTTGGGAAACATCCATACGCCCTGATTATTATTCTCCGACTTCGCATTTTGCTTCGATACCGGTTTCTGCCAACTGAATCTGACATTTTTCAAGGCAACAAAATTGAAGCTCACGTTCTACATTACAGCAAGCCCATGAAAATGAACCATCATAGCCTGCCATTGATTCTGTTCTCTGAATCTGTGCTATATTGTTCTTATTCAGTTGAAGGAATCAATGGCTTTTCGCAATTTCTTCAGAGATTAGATTCCTGATAGTTCCTGCCGTCATGGTTTTCACTGTTCCCTTTCTATCTGAGGAATTTGATGGTTTTAACTTGCATGTAATATAAATAAACGTTGCGGCTTTGAAACACAACGCCAAATGATTTAAAAATGCTGCCGAATTGAATTAAATTGGGAAGTCTTTGACTCTATCATATATGTACTTAGCCTGTTTAGGTTTGCTATGTGGTGTTAGCGATTTTCTTATTGGTTTCTTAATTCTAGCTCGAGGTGATCAATGCGCCAATAAATGGCTAAGCAGACGAATGCAGCCCTCGTCAACACATATCGGAAGCGGGTATAAGAGGACGAAGGGCTCCGGCTTAACGTTACTATATTTGAAGAGTAGTTGCGCTACACCAATTTCAGGAAGCGGAAGCAGTGCTAGTTTGCATAGGCTTGTTGTAAAGTAGAACATTTGCTTCAATTTTGTTGCCTTGCAAAATGCGAAATTCTACCGTTGGAAACCGGCATCTGCGCAAAATGCAGAGTCAGTGAATACTTAGTCGTGTGTATAGACGGCGTCTCAGACCAACGTAAAGCGGAATCTTTGACTGGCAGCGTAGCGGCAGCAAGCTTAGCCTGGGCACATGAATCACGCATATTATATGTAGGTATCTCAACGGGCACGAATCTTATGCATAACGTTATCACTGTTGTTGGCGAAGCACTTGAATTTTGATTTATTGATGTCGTACGCACACTTTAAAAAAAAAAACAGAACGGTAGACGTCAGAGCGTGCATAGTAAGTGTTGAGTGCGAAAGACCTGGTCATTACTTGTCATTGGTGGAATTCCTTGTCAGCTGGAATTCCAAGCTGCGTTGTACATTCAGCACAGCATACTAAGAGAAGAAACAGGGAGATTGGTGAAAAAATGTTATGGGAATTCATATTTAACCATCTATGTGCTTGATAGGGAGATGTACTTAAATATGGAAGTGGTCCCAATTTATCAACCATGGCCGAACAAGGAATTGCGCTGTGGCGAGCAGTTCGACTTAACTACCGGGTCTTTGTCGGTGCAGCCGTTCCTTTCTTTGGTAGTGTTTACGTACGCATAGCTTATTTTACCTCGGTAATAATGGTAGAATACCTTAGGAGGGTGCATAGGCCTCTGTGAGGGAAGTCGGAATGTTAAAGGTGGCGTGTGCTTGTAAATTGGGATAGTGAGGTAGTTGGTATGCGCACTGCTGTTGGTATTTCTATGAGGGGTGATACAACTGAAAAAAGCCCACATGTGTAACGAGCTGTTGCTTATACAATGAGCTTCGCTTTTCCAGAAAGCAATTCGGAAGATATATTACTTGAATTTTTGACAGACGACCAGTAAGAAAACATAAAGAAATAAAAATATAGAAAATGAGTAAAAGAAATAAATATAGATAAACGCGCGCGTTAAGTTAAGGTTCCTAACAAAAACACTTTGAAAACTCTCCCTTTCTACCTCACCTTATCAGGTCTGTAATTCATCGCCTAACATATTCAGGAAAAGATATGTCCCTCTGTTATAGTTGCTTTTTTCCTCAGGAGATATAACAACATTTGTTCCACATCCATTGTCGATAGGAAAAACAAAACGTGCAGGTTTCATAAGAAACGAGATATCGCGATGTGGTGGCATTGCTTTGTGCATTTTTTTTAGTTGATGGTAAGGGATAAAGAAATTAGAATGATTAATAAGGGTCAAGCTCGAAAATCGACGAAAAATTATACTTTGTACTTTAATGGTAAAATATTCCAGCGTCCTTGGCACATTATTTCCCTTAGGGGACCACCTCGGATGAGCGCTAAAAGCATGGCAGGGCAGTATCAAATATGCCCGGTTTGTACCCTCTTTGTTTTAGGATATTCCTTCGGTATCTTGTGTCTACATCATATTTTTAACAATTGAATCGCGTCTGTATTGTCGCTACATCAGTACAAGTATTGTGCACCTCAGCATACGAGACAGGTATCGCAACACTAGCCTAGGTGGCCAGAGTCCCTGAAGACAAACAAAAGAGATCAAATAGGGCCTTTCTATACAGACAAGAATTTTCATTTAAGTACTGAAACAAAAATATATATCTCTCACTATATATATCCTAATAGAGGTGTTTGAGTGCTTGACCATACATTGCCCTCTGGAAAATCCGCAGGTTTGAAACATAACAAATGGCAAGCGCAAGCCAGTCCCTAATAAAGAAAAAGTATTTTGCGGCGCTAGTAGTTTACAGCCGAAACGTGTGAAGCCGGGCAACCAAAGTAAAGCCAATCGTGATTCTTCTATTGTGGAGTGTTTAATCAATAATTTCAAATATTTATAGCAGCACGTGATCAACACGAGTAATAAGTAATATTCTTAACTGCATACATGTATGAGCTATTATCGTAAGTGTGCTTACAGCAGATTGGGAATTGATCAGTCAGCGCTTTCGCTGGCAACTTCGTGCGCACAACGAATATAAAAAAATAAGGCCAAATATTCTACCAGAAAATTCAATATTTTTGAAGCAATGTTTTTAATGCTACATTTTGCATACCGTGGAAACATCTTTATGGAAAGTTTCTTGCCGCAGGCATTGAATACGAATTCCTTGAGTGTAAATCATGACATACACTGTGCGTAAAAGAATTTTCATGGGCAAAACTCGAAGCAGGCTAATTCCCCGTGATACGTCTCAGACCTAAATAGTGACTTTCACCTATTCCCTTGGAAAAAATTGGATTGATTGGTAAATGGGTGAATGAGGTGTGGGCCAAAGGATTTTTCTGGAGAAACCATTGTTTGTGGCGTAAGGAGTTCTTTAAACTTTCCGTGACAAAGCAAAAGTAGGTTTTAGGTAATTTTTTCAATCAAACCTGAAACAAGAACAAAAGTTTTGAAGTCGACAACCAATGTCACCAGTTCATTTTGTGCCTTAACTGTAAAACTCGTGGTAGCGAAAACTGAATTGTTGGTATGCTTATGATCTCTATAGGCATAAATTATGGGCGTACGCTTATTAAACGCAGGAAATTTCGGTAAGGTTTCTGTTTACACCGTTTGGGTGTTGGTGCCGTCGTATCTATGTTTTAAGATGATTGATTTGTGTTATGAAAGTGAACAGTGAGTGCTTCGAGCTCATCGTTGATGACCAGATGGAAGAAGAAACCGTGACACCAGTGGAACACGCTTCAAATCGCCTCCGCAGTTTTTCGATGATTGTGTTGGATTATCACCTTGTGCTCCAAAAATTATTGTAGCAAGTGTTCCATGAAGTCGCCAGGAATACGAGGATACCTGCTCTTGAGGTTGGTGAGAGTTTTTTTTTACATTAGCCAAATTTTGTGCGCACCTGAGCCGAGTCGTCGCTAAGCCTAGGCCTGCTCCGCCGACCGCTTGGCCTAGCCGCCGCGGCCGCCGCCTATGGGCAGACGCTGCTGGAACGAACATTATTTGGCATTCTAGCTGCATCATGGCCACTTCATGGCAATGAGGAAATACATTGGGACCCTGCGCTGGCGCAGCGCCGGTGAACTCAAGTCCCGGCCACATCAGCGAAACCTACGCGTACCCAACCTACTTCAATCAAAACTCTCCGGTGTCATTTGTGTACCCGGGAACACCAAAGGCAAGGTAATCAATGGAGCGCGCACGCCTGACTTGGCACAAGACGGTACCAAGATCGTCGTGAGACCACGTGGGGACTTCAACTTCAGCAGGGTCGGCCATATAGAAGTTGGTCGGGCCATTTATGCTGCGGCGAGAGTCACGAAAGAAGAATGAATACGGGACACGATATGCCCGAATTACCAGCAAATCATCGTTATCAGTAGTACTTTGAAGAGACAGAATCCTAACCGGTATATCAGAGCCACCCAGATTGTCGTCCAAAGCAAGCAGCACGAGGTCAGCGCCAACGAAACACTCCCCCCACCCTGGCATGGCCAAGGGAGTCGTACGAGGCCTCCCCCTCGGAGACACGGTTTAAGAAGTGAACGATAACATCGGAAAGAAATATAATACCATTGCTGTGGAGGCCAACCGCATAGCCAACACGACGCCCGGCATGATCACCCACAATGTACCCAAAGTGGCCAACTACGGTCGTTATGCGAGCCTGCTCACCAAAAGCTCGTTATACAAAAAACAGATCCATATCTACTATCAGCGCATTACCTGGGTCACCGCATGGACATTTGCCCTGATCCGACAGACCGGATCTGCGCAGGATGCGGTGCTCCTATTCCCGTGTACAACACAAATTTAGCTCTAAGTGTGACTTCTTTGTAGGTGAACATTTTACCGCCGACAATGTGTGCTTCAAGATCCCGTAAGTGGTACGGAAAGACCAGTGGGACCGGAGAAACGACAATGACAGGTCAGCGGAAGCCTCCAAACCGGCACGTCGGGAGGGAGCAGCCACGTCATGGAGCCGGAACCGTCTCACTCCCATGACGGCAGGACAGGGCGGAGGAGCAGCTGCGCCTCAAGGCCGGGCTAGAGAGCTTCGTCGGTGGGTGACGTGGCCGGGAGCAGCTGCTTCGGGTGACACCGGGAGTCGCGCTCAAGGTCGAAGACCTGAAGCCAAACGTTTGGGTTGAACGCCGCTAAACAGGTGGGTGGGCCAGATCATGCAGTTTTCTACAAAAATTACTAGAGGGAACTCTGGCGCTAGTGTCTACGGCAGCTGCAATGGGAGTGGTTGTCCCAGCATGGTAATTGTGGGAAGTACATGGATTTGCCTAAACTTCATTCTTTTGGCTTCAAACGGCTTTGTGACTTTGTAAACTCGTCATTTTCAACAGTATATTGCGCAATAAGTAATTAAATAAACATCTATAAAATTGCCCGATGGCAGGATTCGAACACAGGCACTCTAGCACAGAAGCCTGATCTTGAAACCATTAGGCTACGGGCGCATGTATCGACAAGCGAAAGAAACGCCCTTACAGATTTATCGCGGGCATGCCAGTACCTTGAGACGCTTGGCGCGTTTCGATTTGGCCACCTGGCGAAGCTCAATCGTTGCAATTAATAGCGATTGTACGCATTCCTGGCGTCTTCTGCACTTCAAAGAATATAGATTGCGCTGAAATATACAATCAGATTTATATAGCGTTATATACAAAGCCACAAAAACGTCTGAGTCCACAAGCACGAAGATCAGACAAATCCATGTACTTCGCATCATTCCCATGGTAGGACAACGACTGCAGCATCAGAGTTCCCTCTAGTAATTTTTGTAGGAAACTCTATGGTTCAGATAGATCACCTATCGCTCTTAGCAACAAAGATTTCTCTCCCCTTCCGAATACCCCTAAGAAAAATTGTGAGGAATGCATGCAACTCACAATCTCAGAAAAAAAATGCACGACAAAGCCCTAACAAAACATGGTTGACGAAAAACGCAAAGTTTTCAAGAGGGATGCTCAGCCGGAGCCCCCGCTAACCGCTATGAAGGCAAAAAAAATTGAATCAAGTCCGTCTGAGGAGCCGGCGTGGACAAAGCCCATTGAAGCCTTCACCGAGATTGTCACACAGCTTTCCAGCCCGATCGGCTTGGTAACTTTCAGGATGGCCAAGTTCGAGAAAGTAGAGGCTAATGTCAACTAGCTTATACTAGCCACTCAGAAAGCCACAACGGGAGCACCCTATGGGAAACTGTGTATGGGAAGTAGTCTCACGACCACGAACCTGAGCCAAGATGGGGGATATGCGTAAAAAATTGGAAGGCTGATACAATGAATTTAGCCCAATGGAACTGCCAATGAATCATGTAAATAATACGGAAATTACAGCAACACATAGATAATGTGGAACACAAGCCTGATATTCTTGCAATACAACAAAAGAACTCGTTACCCAAACTCCCGAGGTATATCACACACACTGATCCCAGTGAGAAAGCACAGCAATCCTAGTCCGAAGGGACATAGCTGCGACACTGCACATGACAATCCAGAGAGGGTGTGAACACGTTCTCTTGGAAATTAACAGAAAAAGCATAGAAAGCAAGGACAGCATCTTTAAACTCAACGCATACTACCGGCACTCCAAGAAGGACCTGGACATAGAGGGCACATTACTCGACAACAAGGGAGGGGTGGGCAGCCAACCCCTATATATATTAGGAGATTTGAATGCATCTCTCACTCAACATGATGCTACAAATTTTGCTCAAAGAGCGGCAGGATGCTGGCGAAAATCGTGGATCCGCAAAACCTAGCCTTGCTCAACCAGCCTCACCCGATACCTTTGTCACCCTTGACACTCACCCACATGGGCACAAGTACGTCGCGGGACACCACTCCAGACCTTTCCCTGCTGAGTGAAACCTTGGAGGTGTCATGGCAGAACACGGGGGTGAACCTGAGTTCGGACATCCGATGTACACAATATCCCAATCAGGGGGCCTGCTTCAAGGCTCGAATGAGAACAGCAAAGATAGCAGACTGGAAAAAGCTTCGAAGAAGGCAAGAAGGCGATGGAGACGAGGACATCAACAGCACCAGACCGGATGGGGAATAGCCCAAAGAACAACTCGAGCTGGTAGAGAAATACACACAGAAAATTGCGATTACACTCCAGACACCCTGTGTGGACACAAGGCTTGTCCATCTCTGGAAAGCACGGTAGAGCCTCACCAGTTGTTGGAAGAAACAATGACACAAGAAACTTCATGAACGCATTCATGAACTCAAGAAGCAAACCACTGAATACGTGTCCAAGCAGTTCAGAAAGAACTGTCTGACCGTGTGTCACGGACTTCAGGAAATCCTGTCCAGCAGGAAGACGTGGTACCTCCTCCGTCAGCTGATCGACTCTTTCGGCAGCAATAGCCCCACTGATCGAAGCCGCACACGTACGCTAAGCAAACTATACTGTGCGTACTGCGAACTCATCAAAGACCTGAAGGCCAAGTACCGGTTCATTGAGAAGGGCGACACAGCACCTCCCGACTATGCAGGACCTACCAATGAAGCAATAGACATGCCATTCACCGACACCGAATTGGTCTTGCCAATCTCTGAGAGCAATCGGGGCAGCGCGCCAGGACCCGATACCATTGCCTACAAGTTACTGAACAACCTCGATGTCAAGGCCCGCACAGAGCTGCTCGAGTCTATCAACCGGGTCTCGAGTCTATCAAACTTCCACTGGAATGGAAAGAGGCAGAAGACCGCTTCATACCCAAGCTGAGGAATACACCTCACATCGACATGGGACCGATATTCCTCACGTGCTGCGTGGGGAAGGTTATGGAACATATGGTACTCAAAAGGTTGCGGCGACATTTGGATGCCACTGAGCAGTTGCCCAAAGCAATATATTGCATCAGGCAACACCTGGGCACCCAGGATGGTCTCGTACAAATCAACCATCTGGTAATCAAGCGGGCAACGAAGCAGGCACCACGAGCGCTACTAGCGCTCGACCTCAAACGTCACCCATGAGAGTGTCCTCGGCAACCTACGCAACACGGTTTGCGGAGCGAGAACGTACAACTACATCTGAGACTTTCTTGGGGAACAGAACGGCCAGGATAAGAATAGGGGGGGGGAAGCAAATCTGCCGATCTCCCTGGGGGATAAATGAATGCCGCAAGGTTCGGTCTTCTCATCCTTCCTGTTTGACATGGTCGTCCAACCGTTGCCCAAGCTTCTAAAATCAATAGATGGCCTGGTGCATGCATTTTATGCGGACGACATCACGCTCTGGATTGCGAGGGCAAAGTTTGATGGCTGGATGGAAGGCACGCTCCAAAAAGCGGCTGACGCGGTCAACAGCGATGCGAGCACCTCTGGCCTTTGCTGTTTGGCTCAAAAGTAGGAGCTGATCATTGTCAGACCACGTGCTTTAAGGAAACAAGCAGAAAACAAAGGAATATCTCTGGAAGGGATCCGGATCATGCCGGTACCTCAGCTCGGGATTCCTCAAGCTTCCTCAATCCTGGTCGGCCTGATCCAGGCAGACGTTAAGGCAACGGCCATGATCAGAAAAGTCAAGCTCACGTCAGATCAGATCTTGAACGAGATCAAACGAGTGGCCAACAGGCGGAGGGGTCTGAAGGAACGGATACCTTGCGCCTCATTCAGGCGTTTTTTATCTCACCAATCCTCTACGCAGCGCCGTGCATGCAACTCCTCAAGAAGGACGTCATACAACTTGAGGCAATACTCACGAAAGGGGCGAAGCAGGCCCTAGGTATTCCCATAAATTCAGCCAATTTACCCAACCAAAGTGTCCGCCATAGTCAGACCATGGCGGGCAGAATGCGTCTTCCAAATGACTGGATAGCAAGAATCACACTACAGCCGCTATGGATAATTACCTGAAAAGAGGACTAAGAAACTGAAATGCAAACCACTACCGCGAAACATGAACCCCCCAAGACACGCCGGATGACGCGACGCCCGTGCAAGAACCACCTCCAGGACCCTGGAGGAAGACGATGCTGTCCTATACACAGACGCCTCCCTACCCAAACGCTCCATGAGGGCAACGGTCGTGGTCACTGGGCTGGACAAGGTGGTCACCTGCGCATCAATCAACACTCCGTCTTCGGAGGAAGCAGAAGAAGTGGCGAAAGCCCTCGAATACCTGAAACCTAGCGTTGCCAAGATCGTCACGGACTCAGGAGCTGCGCACAAGAACTAGAGATCTGGCTGGGTGTCCCTTGCGGCACTAAAAAGCTTGGGAAAAGCTATACCTCCTAAAAAACAATCGAACTAGTTTGGGTCCCGGCCCTCTCCTCTTTTGAGGGCAACGGATCTGCCTATTAAAGACCCGAGCGCTCAACTCGTGGGTCACCGGGAAGGAAGCAAAGAGATGGCATCCCATCATCAGCTACGCAGATGTAGGCAAGTATTACACGCAGGGCAGGAAGACATTGGCACTCCCCCAGCACTCTTTGATCAGCGCCGAATAAGCGATATACAGGCAAACCTAGGCAGGATCCCTTTCCCAATGCTGTCCCCAGATTAGAATATGCCCAGAAAGATACGAGAACACATGTCCTTAGTACAATGCACTAGGCCCCCTCCGTCACGTCATAGGAGAATGCAGTTTCTCCACAGACCCCCCCCCCCCTATATCTATAACTAACCCCCTACTATTCCCACCATTTACAAGCGATGGGAGATCTTGCTAACGAGCCCAGCCATGGAAGACTAGCTCCGACTGATCCACAGAGGCCAGGTGGACCAGGAAGCATATGAAACCGTGCAGAGGCAGCCAAGCCATCAGGCGCTTAACGCGCTTCGTTTCACAGTCACACAGTCACAAGCGTCGTTCGCAGAGAACGAGCCCAAGCTCTACTAGAAACCCGAGTGCAGCTACCTAACAAGACCGTCGCCATCTTTACGGAAGAAATGAGTCGTCAGTTCCACCACGCTGACCTGGAAATGCCCGAGGAGAGGAAAGTCCACCTACTCGAGTCTGCGTGGTGTGAAGAAAGGACTTTTGGGCGGAATGATACGATGCCCGATGAAGAGTTTCTTCGCGAAGCAACCAACATCAAGAAACACAGCAAATGCGGAACTAACAATTCAACCGTCGCACGAACTCAACAAACTACGTCGGAGTTCCGCCACTGGCCACAGACGACCTGCGTGAGACCATCAGAGTGGCTGTGTGGGAGGAACTTCGGAACCTGTTCGCTTCATCACAGCCTCAAGTGGCTTCGATTGCCAATGTTATACGTGAGGAGCTCCAACAATTCCTCGCAGTCCCTGTATCGTCGCAGCCTAAGCCGCAAGCGATGACGTATGCCGCCGTAGCCTGCCGTCACGTCCCCCCTTCGCGCCCGCGCCAGGGCCCTGTGACGACACAATTCCGTCCTCCACCACCACCGCCGCCAGCACGCCAACCCATCGCCCGGCGCAGCATTCCAAGGAGACTGACGTTTGGCGTGCCCTCGACCACCGTCCACTTTGCTATCAGTCAAATCCTTTCTCAGCGACTTCCCACTACTTTTTCGTATTGGATTTGTTTGGAGCCTTTTTTGTGGAACAATCCCCATGACAGGGGTCCTGTGGCCACTGGTCGCAGACCTAGTCTGATGTGTATGTATGTATGTATGTATGTATGTATGTATGTATGTATGTATGTATGTATGTATGTATGTATGTATGTATGTATGTATGTATGTATGTATGTATGTATGTATGTATGTATGTATGTATGTATGCATGCATGTATGTATGTATGTATGTATGTATGTATGTATGTACATCTATCGAAATATATAGATAGCACAGGTAAAATTTGCTGCAGTCGCATTTGATTAGAAGAGCACAGAAGCCCGATATAGTAACTAATATGCCATCCGCCGTGGTTGCTGAGTAGCTATGGTGTTGGGCTGCTGAGCACGAGGTCGGGGGATCGCATTCCGGCAACGGCGGCCGCATTTCGATGGGAGCGAAATACGAAAACGCCCGTGTGCTCAGATGTAGGTGCACGCAAAAGAACTCCAGGTGGTGGAAATTTCCGGAGTTCTCCACTACGGCGTGCCTACCAACTTCCAAAAGTGTAGTTACTAAACAAGAGGAATTGGACTACGAGGACGAATAAGGGCAAACTCTTGCGCTAATTGCCACAGAGGGTCAAATATTAAATTCAATTCAATGTGCTTTTGATGAATACGTCTGTGCGGCTAGCAGGAATTCAGGTCTTTAAGAAACTAGTACGCCGAAAGAAGTTTGAAAGAGGCGAGAAGGGCGAACACCGGGCCGTATTTTTTCCCACTGTGGGAATTTATATGAACTTTTTTAAAACCAGCTACAATACAAACAACTTTTTACTTAGTTCCTCTAAATTGAAGGCCAAAATGAAATATAGCATTAGCATACGCACGTCAGATTCGTGATCCAACACAGCTACCGTTTCGTATCTGAACAAGCCTGGTGGACCTGGCTCCTCTGAGTTCATTCAACATTAATAGTGAATATCCACATGTCAAGCGCCATCTATCTTGCATTCGGAAAGCACAATCCGCCGTCTTGTTGAAGGCGTGGCAGAATAAAACTGCATACAGATTGCTTTACCTCTTGTTATGTGGTGACCTCTCTCTATTACTCGCTGCTAAAGACCAGCTTGAGTGTCATATTGAGTTTAAAGACCATAACGTGAGTGTGAGCCGTGCCACTACTATCGATACTAGGTGCTGCCGTCTGGCGTGGACGGCGGGAGACAGGATAAAATGACTGTACTTACAGTGCGTCTTTGCTTGATGTGGTGTTTGAGGCCTACTCCTACCGCACTTGCTGAGCTGTTTGTTTGCTGCATATTGTCACGTGTCTTCAAATGGCGAAGTTTAATGACGACAACTGGCTCCCGAAAAGTAGGGCGGTTGGTCCTGGCTATCGAGCGGGTGGGAGTAGCATGGATGGTTCTTCCTTCTTGTTCTTGCTGCGTCTTCTCTCGTGCGTTGCCCACTACTGCAGGTGGCACTTTCCCCCTACCTAGAAAGCATAATCGGCTCGATGTTGAAGAAGCGGTGTAAGAAAAAGAGAAAAGATAATAAGGTAAAATCAGATGCTCGCGCGAAGGCAGAGTCACACCAACAGGAAAGACACAAGTACAGCTTAGAACGACAGAAAGCTGAGCTAGTTGGTAAGGATGCGTTATGCAAAAAAGAGGTGAGGCGTGCAGACATGATACATGAGTAGAGATACAGTGCTCCTTTCACTATCAAGTGAAAGGAGCACTGAGGCGAAAAAAGAAAGACGACACAAAACTCATGTGCGCAAGCTCGGGAATGGTATCACGACGTGTCAGTCTGGTACATGTGCCGGTTTACGTGAGAGATAACTGTTGAGGTGCTTCATCTCTTCCTCATGTAAAGTTATCGAAGGCTGACCCACGCACGCACCTCCACCATTGTAGATATGCCATGCCTCTACCATAAGACGCGTATCTTCATTCTTATGCCTGTACAATATCACGCATTCATCTTACTCTGGCGTGCAGCTAGTCTTGGCAATGTAGGGAAATATTGGAAGGCGATCCACCGGTTAACGACGTTTTATGTTCCATTAGCCTCTGATGGATGCACCGTCCCGTTCGCCCTACGCAGAACAGACCACAGCTAAGGGGAATGTTATAAACCCCACCCATACGACCGTAGGTAAAACTGTTGTTCTTATTGTGCTTCACTGGACAAATAGCTGTTCGTCCTTTGCCTTTTACCTGCTCCTTTTTCCTCTCTACGGCAGCGCATATCTTACCTAGTTTATTGGAAGCAGTGAAAGCAACATTAACATGATATCCACTTGCAACTTTTTTAAGCCTGTGTGACACTGAATGAATATACGGGATAGCCAACACTCTTTTTTTTGTTTTGCTATTACTGCTTTCCGTAATCACGTACGTCCCCCTCAAAACCGACTTCTTATGCGCTCAGCCACAGTGGCCACTGCTACACTAAGATAACTTGCTTCTTATAGGCGCCGGACCTGCGCTTTAAAATTGGCGCTCATTTTGTACATGCAGGATATGATGAGAGAAGACTTAAGGCATGACATTGCAATTCCGTTTTTTACTACTTTGGAATGCTTGGATTGAATGGTTAGCAACGGCTTCGAAGAACTTGGGGAGTACTGCTAACAAATGTGATTTTGTTCGAAGACGTAGGAAATGTCAAGAAACTGAATTACAGCAGTGAGTATTACTGAATTTATTTATAATTATTACAATTACAGAATTACAGCAGTGAGTACAGCAGTGGTGAAACGAGGCGTGCAGAGTCCCAAGAAACAAAGAGGCAACGGCATTAGCTGCAAACGTAGAATAAAATAATCACGAACGTGCAACACATCGTTTGATGCGTACGACGGGAACAATGTCAGGGCTAGGTGTTTGTCTACACGGAACTGTCCGTAACGACTTGGTAGTTCCCGTCACTAACGCGGCACCACGCTTTGTATGGGCCAATATACCAGCAGAGCGAGTTTTGACTAAGGCCACGGCGGCGAACGGGAGTCCACCACCCGCACTTGGTCGCCGGGTCTGTAGTATACTTGTCTGTGGCAGATGTTATAACGCCGCGCTTCTGCGTGCTCCTGCTGACCGATGTGCAGCCGCGGAAGCTGGTGAGCTTGCTCAGCGCACTGAGCAAATTCTTCGGCATCCGTAGTTAGAATCTTGTCGTCTTGACACGGCATGCTGCGCAGCATCCAGCATCGCCTGAATTTGGTGGCCGTAAAGGAGACGAAATGGTGTAAAATGTGTTGTTTCTTCTACGGCGCTATTATACGCGAAGGTCACGTAAGGCAAGCTATGACACTCTGTTGTGTACTGGACGTCAGATTACGCAGAGATCATGTCGGTGATGGTCTTGTTTTATCGCTCCGTAAGTCCGTTGGACTGCGGATGGTAAGCAGTCGTCTTTCGATGCGTGGTGTTGCTAAATTGAAACATTTCATCCATGAGCCGTGCTTTGAACGGCATTCCTCTGTCTGTGATTACACTGGGTGGGGCACCATGGTGCAATACAATGTGGCTCTTGAAGAACTGCGCCACCTCAGAAGCCGTAGCTCGTGGGAGCGCCTGTGTCTCAGCATAGCGAGTGAAATAGCCAGTCACGACAATAACCGATTTGTTACTTTCCGTTGACACAGGAAAAAGCCCAAGAATGTTGAAGCCGACTTGGTCGAATGGCTTATGAGGTGGTTCGATGGGTTGCAATAACCCGGCCTGCTTCATGGGCGATGGCTTTCGCCACTGCCATTCGCGGCAGCCTTCAACGTACTTTTTGACGATTGCCTAAATACCAGACCATTCGTACATCTCGCGCAATCTTGCAAGCGTTCGTGAGGAGCCTAAGTGACCAGATGGGGGCTCGTCGTGGCAAACGAACAGAATATCGTCCCGCAAGTCTTTTGGAATCACCAGGAGGTAGGCTCGATTAATTCACTGATTGAAAACGTTATTGTTCGACCGAGCAGGAGTGCCCGCCTCTTAACCTACACGTAGGTAGGCGGGGAGGATGAAGCAGTCCCCGCGCGTTGAGGACGGTGAGTCTTGACGGCCTCAACGGCGAGGTGGATTGCTCGACGCTGGTCGTCTTCAGCTTCGCTCTGGAGCAAGGCCTCCCAGGCTTCTGTACTGTCAATGCTTTCCTTGGCCCCTGGGGAGCCAGCACACTCCCATACTATATGGTCTAGCATACCTTTTTGCTTACAAATTTTGCAGAGGGCGTCGTTATAGTCGCTCGTCTGTGTTAAGTAGACCCAATGTGGTGACGTATAATTGTTTCCCTGGAGGCGCCGCCAAATGCTAGCGCCCTCTAGAGAGAGAGACTGATGCGGAGGCGGAAAGATTCTTCTTTCGGCTTTGTAATGAGCTATAATTTCCCTGTACTGATGATGTTATCTTTCATCCCTTGAACTGACTGCTCTAGAGTTGCCCGGTGGTAGAGCTCTCGGGCGAGTTCATGAGCGGCTTCGTTGCCTGGGACTTCTTCATGGGCCGGTACCCAAATAAATGTTATTTCCCTCCTGGGAGGGTTTTTGATTAGAATGTGGAGGGCTTCTTCCGAGATTCTTCCTTTGTTAAAATTTCGGATAGCTAATTTGTTATCGCATAATATTACTCCAGCTTTTGTACCCGCACAAGCGAGCGCTACTGCAACCACCTCGGCTGTACAGGCGTCGCTCATGCACGTGGAGCACGCTATCTTAACGCACCCATCGCCATCAACCACCGTCGATACGGCAGCCCCGTCTCTGCCGCAAGCGGTGTCCACGTACGCTACTTTATTTGCCGGTGTGATTTTAAGTTTTTATGCGAAGCATATTACGAGGGCTCAACCCAGCTCCTCAGGCGCGGCGGTGACCATGAAATCACGTGACACCGTGACGTCACGACAGAGGAGAAGTGGCTTTGGCTCAACTCTTGCAAGACGGGCTGGGTGGGAATCGAACCAGGGTCTCCGGAGTGTGGGACGGAGACGCTACCACTGAGCCACGAGTACAACGCTTCAAAGCGGTACAAAAGCGCCTCTAGTGAATGCGGTGTTGCCTTAGAAACGCGCTGTTTCTAAGGCGTGCGTCTCTTGCTCAGGCGCACATTTCGTTGCCGCGCCGAACGCTGCTTTGCTCGACGCTCACCGCGTCCAATGCGGGGCGCGTAGTCGCTGCCCTGTAGCCCATTGTCTTACACCCCTTGGCGGGTCGACGGGAACGCTGTCGCGTTCCACTCTTGAAGGCGAAGAAGTAATGCATGAGTTGTTTCTTCGTCTAGCCGAACCAAATATAGCCAAGCAACAGCAGTTCACCAGGCTAAACAGTGGTTCAACAACTAAAATAAAGGCTAGTATGCTTCGCATCCTGGGCTTAACCTTACCTAAGCCACAGCCATTTTTTTTTTTTACTAGACCCTTAGCCCTGTGAGCTCTCCTCTCTTTGTTGTAGATAGGATGCATATTATTAGGTAGGGGGGCAATTCAGAAGCGTTTACGCACGTCCAACGGAATGTATTTGTTGTCAGTCTGGGCAGCCCTGTCGCATTGCATTCCTACCCATTCCATGATTTTTCTCCCTGTTTTAGACTGGCCGAATGTTTACAACTGAGACACTCGTACTGCCTCAGTGAGCTCAACTAGCATGCTGTGAACCCCCATTTTGAGGAGGAGGCCCGGTCATTTGAACTGGCATTTTTCTTGTAACGGATGTTGTCGCACAGACAGAAGGACGTCAACAAGCGACAAAGATGGCGTGGTATGGTTCTCGGGCGGCCCTCTAAGTGGTCGATGATAGATCGAACTTCAGCGTCGTCACGCTATTGTCTGATAAAGTCCGATGCAGTAATGGCGCCCATGTGGTGGTCATCGTTCTGTTGCCCAACTGACAGATTCGGTGGGTGCACGCGACAATGTGTCAGCGTCTTCGTGCTTGTGGCCAGACTTGCAAACGATAGCGATGTCGGATTTCTGTAGGCGCAACCTTTACCGTACCAGTCATCCTGAAGGATCGGGTATGTTTGTCAACCAACATAGGGCATGGTGGTGTGCTGAAGGATCGCATGTGTTTGTCAACCAACATAGGGCTTGGGGGTGTGTCACCACTTTGGAGGGATGGCCGTAGAAATAAGGGTGAACTTCGTGATCGCGACACAACCACGAGACACTCTTTTTGTGTGGTAGAATAGTTCGGCTAGCATGGGACAGCGAGCAGCTAGCATAAGCTATTACTCTTTCAATGCCGTCTTGACGTTGGACGAGCACTGCGCCAAGAGCGGTCCTACGTGCGTCAGTATGCACCTCGGTGTCAGCGTTGTCGTCAAAATGTGCTAGGACGGTGCTGACTGCATGCGTTGTCATTGTTCAATAAAGACAGTCTGTTGCTCATTCGTCCAGCAGCAGTTGATGTCGAATCGGCGCCCGTCCTTGTTCGCGTCGATCGGAGGAGACACGTATCTTCATTCCTATGCCTGTATGAATGAAGATACACGTCTTAAAGTGGAGGCATGGCATATCTATAACGGTGGAAGTGCGTGCGTGAGTCAGCCTTCGATTGCTTTACATAAGGAAGAGATTAATTGCCTTAACAGTTATCTTTCACGTAGACCGACACGTCACGTGGTGATACCAGCGTGAGCTTGCGCAGATGCGTTTTGTTTCTTCTTCCTTTTTTCGCCTCAATGCTACCTTCAGTTGGTAGTCGGCGTTGGTGTTGTCCACTTCTCTACTCTTGTGTCCTGTCTGCACGCCTCACCTCTTTTTTGCATAATGAATCCTTACCAACTAGCTCAGCTTTCTGTCGTTCTTGTGCACCGATAGTTATATTACGGCAGGTGTAACAAGAATGCAAGGAAGTTGACGGATTTTGTGTCCTGTGTTTTTCGTGCACATGAATCAGCCGCACTTCATTACTCATAACAGAGAACAGAACAAGTAGCACATGACTAGAGCGCACAGAAATGGAACTGAACATGCATCATTGCCCCACTTTATTTTGCGCGTGCAATGTTGGAGTGTTTGAACTGCTATAATTGCGTCATGATCACACTCAGCTACGGGCTCTCAGAATTGTGACAAAGAAAGAGATTTAGAACCTTTTCATATACTGGTTCCCGGCACATTTAAAACCAAAGATCGGTGGCATCCCCAACCTTAACGAGGCGGCACACGAGGCTGCGCGCATGCTTACAGACCGGGAGGCTTCACCCGACCACTCGGACAACAAGGACGCCCCCACTACGTACAATGAAATCTCTAAACACTACTGCCTACAACGTAGAGCGTGTAGCACGCCACACCGCAGCTCAAGCGGTGACACTCAGAATGCTAGAAACAGACACATACCCCGCGCAAAACAAACTACACCATTACATGCCATATCTCTACGACAAGTCTTTTTGCACAAATTGCAATAGATCCCTTAACGTCTCTGGCCATGCTCGCAAGCTCACTTAAAATCGGAACAGGACAAGCGCTAGTTTGAAAAATGAACCCAGAGCGAAGAACTCGGTCCCCAGCTCTGTACCGTCCAGCAGGTCCACGATGACGCCAGAAAACTCAACCTCCCGGTTCCGTCATGGTGACGCCCACTCCATGAGAGCCCAAAGCTCTCGTGGCCTGCAGCACTTAGAATAAAGTTGATTTCCTTCCTTCCTACGGGAGAAGCATGGTCAGTTGTTACTAAGACCTGGTACCCCAGTGCCCAGTGATATCGTACTTGGATACGCAAATTCTTGTATTTACTCTATTGATGGCCAGGAAAAAGAATCGCCTTAGACTGGCAGTAAACGGTCATATCAAATGCAAAGCTTCGATGTCGGACATGCTACACTGGCTGACTGATTGGTTACAGTGCTGTATGCATGGGTGTTCAGTGTGAACACAGCCTGATAAATCACGACTCTCATACCTGTTTTGTGTCCTAAGTTTTTCCTAAATGCAGGCGATGGAGCCTTCCCTGCGAGAGCCTGGCGCCTGCAAAAGCATAGAAAATCGCTTGACTGTACTCATAGCGCTTGTGATATTCTTTTGGCATACAACGACGGAGATTACAGAAACTGGGTAAAAATGCAACGCAAAGTGCAGCGTTTAATGCAAGTGACCCAAAATGTTGTTGAGCTTCTTAAAAAAAAAGGTATACAGCATTCATAGCTTTTTTTTCCAATCCTTTCTGCAGCTGTCTTGACAGAACGTGTATTAGTACGCAGATGTCGCAGAAATACAAATTTGCCCACTGCAAGACGTCGCAACTACCCTGAAGCAGGCAGCGCCACCGGGTTATTTTGCAAAATTACCTCTGTCGTATAATTTTGCCATCTCCTGTGAAGGAAGACAACTTGCCACAGGTGGGAACTGAACCCACAGCCTTCGCATTTCGCTAGCACTCACAGGGTTCTATTAGGACACACAAATACCCAAGAAATTGGATGTGGAAGCGGCGCTGCGGTAGCTCAATTGGTAGAGCTTCGCACATGAAATTCCATGGTTGTGTGTTCGGTTCCGACCTGCAGCAAGTTGTTTTTTCATCCACCTTAATTTCCATTAATTTATCGTTTCTTTATTTCATCTAGAAGGCACAAGTAATGCCCCTTATGTTGTCCTTGGTGTCAGTGTTTGTTGGCTTCATATGATATGATATGATATGAATCGGGCTAACACTCCCAGGGTTCTACTAGTACACATAAATACCCAAGAAAGTGGATGGGGAAACGCCGCCGCGGTAGCTCAATTGGTAGAGCATCGCACGCGACATGCGAAGCTTGTGGGTTCGGTTCCCACCTGCGGCAAGTTGTTTTTTCATCCACTTTAATTTCCATTAATTTATCATTACTATATTTCATTTATTAAGCACATGCAATTTCCCCTATCTTGTACTTGGTGTCAGTGTTTGTTGGCTTCTCGTTATATGACTAATAATTATCGGGTCCCTCGGTTAACCCCCTTTCTTCTCGTTTATTACATAACGAGGGTCTCGAATCCGGCAACATTGATGCCTTCAGGTAGCATATGTGGGTTTATTGACCAGTTGCCTTCACCCGAAAAGATCACGTCCTCATGACGCCTGCGGCAAAAAAGACGTTCCACGTCCGCCGCCAAGTTCTGTGAGTGGGGGCGCTGGCTAACACTCCCAGGGTTCTACTAGTACACATAAATACCCAAGAAAGTGGATGGGGAAACGCCGCCGCGGTAGCTCAATTGGTAGAGCATCGCACGCGACATGCGAAGGTTGTGGGTTCGGTTCCCACCTGCGGCAAGTTGTTTTTTCATCCACTTTAATTTCCATTAATTTATCATTACTTTATTTCATTTATTAAGCACATGCAATTTCCCCTATGTTGTACTTGGTGTCAGTGTTTGTTGGCTTCTCGTTATATGACTATATATATATATATATATATATATATATATATATATATATATATATATATATATATATATATATAACGCCCAAGTTAAATCCATCAAATTTTTGAGATAGAAACGCAATATTAGCAGCCATGACGGCAGGAACGATCATGAAGCTGCCGGCTGAAGAAATTGCAGAAAGATAACTATTGCTTCAAGTCAATCGGAAGTCCACTGTTCAGAGTCAGTGAACAGAATCAATGGCAGTCTGTGCTTGCTCATTTGAATGGAGCTGCTTAGCGTGGGCTTCAATTCTGTATTATTGGAAGACATCAGATTCAGGACGTTCAAGCCGGCGTTTTCGCCAGGATGCGCAGCCTACGAAAATTTACTCCGTCGCATAGAGAAGTCCTAAGGCCGCCAGACAGCAGGATCTGTGAAGGCTAGTAAAGATGCAGCAGCTTAGACAGGCTACAGAGAATCATGGAGAAAAATGTATGAATCTAACTGGAATGAACGTTATGAATAGGGCCACCACTGCTGTTTGCGAAGCGCCTGTATTTCGGTTTACTGACATCGTGCGCACCTTTATTCAGGAAAGACTGATTGGAGGACGTCAGAGTCCACGTAGCAAGTGTTGAGTGCGAACGACCACATCAGTACATGTCGTTGGCAAGGTCGAGTTCTTGTGCCGGAAATGTGTATGAATCAAACTGGAATGAGCACTATGACTAGCGTGACTACTGTTGTCGGTGAAGAACTCTTATTTTGGTTTATGGACATCGTGCGCACCTTTACTGAGAAAAGATTGATTGGCAGACGTCAGAGCCCACGTAGCAAGTGTTGAGTGCGAACGAAGATCGAATCTCTGCCACAGCGGCTGCGTTTCGATGGGGGCGAAATGCGAAAACACCCATGTACTTAGATTTAGGTGCACGTCAAGGAACCCCAGGTGGTCGAAATTTCCCGAGTCCTCCACTGCGGCGTGCCGTAGAGTCAGGCAGTGGTTTTAACGATGACGATTTGGGATTTTCATGGCGCAGCAGCCGTGCAGACTTTAATGCGCCAAGCACATGTTTTTTTTATTAGCCTATTTGTTTAAATGCTGTAAAATGGTGTTAATGGCCACGTAAATGCATAAGACATGAAATGTGCTATAGTTCTTGTAGGATTCCTGTGGCTTTTAAAAAGTTAAAGGTATCTTCATATGGGACCATTGGTTCGTCGCTCAATAAGAACATAGGATAGATAGGGATTCTTTTTTTGGAAAAAATCTTAAAATATCTTTCCCTCCATTTTTCTACGCCAGGACATGTTATTAAAATGTGTAGTACGTTTAAACTTTCACCTCAGTGTTGGCATGTTGGTTGTGGGTTCTTATTGAGTAACTATGTGTCAGCCTTGTATGACCAATTCTTAAGCGACGTAAAATAACCTCGTAAAATCTTTGTGTGTGGCGACAAATCTGCCATTCTCGTAAATTAGGTTTTATGCAATGAAGCTGGTTAAATGTTTCCTGATCCCACGCTTTCTGCCAGTGTTTCCCAACTGCTATTCTTAAAGTTGCTTTATAGTCTTGCCAAGGTAGGCCAACATCATGTAGCTCCAAATCTTTGGTATGGGTTGCCATAAGATCTCCTCTTTCATTCCCGGGATTTCCTACATGACTAGGAATCCAGCAGAAAGTGACATTTAACGCTCTCTTGTGACGTATTGTGTATTGATTTTTTATTTTCTTCAGTAGATTATTTCTAGATGGTAACCTTGATGCGAGATCTTTAAGAGAGCTCAAGGAGTCGGTAAATATAAGAGATTGATTATTTCCTGTTTCTATTTTTTAAATTTGGGGTTTTACGTGCCAAAACCACTTTCTGATTATGAGGCACGCCGTAGTGGAGGACTCCGGAAATTTTGACCACCTGGGGTTCTTTAACGTGCACCTAAATCTAAGTACACGGGTGTTTTCGCATTTCGCCCCCGTCGAAATGCGGCCGCCGTGGCCGGGATTCGATCCCGCGACCTCGTGCTCAGCAGCCCAAATTTCCTGTTTTCAAGTTGTCTTCCAGAGCTAACGAAATGGCATGAAGTTCTGCAGTGAAGGCAGAAGCCTGACTTGAAAATCCTATTTGTTTTTCAAATTGATTTGATGTCACTGCAGCGCCTACATCGCCATTGCTTTTTGATCCATCTGTAAAGTGTTTCAGGCAAATATATTCTGATTCGATTTCTAAATATTCACTTAGTAACGCCTCTGTTAGTGAAAATTGTTTTCTGTTTATTGTTAACCTAAAGTCGCATTGCGCATGTTTCATCTCCGAAGGAGCAAGAGAAGGTTCATCTTGCAAGAATTTATTTCTTACATCGTAACATAAGTCCGCATTCAACTTTTGGCACCTGATAAAAAAGTAAGGAATGAGTGCCGGTTTGTTTCTAAAATGTATTTCAAAACGCGGCCTTGTAAATAGTCTACAAGGATGCGTTGAACAGGACAGTACTCTCATTATATACATGTTTCCGAGAAATAGCCTTCTGTGTTCCAAAGACACCTGGTTGGTTCCTGCATACAAGCTTTGTATCTTTGTATGGGAGACGTACGAAACGCGCCGGAACACAGACGTAGTCCAAGGTGATGCACAGGATCAAGAACATCTAATGCCGACTTTCGAGCTGAGCCGTACACAAAACATTTGCAGTCTAATTTTCACCGGACAACTGCATTGTATATGCGAAGCAGGCATATTCTATAAGAGCCCAATGATCGGTGGGATAAAAGCTTTATTAAATTTATGGATTTCAGAGATTTCTGTTTTGCATGAGTGATGTGCGCTTTGAAGTTGAGTTTCTTGTCAAAGATCATACCAATAAATTTGTGTTTGTTCTTTACTGTGATTTGCTGTCCTTTGATATGTAGTGTTGGGTCCGGTGTAAGCCTTCGGTATTGACTGAAAGGTACGCATATTGTTTTTTATGCGCAAAATTTAAAACCATTTTCTTTTGCCCATCGCACTATAGAGTTTACGCCCAACTGGAGTTGGCATTTGCAAGTAGCCATATTACAAGACGAGAAACAAAGTTGTATGTCATCGACAAATAAAGAATACATTAAGGAAGAAGGAATAACTGTAGTTATCAAATTGAGCTTCACTAAAAATAGTGTAACGCTCAATACTCCCCCTTGCGGCACTCCATTCTTCTGCATAAAACAGTTGGAGAAGGTTGGTCCAAGCATCACCTGAAAAGTTCGGTTCTCCAGATAGCTTTTGATTATACCAAGCATGTGCCCTTTGATTCCGTATCTGTGCAAGTCCATTAAAATGCCATGTCTCCACGTCGTATCATACGCTTTTGATAAGTCAAAGAAAATGGAGACGCAATGCTGCCTTTGGACGAAAGATTCACGGATTTTTGTTTCTAACCGGATTAATTGGTCGATTGTGCTGCGACTGGCTCTAAAGCCACACTTGTACTGTTCAAGTAACCTGTTACTTTCCAAAAGATGTACAAGCCGTTTGTTAACCATTCTTTCGAATGTTTTTCCTAAACAACTAGTTAAGGCAATGGGGCGATAACTGTTAGGGTCAGAGCGTTCCTTTCCGGGTTTTAGAAGTGGTAGAACTATCGCCTTCTTCCATGCTTTCGGAAAATAGCCTTCCACCCACAACCTGTTGAAGAGGTGAAGGATTGTGTCGTACGTGTTCATGTGTAGGTGTCGCAGCATTTCGTAGTGTATGTTGTCCGGACCTGCTGAATGGCTCTTTCCTAAATATATCGCATCGAAGAGTTAAGTTTTTGTAAAAGGACGGTTATATAGCTCAGTACTATTCAGGGATATCCGAAGATCTTTCTTTTCTGCAGTGGTCTTTATCTTAAGAAACTCGGTAGTGTAATGAGCGTCACTCGAAATTCCAGCAAAGAGCTCGCCAAGTAGATTTGCTTGCCCTGTAAGATTCGTTTCATCGTCAAATATAGGGAGTGTGTATTTTGTATGAACACCATCAATTTTTCTCACGTTCTCTCAGACTAATTTACTTGTTGTGTGACTGTTTATCCAGCTCACATATTTCACCCATGATGTTCTTTTTGCTATCAGTGTTTCCCTTCAAGCCTCACTGCGCGTTTGTTTAAAAAACAATAAATTATCGACAGTTGGGTACCTGTTTAGACGAGACCATGCAGTTTTGTTTCCTACGAGCTTTATCACATGCATCATTCCACCACGGTTTTGGCCTACGTGGAAGCTTCCCTCGTGAAAGTGGTATGGAGTTTTCAGCTGCTTCTAAAATTTGTTTCGTTATCGCATCACATAAGTCGTCAATATTGAGTCATCATCATCATCATCATCAGCCTAGTTACGCCCACTGCAGGGCGAAGGCCTCTCCCATACTTCTCCAACTACCCCAGTCATGTACTAATTGTGGCCATGTTGTCCCTGCAAACGTCTTAATGTCATCCGCCCACCTAACTTTCTGCCGCCCCCTGCTATGCTTCCCTTCCCTTGGAATCCAGTCTCTAACCCTTAATGACCATCGGTTATCTTCTCTCCTCATTACATGTCCGGCCCATGCCCATTTCTTTTTCTTGTTTTCAATAAGGTGTAATTTATCCGCGTTTGTTGCCTCACCCAATCTGCTCTTTTCTTATCCCTTAACGTTACACCGATCATTCTTCTTTCCATAGCTCGTTGCGTCGTCCTCAATTTCAGCAGAACCGTTTTCGTAAGCCTCCAGGTTTCTGCCCCATATGTGAGTACTGGTAACACACAGCTGTTATACACTTTCCTTTTGAGGGATAGTGGCAACCTGCTGTTCATGATTTGAGAATGCCTGCCAAACGCACCTCTGCCCATTCTTATTCTTCTGGTTATTTCAGTCTCATGATCCGGATCCGTGGTCACTACCTGCCCTAAGCAGATGTATTCCCTTAACACTTCCAGTGCCTCGCTACCTATCGTAAACTGCTGTTCTCTTCCGAGACTGTTAAACATTACTTTAGTTTTCTGCAGATTAATTTTCAGACCCACCCTTCTGCTTTGCCCCTCCAGGTCAGTGAGCATGCATTGCAATTGATCTCCTGAGTTACTAAGCAAGGCAATATCATCTGCGAATCGCAAGTTGCTAAGGTATTCTCCATCAACTTTTATCCCCCATTCTTCCCACTCCAGGTCTCTGAATACCTCCTGAAAATATGCTGTGAATAGCATTGGAGAGATCGTATCTCCCTGTCTTACGCCTTTCTTTATTGGGATTGTGCTGCTTGCTTTGTGGAGGACTACGGTGGCTGTGGAGCCGCTATAGATATCTTCCAGTATTTTTACATATGGCTCATCTACACCCTGATTATGTAATGCCTCCATGACTGCTGAGGTTTCGACTGAATCAAACGCTTTCTCGTAATCAATGAAAGCTATATATAAGGGTCTGCAATATTGAGTGCGATGACATTATCAATCCTTATTTCAGAACTTTCCAAAAAAAGAGACCAGTCTGCTTTACCCAGATTCCATCTCTGTCTTCGTGCTGGCATTGTTGGAGGCGCGTCGATCGGCTTGAGTATTATAGGGTAGTGGTCGCTGCCATGTGGGTTTTTCCTCACGTCCCAAGTAAAGAACCTAGGAATTGATGGCGTGCCACAGGAGAGGTCAATGCTTGATGTAGATTGTGATTTTGCTATAAAATATGTTGGCTTTCCATCATTAAAAAGGTACACATTGCAGTTGTCTAAAAATTCTTCTATTATTTTCCCTCTGACTTCTGTGTGGCTACTGCCCCGGATGTTGTTATGAGCATTAAAAATCACCTAATAAAAGGAAAGGTTCTGGAAGTTCTTTTCACGAGATTTTCTAATTCTTTTCTTGTGATATCCTTACCTGGTGGTATGTACAGGGAGCATACTGTTATTGTTTTTTCTATCTGAACCTTTACTGCAACAGCTTCTAAGTTGGTGTTAAGCTTCACTTCCCGTACTGGGACTCCTTGGGCAACCACTATAGCGACTCCTCCGTATTCGACTGACGACTGTTCCCCTATCTTTGCGAAAGATGCTATATCGACGTAGAGGTTCTTTATGGCAACCTTTCAAATGAGTTTCTTGCAAACACATAACAGAAGCCTCGGCATCCTCGAAAAGATCGTAAATGTAGTCAGTATTAGTTCTTAAACCACTGCAGTTCCACTGCACAATAGTAGCCATATTTGATGATGTAGATTATCAAGTATTTCACGAAGAAATTCCATGTAAAAGGTCACAAAGATGACATACGTCAATGAGCAAGAGACTTGCCAAAATGCTTTTTAGGTTACGTCTTCTTGGCAGAGAGAATGACCGGAAGTTTACCCCCTTTGTGTTTACCAGAGGGAATACCCGACTTTTTGGTTTCCCTACCAGATTTAGGCTTTTTTGTTTGATTCGTGTCCGGCGGACACACTTCCATCATATCATCGCCCCTTGGGCGTTCATTGTTGATGGTGCTTGATGAAGGTGCCGACTTCTTGGAAAGAAAGCGGTCCTTCGGCACCGATGTTGAGACCTTCTTGGCCTCTACCGCGTGCTGACCGATGTCAGCCCCAGCAGAAGCCTCTGGGCCTCTTGGGAGAGGTTTGCTACGAGCGTCTGTTTTTTCGCTGGGTGAAGAGGGCTGTAGTGCTGACACTTTGTCCAGCAGCTCCACCTGTGTTCCAACTGACACCATCGGCGGCGCACGCCCCCTATGCACAGCCTGTGCTTAAGTACCTCTATCGGCAAACGCGACTCTCTTTTTGGCTTCAATGTATGGTATGTTCTCCCGTACCTTGAATACAATCACTTCTTTTTCTTTTTTCCACTCATGACAAGACCTGGAAAACGCCGCGTGTTGACCCACGCAGTTTGCACAGCACAGCTCGCTTGTGCACGTTTCATCACCATGGTCTGGTTGACCGCATTTAGCACAGGCTGGTCTTCCGCGGCATGCCTGGGATCCGTGCCCATATTTCTGACACCGAAAGCTCCGGCGGGGATTGGGCAAATATGGTCTTACTCTAAGTTACAGGTAAGCGGCTTTAACGGCACTTGGAAGCGTTAAGGAGTTGAAGGTCAGCACAATGAGTTTGGTCAGAGTTCCAATGTTATATTTTCTAAATTTATATTCGTCTTGCAGATAGAGCACCCTGATCCCTCAAGGCTTCTTCGATGTCCTCGTCTGTGCCCTTTAGGAGTTCTGTTTGTGAAATCACTCCCTTCGCGTAGTTCAGTGTAGGATGTGGTGAGATAGACACACTGTTATCACCGATCTTGTCAAGTTTCTTAATCTGCCTGCTATGCTGAGCCGTCATAACTTCGAGCAAGAGGTCTCTAGAATTCATTTTCTTTGCTTTGTATGTCTTACCAATACACTCGTTAAATGCCTTGGCGATGAGAAAAGGGGACGTCTTTAATTTTGCGTTCAGTTTCAGACATGATGACAAAAAAGTTTGTAAAGCTATCACTAGGTTTACTGAAGTTCATTACCTCGGTCCGGTGCCTTTTCGGCCTCCGATCAGGTTTTGCTGAAGAGGGGGTTGTATCCATGAAATTACTTATACGTTCGGCAGCTAAGCTGGCCGCCCACCACGGAGCCCAACATGGGAGTGTTTTAAAAACCACTAGCCATACATAACTGCTACAACCATATAACTATGACCAAGGAACGCCACGCCCACATGGTTAACCCTTGCCGCCTCGAAATTCGGAAGTGAGGAGAAGTGATAAGAGCACCGGAAAGAAGAGGCAGCGAGAGGGAAAGTAAAAAATTGAATGGAGGGACAAGAAAAGGCGACTGCCGATTTCCTCCAGGTGGGTCAGTCTGGAGGTGCCGTCTATGTGAAGCTGAGGCCGAAGAGGTGTGTTGCCTCCGCCGGGGGGCCCTAAAGGTGCAAACACCCAGCATCAGCTCAACCTCCAGGATCCCCCTTTCCCCAGACACGGCTAAGCCGCGCACGGCTACACGCGGGAGGGTCCAACCCTCGTGTGCTCGGGTACGTGGTGTCGCAACACACAAAACGCCTGCTGACGCAGACGCCCCTGCGGGGACAGTGGTTTTGGCACGTAAAATCCAATAAATTAAGTGGGGACAAAAAAAAAAAGGTTCTTATGCAGAAAATATGTATGAACCTAACTGGAATTAACGTTATGAATAGGGCCACCACTGATGTTTGCGAAGCGCCTGTATTTCGGTTTACTGAAATCGTGCGCACCTTTATTCAGGAAAGACTGATTGGAGGACGTCAGAGTCCACGTAGCAAGTTTTGAGTGCGAACGACCTCATCAGTACATGTCGTTGGCAAGGTCGAGTTCTTGTGGCGGAAATGTGTATGAATCAAACTGGAATGAGCACTATGACTTGCTTGACTACTGTTGTCGGTGAAGAACTCTTGTTTTGGTTTATGGACATCGTGCGCACCTTTACTGAGAAAAGATTGATTGGCAGACGTCAGAGCCCACGTAGCAAGTGTCGAGTGTGAACGAAGATCGAATCTCTGCCACAGCGGCTGCGTTTCGATGGGGGCGAAATGCGAAAACACCCATGTACTTAGATTTATGTGCACGTCAAAGAACCCCACGTGGTCGAAATTTCCCGAGTCCACCACTGCGGCGTGCCGTAGAATGAGACAGTGGTTTTGGCACGTAAAATCCCATAACTTTAGTGGGGAGAAAATAAAGGTTCTTATGCATAAAATATCTGTGAATCTAACTGGAATGAACGTTATGAATAGGGCCACCACTGCTGCATGCGAAGCGCCTGTATTTCGGTTTACTGACATCGTGTGCACCTTTTCTCAGGAAAAACCAATTGGCGGACGTCAGAGCTCACGTAGGAAGCGTTGGGCAGGAACGACCTTATCATTACTTGTTATTGGTAAGGTGGAGCTTGAACTGTAAGCCGCATTGTTCTTTTAGCAAAATGTATTTGCGTAGTAAATTTGGAAAGTAAAGAATAATTATAATCTAAATTCATTTTATTCATACATACGCATCCAAAAAGGATGTAATTAATTATGTTGGCGGTTCCCATTTACCGACCATGGGAAAACAAGGAACGTTGCCGTGGCCAACAGTTGCACTTGACTAACTTGTCTTCGTTGGTAGAGCGGTTGCATTCTTTGGTAGCGTTTATGTACGCCGAGCTCATTTTCCCCTGCTATGATTGGAGGAGTAGAATAAGGTGATGTTTAAACAATAGTGAAGGAAGTTGGAATGTTAAGAGTGGTGCGTTTCGTGAGTTGGGATAGTGAGGAGGTTGGTATCCGCACTGCTGTCACTTTTCTGAACAGAGATGACAAAATTGCAAAAAAAGTCTGCATGTGTAAGCAGGCGTTATAAACATACTGAGCCTTGCTTTTGCAGAAAGCAATAAAGAAACTACACTGATTGGATTCCTAAAGAGGAACAATAAGAAAAACGAAGAAATATAAATATAACAAATGAATAAGATCTCTCTCTCTCTCTCTCTCTATATATATATATATATATATATATATATATATATATATATATATATATATATATACTGGCTAAAGTACGAGGTGTCATGGAACACGCTTATTATGGCCCTTACTTATTTTATCGCCTTACCAGACCTGTTATTCATTTTCTAACGTATTGGGGGAAATATGTTGATGTGTTTTAGTAGTTTATTTGAAAAGATATAACAATATTTGTTCCCCAACCAGTGTCAATATGAACTTGGTTAAAACACGCTGGCGGGCTAGTTGGTTAGAATCCATGGTAGAGTGTATAAGCGCGACTGGACGCGGACGAAGAAAGGAGATACGATTCGGAAAAGGAGATACGATTCCTTGGTTTGTCTTCGTGACAATTGTAGTAGATATTTTTTCTCTTTTTTTCCCTTGCCTTGCACACGTGTCCGGTTCAACGAAATGTACCACTCAATGTTCTTTTTTTGCTGTCACGTTTGTTTCCGCTCGCACGGTATATATTTATCGATGCGTGCGAAAATAAAATATATAGTTGAAAGTGAAGCGCTGTGTCTGTGTATCTGTTTCTTTCTTCGTCCGCGTCCAGTCGCGCTTATACACTCTACCAGTGTCAATAACAGACACTAAACGTACCGGTTTCATATGTAAAACAACATCCCGAATCTGGTAATGTCTCCTTCTTTATTTTTTCTCAGCTAATTTTAGGTTCAAGGAAATTAGAAGGGTTAACAAGCGTCAAGCGCGAAAAGCGATAAAATGGGTATTTTGTAATTCCGTTGCATCAGATCAGGGATCGTATACCTTAAGATACAAGACACACACCGCAACATCTGCAAAGATGGCTGGAGTTCCTGAAGAGAAGCAAATGGCGGCAAATAATGGCGATAGGAAATTACAACATTTTTTATGTTAAGTACTTAATCAAATCTGTAAACATGTGCACGCTTATGCGCAATGAATCACATTGTGCCGCTCGGGAACACTGTACGTTCCAAATTTAAGAAATGGGAAGCGCCAGCCGGGCTCTATAAATTAAAAAGTTTTTGCCGTCTAGTAGTTTATACCACATGCGAGAGAGGAGCAACAAATGTAAATTGAATCTTCATTCTTCTATCGTGCAGTGTATAATGAATCAGTTGAAAACACGAGTATTAAGGAGTAATATTCACTATGGAGATTTTCGAAGTAATAACGTAGGGGCATATGTTGCTGAATCAGAATTGGTCAGCGAGCACTTTGACAGGGAACGTTGTGCGTACAAAGAATATGGAAAAACGCAAATGGATACTGTATCACTGCATCCGCTGTCGTTGAAATGACGTTTTAATTGCAACACTTTGCACAGTGTGGAAACATTTTTATACAAAATATATTGTTGCAGATATTGAATATGGATGCCTGGAAGGTAAATACCTGCACGCACACCGCGTAAAGGAACTCTAAGCGGCAAGACTTGAAGCAGGGTAATTCTACGCACAACATTGCAGACCCCAGAAGTCACCATCACTGATTCTCTTTGCCAAGATTGGGCTAGTTGGTGGATTGGCGGATGAGGCTTCACCAAAGTATTTTTCACGAAAAGAATTGGCGACGTAAGAGCTCTATGATGTTTTCGCGACGAAGCAAAAGTAGGTTGAAGGTAAAGTGTTAAATTGTGTAAATTAGATACACTGGCAAATCTTATTTCAGGACACTCTGCTGGCGTCGTTCTTTCATGTCACGTCAAAGGTGGACACACATATGAATTTTGCGCGTTTATTTGACTCAGTAAAAAGCAAAATATTGTGCATTTCTAGAATATTTTTGCATACAAATTTGTAATGTTGGAGCTACGTTATTTTTATAACATTTTCCACGGAGTCTTAAGTTATGCCAAAACTATTGTTCGACTATGACATGAAGTTTTTTTAAGACCATTGCTTCCTACTTTTGCGGGAACTCACTTTTTGAAAATATTCATTCTCGAATTCAGGGTAAAAAGCTCTAGATAGAAATTACGCGAAATAATTATGTACAAGCACCACTATTTTATATTGTCATGTAGAAATCTCAATTCGAATAAATTTTGTTGCGGGCGAGAAAAACGTTTTGAAGTCGACAAGCACTTTGAGAGTTTGACATTGTGCATGCACTGGAAAGCATGTGCAGGCGACAATTGAGTTTTGGCCCTGCTTATGAACTATTTAGGCATAAAATATGAGCGCATGCTTTTCAAACGAAGCAAATGGCACTAAAGTAGAAGTTTACGCTGTTGAAATGTTGATACGCTCGTACCTGCGTTTCACGATAATACATTGGGTGCTGAAAGTAAACCATGACAGCTTCGAGGTCATCTTCGTGAGAAGACAGTTATCTGACAACATGTATTGTGCATAGCGCTGATGCATTGTTTTGAAAGTAATACAGCGTGGCAGACTACGAGTTATTCAATAGCCCGAAGCATCGACATTAGACGCCAAGCGGGGAAGAGGATGCAACTATCAAGAAATTTCAAGTTTGCTGTGGTTGTCCGTGGGCCTCATCAAGCACCGTTTTAATTCTGATGTTAAGCAGCAGAGGAAAAAAAGATCACCATGCGATTATTCTGCCTATTATCTTAAGTATTTTGCCAGACGACACAATTAGGCTAAGTGAGTCACTACCAGCCACGGTGAATTACTTCCATCGATGACGCGTTCGCCTGCCTGACCGGGTAGAGCCCCCCCTCCCCCCCCCGAATAACAAGGGGTCAACTGAGAAACATGAGCCTTTTACGATGCATTTATACGGCCGTCAAGTGAAACAGGCAGCGTTCACCTGGCATATAACCACCGGGGAAATGTGTGTCAGTAAGAAACTGGCGGGTCATGCGCGTTCTATATTGAAGACAGCTTTCGGCAGTGCCCGTCGACAAGATTGGTTGTGGACTGCAATTTCTTTTCTCCCACGATCTACTCAAAATGAAGTTTCTTGATCACAAATTGAAAGCCTGGTGTGTATACTTAGCTGTCTCACGTATCTTTTTCTACAGGCCTCTGAAGCTTAATTTAGGTATGACCATCGTGAAACGGTGAATCTATGGGAAATTCGGAAGTGATTTCCTTGATTTCCTTCAAGTCCTTGATTGTGAAGTCGAAACTATATTTAGCCTAAACTCTACGAAATGGAAAATGTAGAGTAGAGATGTTGTGCCTGATACAGTAAGGGCGTTTATCCAAAAAAGGCTTACCTTGTTTTCCCAAGACTGCATAGTTTCTCACTATAACACTTAGAGGGAAATCTGGCGCCACCGTCTATGGGAAATTCTTAAGGGTTGGTGCGCCATCATGGGAAGTACGGTATATTGTCACGTGGTAGTGACGGTGAAGAAAGAACACAGTAGCAGTACTGTGAAAGACAAAACTAGCTTTTATTGGGCGAACCTGTGCCCACAAAACAGGCTACACTTAAAGCACAACGATAGCGGCGAACACAGTCGGCGATGGTCGAAAATCTGATCAGCGGGTCAAGCGCGTCGGCTTTTATAGAGCAGTCGTCGAATGTTCCAGACTAATCGTTTGGACCCGCGTAGATTCAACAAAGTTCTACGCCATTCGCGTCAGGTGATGAAATCAGATAACATAACGTTCGGCGACAACAGACAGCGGATAGAAGCATCGATAACGTTCCAGAAACTTCGGATACATACAGGCGCGTCCCACGCTGTGCGATTACATTTGTTAGGCTGCGAAACGTGGTTGCCCGATAAAGATAAGTATACGTGTCAATACCCCCCTCTTAAAAAGCATCGACCCGATGCTGCAAACAAACGAAGGTAATAAACAAAAGCACTTGTAGCAAAGAAAAGAACAAAAATGACGAAGTTCGTCAGCGTCCGTAAAAGGGTTTAAGGCGCACCACGTGGACCACTTCAGATCGTGCGCGGCGCCGCTGTGAATGCGAAATGCCGTCTGGCACGACCTCATAGTCCACAGCGCCAATACGTCGGATGACCTTGTAGGGTTCGAAATAGCGTCGGAGTAGTTTGTCACTGAGTCCTCGTCGGCGTATCGGGGTCCAGACCCAAACACGGTCTCCAGGTTGGTACTAGACGAAGCGTCGTCGCAGGTTGTAGTGTCGGCTGTCGGTCCTCTGCTGGCTCTTGATTCGCAGGCGGGCGAGCTGTCGGGCTTCTTCGGCGCGCTGGAGATAGCTAGCGACGTCAACATTCTCTTCGTCAGTTACGTGCGGCAGCATGGCGTCAAGCGTCGTCGTCGGGTTCCTGCCGTAAACCAGCTTAAACGGCGTGATCTGTGTTGTTTCTTGCACCGCCGTGTTGTACGCAAAGGTTACGTACGGCAGGACCGCGTCCCACGTCTTGTGTTCGACGTCGACGTACATTGCTAGCATGTCGGCAAGCGTCTTGTTCAGGCACTCCGTGAGACCATTCGTCTGCGCATGGTAGGCAGTTGTCCTCCTGTGGCTTGTCTGGCTGTAATGCAGAATGGCTTGGGTGAGCTCTGCTGTAAAAGCCGTTCCTCTGTCGGTGATGAGGACTGCTGGGGCACCATGTCGCAACAGGATGGTCTCGACGAAAAATTTCGCCACTTCGGCTGCGCTGCCTTTTGGTAGAGCTTTAGTTTCAGCAAAACGGGTGAGATAGTCCGTCGCCACGACGATCCACTTATTCCCGGATGTTGATATCGGAAACGGCCCCAACAAATCCATCCCAATCTGCTGGAATGGTCGGCGAGGAGGTTCGATTGGCTGTAGTAATCCTGCTGGCCTTGTCGGTGGTGTCTTGCGTCGTTGACAGTCTCGGCATGTCTTGACGTAACGGGCGACGTCGGCGGTCAGACGCGGCCAGTAATACCTTTCCTGTATGCTCGACAGCGTCCGGGAGAATCCGAGGTGCCCAGCGGTTGGATCGTCGTGTAGGGCGTGCAGTATTTCTGGACGCAGCGCTGACGGTACAACAAGAAGGTAGCTGGCGCGGAATGGTGAGAAGTTGTTCTTCACGAGCAGGTTCTTTTGTAGCGTGAACGAAGACAACGCGCGCTTAAATGCCCTAGGGACAACGTTGGTGTTCCCTTCCAAATACTCGACGAGGCCTTTTAGCTCCGGGTCGGCTCGTTGCTGTTTAGTGAAGTCTTCCGCGTTTATTATCCCAAGGAAGGCGTCGCCGTCCTCGTCGTCTTGCGGCGGGGGATCGATGGGGGCGCGCGATAAGCAGTCAGCGTCGGAGTGTTTTCTCCCGGACTTGTATATTACCGTGACGTCATATTCTTGTAGTCTGAGGCTCCACCGCGCCAGCCGTCCTGAAGGGTCCTTTAAGTTAGCTAGCCAACACAATGCGTGATGGTTACTGACGACTTTGAATGGCCTGCCATAGAGGTAAGGGCGGAATTTAGCTGTAGCCCAAATGATGGCGAGGCATTCCTTTTCAGTCGTAGAATAGTTGCTTTCCGCTTTTGACAGCGACCGGCTAGCATACGATATCACCCTTTCAAGTCCTTCTTTCCTCTGCACTAGGACGGCACCGAGGCCTAGGCCACTGGCGTCAGTGTGGATTTCGGTATCGGCGTCCTCATCGAAGTGTGCAAGTACCGGCGGCGACTGCACGCGTCGTTTGAGTTCTTGAAACGCCTTGGCCTGCGGCGTTTCCCACTTGAACGCGACATCACATTTGGTTAGATGTGTTAGCGGCTCCGCGATGCGTGAAAAGTCCTTGACAAAGCGCCTATAGTAGTCACACATGCCGAGGAATCTGCGCACTGCCTTTTTGTCGGTTGGCTGCGGGAACTTTGCGATGTCAGCTGTCTTCTGTGGGTCTGGGCGTACTCCTGATTTGCTGATCACGTGGCCTAGGAACAAAAGCTCACCGTAAGCGAAACGGCACTTTTCCGGCTTTAGAGTGAGCCCTGATGACTTGATGGCTTCTAACGCTGTCGCAAGCCGCCTAAGGTGATCGTCGAAATTTCCGGCGAAGACAACGACGTCATCCAGGTAAACAAGGCACGTCTGCCACTTCAGTCCGGCTAACACCGTGTCCATGACGCGCTGAAACGTTGCAGGCGCCGAGCAAAGTCCGAATGGCATGACCTTGAACTCGTAGAGGCCGTCTGGCGTGATGAAGGCAGTCTTTTCGCGATCTCTCTCGTCGACTTCTATTTGCCAGTAGCCAGACTTGAGGTCCATCGACGAGAAGTATTTAGCGTCGCAGAGCCGATCCAATGCGTCGTCTATCAGTGGAAGGGGGTACACATCCTTCTTCGTGATCTTGTTCAGTCGACGATAATCGTCGCAGAAGCGTAGAGTTCCGTCCTTTTTCTTTACCAGGACTACAGGAGAGGCCCACGGGCTTTTCGACTGCTGGATGATGTTGTCGCGCAGCATTTCGTCGACTTGTTGCCTAATAGCTTCACGTTCTCGCGTCGAAACTCGGTAAGGGCTCTGGCGGAGTGGTCGAGCGCTCTCTTCGCTTATTATGCGATGCTTTGCAACTGGTGTTTGTCGAATCCTCGATGACGTCGAAAAGCAGTCTTTGTATCGTCGGAGAAGACTTCTGATCCGTTGCTGCTTACTCATAGGAAGACTTGGATTCACGTCGAAGTCTGGTTCGGGGACAATTCTCATCGGGGTAGATGCGGCTGATTCCGAGAGGACAAAGGCATTGCTGGTTTCCGCAATTTCCTCGATATATGGATTGTCGTGCCCTTGTTGATTTTCCAAGGTATTTACGTAAGTGTTCTGTACTGCTTGATTACCTAATGCCTCTATGACTGCTGGTATCTCTACTGAATCAAATGCCTTTTCGTATTCTATGAAAGCCACATAGAGAGGCTCATTGTACTCTGCGGATTTCTCGATAACCTGAGTGATGACATGGATGTCACCCATTGTAGAGCACTCCTTCCTGAAGACAGCCTGTTCCCTTGGTTGACTAAAGACCAGTGTTGCCGTTATTCTATGGAGATCATTTTGGTAAATATTTTACATATTACTGGAAGTAAGGTAATGGGCCTATAATTTTTCAATTCTTTAACGTCTCCCTTTTTATGGATTAGTATAATGTTCGCATTCTTCGAGTTGTCCCGGCTACGGCGGCCGCATTTCGATGGGGGCGAAATGCGAAAACACCCGTGTGCTTAGACTTAGGCGCACGTTAAAGAACCCCAGGTAGTCAAAATTTCCGGGGTCCTCCACTACGGCGTGCCTCATAATCAGAAAGTGGTTTTGGCACGTAAAACCCCAAATATTATTATTATTATTATTATTCGAGTTTTCTGGGACTCTTGCAGTCGACATACGCTTCGTATAATGAGCCGCCAGTTTTCCTAGCATTGTGTCTCCTCAATCTTTCATTAAATCGACTGTTATTCCATCCTCTCCTGCCGCTTTTCCCAGTTTCATGCCTTGCTAAGCCTTTCTGGCCTCATCTCTAGTTATAGGAGTAGTTTCTGTATACTGTTCATTGCTGTTTCGAATAGAGTGCTCCAGACTCCTCTGAGTACTGTAAGGGTCAGTGCAGAATGCTTCCGCTGCTTTTACTATATCTTCGAGATTGCTGATGCTATTACTTTACTTATCTTTCAGTGCATACATCTTGGTTTGTCCTATGCCAAGTTTTTTTCTCACCTATTCCAGGCTGCGTCCATATTTTATGGCTTCTTCAGTCTTTCTCACGTTATAGTCTCAAATATCCTTCATTTTCACCGTGTTGATCAGTTTTGACAGTTCCGAAAATTTTATCCTATTTCTTGATTTGGATAGTTTCATTTTTGTCGTGTGTTTATTAGGTCTTTTGTTAGTTGGGAAAACCTGCCTACTGCTTGCCTTAATGCCTTGCCTCCTACTTCAATTGCTTCCTCTGAAGCCAACCTAGTTACGGTTTCATTCATTAGCACTATGTCATCATCATCTCTCTGTTCTAAGGCTGCATATTTGTTTGCAGGTACCAGCCTGAATGTGTCTGCTTTTACCCTTACTGCCTCTAAGTTGACCTGTTTTTTCTTGACCAATTTAACTTGTTTTCTCTTCAAATTGAGGTGAATCCTAGCCCTCACTAACCTATGATCACTGCACTTTACCCTACCGACCACTTCTACATCCTGCACTATGCTGGGATCGGCAGAAAGAATGAAGTCAATTACATTTCTTGTTTCACCATTAGGGCTTTTCCGGGTCCACTTCCTATTGCTACGCTTCCTGAAAAAGGTGTTCATTATCCGCAGCTTATTCCTTTCTCCGAATTATACCAGCATCTCTACTCTAGCGTTTCTGGAATTGACGCCGTAGTTGCCCATTGCTTGTTCACCAACCTGCCTTTTCCCCACTTTTGCACTGAAGTCGCCCATTACTGCAGTATACTGAGTTTGCGCTTTTCTCATCACTAATTCAACATCTTCATAAAACTGATCTTCTTCCTCATCATCGTGACTGGCTGTTGGAGCGTAGGTTTGTACTACCTTTAATCTATACCTCTTATTAAGTTTGATTATGACTACAGCTACCCTCTCATTGTAGCTATAGAATTCGTCAATGTTGCCCGCTTTGTCCTTATGGATTAGGAATCCTACCCCATATTGCTTCTTATTTACAAGACTTTTATAGCAGAGGACATGTCCGTTATTCAGCAACGTATGAGACTCACTAGCTCTACTAATCTCACTAAGGCCGACGGTATCCCAAACAATGTCTCGATATCCCAAACAATGTCTGATAATTCTTCAAAGGGTCCCGCTAAGCTAGCCTTACTCGTGAGGGTTCGGGTGTTAAACGTTGCAAGGGTAAGTTTCCATCGGCGGCCGGTCCGGATCCAGAGGTTCTTAGCACCCTCTGCT
The DNA here is from genome assembly GCF_038994185.2 of Dermacentor albipictus. Lineage (NCBI taxonomy): Eukaryota > Metazoa > Arthropoda > Arachnida > Ixodida > Ixodidae > Dermacentor > Dermacentor albipictus. The sequence continues at coordinate 98,107,709 of NC_091829.1, read as the reverse complement.
GCTTTACAGGTCTGACCGCCGCCTTGGTCAGGTGCTCAGCAGCTGCTGAGGACTGAGGGCCTTTGTGTAATTGAGTGGGCCATTTGGGAGGGGGTGGCCGAATACTGCACCAGGGAGTCCATTTCCTGATCTGGTGAGGAAGCGTCTTGTTAAAGCTTTGTGGGCCTTCCTAATTTGGTTGTACCTGGATGAGTACAGCCCCACTCGCTTTCGGCATCATTTGCCGGGGACAGGTGTCACTCCAAGCCTGCAGAAGTTGTGCACTGGAGGAGGTGAAGTTCAAGCTCACCATCATAAATAACATAGCGGGAATCGAACTTCCGACTGTGGCAACCGATCATTCGCCATAGCTCAGTCAGACGTTACCGAAGAAATTACCTAGGACCCTGGGTCTGCGCATCGCCGGTGAACCATAGCCCTGGCCACGTCAGGGAAACTTACAGCTACCCAACGTACTTCAATCAAAACCCTCCGGTGCTGGTCGTGGACCCGGGAACACCAAAGGGGAGTCAATCAAGGGACAACGCATGCCTGCGTTGCACCAAGATGATACAAAGATCGTGGTGAGACCTCGTGGGGGTCTCAACATCAGCAAGGTCGGCAATAGGAAAGTTGGTCCGGCCATTTACGCTGCGGCGGGAATAACCAAAGAAGAATGGATCCGGGACATGATATGCCCGAGTTAACAGCAAAACATCGTTATCATCAGTACTTCGAAGAGAAAAAATGTTGATTGGCGCGTTGGAGTCACCAAGATTGTCGCCCAAAGTAAGGAGCACGAGGTCAGCGCCTACGAATCGGCCCCCCATGGTATGACCAAGGGAGTCATACGAGGTGTCTCCCTCGGAGACACGGCTCAAGAAATCAATGATAACATCATAAAGGTATATGATCCCTCTGCTGTAGACGCCAACCACATCACCAACACGACGTCTGGGGTGAAAGCCTACAGTGGACCCAAGTGCAGAACTATGGTCGTTACGGGCGCCTGCTCGCAAAATGCTCTTTATACAGAAAACAGATAGGTATCTGCTATCAGTGCGGTCGCCTGTGTCACCGCATGGATGTTTGCCCGAATCCGGCAGACCGGATATGCCGAGGATGCGGTGCTCCTCATCCTGATGAACAACACAGGGGCACCCCTAAGTGTGGCCTCCGTGGAGCTAAACATTTGACCGCGGACAATGCCTGCCTAAAGTTCCCCGACGTGGTACAGAAACGCCAGTGAGAGCGGAGAAGCGTGAACGACACGTCAGCAGAAGCCTCCAAACCGCCACGTCGAGAGGGAGCAGCCTCGTCATGGGACCGTACCACTCTCTCTCCCGTTACGGCGGGAGAGGGCGGAGCAACAGCTGCGCGTCAAGGCCGGGCTCGAGAGAGTCATCACCAGGTGATGTGGCCGGCAGCAGCTGGAGCGGGTGACGCCTGGTGTGGCGCTCAAGATCGAAGACCGGGAGCCAGCTGCCGGCGAGAAACACCGGGAAACTTGTGGGCTGGGTAGATAGAATGTCCATCGCTCTTAGCAACAAAGATTTGCCTCCCTTTCCCAATACCCCTAAGAAAGAGTGTGAGGAATGCATGCAACTCACAGTCTCACAAACAATGGATGATAGAACACTCACAAAGAATGGATGACAGAAAACGCACAATTGCCAAGAGGAACGCTCAGCCAGAGCCCCCGGTAAGAGCTATGGAGGCAGAGAAAACTGAATGAAATCCGTCTGAGGAGGCGGCGTGGGCCAAGCCCATTCAAGCCTTCACCGAGGTTGTCACACAGCTTGCCAGCCAGATCGGCTTGGTAACGTCCAGGATGGCCAAGTTCGACGCGCTAGAGGCTAATGTGAACCATCTCATACTAGCCAATCTGTAAGACATAAAGGGAGCACCCTATGGGAAACTCTGCATGGGAAGTAGTCTGACGGTGACCAACATGTGCCAAGTTGGGGGAAAGGCGTAAAAATTGGAAGGAAGATGCAATAACTTTAGCCCAATGGCACTGTCAATGAAGCAAAGAAAAAAAGGGAAATACAGCAATACATTGATAATACGGAACACAAGCTGGGTATCCTTGCAATAAAGAAAAGAACTCGCGACCCAAACTTCCGGGGTATATCACGTAGACAGATCCCAGTGAGAAAAGCGTATCAATACTAGTCCGAAGCAACGTAGCTGGGAAGGAACACATGGCCAGTGAGAGAGGGTGTGAACAAGTTATCTTGGAAATTCACACCAGAAGCATAGGAAGCGAAGTCACCATCTTTATACTCAACGCCTACTACCGGCCCTCCAGAAGGATCTGGACATAGAGGGCAGGTTACTCGAGAGGGGAAGGCGGGCTGCCGACCCCTATTGATATTAGGAGATTTCAATGCGCCTCTCACTCAATATGGGGCTACAAATTTGGCTCAAAGAGAGGCAGGCTGGTCTCGAACGTCACGGATCAGCACAACCTAGCCGTCCTCAACGAACCAGACATTGCCGCCCTCACGGGCACCAGTACGTCCTGGGGCACCGCTCCAGCATTTACCCTGCAGAGAGGAGCCTGCAGAGTAAGCCTGCACGGGTAAGCCTGCACGGGAGTGAAGCTGAGTTCGGACCACAATATGCTCAACATCACAATCAAGGGGTCCATGTTCAAGGCCCCAATGGGAACAACAAAGATAACAGATTGGAAAAAGCTGCGAAGCAGGAAAGCAGCCGACGGATCGAGGACACGAACAGTACCAGACTACATCTGTAATAGGCCAAGGAATATCTCCAGCTGGTAGAGAAATACACCCAGAAAATTGCGACCACACTCCGGACACCTTGTGTGGACGCAAAGCTTGTCCACCCCTGGAAAGCACGACAGAGCTTCACCAGACACTGGAAGAAACGACGCAACAAGAAACTTCGCGAACACATTTATGAACAGAACACGCAAGCCGCTGAATACGCGCCGAAGTAGTTCAGAGGGAACTGGCGGAGCGTGTGTCACGGACTGCCGGCCACCCTGTCTACCAGGAAGAGGTGGTGCCTCGTCTGCTACTTGATCGACCTTCTCGGCAGCAATAGCGCCATTAATCGAAGTCTCACAAGCACCCGCAACATACTGTGGGTGCGACGAACTCATCAAAGACCTGAAGGCAAAGTACCTGGAAACGGAGAAGGGTCGGGGAGTCTGGCGAAGTTCTAATGAAATGGAAAGAGGCAGAAGCTGAGGAAGAGACTTCACATCGCCAACATGCGGCTGATATCCCTCACGTCCTGCGTGGGGAAGGTCATGGAACATATGGCACTCAAGAGGTTTCAGTGACATCTAGATGCCACTGACCAGATGCCGGATACAATATATTGCTTTAGGCAACACCTGGGCACCCAGGATGTTCTCGTACAAATCCACGAGCTGGTATTCAAGCCGGCAATGAAGCAGGCACCGCGAGCACTAGTAGTGCTCGACCTCAAAGGTGCCTTTGATAAGGGCATGCATAAGAGTGTCTCCCGCAATTAACGCAAGAGGGGTTGCGAAGCGAGAACGTAAACTACATCCGAGACTTTCTTTCCAACCGAACGGCCAGAATCAGAATAGGAGAGGAGACATCCCAACTTATCTCTCTGGGGAATATAGGAACACCGCAAGGTTCGGTCTTCTCCCCCATCCTGTTCAGTATGTCTCTGCTGCCGTCGCCCAAGCTTCTCAATTAACAGATGGCATTGCCCGTGCATTATATGCCGACGACATCATACTTTGGACAGCGAATGCAGGGTCGGATGGCTAGATGGAAGACATGCTCCAAAAAGCGGCTCACACGGTCAACATCTATGTGAATACCTCTGGCCTTTGCTGTTGGCCTGAGGAGTCTGAGCTGACCATTGTCAGACCACGTGCTTTAGAGAAACAAGCAGAAAACGCAGGAATCGCTCTGGAAGGTGTCCTAAACCTAGCGCGACTTCAACTCGGGATCCTCGGCCACCTGATCCAGGCATACGGCAAGGCAACGGCCGTAATCAGAAAAGTCAAGCTCACGTAAGAACAGATCTTGAACATGATCAGACCAGTGGCCAACAGGCGGAGGGGCCTGAACGAACCGCACACCTGGCGCCTCGTTCACTCATTTCTTTTCTCGGCAAACGTCTACACAGCGCCATACATAAAACTACACCACAAGGACGTCATAAAACTTGATGCAATAATCAGGTAAGGCAGCAAGCAGGCCTTTGGTATTCCCATAAATTTATCCACGACAAAATTACTTCGAATGGCAGTCCACAACACAGTAGCCGAACTCATAGAAGCCCATATGTCTAACCGAAGTGTTCGTTTAGCCAGACCATGGCGGGCAGAAGGGTCCTCGGCAAGATTAGATGGCGAGAATCACACTACAGCCGCCCCGGCCAGTTAACTGAAAAGTTAACCGAGAATCTGCAATGGGAACCACTACCGCGCAACATGTACCCCACAAGGCACGCCGGACGACGCGACGCCCGTGCAGAAGCCATCTCTAGGACCCTGGAGGAAGATGACACTGTACTATGCAGAGACACCTTTTACCCAAACGCTCCACGAGGGTAATGGTCGCGGTCACCGGGCTGGACAAAGCAGGTCATGTATAATGCGCTGACCTGGGCATCAATTAACACGCCGTGTTCGGAGGAAGCAGATGAAGCTACGATAGCCCTCTCACACCTGCAACCTAACGTCACCAAGATCGTCATGGACTCACAAGCTGCGTGCATGAACTACAGATTTGGCTGGGTGTCCCTTGCGGCACTAAAAAGCTTCGGAAAAACTACGTCTGCTAAACAAACAATCGAACTAGTTTGGGTCCCAGCCCCCTTCTCATTTGAGGGCAACGGGTATGTTCATCAACAGATCCGAGCGCTAAACTCGTGGGCCACCGAGGAGGAGGCAAGGGATTGGCATCCCATCACCAGTTACACAGATGTCGTCAAGTATTACAGAAACGACAGGAAGACATTGCCACACCTCCAGCAATCCTTGACCAGCGCTGAACAAACGATACACAGGCAAATCCAGGCAGGATCTTCTCCGTACCCCTGTCTCCAGAACCAAATGTACCCAGAAGGAAACGCGAACACACGTCCTCACTGCAATGCACTAGGCACCCTCCGGCACGTCATAGGCGAGTGAAATTTCTCCGAAGATCACCGCCACCCATATCCATAACTAACGCACCCTACTATCTCCCGCATTTATAAGCGATTGGAGATCTTGCTATCTAGTCCCGCCCTTGTACGCCAGCTCCGACTGATTCACAGGGTCCAGGCGGCCCAGGAAGCATATGAACCCGTGAAGAGGCAGCCATCCCAACAGGCGCTTAACGTGCTCCATTTGATTATGGGTCAATAAAGTTGTTTCTTTCTTTCTCTCTCTCGCGAAACCAAATATTCGTGCGACAGGATCTACTGAGCATGGCGCTGATTGGTTGATTTGAAAGTACTACAGAATAGCAGATTATGAGTTACGCAAGAGCCTGCATCATCGATACTGGGTGCCTAACAGGGCGTTGGAAGCAAGCAATTATCAAGAAATTTCAAGTGCGCATTTTAAGACAGCTGTGATTGTCCGTGGGCCTGATAAAGTGCCAGTTACATTGTTGTGTTAAGTAGCAGAGAAAAAAAGTAACCATGTGAGAATTCTTCCTTTTATTCTGATTATTCTGCCGTAGCGCCAAATTAGGCAAATTTTCCCACTATCTGCATTTGCGAAAAGCTCAAATGCTTGTTCACCTACCCGACGTCTCGAAGCCTTCCTCCTTCCGCACCCAAAAAAATATAAGGGACGAATACACCATTTACGATGTATTTTTATCAATGTCAAGTGAAGCAGCCAGCCTTTTCTTAGAAAGCAGCTAGAGGGCATATGTGTGGCAGAAAATAAGCGGAAAGGCGTACATGTTCTGCAATGAAGACACATTTCAGGAGCGCCGTCTGATCAGATGGGTCTTGAATTCAAAGTTTACGTTTCTCATATTTTACCCAAATGAATAAACAGCGGTGAAAACGTACACCGGAAAACAGAAACGAGGATGGGACACACACGGCACTGCATCGTCTGTTCTCCTTTCCCGTGTACGTTTTTAGCGTTGTTTTTGCACATTATGGAAAACAACCAACTCGCTCAATCTGCCGTTCTTCTTCATCCAAGTGAAATTTCTTGTTCACAAGCTGAAAGGTAGGGGCTTATTGTGAGCTATCTGACGTGATTTTTCTCTCGGGCCTTACTGCCTAATTTAGGTCTGTTATCTCTAAAAGCGACTTCATGGAAAATTCGGAAGTGATGTTATAGAAAAGTGCCTAATTTCACAGCAGACAATAATTTTTAGCACAAATTATAGCAACTGTAAAAATAGTACAAAAATGTGGCTGAAATCTTAAAGATGTTTATCGGAAAAACTGACTTTCTTTGGTTTCGCATCAGATAGCACATAAATAACCCTATAAACATGGAGGGATAAACACCGGACCAAACGAGGCATGAGACGAACGAGTACATGCAACGTACCATGCGTGTACAGCGCCAACGACAAGGCGTTGAAACTAATGTCCCATTGGAGACACACCATAATATAGAGGGAATATTGACAGTAGGTTAGAAAGAAAATTCAATGGGGCTGTACTCAACAGCAATGAATGAGTGAAAAAACAAAAGCTTTATTATAATTCAAAGCGTTGGGTAGAAGACTATTCGATGTGAGATGTGGGTATCCGATTATGAAAATATGGTGCTGCCGTCTAAAATTTCTATGGCAGATTATTGACACGTATCCTGTGGAGAGAGCGCAGAGAATGTTTAGTATGGTTTGTCCATATGTCGAAGTATCCCTTCATTCAGGGTATTACTATGTTCAAGGTGTTTTTCGTAACGATGATGGAGTAAAGGCGGTGGAATCTGGCGGTGAACAAGACAGGAAGGCGACTTACGTCATTTAGTCATCCCATAAACCGATGTTGCAAAGGCAGGCACCGCACTCTCTTGTACTCACTCTCGCACCACTGGTTACTGGTGATGGCAGCCTTGTTGATTCGGCTTATGACGTCCGGTTCATCACAGAAGGCAAACTTCTGGGTACTTTTGGTGTATCTGTGATGAACTAGTCCGACGCAAAGTTTGTTTTAGGTAAAGTGAATCAAGCTGCAAGGAAACGCGCATGGAAACATGTGACAGTAGTATCCCGGTGACGAGGAGCGTATGACAAATGTAATAAACTCTTTTACCCATGTTTAGCGCTTGAGTTGTCGCGCCTTGATATTCTTTTATGCAGTGTCTGCATGGCTATGTACACTCATTCAATCAGGACCTGAAATGTCCGGCAAGATGCTTTGCCGTTTAATGTTTTAAAACTGTGTAAAATGTATTGAAGATTTCATTTGAACAACAACGAATTTTGTCGTAACGTATTTGGGTAGGTTTTCCAAACTCGTTCTACGTACGGAGTACCCTGCAATGGGCGGACAGTACTAGTGGCTGACCAAGGTGTAATCGATGACATGTCTACTTAGGATAATAATTTTAAAGATTTATCAAGCGAAATTTATCTTTTAGAGTAGTCATGTTGGTCAGATGCAGTTTTCAAATTGAAGCTCATTGATCAAAAACGCCAAACGCCGCTTTTCGATTTCGCATATAATACTTGAGGCGAAATGCTTTCTTTTTCTTTTTTAACTGGAGGCGGGCTGACGCATGCCATTTCTTATATTTGAAACACGCGAGGTTTCTTGGTTCCATAGTGTTTTCGATTATGCTTACTACTGGACATCTTTTCTTTCAATCATTACTTGACATAGAATTGTTGTCTTTAAGAATAGGTTTCAATGGCTGTCATTGCACTCCACGGGGGCTCAGAGGCTGTCGCGTTAAGCTTAACGACATCAGGTAGCGGTTGCAAATCCCGGGCGCGGCGGCCGTATTTCAATGGGGCTCTATGCTAAACTACCCGTGCTCCATGTATTGGGGACACGTTAAAGACTCCGGGGTGGTGAAATTAAATAGGTGTACCCCGCTATGGCGTGTCTCACAGCCAAATCGTGTTTTCGCGTGTAAAACCTCAGAATCTAATTTGTGTCCTTTGCTTGCCTTCAGGGATTCCGGTGGTCTTCCCAGCTGTTGCGATAGGTGTACTCGAGTCATAAGATACACGATGCGTCAAAGAATGCACAATACACACCGACGATGATGCAGTTCTTGAATATATGGGGATACTTAGTGTGTTGAGATGCTAAGTTACATGTAAAGTACTACGTTATTCGATTACACCACTGCCGATATTTCACACCAGCAGCGAAAGAGGGGCGCTCTAACGTAAAACTATTCCAAACTGTTCTATTAGAATTCTGCAATCAGCCCACCGCGATTGGTCAAAAACTTTTTTGGACCACCGCCATTTCACCTGCCTGTCACGCGACGTCATGAAAACCGCGATAGCTCCCCATGTGATGTGACGTGTACACAGTGATTATGCATAATTGGACCGAACAAAACAAAGATAGTTATTTCTGAGTCGGCGCCTTTTTGCCATTAGCCCTCAGCTATTGGTCAAAAGCTTTCGGGCAGCACCCACTTCGCCTTTCTCTCATGCGATGTCACAAAACCGCCAAAACTTACCGCGTCAAAGCGACGCGGGCGCGTTAGAGATGCGTTAATATGCCGAACAAAACTTCATTTTCTTCTGAATAGCCGCGGGCTGCACCATTTCGGAAGGAATAAAATATGGCTACTGCCGATCGCACCGGCACTGGCTACGCGCCCCTAACGGAGAGCATGGGTTTATTTGCGTGTAATAAAACTTCTCACGTGGCCGTGTAACGTTTTCGAGAACTTTTGGCACGTTTATGACCTCGTTCTGCCAGCTCTTCTTTGCTGAGGATCCGTTTTAGCGTCATTCTTGAGCTTCCGTTGCATGCCGCTGTGATTGTCGACGAGCCACCGCAAGCTAAGTAAGAGAAAGGGGATCAATCGCAGACGCCGGCATTACCCTTTTCATCCCGTTATCAATATTCGGTGCAGTGGCTAGGTCCCATCGAATCCCTTTCGACTTGAGCATGCTCCTAGCCTCTTGTGAACCAATTAGATAAGTCAAGCCGCTCAGTGCAGGCAATGTTATTCGTTTTTCAAGCAAACAAAAGTGACCTCCTATTAACGAGGAGAGCGTTTGATTGGTTTGTTCAGACAACTTTGTGGTTGACCGCCCGATGCTTGCTTTGGCGGTTACGCAAATTTGACGTCAGGAGATTGGAATAAAAGCATATTGGAATAGTTTTACGTTATACGGCCCAAGCCTACACTTGGTTTCTGGAATGCTAGCTTTGTCTTTGACTGGTTGAGCTCTGCGTCACCAGGTGTCTGTTTCGTGCAGCCCGCTAGATTGAGGAGCAGGTAAATAGAGAGCAAATAGTGGTTTATTCGGTTACACGAACGCATCTTAGAGACTAGGAAGAGCCGCGAGTGATTGAGGAGAATTTTGGTAAGACTGCAACGAAAATAATTTGGAAAGAAAGGTAAGGGGAAGTCGGAATGCTCATACATCACGGCGCCAAAGGGAAAAGAGTAAATTCAAAGTGTGAAGAACATGTTTGGTTATCATGTACAATGAGTGGGAAGAAAACTTGGCCAGGCGTAACGCATTTGTGGACCAGCAATAATTGCAACGACAGAATGCCTTCAGAACTTGCAACGTCAGAATGGCTTCAGAAAACGTAAGCCTGTAGATGATAAGTTATTTGTCCTTACTCAGTCTATTGAAATATCCAGATAAGAAAGGAGACTGTTATATGTGGCCCTTTTTAGACATTACAGGAGCGTATGGCAACGTAGACTGCAACATTTTGTGGGATATTCTGGAAGGGGAAGGTTTGTGTGATGATTGTATAAAGCTTTTGAGAGAGAATTACCTAGAAAATGCCGTTTGCGTTGGCTGGGAAGGGATGAGGAGCAAAAAGAAAGTTGATCAGAACAAGAGACTGAGACAGGGGTGCCCTTTATCCCCACTGCTGTTTATGATGTGCAGGGTGAGGATGGAAAGCGCGCAGAAGGAAAGTATTGTCGGGTTTAATCTCTCATACAAACAGGTGGGTAGAGGGGTAGAGCAGCAGTTTCCAGGTTTGTTTGATGCGGACGACATTGTGTAGCTAGCTAATAAGCAAAGTGATGTGCAACATCTAGTTAATATATAGGACCGGAAGGCGAGAATTTCAGGTGTGATGGTATTCAATGAAAACAGTGAACAGGCAGTTTCAATTCAAGGCGAGGAAATATCTGGGGTAAAAGAATATAAACACTTTGGTTTTTCGCTTTTCTTTTCTGCCTAGTAATAATTGTTGTCACCTGTTACATGTTACCTTTGACAATGTTGCATATCCCCTCTATGTAATACCCTCCAACGGAGGGCCCTTAGGGTATACTGAATAAATGCTGAATAAATAAATATGGATAAACGGGGGCGCAAGATATGCAGAAACACCGAAAAAAAACAATACCAGCAAAGAGGTAAGAGAAATTAGGTCGTTATGAAACACAGAGCGCTATGAGGATACAGTAGGTACGAGGTGCTTCGGAGTATGTGGAAGGGTGTAATAGTTCCAAGACTTACACCAGGAAAAGCGTTCGCTTGATAGAAATCAGGGGTGTAATCAGGACTCGACGGCAACCAAAGGTAAGGCGGACGCCTCGCATTGGGCGCTCATGGGAAGACTACAAAAGAAGCTGTGCAGGGTGTTGGGGGCTGGACGAGCTTTGATGTGAGAGAAGGTCACAGAAAAATTTTGAAGAGCGTCTTAGGAACATGGAAGAAAGTAAATATGCTGGAAGAGTGTTGAGGTATGTGTACAGGAAAAGCATTGATTCAGAGGGGAGGAAAATAACTGGGAAGGTACGAGCAAGTATGGGAGCTTTATGGCGAGCAACATGGCAACAACGAACATCAAGAAGAAAGTCAGAGAAGCTGATATAATTTCATGGGTGGCGGTAATGGAAAAGAAACCTGCTATGATTAACTACTAGGAGGAAAAGGAAATCAAGACAGAAACAATATATGATATCTCAAAGCCAAGCTCATTACTTTTCGAAGCGAGATCAGGGTTGTCTTAGAACACCACGACCTTTTAAAGCGGGATGCAACAAAGAAAAAAAAACATGTGCTTGCTGCGGTACAGCTCTTCCTGTAAAACGCCCAGTTCGCTTGCCTTTTCTTAAATACGGGTTTGCTAAAACTCTCTCATACCGTCTGTTAAAAAAACACAAATAAAATGTAATATCAGCTCAGAGGAACACGTGAACTGGTTGTTGTAACAGATAGGCCGCGCTAGCTTTCTGATGTCAGAGACGCAAGTAACGCGTGACATCTTCGTAAACATCGTAGCCGCCCTATACACGTTCACAATGCACCATGAAAGCACTATCTTCTGACATTTTATTTTCTATGCTTTTGCCATGTATAAGAATGATTGCTTTCTCTCACAGCACGATTAGATCGCTATATTTGCACGCAGAGCTGAACAATGCCTCTGCTATATTCATAAACAACTCATAGAAATGCTGACGCAGTTCCTTGGACCTGGTTCTGTTATTTTTATAACTGAGCTCATCAATTTTCAATGACATATTCCATGTCGAGCGAATACGTTCAGTTTGTTTCGCCCAGTGGCACCTGACAAAGGTGAATTATTTCCTTTTAACTGCTTCCACGATAACATTTTTGAGCCTCAGTTCTGTATATATAAACCTCCTGACTATTCGAACGTCTCTATAGGCAGTGCTAAGGCGCATACCGAAGGAAGAAGACGACAAGGATGAAGTACGGTATGTCATGCTTTATGCAAAACTATTTCTATATTCAGAGCTGAGTGTCCTCTACTGCGTAGGATTGTCTAGGACGACCCATCAGCAACGAGATCATGAGCATATGTACGATCCAACGCAATAATTTATTCAGCTGCTGTAGGCAAGCAGCAAAAACAAGGGAAACTGTCGCTGCAAAACCCCATTTGAACCATCGCTATGGTTCTGTCTCTTCTTTGGACTGTTTACGCATGCAGAGTTCCGCACTAACATCCACAAATGCGTATGTTTACCTGGTGTGCCCACAGTACAATGCCCGATATGTAACCCGATGTTTCCTTGGATAGCGGGAAAGTTGTGACGCAGGTCCACAAATATTCCGCAGTGGAATAGCTTGCCTGTCATGAATCAGTGCTTTAAATGTGATTGCCCGCTCATACGACCAATTCAGTCGGAGAGATTACTGTGCCCAAACAGCTTTTGTATGTGACTTATATTTGTGGCTCAATGGGGACAGGCACCGCGAAGCCGAATTTTCAAAGTTTTAGTCAGTCCCCTAGACAAACAGTTCTAGCTGTGGATCTTAAAAATACTCACTGAAAAAAAAAGTTCAGGAGCGCCGTCCGCTTCATTTCCAATAAAATGGGCCTTTTGTGCAGCTCACCCATAGAGCACTGAACACGACTCTGAGGAGAATAGCTTGCGAAAAGTGAAAAAAAAAAACATTCACGAGTCACGATTTATTCTGACACTTCCTTATATGTATTGGTTATACTTGTGCACTGCATTTGCTCCCTAATTTTGCTCATGCCAAAGATGGTTACCGTCGCAAACGAAAGAAGGTGAAATAAGGCGCATCATGAGTTGCGTTTTTGTTTATACTGAACTTAAGGTTTTGTGGGGAGCAAACAGCAGAATCCATTGCCGGATGTTTGTAATTTTTTGTAATTTGTTTGTAATTTTGTTTGTAATTTCAGAAATGATAGTTTGATTAGCTAATTAACTAAACTTTATTTACTTAAAACTGTTCAGCGAAAGGCACATGTCCGATTCGCAGGCTGGAACCAATGAGTTCACAAGGCACACTGACTTGAGATAAATTTTGAAACTATGAGCAGCACCAGTTCCGAGGGAGCCGGCAAGAGACATGCTGTAACAGCGCTAAATTAAGTGTACTTGTGGATTTGTTTGTCACAGCCAAGCTTAGGCTTGACTGACACAAGGGTCATAAGCCCGATCCTGTCACTGTCACAATACCGGTTTCAGTAAGAACAAAGCGCTTCCTACACGGTTTACCCTTTCAAACGTATGCTAACTACGTTGTCACATCATGTTAAGAGGAAGCTTCAGCTTGGGCCTTGCTCCAATGGAACCTATTCAAATAGATGTCTAACGCTCAATTTGTTTTCTGAGATAACACCAAACTAATTTTAATGAAATTTGTTGAATTTTAGAGAGAAAGCTAAACTACTGTGACTGTCCAAAGTGTAATTTTGACTAAGGGCTTCAATAATTTAAAAAAAATTGCTGAAAATGAGTAACCTTGAAAAAAAAGAGAACCACGGAGGTTATGAACCCGTATCTCTGCACCAAAAACAGATATTGCTATTGTGTATACAGCAAATGTTAGAACATCAGCATTTAAAGTGGACAAATTGGCTATCTGTCTTTCTCTCCGTCTTTGTATGTTTGTATCTAACCATTTTCCGGCCTAGCTGAATCGCCTGGTAGTCGACGTTCGAATGCGTAGCGAATTGCGCTGCAGTCCTTACGGAACAGGGTCCCACACCAATTATCGGACCAACATCATTCACTGAATATGTGGCAATGTGTAGATACGTCCTGCTCTTCAACGAACCTTTTTCGCTCCGACATGGGTACCACTGTTCGAAGAAACTGTTTAACGCCGAATAGAAGTGCAGAGTATGTGCTACCGTGTCTCTGTTGGTCTTCAATGAACCTTTATGATGCCAGCATGCGTCACATGGTAAGTGTCAGTTGGTATGTGCCGCTATATAATGAACGTCTTTTACGGCAACTCGGGTAATGTGCCACTCGGAATGGGCGGCTCTACAATGAAGAAACTAACCTCTAACTTTCACGAAAGTTTAGCGTCATAGAACCGGTCACAAAGGCTCCTCAAGGACATCAAGCTCACGCTTTTGTAGGTTGCGCAACAAATGCGCTTGTTAAGTGCCGCTTTTCAAACAACGCCTTTCAAGCCATCGCTTTTGCCACCTGCTCCAAGGATTCACTAAGTACTTGTGCATTCTAAAAACTTCTAAGAAATATCTCTTAATTTTATCCGATACTGAGCGGAATGGAAATTACGTCATGGTGTTTCCTCAAGGACAGCAACCAGACGCGTTTGCAGGCTCCACCACAAATGCACTGAGTACGTGCCGCTTTCACATGAACGTCTTTAAGCCCTGTGCTCCAGCGAGCTGCGGCATAAATGCACAGAGTATGTGCCACTCAGTATGCGGCAAGTGAGGGAACAATCATAAGCGTGTATTTACCGCCGCGCCAAGATGCTCGTCTCGGAGGTCACGTGCGGACTTCCCGGCAGTGACACTAAATGGCTTAACGTTTCCAGAAGGAAGCGCAAAAGACGAACAATGTTGCCACAAGATGCGTTTCTCAGTGCTTGCACGCAGGGGGGCGCCATGCATTTGGAGGCCACGCGTTGCTTCGGGATGGCGGGGCTAGAAGATGCCGATTGTTGTTAGACCTGCTGCAGTACACGCCTCATGCATAAGTGTTTTGGACGGTTCCAATCGGTTCTGTCACTGTATTGATTCAATTATAACGCATTATCTTCGACGGCCATCGTGCGATTGGTTCTGCCGTAATTTTGGACACTTGGTATATTGAATTCCAGGTCCCATGTACTCCGCTATGGCATTGCTGTAGAATCCTAACAACAGTCGCTGGAGTGTAGGGGTGTCTTTTTTTAATTATGAAGAAGCGTCTACGGACGTTGTTAACACTCCATCTTCGTTAGGGACGTATGAAACTTGGATTTTTGCAAATATGATTCTTTGATCACTCAAGTACTCATTCGAGACTTCAGCAGGGAGTTCTTGTGTCGATCCGTAACTCGGGCTTCTATGGGAGTACCCAACTGTTCTGATATGGCGAGGAGGTGATTAGCCGCAGGAACTGAGGACACTCTCCACATATTACTGCCATTTTTGTTGAGGCGATGGAAGAGTACCTTTTCTTGGGCTGTTGTCACAACTGCGAAAGCCAGGTAATCTGGTTTTATTTTCCGTATGCTCCTGTTAGGCTTAGTTGTCTCGAATTTTATAGGAACACCTGCGGTTATTTTCTTCTTGCATGAGACGACAGTGGAAGCTGTGCTGTCCATGTCTTCGTTGGCTCCTGTACATTTTTTTTTCGACCTCATGTGGCCTCCACTTTCCTTGCTCATCCTATTTATGGTCCACAGAAGGAACATGCTCACGTTATGGTTCATTGCTTGCGGTGGATGGCAATAGAGAGTCACCAAGGCCGGACGACAGCGTAGCTCGATCCCGCAGCTGCTTAGGTCCGGCGCGTTTCGGGAGCCACTTGACATGCTTTTCTCGCAGCACGGTGCCCCGAGACCACCGTTCATTGAGAGCGAAGCAGGGAAAGTAACAATTGAGCTCAAAATTTGTCCACAAGGATGAAATTATAGAGTGACGATCAGAAGCCAGCCTATCATTCTTCGTCTTTGTTTCCCTCCTATTTCCCCCAGCAAAGCTTCCTATTAACACCGTCACCCTTACCTTATGGGAAGCATACCACGAGAAAACGCTCTTTTATAGCATGTGCTGTTATTGGCCCCTTCGGATAGCTGTTTCAATTGACGAGGTTTTCCGCCACCGCAAACACCGCCGCCGCTGGTGTGCGGTGTGCGTCGCAGTTATGCCTCGCTATGGGGGATTGACCAAAATATGGTTAGGTTGTTTTGAGGAAAGAAATGTTACAGGCCGGCGCCATACATAAATGAAATGCTCTGGCGCATGCACGCGTAATGCGAAGACGTGGGATCGTTTCCCACCTGCGGCAAGTTGTTTCTTAATCTACTTTTATTTATAATAATTTATCACTTCTTTAATTCTTAATTCAATGATTAAGTTGAAGGAATTTCCACTGCGCTGTTCTTCGTGTCTTTGTTTGTTTGCTTCTGATTATTAAAAATCGGGCCCCTCAGTTTACCCTCTTTCTTCTCGTTCATTATATGACCACATGACGCACAAGCGTTTCATAGTGCGAATACACAACTTCTCATGTACAGATTTAACTGCTATATAATAATAAGGGGTAATGCATGTGCTAGGGGGCTAGGGCTCCTCAAGCAGTTCTTACTGCTTTTACCTGTCCTCCTCGTAACTTTTTCTTGTTGAGGAATAAAATTCAATTCATTTCAATTCATAAAGTATAATAATAATAGGATAATCGAAACTACACATTGTCGTTTTTTTCAACCTAGTGTTTGTCGTCTTTTCAGAATCTTGTCACCGCGAGCAGAGTAAAGTTATGTATAAAGGAACACACTGGCCCATCAAGCGCTACCTTTACCCAGCCGTCTGAAATCTAACTAGGTGCTAGTACACAATGTCCAGGTATCTACAAAAACCGAGTTTCTTTAACATGAGGTCGAACGACCAAGTGTAGCGACCGGTGCAGTAGTGAACAATGAGCGCTTTATTGCGACATAAGAACTGACTGGCACCTTGCCAGCAATACTATGTGTGGCATATTGCTAGGAATATTGTATGCGGTCAAGCATATGACAATGAATTTAGCCACAATAATTGGAGAATATTCAGGAAAAAGGGTGCACTATCGCTGATTTCTCATCTTCTCATCTCTCTGTGAGGCTGTTGTGGACACTGCATTCGTGAGGGGAAATCTTCCAGATTCTGATTAACGTCTGTTTGGTTATGAATTTAACATTCTTCGAAAAGAGGTAATGAAATTTACGAGCATTAGATGTCTTTATTGAAGTGAAACATAGAAGTGATCCTATTTTAACGTGTGTGTTTGCTAAGAGTCTGCGTCAACAAGGCGTGGGGGAGCTTCTATCTCGGCCACATAGAATTAAAAAAAAATAGTTCCGGTTGCGCAAGATACACCAGGCAACTTGTCCCGGGAACGTATTCGTTTGCTCTAAGAAATGTTTTTGCTATTAGGAGCTCTGAATATGATTTCTTTGCTTCTTGATACAGCAGAGAGTTCGCAACATACTAAGGGATGCCAAGACGCTGATGTATGGCCCATCTCTCTAAAATAAATAAAGGTTGTAACTTATAAGTTGGTGAGCCAGATAGCAACACACAGTTAAATTCAAGAATGGGTCCGATAATGTTAAGTAGACTATCCAAGCTTCCTGTTGCATTTTCTTGTGAATCGATTTCACCTTCTCTCACAAGTTTTCTTATATCAAGACGCCAATCTAGGCCAGGTTCGTAAATTGCTCACATGTACCTAGTAGTGTCTACCTGTGGGAGCAGTTGATTCTGATACACGAGAGATAAGGAAACCGATTAACTCGAAGGGAATACAAGACGGGCACTTGTATTAATGTTAAGGACCACGCGCAACATATCCAGCCAGACGCCAAGAAAATTTATATGCTGGCAGCATTTGGCAAAACATGTGGCTATCTTTAACGGAAGCAAAGAATGCGATACCATGAACACACACAAATAGCCTTAGATTCGGTATAATTTTAAAATCGTTTAGTAGTGTATTAAACAATAGTGGAGAAAGCACTGAACCCTGAGGTGCACCTCTGGTCTTGGAGAACCACTCAGAATGATGCTTTACATCTAGGCAGAAAAATCTCCTTCCTAGCAAGAAATCCCTGATCCAACCCATGATATACGATGGTAGGCTTAAGGCAGCATGTTTATTCAATAGAATGCTGTATTCTACGCTATCAGAGGTTTTGCAAGATTCATTGTTACGAGGGCTGAAACTTCTAAGTTTCTGTTAGCTAACCGTATTTTATGTTCTAAATCAACAAATGCGCGGAAGCAGTAGAATAACCAATGCAAAATCCAACGTATGCGATGCATAATGCACTACTTAACAAACATGCTCTGATAGATGATTACAAACAACTCTTTCAATTATTCTACTATGTCAGAAGCTTCAGCGATCAGCCAGATGTCCAAATTAAGCCCTTTTTCGGCGTTCTTCAGAAGCCACGCAATTTTAGCTATCTTCCACTCGTGAGATAGAAATGTTTCCTTAAGGGAAATTTTCATAATATTCAGCAACTTTCGCTTAAAATAAAGGGCCAGGAACTTCAGCATGCTAACAGATATTCAATGATAACCCGGAACTGCCAATCTCATACAAGCTACGGCAGAAGCTCCAGCGATTCAACCTCTTTAAAGTCATTCCACTGAAGGCCACGTGCAATGAAATCAAGATTATCTTGGGGTACTTGGATCAGTACATTGGTCATCACTGGGGTCAATACAACGGCGTTCAAAATGTGACTAAATGAAGATTTCTTGTTGTGCTCCATGAAAGTGTAAAGGGCTTTCCTATTTTTGCGGTCAGATGAGTAAATGTTCATATCAGCCTAATAGTCATCCTTAGCTTTTGCAATTGTCCTTTAAAGGGGGTAGCAGAACACATTTAGTTAGTGATATTTAGAGTGCTCTGATTATGAAGAAGGCTGTCCTACGAAGCGTTCATAAGACTACGTACCGCTTCACATTTTTCAGTGCACCACGGCGAACCTTTTTTGTGTCGAGTTGAAACTCTTACAGTAAATGCGGACTGCTGTATTTCGTCAATCAGATATTTTAGAACCTGCTCTGCAGGCTTAGCGTTATCAAGTAAAGTTAGGAGTTAATAGCAGCTTGAACTATCCTTTTATGAGTATTCCTGTTGAGAAATTTTATTGTTTTCTTAGTGACCCTCTGCGGGAAGCACATAACAGAGAAAAATCAGTGGATGAGTGCAACTTCCGCTATCTAGAGGTGCCCATGATGACACGCTAACTCTAGCAGCTGCCAGAGTTTGGTCAATCACTCTCTTTGAATCTCGACGCATAAATGTTGCACCCCGTCTACCATGGCAGTGAGAATTTTTTGATAGCCATGACCACAGTTCACCACTAGTATCTGAGCGGTAACCCTACGTGATATGATGTGAATTAAAGTCCCTTACAATGACGACTCTTCCCATTTTCTCAATAAACTATCAAAGTAGTCTGTTCTACTCACCGCCGCAAGAGAGTAAACATTTAGTACAATAATAGCACATCTTGGCAGAAATAGATCAATAGCCAAGAGTTCAGATTGAGGATAATAGCCCTGTGATATATATATTCCGGACACCGTAGCAATTACACGCCCGCCACAACCACCAAAGGGGTCTACTCTGAATATGCCAAAATTAATAAAAGAATATGATTTGACAGGTGTCAGCCAAGATTCTTGTAAAAAGACCATGTCTAGGTCATAGGCAAAACTGAGACGATGAAGATCAATTAAGGAAGACAAAACAGAGTGGCCGTTCCTTTTGGGCGTGTTTAACTCAGTCATGATCTCTCCAAGACCGAAGAGGCAAATGCTTCTTTCCACATGTCAATCGATTTCGTGCTCGGAGGCCCTTTCTTGCTTTTTGTCCGAGAATGATCATGTTTGGTTGGCGAAAAATGAGAAGCCCTGCGCTTCTGCACCACATTCGTCATTTCCAGTGCGAACATTTGTTGTAGACGTGCTAGCTAGGCCATTTATGGCTGGCCATATTATAGGCGATTTACTGAAAACAGAGGTCACGGATGGTATACCTGTATACGATTCAGTTACATGAACTTTATGCCTTATAGCGTGCAATAATGCATAATAAAAGGTAGTTTTTAAATTATCTAGTATGCCACTCAGTGCCCCCTCTATAGCTGCGACTACTTATGCCTTTATAGTTTTTTCTAGAACATCCCCGGATGGTCTCAATACAATACGCATTTATTTGTCCTACACCCTAAAAGTGCATATGCGTCGGTTCTGGAGCACCTGTTGTGACGAATAATTTCCAATATTCTAGTATCATCGGATCTTTTTGGACACTGTTGAGCCTACAGCTCGAGGCTCCGGAGCAGTTCGTCTTTTTGGTTGATGCGCCGGCGCAAATCGTCCAAAAGGAACACGCAATATGCATGTGGCAATATTATAGCAGGTGGTCTTCTTTAACTCTGCCTAAATCTAATCACCAAAGTGTGTCTGCGTTTGTTTTTATTGAAATGCGGTCACCATGGCAGGGAGTTGAACTTGCACGTTGTGTTTTAGCACGAGAACGTCACATCTACAGGGCCACCATTACTAACGCTAGCTACACGTTTGAATTTCTTAGGAAAAGCACTTTCATTGGAAAAAGAAAGATGATGAAAAGAACGAGAGATATCACGTGCATTAGCAAACGCGGAACATCAGCTACCCACGGAGTCAGGCTACAGTTTATTCTAAGTTCATCGCTTGGGAGGATCAATGACCTACAAGTGGTGCCGAAGCTGAGGAATGAACCACGGACCTTTATCATGAACTAGGAACCAGATCTCTGCTGATCGAAGCTGTCATGGCCAAAACGTGCTGCAAATCCGTTCCGCTGTCGAGTAGTGAATTTACCGACCAGGCCGAACGCCAAGGTTACTGCTTAACTCACATCCATCGAGCTTAGAGTGCAAAACCTTTCGGTTTCTTCACCTGTAGTGATTACTGCTGGTTATTTCTCAAGGGAAACGTAGCGAACCTGCATAATGGGCTCAAAGCCATCGAGACTTCCTTAAGCTGGACATTGCATGGTCCAGTAGCTTCAAGTGCTACCGTCAGGCAATGCAACCAGATAATTGTACAGGAAGTGTCCATGAGAGAACGTAACATCACTTCAGATAACTACTGGGACTTCTTAATCAAGGGGATAAAATCCGATATATATTAAGAAATATTAAGAATTATTTAGAACCACTTCTCGATTACTTCAACAGCACTATAATTGTCGTTAAGAATTTTCACTCCCATGGAAGCCGACGATTCTCAAGCTTAACGAACAATCAAACTCAAAGCTTCGTCTCAATTACCTACTCAGAAAGCTTCGATGTTGCCCTTAGTTTCGCTAAAAATACGACGTTGCCGTACGCAAATAGGCGAAAGACGGTGTAGCCGAGATGGTCACCGACGACCAAGTGAATAACAAGCCTAATGTCGCACTAATGCGTGAGGAATGTACGCCAAAGAAAGGGTGGTTTTTGTGTTTCCTCCCAATCAAGAAAACCTTTCGCTAAACGACAGCCTGTACACCGGAACGAAGCTTTATGCCGAGCTCATGGGACTGGAACTTCGGTTGAGAAGGCGTCGTATTGCTTTAGTAGCAAATATAGAAAACGCGTTCTTTCCTATAGGCATAGTCACCAAACACGGAGTGACTTTGCGTTAACTATGTCGGGTGAAAGCGCCCGCGGCCGGTCGGCTTTGTCTAGTGATCGTCTCTCACATATCATTAAAGTGCCATTCAGCATGAGTTATCGTGCATTCTCCATGACAGTGACCAACCGCCATCATCTTGAGGAAGCCCCATCAGTTTACCACGAAGCTACATAACGGTATTTGGGTTCCATATATGTTGATGAAGTTTTAACAGGAGTGGACTCTGTCGAAGAGGCAGCAATGCTGCGGTAAAGAGCACGGATAACATCGCAAGCACCCCTATGAAGCTGCACAAGTGGTGTTCGAAAGACCCACGCGTTTTTGGCATGCAACTGACGGGACCTCCGGAGTTACTTCTGGGGAAATTTATAGGACTACTGAAGGTCATTAAATCGGTAAGGCACGCTGACACTAATGACTTGTCGTTCAGCCTCATAGATGGTATGGAGATTGTTCCACCAAGAACGGATTGCCGGCGCTTCATTCTACAGCTGACTTGTCTCCTATGCGACCTTTTCGACATGCTGTCCCCTTTTATAATAATAATAATAATAATAATAATAATAATAATAATAATAATAATAATAATAATAATAATAATAATAATAATAATCTTTATTACATCCAGTCATGTCATGGTTACAGATCTAGCCCACATAAGCAACATTGCTTGTGTGCGAAGCTGGGCAGTCTGCTGGTAGTACTGATACGTGTACAAATAAATAGATTAATAAAAGAATATAGGAAAAGAATGATATTGCAAAAGTGAACAAAAGATATTATTTGAACAAAAGATATTATTGCATCAACAGGGAAACAATCCACATTGACATTAGCGATGACTTCGCAAACAGGTTCGCATGTTTCAAATCGCGAAGAAAACTTCAGAGAATATGGACATTAGGTATCACCCATGACCTTAAATGTGATTTTATTTGTTTAAATGTTCCCGCGATATCCTTCTCATTTAATTTATTGAAATTAGCTGGCACGTCGAAAGCACGAGTTCTCTTGCCGTAGTTTGTGTACACACGAGGTACCACAAATTTTTCTGTCTGACGTAAGCTGCGACATTTCACGTTCAAGTTCTTGAAATTAGTAGAAAAATAACTTTTACACATGGCATCGAACAAAACTTGTTGCCCGACAAACAACATGTCTGACTGGTACATGCTCAGCAAGAGATCTTCCCCGTGACCAAGTGTGCCATACGAGAGGCTACAGGCAATTTTTTTTAGGATACGGTTAATTATCTTAAGTCTACTAGAAGAAGCAAAGCCATAAATTGTTATTCCGTTCTTTATGATCGATTCCACAAGTGCCCTGTAAACCATTTTACGAATATTTATATCACAGAAAGATTTTAGGGCATACAAGTGAGCGCACACAGCACGTAAGCGCTTTGCGAGCTCTTCAATGTGGACATTCCATGACAATGTGTCGTCGAAGTGTAGCCCCAGGTATTTTGTGCTATTTACCAGGGCTACCGGAGGACATGAGCATGCAAGGAAGTCACTGGTGTGGGGATAAGCAGGGGAAATATCCGCTACTGCTTTATATGGGCTGTGAAAACATAACATATTAGTCTTCGATTTATTAATGAGCATTTTGTTATTAATCAAGTAGTTTACAGACATCATACTGTAACACTCTAGCGGCTTCGTTCGAAAGTTTGTTCGATACAACCAAAGCCGTGTCATCAGCGTATAAATAAATTTTTGATTTTAGTGGTAAGCAAGCAAGATCATTCATGTAAATTTTAAACAAAACCGGTCACAATACGGACCCTTGCGGTACCTCTGATTTAACACGCAAAAAGAACTATAGGAGTCCGCCACACGGACACACTGTTGTCTGCTTGGTAAATAGTTTAAAAAAAAATAAGTAATACGGGCCTCCGAAACCTCATCTGCTTAGTTTTAATAGTAACTGTTCATGATCTAATGTGTCAAATGCTCGTTGCAAATAATAGAAAAGAGTCAAAACAACATTGTTTTTATCGATTTCGTTACAGATATAGTCATTAAAATTTTCCAACAGACCCACAGTACTCTGTCCCGAGCGAAAGCCAAACGGCGCTGGGTTAATAAGGCTAAACTTTTCACAGAATGAGGCCATAATAACATAGACTATTTTTTCCAATATGCTTGCCAAAGACGAAAGAATTGAAATTGGTCGGTAATTCTCCTATAGTTTTCGAGATCCTTTCTTATAGAGAGGTCTCACAATGCTAACTTTCATGTTTTCATGTATCTGACTGGCTTTTAATGCTTCATTTAGGATGTAAAGTAGTGTTGATTTGAGCACATCGAAATTCGCAGCTATATCTCTTATCCTAATTTTATCAAAACCTGGAGATTTTGTTAAACTCATGGATCGTATAATATCCCACAATTCTGCCTCATTAAAAGTAGGCAGAAAAGCAGAATGAATGTTAGAGAACGTAACATTATTTCGGATATTTGCCGGTATGCACCCATTTGTAATGTTGTTTACTGATTCCATAAATTGTTTGTTAAAATAATTCGCTATCTGAACAGCAGGCGACTCGAGAAAGGCGTCCGCAAGAGTATTATCAATACTGTTTTTTGCAGGTCTCCCTATTAGAGTGTTAACCAAGTTCCATGTTTTACCGGTATTTCGTCTGCAAGCTGCAGACTTGCCTGAGTGGTAGCGCTTCTTAGCGAGTCTTATTTTAACGTTTACTTTGTTTCTCATCTGCCTAAATTCTTCTCTTGCAAGAGCGTCCCCGGGTTTATCTTGGCATTTTCTAAGGAGCTTGCTTTTAACGCTGCAAAGCTCCATTATTTCGTTATCAATACACGGGCTATCTTTATTCTTCTTTTAAGCTTTACTTTCTTTTCGGAGCAAAGGTAAATTTCTCTAAAGGTCTCTACAAACAGTTCGTAATCCTTTAAGTGGCTGTGCCGCGTTAAAGAATCCCAGTTGAATGTTCTCACACGTTTATCTACTTCATTAGAATTCAGAACATATTTCTCTAAAGTCTTTGTTTCAGTCAAAGCAGCAGCATCTCCTGAAACTGCTATAGCGATAAAGTAGTGGTCCGCTACTTTTTCCTTAATAATGCATTTATATCCTTTATATTTGCACATTTTTGTGCTGATATGGTCTATACACGACGTTGTTAAACGATGACCGAGAATTTCCTCTCGTGTATAACTGTGAATTTTGTTTTCGAGTCCATAGCTTGCCAAAAGTGTTAGGTAATCAGATGTTGCAGGCTTATTTGCTGTAAAAATGTCTATATCAAAATCACCGGCCAAAATAATGCTGCTTCTGTCTGCGTACTTTTTGAGGAAGCTTGCCAAATCGTCTAAAAATGTATTTAGGTTAGTGCTCGGTGGCCTATAAGCAGCACATACTGTAAATTCCAGATCTGCTTTAGTCATTAGTACAGTAACTACTTCAGCAACTTGAAAATCAAAGGACACTCGTTCACAGTGCCAATCACTTTTTACATAGACCGCTATGCCACCATTTATTTTGTGATCCCTGCACAAAAAGAAAGACTGAAAACCACGTAGTGCAAAATGAGCGCATTCGTCTTTTGAAATATTGATTTCAGTTATAATTAAAACATGTAATGATGGCAGTGCTTCAGCTAGGTGAATCTTTAACATGTCCCAGTGTTTGTGCAGGCTTCTCACATTCACATGGATTAGCTCAAGCAATAAGCTGCTAGAAGGATCTGACGCCCACTTGTCTTTCATTGATAGCCATTGTTCAGTTGAGTGTACTTGGTCAATTATTCTAGATTATTTTATGTAAGCCTTGTTCATTGTCAATGCGTAACACTGACGTTCCTTCGCGTTTTCTTACAAGTATTCTGCCATTGCGCACCCAGACGAAGCGATATTGTTTATCTTTCGCCTGATTGTTTGTCATCCATAGCAGTTTCTTCATTCGGGAAGTTAAATCATCGTTCAAGTATATCTTTTCACCCTTCAGTCTGTTCCGCTTTTCAATCCAAAGCTCTTTTGTTTCACTCCTTCAAAATCGCACCAGAATAGGTGGGACGGAGTACGCTTTGCCTTTGATTCTGTTCACGGCTTCAATGTCGTCATGACTGGGCCTATGGAGTTCGAGTTTGGTTGCAATAGATTACGCCACCTTTCGTAGGTCCTCGTTATCACTCACTTTGACACCATGGATTTCTAAATTGCTTTTTCGTGAGTATCGTTTAAGATCATCTACTGCTTGCTCCATATTCGACAGCCTGCCAGATTTGGCCAAAAACTCGGCGTCCAGTTCAGTTACTTTTTTGTTTGTTTCCTTAAGTTCCTTTCTATGCTCCTACAACTTTTGCAGCATTGTGTCATAATTAGACGAAAGCAATCCCAATGGTGTCTCAATACCCTGCATTGCCGTCCTCTGCGCCAGCATTTCCTGGGTGGAAGCCTCGAGCTTGTCCAACTGCACGTCTTGCCGGCTTTCTAACACATCTTGTCGACTCAGTACGACATCAAGTTTGGCCAGTACATGTGCCAGTGACAGCTCGACCGATACATCGGTTGCTCTATCCTTCTGGGCTACGCCGTCACCGTTTCCAGTTGGCAATCGCGATGCACGAATTACACAAGTCAGACACACCCACTGTTCTTTTTCCTTAGTGGAAAAGTTTTTCAAGTTCGTTTTCGTAACC
Organism: Dermacentor albipictus; assembly: GCF_038994185.2. Lineage (NCBI taxonomy): Eukaryota > Metazoa > Arthropoda > Arachnida > Ixodida > Ixodidae > Dermacentor > Dermacentor albipictus. The sequence goes on along the minus strand of NC_091829.1, from coordinate 98,081,836 downwards.
ACGAGCACTTTCCTGCATGATACCGATTGTCGCACTCGGCACATGTGAGGCTCTGAAAAACATCAGCAATCGATTTCATGCACGCAAGGCAATCAAACTCAGCCGTCATGAAAACACTGGTGCAGTCCAGCGGAGAAGTATGAAAAAAGATGAAGATCCGTTCTCAGAAGCGTTCCAGCAAAGGCGTCTACTAGGAAAAGCAGCTGCCTCATGGCGCTCTTGGGGATGAAAAAAAAAATGGTGCAATAAACATCCAGAGTTTTGCGATAAAGAAGTTACCTTGTTCTCCGGCAAGACGTACTTGGGCCTGGTGACAAGTACGCGCTGCAGTTTTTCGCTGAGGCCATTAAGGCAGCCCACGGCGGCGTTTGCTACATTTGCACAGCAGCAAATACGAATGACGAAAGCTGAATGATAGTATTGTACAAGTCAAGGGTAGCGCCTATGAAGGAGACAAGCCTTTCCAGACTCGAACTGCTAGCCTTCCTCGTCTCGGCATGAATGTGAGAATACCTACGTGAATAGCTAGCTAAAGACATAACATTCCTTCAGCTTTAGACAGACTCAATGAATGCAGTGGGCTGAATTACCAGGAATCTTACCAGATTGCCAGATGGAAAGACTTCATTTCCTATAGGGTAGCGGAGAGTCAAAGCAAAACGGACATCAAATTATGCAGGTGTTCCTGGGAAGCAAAACCCTGCCGATTTCTGACGTGAAGAAGTATTTCCAGACTACTAACAACAAATTCGCACTGGTTACCAGGACCCCATTCGCCTAATTGTGAAGAGAATGAAAGGCCAACGACCCATACACCCAAGTCCACCAATCTTCCGCTGTGTTTACGGAGGAACGCCTTCGGCGGAAATCATCCTTAAAAGTCTGCATGCACTGGACCCGAAGTATTAGAGGTCCATAATTACAGCTTTATGTTTCCACTACACTGTGAATACAATTCGCATCTATGCTGATGCGAAAATGGCAGCCCTGGGGAGCTCTGAATGCAGAAATAATAAAAGTCGGTGCATTATACACGATAAAAGAGCTTCAAATTTCCGTTTATTTGCAAAAAATATGTTGCGTTTCTAATTACTTTGAAAAAGTTTGCATTCTTTGGGTCTTAACTTGTGCAACTATAATCGCCACGTTTCTTGTCCGCATTTCCTTCCTTTGAAGCTGCCAGCACGAAACTTTAGGTTCAGGAACGGCGTTCGCGTGATCATCGTGACATCGCATTCTTGACAGGAAAGCTGTGAGCGCAGTTTATAAGAAAGGAAACGCAAGCAAGGCAGGTGACCATTATTGTTGCGGGATGAGATAAGCCCTTTTTCTAAAGGTAATTGAGCTGAGCATATAAGATATTGGCCATTTTGGGTGTAACTTGTTTTTAAGACTAGGATGGGGTTCTTCGTGTTGCAGTACGTCTGAAATTCAGCAAGTTATATGAAGAAATACATCCAATATTATTACCAAATGACTATTACTACTACACAATTCGTGTCAAACAGCATCATCCACAACTTCATGCAGTAATTCTGGATACTCTTATCCAAATAAGAGAAATATGATAGATATTACGACGACAGCAGTTAGTCAAGAAACTCATCGGAGGATACGTTGTGTCGAACGCTACAACTTCAGACCTCTGTACGAAGTAGCTGCCCCGTTACCACATGAAAGAGTGACCACTTCGGAAGCCTTGCAAGCAACAAGACTAGACTTTGCCGGTCCCTTCTGCATTAAACTAAGCGAACACGTCAACATGTGCCACAGCCGAAACTTTAAAACATTAAAAATTCAATTGTAGTAAGTGGCGCCTTCGTTTGTAACTAACGAACTATATATATATATATATATATATATATATATATATATATATATATATATATATATATATATATATATATATATATATATATATATATATATATATATATATATATATATGTGTGTTAGATGTCCCAGTTGTCCCAGTTTGTATGCTGCGATGAAACGTTCATGGCGAGCATATCACCAAGCGTGCGATTGAAACGCTCTGTAAGTCCGTTAGTTGGAGGATGGTACGCCGTGGTGGTCCGGTGAACTATGCGGCAATGAGCACGCAGAGCTTCAACCACATGCGACAGGAACACACGGCCTCTATCACTCAGCAGCTCCCGAGGTGGGCCATGACGAAGAATGAAACGATGGAGCAGAAAGGATGCAACGTCACTGGCGGTCGCTGCAGTAGGGCAGCGGTTTCGGCACATAACGTGTAAGGTGATCAACTGCAACAATAATCCATCGTTTTCCAGCGGGTGTTAGTGGTAGCGGCCCGTACAGGTCAATTCCCAAACGGTCGAAGGCACAAGCAGGGCACAGAAGTGGCTGTAATAATCCGTGGGCCGGATGAGGCGGAGATTTGTGGTGTTGGCATTGCGGGCACGAGCGGACAAACTTTTGGACAAAAGTAAACATTCCTCGCCAGTAGTAACGTTGCCGCAGGCGCTCATACGTCTTCAAAACGCTTGCGTGTGCACATTGTGGGTCAGTATGGAAAGACGCGAACATGTCGGAACGCAAAGTCCTAGGGATAACCAGGCGCCACTTGCGACCATCGGGCTCGTAGTTCCGTCGATACAAGAGTTTATCTTGGACAGCAAAATGGACAGCCTGGCGACGCAGGGAGCGGGAGATGGGAGATGCAGGCGGGCAAAAAAGGAGATCCAAAAGAGAGGCCACCCAAGTATTCTTGCGCTGTTCTGATTCGAAGGTGTCGATGTCGACCGAGGATACCACCTTAATGGTGGAGAGGGAGGCCATGTCGGTTGGCAGCGGAGAACGGGACAGAGCGTTAGCGTCACTGTGCTTGCGAGCTGAGTGGTATATGACGAGTATGTCGTATTCTTGAATGCGCAGAGCCCAGCGGGCAAGGCATCCAGACGGGTTTTTTAAAGAGGATAACCAACAAAGGGCGTGATGGTCAGTACCACATTGAAAGGCCTGCCGTATAAATAGGGGCGAAACTTCCCGAGTGCCCAAACGATGGCCAGGCATTCTTTTTCTGTGACGCTGTAATTGCGTTCCGCTTTGGTCAGCGCACGACTGGCCTAAGCAACGACGTACTCGGAGTAGCCAGACTTGCGCTGCGCAAGGACAGCGCCGAGGCCAATACCAATGGCATCGGTATGCACTTCAGTTGGGGCGGTGGCGTCGAAGTGTCGCAGTATAGGCGGAGACGTCAGGAGACGACGTAAGGTCACGAACTCGGCGTCGCATGCAGGAGACCAGGAGGATAGGTCGTTGGCGCCACTTAAGAGTTGCGTGAGAGGTGATATCGAGGCAAAATTGCGAACAAAGCGCCTGAAGTAAGAACAGAGGCCGATGAAGGCGCGGAGTTCTTTGAGTGTCTTTGGTTTCGGAAATTCTGCCACGGCGCGAAGTTTTGATGGGTGGGGGCAAATGCCGTCTTGTGATACGACGTGACCTAGAATCATGAGCTTGTGTGCGGCGAACTGGCACCTTTTCAGGTTCAGTTGCAGGCCTGCGTTGGTCAACGACGTCAACACTTGCCTAAGGCGAAGAAGATGCGTGCTGAAATCAGGGGCGAACACAACGATATCGCCGAGATAGCACAAACACGTGCTCCATTTTCGGCCGCGCAAGATATTGTCCATCATTCGTTCAAAGGTAGCAGGTGCATTGCATAGTCCAAATGGCATCACAATGAATTCGTTTAGACCATCTGGCGTAATGAATGCAGTTTTAGGGCGATCAAGTGCTGACATCGGACCTGCCAGTAGCCCGAGCGTAAATCCAACGAAGAGAAGAATTTAGCGCCTTGCAAGCTGTCCAGAGCGTCGTCAATGCGCGGTAGAGGGTAGACGTCTTTGCGCGTCATCTTATTGAGACGGCGATAATCGACGCAGAACCGAATGGAACCATCTTTTTTTGTCACGAGAACCACCGGTGATGCCCACGGGCTATTTGGAAGGTCGAATGACGCCGCACTGAAGCATGTCGTCAACGTGCTCACTGATCACCTGACGCTCCTTGGCGGATACGTGGTACGGACGCTGCCGCAATGGCGCATTGGAGCCAGTGCCGATGTGGTGGCTGACGGTTGGCGAGCTACCCACAGTAGGCTGAGCGACATCAAAAGAAGAGTGGAACTGGGCAAGCAGGTGAAGAAGCTGGGAAATTGAAGAAAGACATTATAAAACAGGGCGCCGTCTATTGCCTCGCGCGATACGTATCCAAGCCAAGACAAACCATTAGCAACCATCCTGTTGTTATGCTGGCGCACTTCGTTAGGCCTACCGGTGCCGGAATTACGGAAGGATGCAATAAATTCGACGCAATATGCTCTCATAACATACGTTTCAGGTGAGCTTAGAGAAAGCTAAAGCTCATTTCAAGAATTACTGGTGGTTAACGCGAGTGAGGACGTAGACATAACGAAAATTCACGCTGAAGCAAGAGCCGTGGGTGTCCCTATGTTCGACAAGGGTTTTAGCCTCTGTCATTGGGGGCAATAACGCACGTTGTTATCGCGTAGGTAAACCAAAGAAATTCAATCGCGTTCGGAGCATACGCATTGATGACAACGGTAATTAATTAATATATGGGGTTTTACGTGCCAAGACCACTTTCTGATTATGAGGCACGCCGTAGTGGAGGGCTGCGGAAATTTCGACCACCTGGGGTTCTTTAACGTGCACCTAAATCTAAGTACACAGGTGTTTTCGCATTTCGCCCCCATCGAAATGCAGCCGCCGTGGCCGGGATTCGATCCCGCGACCTCGGACAACGGTAATTCTTTGCGTGCGTAATGTGTTTACATCGGATTGCAAACGTCATTTTAGAGGTGTCTATTGTCACCCGTTGTAGCATACTAACTTGTTATTGAGCGTTATTTACGCGTTTCGGATTTTTTCTATAATCTCACCGCCTTGCCCCCACACCCTTCTTTTTGAAAGAGGAATTACAATGAACAGCTTTCAATATTCAGATTTAAATTGAGTTTTATTGTATGTTTTTCGCGCTTAAATAATGTTTGTCGGCAGTGCTCAAAATGAAAGGTGCGCAGTGGCCGAATTAGCACGAATTGGATATCCTGTAAAGAATTTAGCCTACATCTGATTTAAACTCAAATGTTTTTACATAGATATGGCTCTGAAAATATTGCTGTTGGGCCTCGTACCGGTTGTTTATGGAGTCTTCTGGAGGACTGAGGAGCAAGCTCTTAAGGAAGCCAATGGTCGTATGTACGAATTTGAAACGTTTTTTCGTTCCGTTCGTCATTGTCTTACTTCTGTCATTTTGTGCTTTTCTTCCTTTCTTTTCTCAATGGAAGGGTTGTGGTCAATCGTAACGCTTTCAGTTCCCGGGCGCTGCATCACATACCTTTTGGGATTAAGAAACCCATTCGTGTTGGCCAATAGGTAATATAGTGTTGGCCAATATAATATATATACGGCCAATATATTGGAAGGCTGGCGGCTGATCTACTCGCTATACAAGCGTATAGCTAACACGCACATCAATAAAAACACCACAAGAAAGAACAGTATCAATACAAAACAGAGATATTTAATCAAATGTTTTCACTATTGCCCATAGTGAAACTCCTTAATGACACTCTGTAAACATCTTCGAGGTCTTGTGTGAAGATTTTAAGGTGATGAGCAAATCAAGAACAAGGGGAAAGCGAAAGCCAACGCTTCAACAAGTGGACAAGGTGACATATGCGTTCCTCGCCACAGTATATACAGGTAGGGCTCTTCTAAAGGGGAGAGTGGGTAAAGCGGGTGGGCGTGATAACGATCTAAGGTGTGTTAACGGTGAGGGTGTAAAATTGAGAATATAGGAGTCCTGTGAACAATTCCGGTGACTCGGCCGTCTCTCAGTCGCATGTCAATGGCCATGTGTCAGTCGGTGAGTCAGCGGCGTGCGCAGCACCCATCTTTTACCTTCTTCGCTGGTGTTCCTAGGCTATCCTGTCTGTGAGAGATAAAAGAAGAAGTGCCAGAATCCGATGCTCGTGAAAAAAATATATGAAAAAGTAGTGAAATAGAATAAATGAACAAATAATTTAAAAGGAAAAAGGAACGGAAGGTGAAGAAAAGAAAAGAAAGGAAAAAAAAGAAAACAATATGCAACCAAACTAAGGGTTGTTGCCCATAGCTTGAAAGTATGGGCCCTCCAGAGGGCCCGGGGTGCGCTCGATAAGTACAAGCCTCACGACCCACCACAAACGAGCCTAACTAGGGAAGTGCAGAATAGGGCAAATCCCTGGGTCGACGCTTGGCCAACGTCACTACGCGTTAAACGTTCCGTTGCCGGCATTTTAATAAAGTTATTCCTGTCCTATCCTTAGCATAGCGAATAGCTTCTAAAGTTCCCTTTGAAATGTTCATGCCTATTGGTTGGAATGTCTTCAACTTATGGATGAGGTGTGATTCCCTGTATTTTCTTTCTCTTTCAGAACGAAAATTTGACTCTAAGATATAGCGTTTAATATTTTATTTTGTTGTGCTTTATTTGTTTTTTTATTGTTTTTTCTTTCATTTTTTTCTTCGCCTTCCTTTCCTTCTTCATTTATTTATTCCATTTGAGTATTTTCATAAATATATATATTTTTTTCACGAGCACTGATTTCTGCCGCTCCTTCTATTATCTCTTTCACATAAACGATAGCCCACGGTCACCGGCGAAGCAGGTAATTGAAGGATGCTGTTCACGCCTTCAAACGCCAACTAACACATGGCCATAGAATTGTGACTGACAGACGGCCGTGTCACGGGCTTTGTGCACAGCCCTTCTTTATTCTCAATTATATCCCGCCGTTAACACACCTTCGCTCGTTGCCGCACCCACCCGCCTTACCACCTGTCCTCTTTAGACGAATCGTACATATACATGTACTGTGCCGAGGAAAGCACATGTCACCTTGAAAAAGGCAAGTGGACTTGTCGAAGAGTTGGCTCCCGCTTTCATCTTGTTTTCGTTTTACCCATTGTCTTGAATGTCCATGTGCCGTCTTCCCCCTGTTTTCCTTGCGCAGGTTTTAAGGAATTAAAAAAGATGCCTGTGGCAGATAGCGCAATTATTGTCCTTAAACTGGTGCACTTGAAGTGGCGGACATTACGCATACTTGCACGATACATTTCAATCGGTAACTGAATAATTAAAAAAACATTTACTGCTTAGGTTTTTAAGGAATCACTTCACAGCACACATTGAAATTTAGGTACTGTTGCCAGAGACATTGCAAGACATATCCACTTGAAAATTATTTTGCAGACCACACCATATCCTAGATATGTGCCATCAAAGTTGTGGTAAAAAAACAGGCTGTTGTACTTATTCATTAAAACACCATTTTAGCCATTGAATCACATAGAGTAAGTGCTCCACCAACGTATTCCTTTGCAATGTTATGGAATTATTATTTAAAAATTGGTGCCATCCTGATATTTCGTTTCAAGTGAATCCGCCTTGCGAATTCCCTGGCCGCAACTTGCAAATTCCAATAGGTGTCATAAGGTAAATAATAAAAAAGCGAATTACCGAATTTTTGTTACTAAGCCAATTATGCATTTCTATTCATGTGGAAATTATGTCCGCGTGATGCACCAAATCGGCACAATGAGAAGAATTGTGTTATCTGCCACGTATGATTTTTATAAAGGGGTAAAAATCTTTGCAGAAACGTTTACTGTAAGGGTCTTGATGTACGCTGTGAATCTATACAGGCATAACAATGAGTCAGCGTATAATCAGTAGCATACACGGGTGCAACTTGTCCAATGGCACAACAATGCCCTCATGTTATTGGCTGTAGGCATACTTTACGTGTTTTAAATATCACTATGCGCAAGGAACTAATAACATCACGCCAAAAAAATCGCGCAATGCTGTGGCCCTGTGCTAAAGTGCGCATAGAAATGCGTAATATTAATATTACTTACAAGTAAATGGCAACTCGAAGGTTCTGATGCTGCTTACTAGGCAGTTTAACGAGATAGTAAATGTATCGCTTGCTTAGGAAGTTGTTTGTGCATAAATGTCATATAGAATCAGCGCTCCAAAGGACGATTCTAACTTGTTCTCGAAATACTTACTATATTTACTTGACGGAACCAATGATGCATGAGCAATAAAACTTGGAATTGGCACTTAATATGTCAGGTTTCATTCGTCCACAAATAAGAGTATGCGGGATCATTACGCACTTTGCGGAAAGTCACTTAAGGTCCTTTAAGTACGCAGCGTAGTACTGTGGCTCCGTAGCTCCGTCTTTTTGAATGATTCTGCAGGCACTTTTGGCAGGACCACGCATTGAAGCTCATTATCGGATTCGTGAGGTTAACCCGAATCGGTGGATACCATTGGACAAGGTGGGCCAGCATTTTTTGGACTTCTATAGCCTCTTTACTGTGCATCGCAAGTGGGCGCCACGCTGGGCCTAACGCCACGTAGGTCTAGCGAGCCCGCCAAGCGAGCATGGCCGATATACGAATGGACAACGAACTCTCCTCGGAGACGGAAGACGGCGAGGAAAGAATGGGTTGGCAGGTGGTCACCAAGCGAAGATCGCGATCTGCGAAAAAGACCTAGGGATCTGGTGGACCCGCCAATTTGATCCAAGAGTCACAAGGAAAGGAGATCGCCAACAAAGGTGCTGCCGGGGCCGACAAGCTCAAGCGCCGGATTGTGATGGCGTCAAGAATGCCGCAACTGCCGGAGGAGCACAGGAAAATCATCATTAGGCCTCTGGGAGGCCTCAACCTGAACAAGGTCAGCACAGCTATTGGAGAAGCGGTCGTCGAGGCAGCCGGGCTTACAGCAGACCAAGCTAAGGAAGACATCGTCTGCCCCAACTTCACACAGAATATTGTGGTGGTTAGTACACCGGACTCCTCTCATGATGAAAGGTATGTGAGAATCAAGTCCATTACGATCATGGAGGCAGAATATGAAGTGAGTGCTTATAAAACAGCCCCCCCCCCCACTCTACGTGCAAGGGGGATATTAGAAGAGTGAACCTCAATGGCAGTCAAATTGTGATCACGAAAACGATTGTGCATGAATAGAGCCCAACGGCGTTGGCTGCAGAACGTATCCAAGCTACGGGATCGGTTATTGTGCTTTTCGACGCATTCAGGGTACCCAACTTTATCAAATATGGGTCAACCCTCGTGAGGTGCTATCTGTACAGGAAGCAATTTGACGTATGTTACGCATGTGGAAGAATCGGACACAGAACAGACGTTTGTCCAACACCTGATGTTGTGCAGTGCAGGGGATGTGGTATGCAAGACCCTGGGGAGGCTAATATCTGCATCGAGGCCGGTTATATCAAACTTCGTTTTCGACCATACGTTCCCAATCCTCTCAGATGCTTTAAGTGCCAACGTTTCGGCCACAGTTCACAGAACTGTCGAGGCCGGCTGACTTGTGCCAAGTGCAGTGACAAAGAACATTCCTCAGAAACGTGCCAGAACACTCCACATTGTGTTAACTGTGATGCCGAGCATGCCGCATACTCGCGCGCCTGCCTGTCCTGGAAAAAAGAAAAAGAAATTGTGGCCATAAAAGTAAAAGAAAATATCACTTTCAAAGAGGCACGGAGGCGGGTGTCACACCTGTCTAAGAGCAGCTTTGCCGATGTGGCGCGTAAGGGGGCAGCGTCACAACGGCCTCCGGTGGCTGTCCGACCCACAAGCAGTGAGTCGGCAGTTACGCCATCTGCACCCGCGGCGGTTGCAGCTAGCGCTGCTCCGACAACACAGCAGGGGGGACCATCGACCCCGAAGGTGGGCGCAGCTGAGGCTGCCCAAACCTCCCCGGCCCCTCCCAGCGCTGGCAACTTCTCGCTCTCAAGAGCATGTGTCCGGCGCCTCGCTGGAGGCAATGGACACTACACCTGTCCTCAAGGCGCACCAAACGCCTAAGGAGCAGCGAGGCTCCCTCGAACGCTCCAGAAAGGGCAGAACCCCCGTTACAGGGCCTCGAAAGAGCTCTGTAACCTAAGACATCACTTCCGTTTCCGTAAACACAGCACCAATTTCTTTAAATATGGATACGCAAATCATACAATGGAATGTCAGAGGTCTTCTAAAGAATCTTGATGACGTGCAAGAACTCATCCATAAACACAATCCAAAAGTGATGTGTTTACAGGAAACACACTTGAAACCACAACACACAAATTTTCTTCGACAACACGTTACTATTCGCAAAGATCGCGATGATGCTCTCGCATCATCGGGCGGTGTTGCAATTATAATTCAAAAAAGCATAGCCTGTCAACGTTTGCATCTACGAACGACCCTTGAGGCAGTGGCGGTTCGAGTCATTCTGCTAAACAAGCTTATCACTATTTGCTCACTTTATATAACCCCACATTATAAACTAAGCAAACATGAATTTCAGTCCTTTATTGATGAATTGCCAGAACCCTATGTTGTTCGTGGCGATTTCAATGCACATTACCTGTGGGGCGACCCTCGTATAGAGGCGCGAGGACGTCTCCTCGAACAGTTCCTCTTTTCTTCTGGTGCTTGTCTGTTGAATAAACAGGAACACACATATTACTAGAATAGAACCTATTCTTCCATAGACCTTAGCATAGTCTCCCCGTCTGTACTGCCTGAACTTGAATGGGAAGTTAACGACAACCCTTACGGCAGCGACCACTTCCCTATACTGCTAAGATCACCGAAAGAAAATGAATATCCACCACACGCTCCTAGATTGAAGGTTGAGACAGCAGATTGGGAGAAATTTCGATCTCTGTCTAGTATCTCATGGGCTGACCTGTCTTCGTTAGGAATTGATGCTGCAGTCGAGTTCTTTACAGCATTCATAATAGATGTCACATCTAAATGCATATCCGAAATGAGTGGTCTGGCATGCAAACGACGTGTGCCGTGGTGGAACAGCGAATGTAGGATCGCCCGTATGAATCAGAACAAGGCGTGGGGGTTGCTACGCGCTTCTCCCACTGCAGAGAATCTTATGAACTTTAAAAAAATAAAGTCCCAAGGCAGGCGAACCCGCCGACAGGCCAGAAGTGAAAGCTGGCACAAGTTTTTATCAAGTATTAACTCGTTTGGGGATGAGGCCAAAGCCTGGAACAGAGTAAATAGGATTAGAGGGCGGCAAGCACATTCACTCCCCCTGGTAAACACCCAAGGAGATACACTGCAAGACCAGGCCGACTCACTTGGGGAATATTTTGAGAGCGTGTCGAGTCCAGCAAATTATACACAATCCTTTCTCAAACACAAAGAAACAGAAGAACGTAAGTCATTATCAAGAAAAGGTCGAGAGAATGAGCCTTACAACCGTTCCTTTAGAATTGCCGAGCTAAGAGCTGCCTTGATCACATGCAAGAGCTCTGCACCAGGACCTGACAGAATTATGTACGACATAATTAGGAACGTACACACTGATACACAATTGACTTTACTTGCACTTTTTAACACTATTTGGGCTGCTGGATATCTTCCACTTGCATGGAGAGAAGCGATTGTGATTCCCATTCTGAAGCAAGGTAAAGATCCTTCGTTGGCGTCAAGTTACCGCCCGATAGCCCTCACAAGTTGCATTTATAAGCTGTTTGAGAAAATGATTATTCGGCGACTCATACATTTCCTGGAATTAAACCAAATGCTTGGTCCCTTTCAGTGTTGCTTCAGGGAAGGGCGGTCCACAATTGATCACCTTGTGCAAAAAAACATTCGCGACGCCTTTCTACATAAGCAATATTTCCTATCCGTGTTCCTCGATATGGAGAAGGCGTACGACACAACGTGGCGCTACGGAATCTTGAGAGACTTGTCGGGAATGGGCATCCGTGGCAATATGCTCGCCCTAATAGAAAGCTATTTGTCCAACCGTACCTTCCGAGTAAAAGTCGGTAATGCACTGTCACCTCCTTTTGCGCAGGAAACTGGTGTACCCCAGGGAGGTGTGCTCAGCTGCACTCTTTTTATTGTTAAGATGAACGCACTACGTGCTTCACTGCCACCGGCCATTTTTTATTCCGTATACGCCGACGATATACAAATAGGCTTTAAATCCTGCAACCTCGCAGTATGCGAGAGACAGGTACAGCAGGGCCTGAACAAGGTTTCCAAGTGGGCTGACGAAAATGGATTTAAGATCAATCCCCACAAAAGCTCTTGTGTTCTTTTTAGTAGAAAGAGAGGCCTGGCTCCAGATCCTTGTGTTCAACTGAGTGGACATCAAATACCTATCAACAAAGAACACAAGTTTTTAGGTATTATACTTGACTCCAAGCTCACTTTTATACACCACATTTAAATATCTTAAAGAAAAATGTCTAAGGACAATGAACTTGCTTAAAGTTCTATCCCACTCAACATCGGGTAGCGACAGGAAGTGTGTGATGAATGTTTACAAGAGCCTAATTTGATCACGATTGGACTATGGTGTCGTCGTATATAACTCTGCCGCTCCGAGCGCACTAAAGGTCCTAGATCCTATCCACCATCTAGGCATCCGCTTAGCCACCGGTGCTTTCAGAACAAGCCCGATTGAAAGCTTATACGCGGAATCAAATGAATGGTCGCTCCATCTACAGAGAACTTGCATCAGCCTTACATAAAATACACTCCAATCATCAACATCCATGTTTTAACACTGTTAACGATATGACCTGCACTACACTATTCCATAATCGTCCTTCTGTAAGAAAGCCTTTCTTGCTTCGAGTGAGGGAGCTTAGTGATGAGATACATGTCCCACTCCCCGAGCTTCGCCTAATGCATCCAGCCAAGCTGCTACCTCCTTGGGAGTGGCAGCTGATACAATGCGAGACATCTTTCATTCAAGTTACAAAGCACGCTCGTAAGGCCGAAATCAGAATGCATTTCCTAGAACTCCAGCACAAGCATTCCTGTGCAGAGTTCTACACAGATGCTTCGAAGTCAAATGCCGGGGTATCCTATGCAGACGTCGGCCCATCCTTCTCGGAATCCGACGTACTGCATCCGGAAACAAGCATATTTACGGCTGAGGCCTACGCATTACTCTCTGCTGTGAAGCATATAAGAAAATCAAAACTTCCAAAAGCAGCGATCTATACAGACTCCCTAAGCGTCGTGAAGGCCTTGATGTCAGTCTATACACAAAAAAATCCTGTACGTAGTGAACGCTACACCGTCTTGTGTAAAGCGTACATATCTAACCAGCGTATCATTATATGCTGGGTGCCTGGCCCCAGGAGCATTGAGGGTAACGTTCTGGCGGATGAGATGGCCACGTCAATCGCATCGCAAACTGTTAACCCTAACGCTGCGGTGCTTGTCACGGATCTGAGGCCTTTCTTGCGAAGGAGATCGCGGGACCACTGGCAACGCATGTGGGACGCGGAAACGAATAATAAGCTCCACCTGATAAAACCACAGTTAGGATTCTGGCCCTCTACTACAAAATCGCGCCGAACAGATGTCCTATTCTGTCGTCACAGAATAGGACACACGTTTGGCACCCATAATTTTCTACTAACCGGAAGCGAGCCACCAACTTGTGGTAGATGCGGGGAGAGGCTGACCGTACTCCACGTCCTCCTGGAGTGTCGGGAAGCCGAAACTGAGAGAAACAGACATTTTTCATTAGCATATCGACAGCACATTCCTCTTCATCCTGCATGCTTCTTGGACCAGAACCGCTTTTTAATGCAGACAAAGTCCTAGGTTTCATCAGAGATGTGGTCTCACACGTTATTAGTCCCATGCATTCGTAGCGCCTCCTCTCTCCAGAGGATGCCACTGCGATAATTGTTTTTCATAGCACAAGCCTCCAGGCCCTTGTGCTTAAAGGGCCCTAAGGAGGCAGCAGTGCTCTAGCATTTCTTATAATCTGCTATATTTTACCTATCGTATCACTCTTTTTAAATGCATCTAAATGTTCATAGTACAAGTCATACGTCATCCCCATAATTTTATTATACAGATTTTACACACTTCAGTGCGTATATTTTAAGGCCCCTTTACAGCCACGTTGCACCAACTTCATAGTAATCATAAGTACACTGCAAACCCATTAGCATAGACATGGCGCTCTTTGGCCATACCTGGCCCTTGCGTCAAAAAACCCCATACATCATCATCGAGAGAGAGCTTCAGAGCAATTTTTAATAAGGCCATGAGGGTAGCCAAAACTGCGCCACTCATAATAGGAGGGCACTTCAACGCCCCACACCAATCTTAGGGTTACCGGTGGAGTAGTAAAAAAAGGGGAAGGAATCTGGCATCTCGCCACGGATTTAGGCCTTTCTCTTTTCACGGACCCAGCCTTCCCTACCAGGTGTGGCAGTTCCACGTGTAGGGACACTACCCCGGACTTCTCCTTACCCAGGGCGGACTGGATCAACTCTGGTACGGACCTAGGAAGCGACCATTACATACTACACATAATGGTGGAAACGACAGGGGGGAAGTAAAGCATTTCACTTACATAGACTGGGATCACTTTAGAAAAAGAAGAAAAGACAGAGCAGACACAGATAGAAAGGGGCGCGTCACACTACAAGAGTGGGTGGCTCAGCTTAGGGACGACTTGAATGAAGCAACTAAGGCTATAGAGACAGAGGAAGAGGTTGAACAAATTGATAGTAGATTGATGCATTTGATCGAAGCCAAGCAATCGATTTTACAAAGATGTAAATCACAACGCCTAAACAGGAGACTTAGAAAACGAATTGCTCAGCTCAATAAGAAAATAGAGGAACACGCACGATATTTGCAGAAACAAAAATGGGATGAGGTGTGTAAATATGTAGATGGAAAGATAAAACGTGGAGGCAATTGGAGTCTGCTCAGGCATCTGGTCAACGAAAAAGGCACTAAATCGAATAGACGTACGGCAGTGGCGAAACTGGTACCCCAGGAGAGTCAGACTGCAAGCGCAGAGAGCATAATGGAGCGATTGGCTACTAAATACTTGCCTCACAGGAAAGAAGATCAGGATGTGAGTTATCCCGATCACTTAGGGGTAGAATGCAAATATATGGATCAGGAATTCACCGAAAGTGAGGTACGCATGGCACTGTATGATCTGAATATTAGGTCAGCAGCTGGCCGGGATGGCATCTCTTACAGATTGCTTAAGAATTTGGATGACGATTCAATAAAATATCTGACCACATACAATAATGACCTATGGAAAGATGGGATACATCCAGAAGAATGGAGGAAGGCCAGTATTATCCTAATACAAAAGCCGATCAAGCAACTCAACTTGGATAATCTGAGGCCAATTTCGTTAGCATCATGTCTAGGGAAGACAATGGAGCATGTCATATTGAACAGGTTAACGAAGTATGTGGCGGACAATGACATCCTACCGTACAATCTGATTGGTTTCAGATCAGGCTTGTCCACACAAGATGCCGTGTTGTTAATCAAACATCAACTGCTATTAGCTAAACCAAAAAACACTCGAGCTTTCTTGGGGTTGAATGTCGAAAAAGCTTTTGACAGCATTAAGCATAGAGCAGTACTTGAAGTGATTTCCGAACTGGGATTGGGGAGAAAACTCTATGAAGCGGTCAAAACCTTTCTTAGCAATCGTTCAGCTCACCTTCGATTCGGGGATATTAAATCAAAGAAGATGGATGTCGGTGACAGAGGGACGCCACGAGGGTCGGTCTTGTCGCCTATGCTTTTCAACCTGGCCATGTCAAAAGTGGCAAAGGGACCAAAAGGGATAGAGGGCATTCACTTTACCATTTATGCAGACGATGTGACTATATGGACCGCTGAAGGAAGTATGGGACATGCGGAAAGCAGACTTCAGAAGACTATTTATGAGGTGGAGTCTATTTTAGAAGGCATGGGACTCAAATGCTCTGCTAATAAGTCTGAACTCCTTGTACTCAAGAACAGAAGAAGGGGTAGAAAACTGAGGGGATACGTTCCCGAGGATGAACCCAGGTTAGTACTGACCACGAAGACAGGCGAATCTATGAAGCAAGTAGAATCCATTAGAGTCTTAGGGTTATTCCTGGAGGCAAACGGGGCAAATGGGAGAACGATACGACACATCACAAGCAACACTGTGGAGGTTGTACGACTGCTAAGGAGAATCACTAACAGACACAGAGGGCTGGGAGAGGAGAGCGCCATGAGACTGGTCCACGCTTTCGCCTTGTGTCACTTCTCATATGTAGCTGGGATGCTCACTTGGACAGACAGAGATAAACAAGTTGAATAGATTAATTAAAAGGCTAGTTAAAACAACAGTGGGGTTACCGATTAACACTCCGGATAACAAATTAATGAAACTCGGGCTCCACAACACAATAGCCGAGATTATTGAAGCTCAGCAAATTGCCCACAGAGAGAGGCTCTCTGAACAAGGCCAGGTCGAGCAATACTAGAAGAGGTAGGATGGTGCCCAACCGAATCCAAAATTTCAGGTGAAGGCACAGTAGAACTAAAAGATAGCATAAGAGAGGTAATAGAGACGACTGCTTTCCCCAGAAATATGCACCCGGCGCACAACCTGGAAAGACGAAAAGCAAGGACCAAAGCTCTCCTGCAAGAGATAGAACACGACAGAGAAATAGATGCTGCGTGGGTCAGAGGAAAGAAAGCTTTTACGGCAGTAGTAGTAGATGCAGATGGTCTCACTCTGGATGCTATTACAATCATGACTAAAGACACGACAGTCGCAGAACAAGTAGCGATAGCATTGGCTTTAAGGAATAATAAGTGGAGGAAGATTTACAGTGACTTTAAGGTGGCTATTAGACGCTTTGCCGATGGCTTTGTAACCAAAAGGGCTGCCCAGCTGATCGGTGAGTTGGACAGCCAAGAGATCGAAATCCGCTGGTTTCCTATGCACATGGGGTCGGTCGATCCATCTCGGAAGAATTTAAATGAGATGGCTAACGGAGCTGCACGAGGACTTACTATCCGTGCATTACGCGACCAGGACCTTAATAATACACAGGAGGAGAACAGGGACCAATTACTAACATATAATGAAATCACAAGGCATTATTACATGAACAGAAGGGAATTCCCAGTGCCACACGCTAAGCTCAATAGAGCTCAAGCGGTGACTCTGAGATTGTTGCAAACAAGAACATATCCAAGAAGAAACTTTATTAACAAGATATATCCTGAAAGAGAGATACCAATCAATAGCGAGAACTGTAATGGCATCATTACTCTGGATCACATGCTTTGGCAGTGTCCTGTGACTTTCACAGACTGTTACAAGGAGAGAGACTGGTGGCAGCGAGTCCTACACAGTGGAGGTCTTTTCGATCAAGTACAGGCCGACCAGAAGGCCCATGATACGGCGGTAAGGTTAAACCTTACTATCCCGACGTGGGAGCCGCCTGCGTCAACCTAAGCGTTGATCTTCAGGACATTAAATGAAGTTCATCATACCATACCATACTGCTTAGGTTTTTAAGGAATCACTTCACAGCACACACTGAAATTTAGGTACTGTAGCAAGAGACATTGCAAGACATATCCACTTGAAAATTATTTTGCAGACCACACCTTATCCTAGATATGTGCCATCAAAGTTGTGGTAAAAAACGAGCTGTTGTACTTATTCATTAAAACACCGTTTTAACCATTGAATCACATAGAGTAAGTGCACCAGAAACGTATTCCTTTGCAATGTTCAGGAATTATTATTTAGAAATTGGTGCCATCCTGATATTTCGTTCCAAGTGAATCCGCCTTGCGAATTCCCTGGCTGCAACTTGCAAATTGCAATAAGTGACATAAGGTAAATAATAATAAAGTGAATTACCGAATTTTTGTTACTAAGCCAATTATGCATTTCTATTCATGTGGAAATAATGTCCGCGTGATGCAGCAATTCGGCACAATGAGAAGAATTGTGTTATCTGCCACGTACGATTTTTAAAAAGTGGTAAAAATCTTTGCAGAAACGTTTACTGTAAGGGTCTTGATATACACTGAATCTATACAGGCATAACAATGAGTCAGCGTATAATCAGTAGCATACGCTGGTGCAACTTGTCCAATAGCACAACAACGCCCGCATCTTATTGGCTGTAGGCATACTTTAGGTGTTTTAAATATCACTATGCGCAAGGAACTAATAACATCACGCCAAAAAATCGCGCAATGCTGTTGCCCTGTGCTAAAGTGCGCATAGAAATGCGTAATATTAATGTTACTCACAAGTAAATGGCAACTCGATGGTTCTGATGCTGCTAACTAGGCGGTTTAACGAGATAGTAAATGTGTCGTTTGTTTAGGAAGTTGTTTGTGCATAAATGTCATATAGAATTAGCACTCCAAAGGACGATTCTAACTTGTTCTCGAAATACTTACTATATTTACTTGACGGAACCATAGATGCATGTGCAATAAAACTTGGAATTGGCACTGAAAATGTCAGGTTTCATTCGTCCACAGATAAGAGTATGCGGGATCATTACGCACTTTGCGGAAAGTCACTTAAGGTCCTTTAAATACGCAGCGTGGTACTGTGGGGTTTTCAACACAGCGTAGTTTCGCAATTATTGTCTATATCGAGATGAAATTTGTTGAAAAACGTCATTTGTCATGAAAGAAACACACTAGAATGTTTCACTCATGCTCGGCGCAGTGCCTTAAATATTGCTAATTTTAGGCTATTTGTGCCTCCTATACCTGTTAGATGAAATTGCGAAAGTTTATGAACGGCAATCTGTCATTCATTTTGAGTTCTTTATGCTAAATCAAGTTTCTTCAAAGCAGGTCTCCCAGTGAATCGGACCTTTTCACTGCGCACGAATGCTTCATGTTATTGAAGGTTCGTTTTGGATATTAGCGTCGTTGGGCTCCCTGTAATCAAAAGTCACTAAATGTGGTCGGCATGGGAAGTCCTCTTTTTTGAGTACAAGATCGTCTAATGTGGTTTCTCAGAGGGCTAGCGTATCGCTGATCTTGTTATCTCGTAACAACGTCTAGAAAAAAAGCGTTGAATAGGTGACATGTAGATGCTCTATAAACGTAAAATGACATCAAATGATACCTCTCGATGAAGACAATATGTAGCGATAGTGACGAACTAACGATATTGTAAAAAATTGTTTAACTAGGCGTAAATGTGGGGGAATGCAAGTGTCTGTCTCACTGTCACCCTCTGCCGCACTGTAGCCTAGTGCCACCAAATTTTAGCAACACGACCGGCGCCAGGTGGCGCAAGGTGACCGAGTTCAGGGCCAAGGAGAACTCCGTTGGAGAAGCAGGGAGAGTAGAGAGCCATTGGCTACGCGAGTGAGTCACTGCAGTATTGGATGTCCCTTCACATGGACCATAATACTGGGCTGCTTGCCTACGTGATTCCAACTAGGGTAGGCCGTACAACAAAACTTTATTGCACACTGCTCTGGAGGCGAGTCCGGAGCAATCTCACAGGCAGCGAGCAGCCCTCGTACTGCCGCGGCTGTTCCTGGGCGTAGCGGCGCACAATATCTTAGCACTCTTCGTGTTGGTTTATGGCGGGTACGTACTGAGATCTGGCAGCGCGTATGATGTTTTTCGGGCACGTACGTTTAGGGTGCCTTCCCGACCAATGGTTGCAGCTAAAAGGATGCAGCTAGAAGAGCGCCCTCATATTAACACCAGCCACGTCTCCTCCGCGCAAGCGCACAATATAGAAACGTGTGTATTTTTTTTTCAGGCGTCAAGAAAGCCTTGGTACATGGGCTGCGCCTTAACACAGTTAATTTTGCTGCTTTCGCATATGGAAGTGAGATTCCAGGATTTTCGTTAGGATCCACCAAGTACGCAACAGGCTGGAAACGCCACCTACCTTTCGAGGTCTGCCACGTGCACCGTCTTCACCCGGCGTAACTTGCGAAAAAGAAAATGAGTACCCACACTTGTACACTTGGTCTTTGTAACAGCATGGCCAGAGATCTCGAAGGCATGCCACTTTGCAGGAGTAAAGTAAAGAAAGGCACATTCCACAAACAACGCAAGCATGAGCCAAGCAAAGAACACTTTATATTCCGCATACCTGTAGGTACTGAATTGGCGTCTAAACAAAACTCGTCGAAAACATTGGAAGAAGCTTACAAAATACATATTGATTTAAAGCAGAAACCATCTTTAAACAACGCGAGCAGGTTCGTGCGGTGGAGAAACAAAGATGAAGGCATAATGTCAAACGCATTAGCCGCACGAACTCGTATTGTATGTGATGGTTATCGGGGAATGCAAGACGAAAAGGAGCTGAAGTGCCACTTGAGAGAAAAAAAGAAGAAGGCATTCCTGAGCTGCTGTTTGGAACGCGGCAGTCATCTTTTTATTTATTCCCCGAGCAGAAGTTATCCCACAATAAATTGTTGAATCTGAGCTCCATTGACTGTTCGTTGCAGTTCTGGGGGAGGTGTTCCGCAATGATTTACAGCCTGATTAAACTTGGAGAAAGGAGCCCGGAGCAACGCCTATTCAGACCCGATTGGCTCACACTTGTCCGCAAGCGCATAAGCCATCGCCTACGTGGTCAGCCACATGAGTTTCCTCTTTTGTCAGAGGCGGCTAGAGTAGCAGCAGCAGGTAATGCCGATATGACATCCCAGATCGCCTCAACACCCATCGTCGTGTATCAGCTGCGGATGTCCGAGCCTTTCTACGATGACAGTTTTGAAGACGCCGAGGGCTGCTTAGCAGGCTTTGAGCGTGTCACGGAATACAATGGATGGGACGAAGATCGGAAGCTCTGCAACGTTTACTTTACATTGCAAGATTGTGCAAGAGGGTAGTTTGAAAACCATGTAGCTGCCCATCGGTTGTGAGATGACTTCCGACAGGAGCTGCTGGATACGTATCCGAACACAGAAAGATCTGAAGCTGCGTTGAAACCTAGAAGCCAACGAAGCGGCTGTCGACGCAACAGAGCCTCCAGCGCTGATTCCGAAATATAGCGGTTGACGCGTGAGAAGCTGCGTGAAGAGTGACCTTGCTTCCGATTTATGTGTGTTTAGAGATGGCTACGAAATTACTGCCTTAATAGACACACGCGCAGACCATTCAGTTATGAGTAAAGAGCTTGCCGTAGACAGAAGAAAGTGCTGACTCCTTGGAGAAGACCGCAAAGTTGAACCACCAGAACAAAACTTATCGACATGGTGAGCATGCTCACCGGGTCAATAAGGCGCACAGCAGGTGCACTTAAAGAACTTAAATACGAGGCTTCACATACCTCACTAGTTTTATTGTCCTGTCAGAAAGCTCAAGTGATTTCATTATTAGAATGGCCGTCTTGCAGGTGAACGGTGCAGTAATCGACTTTAAGGAATCTTCTGTGTTGTTCTGAATGAACCATGCCACCCTGACATTCGAGTCTGAATAAAACAATTTCATGCGCTTCAGATTACACACGACGACTTCAAGATGCCACAAAATTCAGCACAGCTGTCGCCGTACGAAGCCGCGTATTCAGTGACAATGAAGGAATAGCAGACTGTAACACTGGGACCTTACTCGAAAAGGGATCTTTATGGAAAGGGGTCTTCTTGGGCTGCATGATGGGTGGTCGAATGTTTATCTCACTAAATTTGGAAATTAGGTCCAGCAAGTTTCGTAGGAAACTGTATTTTCCCGCCTTAACGATTACGCCCAGATTACGGATTTGAGCCTTTCCGAGTCTGCATTACTTCCTTCTGACAACTTAGACTCCATACTCGCCTCCATCAACGTCGAAGCAGCGCTATCACCGAACAAGAAGCTGCAAATAGAGAACCCTGCATGAGAATATACCTCGTGTTTCTAAACATCGAAAGTCTAGAGAAGATTCATCGCCAAACACCGCATCATTGTCGACGAAACTGTGAGGTTTATTTGTTAGCATCGCAACCGAGTGTCACCGAAGAGAGGCCATCTGCAACCAAGTGAAACCAATGCGCACAGACGACGTAACTGAACCGTAGACCAGCCCGTGGGCTTCGCCTGTGGTGCTGGTAAAGAAAAAGGATTATGCCTTGCGCTTGTGGGTTGAATATAGAAAGTTGAACGTCGTGAAAGCGATATGTATATTTACTTCCAAGGATAGATGGCACTCTGGTTAGACTAAGGGATGCGAAAATATTTTCCTTTATCAAACTCAAAAGCGGACGCTGGCAAATAGAAATGAATGAAAGAGATCGATAAAAGACAGCATTCATCAGACCAGACGGGTTATATGAATTCACGGTACTTCCATTCAGCTTCTCTTCTGCACCAGCCTCCTTTCAGCGGATGATGAACAGTGCGTTCTCCGGATTAAAGTGGCAGTCGTCTTGTTTATCTAGATGATCTCGTGATTTTTTCTACCACCATTGATCACCATGTAAAACAGCTACCGACTATGACCAAAGCTGTGCTCAAACAAAATTCCGACCGTATATGTATGGTAGACCGCTCCGAGCAATCAGCGACCATCACTCGTGCTGGCTTGCAAACCTGAAGGATTATTCTGGGGGACTTGCACGATTCAATAACGCGACATAACGATCGTGTACTAATCTGGTCGGAAGCCCAGTGACACTGATTACTTGTCACGTGCACTGATCGAATGTGCTCCTGTGGCAGATGGACGCGACTTTCCGTTTCTAGGAGCCGCGACCTCATCTGTAATCGCCTGACACCAACAGCCTGACGCGGACTTGCTCCTTTTTATAAGGCACCTGGAAGGACACCCCATCCATGTTACGCGAGTTTTCAGCTGGTGATTGCCATCGTACGGGATGATAAATCCTGTCCTCTGCAAAACAAATTTTACTCGTCATTCATTCAAGAAAAATTCCTACTCAGCGTTCCTTTATCATTGAGATTTGAAAGTGTGGAAGCTTGTCACGATGACTCATCAACAGGAAACCTCGCAGAAAGTAGAACGTTCGCTAGAATTCATACCAAGTTATACTGGCCAAAGCTATTGAGTTTGGTTCAGCAGTATGTAAGAACGTGTGGGGATTGGCAAAGGTACAAAACGCCTCCATTAAAACCTTCAGGCCTCCTTCAACCAATAAAACCCCCAGAAGCTTCTTTCAAACAAGTGAGAATGGACTTGCTTGGTTTATTTCCGACATCGTCATCAGGGTGAGGATGGACTGTAGAGCGACGAATTACCCAAACCGATATGCTGAGACAGCCTCTTTAATTAGTGCCACGGCTATTGAAGTGGCTGAGCTCTTTTTCACCAATTTGGTAATACGACATGGAGCCCGTGGAGGTATTATCACGGACCGAGGAACTGCGTTCACAGCCGATTTGATGGAATTTATTATTAAGCTGTCTCTTACCAGCCACGAGAAAAAGCTACCTATCACCCTCAAACAAATGGACTAACTGGGCAATTCAACAGGACGCTGACCATTATGCTGTCAATTTACGAAGTTTTAGAGCACCTTACATGGGACAAGATACTACCCTTTGCAACATTCGCTTACTATACAACTTGCAAGAGACCATCCATGTAACGCCATTCCAGCCCCTTGCATTTGGCCGAACATTAATCACACCCTTTTAAGCAATGCTGCCAGTCAGCGACATTGCAGAACCCTGACATCAGCGACTTTACAAGAGGACCGAAGAAGCACGACAGCTGGTGCAACACGACATTCAAGAAATGCAGCGCATCGACGCGGACCGATACAACTTGCGGCAGAGAAGTCGTGTATGCACCAGGTGAAAGAGTATAGGTGTGGACTTCCGTGCGGAGGCGGTGCCTGTCTGAAAAGCTAGTGCACCGTTATTTGAACCCTTACCGAGTAGTTAGCAGAATCAGTTCCGCAAACTACGAAGTTACGCCGGAAGGACAAGTGGGCTTATCACGATGCCAACGTCGCACAGAAACTGTGCTTGAGGTCAAGCCATATTATGACAGACAATGAATACGATACCAAACACATCTATTCAGTACCATGTACGACTTTAGTATGGACTGCAGCTTGTAAAAAATTTCATCGCTTTACGAATCAGAACGATGCGTTCTTGGAGGGGTGGTAATGATACAAGACAGAAGCCCTCCTTAAACAAGGCACGCAGTTTGGTGCACCCTCCAAGAGTACAATGTCGCATTAGTGAAAAAACAGACGAAGACGTAATGGCACGTGCATTCGCCGCACATGCTCGGAATGTTGTGAGCACTGTCGGGGAACACCAAAACAAGAAGGGGTGAAGCCCCGATCGAGAGAAAGAGCAGAAGGCATTCCTAAGGCCTTTCTTTGGAACGCGGCAGTCAACTTTTTTTTACTCCACCAGCGCAAGTTAGCCCACCATAAATAGTTGTTTCCGAACTCCTAGAACTGTTCGTTAGAATATTATCTTGCCGCCTAGTTGTAGCTTATTACTGGAATAAAAAAATTATAGCGGAACCTATTTCACGACTAATGTCGACTGTCATGTGATTAGCACGCCAATAAAGTAGCAATCGGTCGTATCCTTGAAGTCCGTACGTTTAACACCTGTAGTAGAATTTCTGAAACTTTGTTGTTTCGGCTCCACTCCACATACTCTGATATCGCCCAAATTTCTTCGGGTCACGATTGTCGCCCATAAGCAAGGTGGCCTGACGACGACCGCATGACGCCGATGCATTGACGATAAAATAGCGAAGAAACAATGATCGAAATGAAACGCCGTATGTGGTGTTGACAATGAGATGTTGATTATTAAAGCGGTGTGGAAGTGCTCTTCGGACTTGGTGAGAAGAGATAGCCCGCGGATAGCGTGCGCTGTTGTGAAGATCTGAGCCAAAATTTGCAGTTGTGTGCAGCCAAGTGGAACGGGAAGTCACCTTTCTCTAAAGCCTTCTTTTTTCAACAGGAGCGTGCTCCCGACTCTTTTCTGGACAAATTATTTCGCAACATAGGGACATAGCACATTCCGTTACCCGGAAGCTATTGGCCAATAACTGATACCAATCAAGAAGGATGTGCAGATTATTTCACTTCTTTCTACTGTTAGCGTGTATATTTATTGATGAAATTTATTAAGCAGGCTTATATAAGAGGAAACGTGCTTTCGAATTTTGATAATAATGAAATTCTTTCGGAAGAAGCTGGCTATCGTTTGCTCACTGTCGCCGTGCCACTAACGTAGGAATTAAGCTTTTGCCACCCTGCTTATCGGTGTCGCAGCCACCGGGTGCCTCTAATTTCCACTGGTTTAGAATGCTCAACTATCCTTGAACCACACGCAACTTAAGAGGAAGCTTTATTATGGGTGGTTCTATGTAAATACATGTTAAAAAAAATTCGTTCTTCTCGGCAACCACTGCACCAAATTTGACGGTGTTTGTTGCATTTAAAGGAACAACTTGATATCTTGTGACCACTCTGTTGATTCTTTATTTAGATTCTGAATAATTTATTAAAAATGAGCAAACATCAAAAATTTTAAGAAAACGAAGCTATGACGTTTAGAACTCTGTCTCTCAGCAAGGGGAAATGATAGCACAATGTTGTGAATTGCATGTGATAGTAACTTTAAAGCACACAATAGGAATATGTTACACATGACCCTGAAAAAGCGCTGTAATATGGAAATACAGCGTTTGCACGACCCTTGTACACAGGGTAATAAATCACGTATGATATAAATTGACATGTTGAATTTGTCCGCTTTGAATGATGTAATGGAAGCCATTTGCAGAGCCCTGATCTAGGTTCTTGATGCGGAGCTATTAATTTATAGACTTCATACGTCTATTTTTTGGAAACTTGCGAAATCATAAACATTCTAGAAACAAAATTCAGGTCCTTAATAGAAATTCCGTTTTCGACAGTTTCTAGAATTTAATCTCTCTCAAATGTAACAAATTTCATTAAAATCGATTGAGGGGTATTTTCAGAGAAACATTTTTGCGCTTTACATCTATCTGAATACGTCGCATTGGAGTTGGGCCCGAGATAAGCGTTCTCTTTAGGTCAGACGACACGGACGCTTCTCAGCGCGCGCTCACTTCTGGCCGCTCCTGGTTACACGCCCTGACAGAGTACTAGCACTGCTTCAAAATGCGCAAGTTACATTTGGCAACTGTCCATCGGTCAAGGTCGTTCAGGACAAAGCCGGTCGGTGAGCGCCCACTCAAGACGCGGCTAGGTCAGCTGGTATATCCATCAGGTATACGCGAATGGCGTCACGAGTGCCTGTTTCTCTCCTGGTGCCTGGTAGGCCAAACTCCAAGAAGAAAAAAAAAACTGAGAGAAAATGAAGCCTGCTTCCATGGCAAGGGTTTTGTTCAAGCACGAGGGTGAAATGTCATGCAGCTAGTCGTCTGCTATGCGCTCGAGGAGCACACGACTTTCTCTGCCGGCGCCAATGCAAACCAACATTGTTTGCACTATCTTTTAATATTGTTTTCCTCTTTGATGTTTTCTTGTAAAGTGTAAACTCTAAAACAAATTTACGCCCTTTAGGTCGTTTCTTGCCAAACTAAAATAATCGTCATCTTTCTTGCCCGCATTTCCTTTTCTTTTCTGCGCGCCCGGTACTTCCAGGTCACGCATGGCATGCGAGTTATTAGTATGACAGAGCAGTCTCGACAGGAAGTAGCGAGCGCAGCGTTTTCGAGAAAGGAAACGTAAGCAAGACAGATGACGATTATAGTTCTGTGGCAAATATACAACGGGAGTAAAGTTGTTTTAGAGTGCACAGAAGTATAGATTGGCAACCGCTAATAACCTGTTTTCCTTACCTTTATCGATCAGGGATCGCTCCCCCGCTCCATCAGTCCACACGGCCGAGCACGACAGGGTCGGGATAGTCCTTTCCTCTGAAATGATCCGAGCGGCGGTCACCGTATACATCTGCTCCCTTTTCAGTCCCGCAAGGCTCCGCATTCAGCGTCATTTCGCCTTATGTCACATCTGAAAAATGGGCAAAATACCGCGTAGTTTGATTAAAGAGCCCTTAAATGTTAAGCCAAGTTGAGAGGAAAAAGAAGCGACTGAAAAATTCTGCCCTAATCGGCACAGGTTGAAAAGTGAAGCGAAGCTACGTCGTCACATAGGTAACTCAAACTTCCTGTAATTCAAAACGTAAACGGTGATTGCAACGTAATTAATTTTTTACATTATTTCGAGTTCATGAGCATTCAAAGGTGGTAATGTAACAACAAAAAACATCGCCGTTATGCTCTCCAGCGCAAACTGTTTGTGCAGCTATAAATTGCATGTTTTCTACTTTTGGAAAAAGTGAAGAACAACCGGTAAAATATATCGAGACGAAATTCTGTCTGCGCCTTAACTAGCTTCTATCGGCCAAGTAGCTTTCATTTCTTAGACCACCATAACGAATGAGACGTGCTGAATCAAAATGATAGTCACTCGAGAACAAACGCGGCAGATCTAGTTTCGTCCAACAGCTGTTTTTATAAGCACAGAAATTGTTTCTTCATAATGACTGCAGAAAAAATGTGCTTATCTCTCATCCGCTGGGAAACGGAATTATTTCGCCCTTGTATGGCTCACCGAGTTGCCAGATCACACAGCCATGCAGCAAGCCTTGTATCCTTGTATCCTCAGTTTTTCCGACATTGCAAGAACATTGGCAGGCATAGAAAGAATGTTTTAAACTCCAGAGCATACAAAAAAACGTGCTTGTGCATAGAAAGTGGCAGGAGCAGACGAAGAGAGTGGCATATGCAGCGATAAGAGCGAAAGCGCCGCCTGTTACCGCAACAAATAAACGATCAAATAAAGACTTAAGATGCCGAAAAAAAAGCGAAAAGCACATTTTATTTCTACGCATATTGCATCACATCAGTTGATTTCTATGTAGTTTGAAAAGATAGAGCCAGATATGCAAAATCTATTGAATTTTCTTTTGGCTACCAATATCGCGGCGACAATTTATCGCCTTTACCAAAAATAGCCCCACTGTCCACCCACTGCTGAAGGCGTGCCGTACACGAAGCAAACGCTGCGCATACGCACTGAACAATTGCATGTAGCTGTGGCGGACTACCAAGCTTAGATATTGCAACCGCCTTGGGTAGCCACGACGAGTGCACTGGCTGAGCGCATCGTGGGTCGCTGATGACAGCAGCGTTTGACTTGCGTTTTGCTAGCGTGCCTCGATGTTAGTGCTTCCGTTCAAGGGGTGGTATCGAGACACCCTACGTTTGGCGCGTTGTAGGCGCCAAAACCAACACCACCTAGATAGCACAAGGCCTGGGGCCCTATAATGTAAAACTATTCCAATAAGTTTCTATTCCAATCTCCTGACGTCAAATTTGCGTAGCCACCAACGCAAGCCCCCGGCGGTCACCCGCAGGGTTGTCTGAACAGGCCAATCAAACGCTCTCCTCGTTCATAGGAGGTTACTTTTGTTTGCTTGAAAAACGAATAACATTGCCTACACTGAGCGGCATGTCGTATCTAATTGGCTGACAAGAGGCGAGGAGAATGCTCAAGTGGAGAGGGATCCAGTGGGGCAGAGCCAGTGCACTGAAAATCGATAACCGGATGAAGAGGGTGGTGCCGGCATCTGCGATTGGTCGGCTTTCCCTTACTTAGCTTGTGGTGGCTGGTCGAAAATCGCGGCGCAATGCAACAGAAGCTCAAGAATGACGCTAAAACTGACCCTCAGCAATGAAGAGTTGAAAAAATGGGGGGGTAAAAGTGCCGAAAGTGCTCGAAAACGTTACACGGCCACGCAAGAAGTTTTATTATACGCAAATACACCCATGCTCTCAGGCAGGTGCGAGTATCCAGCGTCTGAGCGATCGGCGGCAGCCATCTTTAATTCCTTTCGGAACGGGGCAGCCTGCGGCTATTCCGAAGAAAATTCAGTTTTGTTCGGCATATTAATGCATCTTTATCGCGTACACGTCACATTGACGCGGCGAGTTCTTGTGGTTTCGTGACGTCGCGTGACAGGCAGGTGAAGTGGGTGCAGCCCGAAAACTTTTCGCCATTAGCCGAGGGCTAATGGCGAAAAGGGGTCGAATCAGAAATAACCGTTTTTCTTTTTTCTGTCAAATCATGCATAATCACTGTGTATACCTCATATCAGATGGGGAGGTATCGCGGTTTTTGTGACGTCGCGTGACAGACAGGTGAAGTGAGGGTGGTCGAAAAAAGTTTTTGACCAATCGTGGAGGGCTGATAGCAGAATTGGAATAGAAAAGTTTGGAATACTTTTACGTTATAGCACCCCTGCTTACTCCGATCGATGACCTCACGCTACCTGGCCCGCATTTCCATTGAAAAGGCTGGCGTGATGAAAGCGGCGACGTCAAAATCACTGTTGCCTACTCGGGAGCGTCTCCATTAGATTATATGGCAGTCGGGCCAGGTAACATGACGTCATGGATCGGAGTGAAAAGGCCTTGTGCTATCTAGGTGGTGTTGCCAAAACCGGATCTAGTGACGTTCCGCATTGCAAGGCATCGGGGAAGGAGAGCAAGCACCACAAAGGGCGTTTTTGATAGCCAATTAACAATAACTCCGCTTCAGCTGAACGCATTGAAGTACGTTTCTGCGGAAAAGTATTTGTAAAACCACCTATTTTAACTTCAAATTCATTTCTCAATTTCGATAAGTGGTTCAGGGCCCCTTCAACTTATGATTTCGCGTAACAACAACTATACCATGGACAATTTTAAGGGAACTGAGATGACTGGTACAGTATGGGGATAGCGGCGTGACGATGGCACAATCATGAAAACGGGAGGGAAAAGCTGGAGTGATGAAGTTGGCTGGACCATACAAGCATGGGAACAACGGCATGACAATAGCACCTAATCACGATTACATGGTGAAGCCATGATTACGATAGAATGGCGAACAAATAATGACGTCAATGGACCGAGATTGCGGTGTTACGACCACGGGATGACGACAACAGAATTACGTTAGTGAAGTGATGATGATGGTGAAACGATAAAGTGACTACGCTGACTTGGTGACAACGGTATGGCGACAAACGTGTGACGACGATGGCGCACGATGAAGGTATCACAAGTCTCAGATGTTAACGTCGCTGTCAAGATAGTGTAGCTACCGCGACGACATCATAACAACTCTATGTCAACAAATGCATGGCGACGACTGTGTGACGATGACTCAATGACAAGGAAAGCGTGATATCAGAGTCAGCACAATGGTAGTATGGCGAGTGTATAATGGTTATGGCGTAACCATGACTCAATCATGAAACATATGACGACGATGGCAGGACCACGACGCCAAACAGACGACGGCCTAACAACGAATGCATGCTAGTGACTGCCTTGCAATGGGGGCATGACAAAGGTGGCATAGTTGCGATTAAATGGCACCAATACGTTTGCTATTGAATGAGCTAGAAAGGTTGCTGTCGATGACACTACGAACATGGTATGACGGCGATGGCATGAAACAAGGGGGTGACGTTGGTGAAGTGCTGACGGTGACGAAATGACAGCGTAACGACGATGCCATGATGATGATTGGGTGACCACGATGGGGTGATGACGGCGCTACGAGGGTTAGATGATGAAGCTGGGACGACGAATATGCGATGAGCACGATGGCATGAGAAACACAAACAATAACTATTGGCCTAAGCTTTCAGCCACCTTGAACCACTCAGTCAGAAAAGAAGGCGTGACAACAACATGGCGAGGGTCAGTTCCCGAAGTTGCAATGGCGACGATATTACGACCACGACAATATTATTGGAGCCAGGAAGGAAGAGCGAGACGGTCAGACGAGGAGTCACATACGCACACCTTTAATGGTCTCTCAGATGTGTTCCATACCTTGAAGAAGAGCATGCGCTGCCATACCGCCGACCACGCGCAGTCAAAGGGTCTCCCTGGTTTCACTAGATGGCAGCATACACATCTCCCCTACAGCGCAAGCGAATTTCGCTGCAGCAGGCAGCGCCATGCACCTCCCCTTCTAGTAGGCATGTGGGAAGTGTCTTGGAAACACGAACGGGCGTCTGCTACACCGTCACTGATGCAAACACTTTCTGCGTTTGTTTTAGCAGGGGAATAGCAAACTAGCTGGGTCCTGTTCCTGCGTACAGCATCAGTGTCGGTGTTAACCCAGTAGGACCGAGGATCATCGGCTGGGGCTTGTACTTTCGCTTTGCACTTGAGGTCTGTCAGCCAGACGTTGTCTCCGTAGAAGAGCTCCGGCAGGTCGCGGACTCCGTGACGTCTGTC
This sequence comes from Dermacentor albipictus, assembly GCF_038994185.2. Lineage (NCBI taxonomy): Eukaryota > Metazoa > Arthropoda > Arachnida > Ixodida > Ixodidae > Dermacentor > Dermacentor albipictus. The sequence continues at coordinate 98,050,693 of NC_091829.1, read as the reverse complement.
GAAGTCTTTCCTTTGACATTTCCGGTACTGTTCCTCGAACTTCCTAACATATGCGGAGATAAACTGCATGGGTGTTATTTCCGTCTTTTTTTTTTTCTTTCCGTCTTTGCCTTCAACCACGGTTCCATAACAATGGATAACGTTACTTTGCCTATCTGCCTTTTTATTTCGCTTTATAATTATATGACCATGTGAGTACTTCTCTTGTTAACCCTTCCCCCCTTATGTAATGCCCAATCCAGGGCCCTTAAGGGATAATAAATGATGATGATGATGATGACTCTCTTCATCCGGTAGTTGGGGGGGTCAGCTTGGTGGAACTAAGAGGAAGTTTGGTTCGTAGACGACCACACATCAGTAGTTCCCCAGGGCTATACGCATTCTTCAAACGAGTTGACCTGTAAGCTAGAATCTTCAAGTAAGCGTCTTTCGACTCCGTCATGGAAGTCCTGATTATATTTACCGCAGCCTCGGCAAGTCCATTGCTCTGAGGATAGTGACGGCGAGATGTACTGTGCTCGAAGGCGTAGTCCTGAGCGAAGAGCGAAAACTCAGTCGACGAAAACTGCGGACCGTTGTGGAAAACCACCACCTCAGGAATCTTGTGGCGTGAAAAATGATTTGCAATGGTTGACTACAGCTGGGGACGTAAGCTTCTCGAGCCGAGCCAGTTCAGGGTATCTTTAGTAATAATGTGTTGTTATCAACCACCACTAGGTCTTATAGTGAAACAAGTATATTACAATGCTTTTTCAGGGTCTTTCTGGAAATTTAGAACTATTTAGCGGCATTTTCCTGCTACTTGTTGTTTCGACGTATTGCTGAAATTGCTTCACCGGGGACGTGACATCAGCTCCTATAGTAGGCCACCAGACACAATCTCTGGCTCAAGTGTCTTCTTTATGCCGAAGTGTCCTTCGTTTAAGAGTCATAGGGCTTCGTTTTGACAACAGGCAGGGACGACAACACGAGCAGTGTAGAGGAGTAAATTGTTCTCCAGAGTGAGCTGGTGTCGATGCTCGTAGAAGGGGTTATAGATCCACTGGTAAATCTCGCCTGTAGCGCCACTCTTCTTTCTAGCTCCACGAGCGAAGCTGTGCACAATAGGGTCTGTTGGTTGAGATGCCGTTAACCATTGAAGGCAGTGGCTACATTATGGAAAGTGAGGTATTCAAAGAGCGTTCGACAGCTCCCACGTTTTCTCCGGGCTCTGTGTCTTCTATTTTCTGGAGGTGCTCCGGGAAGAGTATCTGTGACTAGAAGGTTTTTGCCTGGAACGTATGCAATCTAGTACTGGTATGGCGTCATTCTCATCGCATCATTCTCATCTTTAGCCTCTGTAATCTCGGGGCCAGGCCGTCAAGGAACCAACAGCTTATGATCCGTCACCAGCTTGAACAGCTTGCCGACGAGAAAATCGCTGAACTTGTCACATGCCCAAACTAAAGCAAGAGCCTCTTTCTCCATTTGAGCGTATCGCTTCTCGGTCTCTGAGCGTAATTGTGAAACATAAGCGATAACAGAAAACATGCCGTTTGTTTTCTTCCGCCGAATTAATGCACTAAGTGCCAAGGAAGATCCATCTGCAGTGACGATCGTTTCTCTCAATGTGTCGTAAACTCCTAGGACAGTGCAACATGAGAGCGCCGGCTTTCATCTATTAAACGCCTGCTCTTGTGGAGCATCCCAAGTAATTTTTTGCTTCTTTGACAGCAAAAGAGTAGGTGGTTTCAGAGAGATTGGGAACGAATCGGGCGAGGTATGTTGTCATTCCTAGAATTCTCTGCAGCTCGGTCCTCTTTCTTGAGCTCTCAACTTTCACAGTGGCTTCAACTTTTTTTCGTTGGGTCTTATTCCATGTTGGTCTAGCTAGTGTCCAAGGAACGTGAGGCATTGGACATTAAACAAGCATTTGGTTTCATTGAATGTCAGTCCAGCCTTGACCAGTAGCTGCAACACATTTCTGAGTGCGTCATTGTGCTCATGCTCATTCGAACCCCAGATAAGGATGTCGTCCATGTGACAGACAACACTACTGACGCCTTGTAAAATGCATGACATTGGTTTCTGGAAGTGTTCAGGAGCAGACGCAATTCCAAACGGTAACCGGTTGAAATAGAAGCGTCCAACAGGTGAGATGAACGTGGTGAGCTTTTTAGAACCTTCACAAGTGGAATTTTCCAAAATCTAGAGTTAGCCTCCAGTTTGCTGAACACTATAGCTGCATGAAGAAGTCCAGGAGTGTGCTCCACGGAAGGGATAGGATGCCCTTCTCTCAGAACGTGGCAGTTAAGTTCTGTGAAGTCAATGATGATTCTCGCGTCTCCGGAGGGCTATGGGACAACTACCATTAGTGCGCCCCACTCATTCGGCTCGTCAACAGGTGATATGACGCCGCGTTTATGCATTTTTTTGTAGTGCGAACTTTGTCCTTTCGTATAAAGGAATTGGGATGTGCCTCAGACCGCTGAGCGCGAAAGGTTTCGCTCCTGCTTGCTGCTGAATTCTGTGTTCCTTGTTAAGCTTGCGGAGTCCCTGGGACAATGCTGGAAATTCTTTCGGATGCACTTTCTCAGCAATGGCGCTTACAAATGTCAACATCCCGAGTTCTTGATCGCTGGCTTGCCTAGCAATGGAGTGCGGACTTCATCTAACACGTAGACATCCTGAGTAGTCGTAAGGGTTTAGCTAGATGAGCACAACTCGAGCTAGATGAGCTCGAGTTGTGCCACTCCTGCTGCTGGAAGAAGGTTTCCGTCGGGACCATGTAGCTGGCCAGGAGGAGCTGAAAAAAAGGTCGGAATTTGAGCGCCTGGAATACCTGCTTCAGAATGACTATTTCGTCGGCACCAGTGTCAACTTTGAAATATACTGGCTGATCTTGTACCAAGACTGGTGCCTCCCACGTTCCAGCATCTGACGTCTTGATTCCTCCGAGGAATCTTGCTTCGAAATTGATTTGTTACGTTTAGGCACAGTCGAGGCGCCGCGACATGAATACGGAGGCGTAATGACCCTTTCTCCGGCAATTCCTGCAGACTTCTGAGCATGCTGCGTACAGAGTATGAGAGTGACGCTCTTAAGCGCTCCAATGGCATGGTTTTTGTATGCTGTTTTTACCGGATGATGAAGATGGCTTGTTTGCTCCCCGTGAATATTTGCCGCTTTTGTCCGGTTTCCAATTATGCCAAGTTTATTGGGGAACTGACGCAACTTTGTTCACACATGGCACTTCCTGGCGGAGCTCGACTTGTTTCTCACGGACACCCTCGATCCGGCGGACGGACCCAGTAGCCTTCTGAATAGTGAGGTCTGCGTTGAGCAGTAGAGTGGCGAATAGCTGCTTATTTTTTGTCCCAGCTACAAGGCGGTCATGCACGAACTCTCATCGAAGAGCGCTGAGCTCGCAATCTTTCTAAAGTGTGTGAAGCGCAGTAACGAAATCTTCGACCGACTCACCGTCTTGTTGCACTCTGATGTTGAATCTGGTTCGTTCAAAGATTACGTTGCGTAGCGGCCTATAGTAATAGTTGAACTGCTCCTCGGCTGCGTCGAATTTCTTGGCGTTCTCTTCAGAGAGAGCAAAAGTGACGTAGATGTCCTCGGCTCTCTCGCCTATGATGTAATGTAGTGCGCCTACTTGATGATTCTCAGGCTTAACGCACAACCCTGAAGAGGTTCCAAAACATTCAAATCTTTGTTTCCACTTCGGCCACTCTTTCGACAATGAAAAGTTGAAGACGTCCGGCAGTTGAATTACGAATGACGCCATGGCCTCAAACGTTAAGCGGTTGCGTTGCTTGAGTTTTGAGATGTGCGCATAGAGAGCAGATCACCAGCGTTTCGTTTCTGGCATCGTCCTTCGCACGGAGGAGGACTAGGAGCCGACGTCTGCTGGTAGAACCTGTTCTTCTGACACCATCTTGTAGCCAGGAAGGGAGAGCGAGACGGCCAGACGAGGAGTCACATACGCGCACGTTTTATGGTCTCTCCTAAGTGTTCTCTATCTAGAAGAAGAGCAGGTGCTGCCAGATCGCCGATTATGTGCAGTCACGGGGAACTATGTCTCCCCGCTTTCACTTGATGGCAGCTTATACAAGTATCACGATTACGGCCTGACAAGAAACGCATAACAAATATTTGAGGGCGTTGGCATGATGATGATGACAGGAGAACAGTCGCGTGACAAATCCAGAATCACGACAATACAACGACCACAACGGCATCATATCCACTATGCCATCACAGCAGCCCAAGCTATGAGGCAATTTCGACCACTGGGTTGGAGTTGACGTTGTGACAATGACACCATGACGAGAGCTACATCACAAAGCGGTAATCATGTCTATTGTATGGCCCCGACGTAAACACGATGGTGGTGGGATAGGGAATGCATGACGACTACATTACGCCGATGGCGAAACAACCACGGCATCACCGAAGTCGGATGACAAAGCTCGAATCATGATGATACAACGACCACGACGGTATCATGACCACGAACCCGTAACGACGATGGCATGACGAAGATGACATGGCAAGAGATCACGAACCTTTATTTACGACGATTGTATGACCATGACAGTGCAGCGGTGGCGTAGAGGTAGAACACCCGCCTCGCGTGCACGAGGTCCGTGGTTTGAATCCCGGTGCCGGCAATTTTCCACCGGATAAAAAAAAATCCATGCGTTGATAAAATTGCACAAACAAGGCCTGGAGTGTGGCCTAATCCCAGTCACCAGAACCGGTAACGCACTCCCTCACCAGAGCAGGATTGGCCACCCTCGTGCAGTACTTGGCCACAACCTCCTATATGAACACAACAATCAAACCCCGGCCCTCAATCTCCAGCAGCGGCGAAGCAACTGACCATGGCGGCGGTCAGACCTGCGACGCAGGAGAGGGTGCTAAGAATCACTGGCTCCGGACAGGCCGCCATTGGAATATGAACCTGGCAACGTTTAACGCTAGAAAGTTATCTAGTGAGGCGAGTCTAGCAGTGCTATTGGAGGAATTAGAGGGCAGTAAATGGGATATAATAGGGCTTAGTGAAGTTAGAAGGCCAAAAGAAGCACATACAGTACTAGATATAGAGAAGAGAACTAGGAGTCGGATTCCTGATTAATAAGAATATAGCTGGTAACATGCAGGAATTCTATAGCATTAACGAGAGGGTGGCAGGTCTTGTTGTGAAACTTAGTAAGAGGTACAAAATGAAGATTGTACAGGTCTACGCCCCTACATCCAGTCATGATGACCAGGAAGTCGAAAGCTTCTATGAAGACGTGGAATCGGCGATGGGTACAGTGAAAACTAAATACACTATAATAATGGGCGACTTTAATGCCAAGGTAGGCAAGAAGCAGGCTGGAGACAAGTCAGTGGGGGAATATGGCATAAGCACTAGGAATAGCAGGGGAGAGTCATTAGCAGAGTTTGCGGAACAGAATAATATGAGGATAACGAATACCTTCTTCCGCAAGCGGGATAGCCGAAAGTGGACGTGGAGGAGCCCGAACGGCGAGACTAGAAATGAAATAGATTTCTTACTCTGCGCTAACCCCGGCATCATACAAGATGTATACGTCCTCGGCAAGGTGCGCTGCAGTGACCACAGGATGGTAAGAACTCGAATTGGCCTAGACCTGAGGAGGGAACGGAAGAAACTGGTACATAAAACGCCGATTAATGAGTTAGCGGTAAGACCGAAAATAGAGCAATTCCAGATCAAGCTACAGAACAGGTATTCCGCTTTAACTCAGGAAGATGACCTTAGTGTTGAAGCAATGAACGACAATCTTGTGTGCATCATTAAGGAGTGTGCAATGGAAGTGGGTGGTAACTCCGTTATGCAGGATACCAGCAAACTATCGCAGGAGACGAAAGATCTGATCAAGAAACGCCAATGTATGAAAGCCTCTAACCCTACAGCTAGAATAGAACTGGCAGAACTTTCGAAGTTAATCAACAAGCGTAAGACAGCTGACATAAGGAAGTATAATATGGATAGAATTGAACATGCTCTCAGGAACGGAGGAAGCCTAAAAACAGTGAAGAAGAAACTAGGAATTGGCAAGAATCAGATGTATGCGCTAAGAGACAAAGCCGGCAATATCATTACTAATATCGATGAGATAGTTCAAGTGGCTGAGGAGTTGTATAGAGATTTATACAGTACCAGTGGCACCCACGACGATAATGGAAGAGAAAATAGTCTAAAGGAATTCGAAATCCCAAAGGTAACACCGGAAGAAGTAAGGAAAGCCTTGGGAGATATGCAAAGGGGGAAGGAAGCTGGGGAGGATCAGGTAACAGCAGATTTCTTGAAGTATGGTGGACAGATTGTTCTAGAGAAACTGGCCACCCTGTATACGCAATGCCTCATGACCTCGAGCGTACCAGAATCTTTGAAAAACGCTAACATTATCCTAATCCATAAGAAAGGGGACGCCAAAGACTTGAAAAATTATAGACCGATCAGCTTACTGTCCTTTGCCTACAAAGTATTTACTAAGGTAATCGCAAATAGAATCAGCAACACCTTAGACTTCTGTCAACCAAAGGACCAGGCAGGATTCCGTAAAGTCTACTCAACAATAGATCATATTCACACTATCAATCAAGTGATAGAGAAATGTGCAGAATATAACCAACCCTTATATATAGCTTTCATTGATTACGAGAAAGCGTTTGATTCTGTCGAAACCTCAGCAGTCATGGAGGCATTACAGAATCAGGGTGTAGACGAGCCGTATGTAAAAATACTGAAAGATATGTATAGCGGCTCCACAGCCACCGTAGTCCTCCATAAAGCAAGCAACAAAATCCCAATAAAAAAAGGCGTCAGGCAGCGAGACACGCTCTCTCCAATGCTATTCACAGCATGTTTACAGGAGGTATTCAGAGACCTGTATTGGGAAGAATTGGGGGTAAAAGTTAATGGAGAGCACCTTAGTAACTTGCGATTCGCTGATGATATTGCCTTGCTTAGTAACTCAGGGGACCAATTGCAATGCATTCTCACTGACCTGGAGAGGCAAAGCAGAAGAGTGGGTCTAAAAATTAATCTGCAGAAAACTAAAGTAATGTTTAAAAGTCACGGAAGAGAGCAGCAATTTACAATAGGCAGCGAGGCACTGGAAGTCGTAAGGGAATACATCTACTTAGGGCAGGTAGTGACGGCGGATCCGGATCATGAGACGGAAATAATCAGAAGAATAAGAATGGGCTGGGATGCGTTTGGCAGGCATTTTCAGATCATGAACAGCAGGTTGCCAGTATCCCTCAAGAGAAAAGTATATAATAGCTGTGTCTTACCAGTACTCACCTACGGCGCAGAAACCTGGAGGCTTACGAAAAGGGTTCTACTCAAATTGAGGACGACGCAACGAGCTATGGAAGGAAGAATGAAATGTGTAACGTTAAGGGATAAGAAAAGAGCAGATTGGGTGAGGGAACAAACGCGAGTTAATGATATCTTAGTTCAAATCAAGAAAAAGAAATGGGCATGGGCAGGACATGTAATGAGGAGGGAAGATAACCGATGGTCATTAAGGGTTGCGGACCGGATTCCAAGGGAAGGGAAGCGTAGCAGGGGGTGGCATAAAGTTAGGTGGGCGTATGAGAATAATTAAGAAGCTTGCAGGGACGGCATCGCCACAATTAGTACATGACCGGGGTTGTTGGAGAAATATGGGAGAGGCCTTTGCCCTGCAGCGGGCGTAACCAGGCTGATGATGATGATGACCATGATGGCATCACTATGGCGGTGGGAAAACGAATGCATGCTGACAGTATGACGACGACGATCTCACGACAACGGCATGGTCAGAGTCGGACGACAAAGCTGGAATGACCACTGTAAAACGACCATGCTGACAGTATGATCAGAAGCCCATACCTTGTGTTCGAAGCTGTTCGACAACTTGGACAATGGAATCGGGGTCGAAGACGTTGCGTAAGCAGAGTGGGGAGAGTAAAGCCTCATTCATACAGCCACCAAACGTTGCGAAGCGTCACCGTCATATAAAGAAAACGTACAGCATGTGCGACTGAGTAGTGTATGAAGAGCCGGCAGCGATGGTGATGTCAACAGCAGCGCAATTTTTTACTGTGTTGATTCAGCCGGTTCCACCTTCGCCTAAACCTAGAGAAATATAATTTGCTATGCAATGAATCTCTTAAATAGCTTTACGTTGGCATAATTTTTGCATATACCAGGAATAAAGTGTTTACTACTACAATAACAAGACCCAACAATATCTTGTGGACAACAATTTGACACCACCACCAAGAGCAGCAGCACCATGGAAACGCACAGCTCAGTATTCGATGTGGCACACCTGGAACGCAGATGTACACAAAGGAGTGGATTATGATATGACTGGCTGCTAGCCGCTGATGTGGCCAGCTTGAGGGTTGTAAAAAGTCTGTATTTTGCAACGGCTTCTTATTTATGATTTGTCCATGTTGTAGAAGCGAGACTGCGTCACCGTCCTGACGACGGCAACGCTACACGTCGTCGGCGATCCGTGTTTGAGAAGAAAACGACTACGAAACCCACTCCCCTGACGAAAATTGGTGCCGTGACGATGACGCCGCGGAACATTTGATGGCTGTGTGACTAAGACCTAAGATTACGAAGTAGGAAAGAGCACGCTGCAATGACCGCGATAGCATTACGACTAGGAGTACATACCGAACGGCCCAAGCAAGTGTACAAATGGGGTCACTGGGTCAGCGTGCAAATCTACCTAGTTAGCTAGCTAGCAAGACAGATAGATAGAAAAATAGACAGGCTCAAACAGGCTGAAGCAGGCAAAGAATGTCATTCGCTTTAAAAATCTCAACTCTACCTATCTGCGGTACCATGCAGAATCTTCTGTTCGAAGTTAGCCAAGAGTGCATGTCGTTACGAAATATTATGCCAACGAAGCAGTGAATTATGTTTGAGATTGCTGGAGCTACTTTAATTGCGAGTGGTCACTGAAGAGAACAAATTGTGACCCGGCGAACAGGCAGTCAAGATTTCTCAAATACATACACTACAAACGCCTTGCTTTTCAATATTAATTGTACGTTTGTTCTCGAACAGTATGTCTTGGCTCACGTACGCGTCTGGGTATTTGTACCCATTTTCACCTGTTCAGTATTGCGCAAACCGTAATCTCGTTTCGCTCGCAACACATAGCATGATGAAGCGTTTCAAATAGTCTGGGTTAGCAAGAGATGACTACTTATTAGCGCCATTTTGGCAATGCCGAAAATGGCTTTATTGGTGGTGTTCGGTTTGACACTATTGTTGTGTCGGCAGCGGCAGGCAAGTGGGGGCCCCCGGCCAGCGAACGCGCGCGAGCGCCGACGCAGAGAGGGTGACACGGAGCTAACTGCTCCCGACGAAAACCGGAACGAAGACTCTGCCGATCCGCGGCCGTTTATTACGAATAAAGGCTGCACACGCCAGATGACACCTCCTGACAGGTCCAAGCTCGTCACATGACAGAAGGGGGGGGGGGGGAGGCGCCATCTAGCTAAACAACTACAAAACATGCATGTACGATGACACAGAGATCTGACAGGGGGTGACACTATACTACATCACCGCCCCCCCCCCCACCTGGAAACAAAGCAACCATACAGTGAAACGCGCACACAAGACGCGTACTTAAGTCCAAAGGTAATTTCAGTTCGTTCCCCCCACGTTCACACACGCGCACCAGTCGCACACAAAGCGCGGACTTAAGTCCACAACAATTTCAGTCCGTCCCCGCCCAAGTTCACATATACGCGCACCAGTCTTGGGCACCAAAACACAGGCAGTCACTGAAACAAAGTCTGACAAGGAACACGGCACAAAACTCACTGCACCGCAACAAGGAGCACTTTATACCTGTGTTAATGAAACGTGCGGACTGTCTCCTAAATGTTACAGCGAGGCCCCTAGCCGTGACATTTCGAAGACGGCAATGCGCTCTACACTACAGAAACAAAATCATCGAGCCACGGAGGCCGTTTTCTGTTACGATGAGGGCGCGTGAGTACCTCAGAAGAACTTTGGGGGTTGCGACGCGTATCGGTCGACTTTAAAGACCCAGTCGCCCCACTACTATTTACCTTCCCCTGGTTGGAAAACTGAATGTGGTGTCGGTTAAAGCTGGAGAGGGTTGCCCAGGAAGCTCCTCTCGACGTCCCAACAAGTCCTGGGAGGCTACCGATTCCCCCACGGAATCAGAGACGACTGCTGACTGCGTAGACTCGGAAGTGATACAGCCAGACAAGCTACTTAACTGATGCTTATGAGAAGACGATGTCACTACAGACGAGTCATCGGAATGACTATCCAGGTTTGAATATGAGTACAAAAAATCTTTATCACTTGTACACAATGCACTACCTGCTGGATCCTTCATCACTAGGGTTAACTTAGACACATGCCACGTCTTCCCATCACTGAGTAGAAAAGTAGATGGTCCTATCTTGGCCTTGACTTTACGAGGTTTACTGTACTTAAGAAATCCTTTCCTCGTAAATCTTATTCTGACGGTGTCTCCCACCTTGATACGAGTTGCCTGAGCACCTCTACGTTTTTCTACGTACTGTTTAGTCTGCCACTGTTTCTGCAAGACCCTTTCTTGAACGTGAGGCCCAAGGCTGTCCTGTTCCCGTAGATCTACACAGAGCCGCATGGTTCCATCCTTCTTGCGCACCACCACGAGTGGAGACACCCACTCAGAAGCCTCGACACGCTCGATGACGTCGCAGTCCTCGAGACGTCACAATTCATTTGTTACCTGGTCACGGGGAGCCAGTGGTAGTCGGCGCAACTTTGAAGATACTGGTTTCGCATCTTGCTGCCGATGAATTCGGTGTACAAAGTTGTTGACGAGACCCAAGTCGTCACTGAAGAGGTGAACAAAACCCGGAGGCACACCTGTGGGGCTCTATACTGAAGGAAGCGATGGTAGACGACATGTCAGCGACGTACCGTCGCTCTGTATGCCCAAGCGTTGGATGGTGTCTAAACCCAGCAGTGATGTTCCTGTAGTCGTTACGTAGAACGGGACGGAGCATGACCTTTGGAAAAACTGGACAGTGGCTTGAAAGAGGCCTTGAATGTCGATGCGTTGCTTGGAGAAATTTTTCAAGTCCACTGTTGTTTTTGACAAATTGTACTGTCGACCAAAGTGCTTTCCTAAATCTTCGGCCGTCATCAATGAGACAGACGCTCCAATATCCACCGGCAGTCGCATGGAGACGCCGTTCACTACGACCGGAACTTCCAAATCTTTTTTTAGTTTCAAAAGCGCTTACCGTCAAGACAGACGCGGACGGCTGCCCTGCGGAAGTTGAAGACAGCGTCTCTGCGTAAGAGACGTGTTGAACAATACGGGTTTTTCGGCATACTGATGCAAAATGGCCCAACGTGTGGCAGGCGTTGCACCACCGGTTCCTTGCTGGACAATTCCTGTACGTTGCAATATGTTTCGTGCTGCCACACCAGTCGCATGCAGCACGGTTCCCGGAGGAGCCATGTGCGAAATGTCGGCCCTTTTGGCGGCCTCTCGGAAGAAGTCGGCCCTCTTGGTGGCCTCTCGGAAGAAGTCGGCCATCTTGGCGGCTTCTCAGAAGAAGTCGGCCATCTTGGCGGCTCCCCGGAAGAAGTCGGCCATCTTGGCCCGTCGACGGAACGCCAAGTTGAGATGCCTCAATTCTTCGTACATTTTCGGAGCCGAATGCGCGGTTCGCTCGATGCAAGGCTTCTAACGAGCGTCCAATTTCTTCGGCCTTGTCCAGGGACAGGGTTTCGCCATGAGCCAACAACTTTTCGCGAACGCTGGCGTTCGCTACCCCATGTATAATTTGGTCTCGGACGCGCTCGTTGTAGCTTGTGCCGAAGTTGCACTGTACCACCTTCTCCTTCAATGCGGTCACGAATTCCAGGAATCCTTCTCCCTCGAACTGCCTTCGATTGGTGAATTCGTGCCTGTCCGCCAGAACATTTGTTGACGCGGCGAAGAGCCGGTCAAGCCGCTGCAAGAGTTTCTGGAACTCTGACGCTGGCGGGATCGCATCACTTGACGATGACGCTGCGCCGGTCGACTGCCTTGCTGCTTCCTGCTCCTCGTCTGCAAAGTATTTTCGTTGTCCCTCACTCGCGAGAGCGCTAACGAGCGCGGACGTTCATCGCGTGTCCGTCCAGTCGCCACCGCCGGCCGCTTCGAGGTGGGCCTGAAAAATTTTTATCCATCGATACCAGGGAATTAACGATGGCCCGGGCACTTCAAGAAAAACGGGAAGGTTCGCCGTAAAAGCCATGACCGGTAGCGTGCGGGGGACAGTGCAGAAGACAAGCCGGAGCTCGAGTAGAATGGAGCAGGGCAGAACAAAGGGGGCGAGAAGGCCTAGGCTCGGAAGCCTCGCGACGCCAAGTGCGTCGGCGGCGTTTGCAGGCCGTGCCGACACGTAAAGGACGCTTCACTTACGAAGCTCGTTGGTTTCGCGGGGCTTCGGTCGGAACCGTCGCGGGAATCCCATCCTCGTCGCCAAAAGATGTTGTGTCGGCAGCGGCAGGCAAGTGGGGGCCCCCGGCCAGCGAACGCGCGCGAGCGCCGACGCAGAGAAGGATGACGCGGAGCTAACTGCTCCCGACGAAAACCGGAACGAAGACTCTGCCGACCCGCGGCCGTTTATTACTAATCAAGGCTTCACACGCCAGATGACACCTCCTGATAGGTCCAAGCTCATCACATGACAGAAGGGGGGGGGCGCCATCTAGCTAAACAACTACAAAACATACATGTACGATGAAACAGAGATCTGACAGGGGGCGACACTATACTACAACTATTCGTCAGATTAGTGTTTAGGGAACTCATAAGAGCGCTACTGGTTTCTATAACCACCTTGATGTTTCCTACGGGTGTCAATACGCTTGGCGGATGATATGCTCATGGTAGACAGCCTCGAAGCGTACAAAGCCTATGATATGTTCCGATTTCATTACTAAAACCACAGCGGCATCATTTATGTAGCGTAAAGCAAAACGTCCTAACCTCGTCTAGACGTCACTGCCCAGTTTCTCGACAGTTAAGCGAGCGCTTTTGAGGCCAAATGTAAAAACCAAGATTCGAACCATCAGAAAAAGATTAAGAGAGATGGCTAAATTCCAAGCCCAAGATGTAAGTGGTAACTACCACTATCCATGCAGTAGATCCCAAGTGGTACAGTTCCCAATTCGGAGAACTGTCCTAATACAATTTTCCAAATGTGGAATTCAAGAAACATTGGTAGCTTTCGCTGGGGACACAAGCTTTTGATAGCGGCTGCACTGACCATGTCTAAGAACCGAGGCCCGAAATGTCCCAAAAAGAGTAACATAGGTGGCTAGCTCCTAGCCAGAGCAGTCAGCGGCAGCTGCCAGTATCCCCGGACGTGACGTAAAGTGGTGGTGTGCTCAGCTGATGCGTCTTCTCAAGACAGTCTTCATGTGGAATTGGATAAACTTGGATAATGCCATGTGGCATTAAGCTTTCGACAGCCGATGCAAGGGCGCAGTTGTCGTCCTCTAACCTGAACAATAATCAGGATGAAAGTGTCGTTTACTGGTTACTGAAATTGAGGGAGATCATTCGATCGACAGCCACCCATATGGCAAACAGCGGCAAACTCGACACTTAGTGATGCTGTATGATACTGGCTCTATATACTGAGTCATCAATTGTGTTAGGCCAAGCACCTTGAAGAAAAAAATTTTGAAACGCCGTTATTAAATAGCACCGGTTTCTTCCCTGTCTCTCACTGCGATTGCCTGTTTATGCAGGGGTTGCAAGTATCTGTTAACAGAAGGTGGGCTGAGACCTTCAAGAACTTTAGTGAGTTTGCTGCAGCTTCATCTGGGCTTATTTAGCAACGGTGCAAATTTACCCAGTGGTGTGAATTAGCTCTAGGGACGATCTAATTAGGTTGCAGTGATAAATGCGCACTTCCTTCTTTATACCGGACACATTGACGACATAGCTAGTGTCAAAAACGTTTGCTGCACAACTCCAAGTCCGTCTCATTGTACTTCCAACTTGTCTTTTACTTACTTTTTTGTTAGCAAATAGTGCAGGCCCTGTTCGGGCCCGAGCAGGAGTAGTTGCATCAATGGTTAGAAGCCGAAAAATAGAAAAGTACAGGAAACATACAGAAAAAAATACAGGAACATAAAAATTTGCAATGTGGAATTATGAACAGTGAGTATGAAGTAGACACAACAGTTGTAATTCGCAACCCAAAAACAAGGCAGTGTATGCCAAGCACACACACCAGTTCAGTGCATTCAACATTTTACCTAACAATATTACAACACACACATGCGAGGAATTATTAATTTCATTCATTGTGTGTAGTCCAATAGTAATCAAAACAAAAATTATTCAAAAGATGAACGAACGATTGTGTCGTATTAGCGTTTACAAGATCTTGTGGTAATTTATTGCATTGTCAGATAGCATGAGGAAACAGGCAATACTGGTGTAGCTTAAAGTAACTAAATGGTTGCCTAACTTTTTTGTTGTGGTTTGTACGGTCAGAACGCATGGACGGTTCGCTTATGTGACGTTCGCGTGGAATTTTAGAGTGACCATAGTAAAACTGATAGATAAACTTTATTTTGGACAGCATTCTACGATGATGAAATTTTTTGATGTTTGCCCTATCACGAAGGAAAGGTACGCTCGAAAAACGCAAAGAGATAGAATAAATAAACCTCAAGGCAAACTTGAGCAACCTTTTCTTTCCCTTAATAAAATATTGTTGATACCCTCTCAGCATTAGGTCCGCATATTCTAATTCTGGCCTAATTAGAGCTTTGTATGCAGTGAACATTAGAGCGGGAAATGCATGACCTAGTTCCCGCTTTGAATATACTAACTTATTCCTTACATCACTACAAAGATTGTCTACACGTGGTTTCCAACTTAAGTTACTCGCGAGTGTCACATCGAAATACTACAGCTGCTGAATATGTAAAACATAAGCATTTTTAAAAGTGTAAGCAAATTCTAAAGGCTCTCTTTGTTGCTAAATGTTATGCCCGCCATTTTTGAAGTGTTGAGCTTCAAGCCCGATTTATCACACCATGCACTAATTGAATGCAATGCATCATTTAGTCTAACTTTATCAGACTGTTCATTTATGCTGGTATAAACAACACAATCATCCGCGAGAAGTCATATGTTCGGAGCTTATTGAACTGACAAATTGATATAATTGAAATAAACCAAAAGGAACAGTGGACCAAGCACCGACACTTGTGGTAGTCCCGAGTGCACATCTAGTATCAGAGATGCAGTCATTAACAACCTCGCATTGTTTCCTTGAAGCTAAGTATCTTGCGATCCAGCGAACATTCTTTCGTTCAATACTTTCAACATGCAGTGTAGTTATAAAATCAACATGTGGAGCACCGCCCAACGCTTCATATATAGTGCATTTTTTATATATAGTGCATGTGCAAAATCATCGGTTTTTTTCCGTTAACTGACTTGCAGTGGACAGAGAAGACCTTGAGCCATGCTGATTGTCATGAAACATCTGGTTATGTTCTCGGTGTATCATAATCGCCTTAAATATTTCTAACAGCTTAAAATTGCGTATTTTAGGGAAACTGGCGTGTAGTTGTTAATTTTAATAGAGATCCAGACTCGAATTCGGTCTATCCTCGTGGAGTGCCGGTCGTCGGGTATCACACACGATTTAACGAGTTATAATATATTGCCACAGGGAGGAATTGGGATTCATTTACACTATGTAGAATGAGATGAAAATGTGGCAGCCACAATAACAATAGCAGATGAGAGATCTCAAATGGTCCTCCTCTTGTTTGCTCTACACATCAGCATCTTCTACGTTCGTAGGATAATTGGCTTATAACACTACCCTCCGGGAAGATGGCACCGACTCGGTGCAGCGGGACACAAGTACATTAAAGAACCAGCACACAAGGTATTAAGGAGTGTCCGGGGTACGACAGATGGAGAACGTGGGCAATGTCAATGTGGGGAGGAGCAGATGGTGATGAAGGCAGCAGTGAAGTGATTTCGTAAGTGACATCAGTGGCCGGGCGGCACACGCGATATGGACCAGGGTACTGAAAAAAGTTTTTCTGATAGTCTAACTCGCCCTGCTGAGGACCACAGGCGTACGAGCAATCCAGCGACAGAATGAGTGATCCTGTGGTGGCTGTTGCAGCGAGACTGCTGGTGAACTTGGGACTGAAAAAATGGAGTGCGAGCAACTTATCGTGCAATGTCGTGCAGAATTTGCGGAAAGAATTGAGGTGCGAATAATGAACTTCTTCCGCAAGAAGCGTAACAACAGATTGTAGACCTGGAAAAGCCCTAATGGTGAAACAAGAAATGGCATGGATTTCATACTTTGCGCCGATACCAGCATAGTACAAGGTATACAAGTGCTAGGTAGGGTAAGGTACTGTGTTCACAGCTTAGTGAGCGCCATGATTCACCTCAATGCGAAGAGAGAAAGAGTTAAATTGGTCAAGGCGAAAGAGGCCAGCCTATTAGTAACCGTAACAGCAGACCAATTCAGGCTGGTACTTGCTAACCAATATGCAATTTTAGAAAAGAGGTTTGAAGATGAAATAGAGGTAATGAACGAAGCCGTAACTAGGCTCGCTTAGGAGGTGGGCAAGCTTTCCTAAGTAACAAAGGACGTAGTAAAGGAACGACAAATAATGAAACTGTCCAACTCAAGCCATCAGATAGAATTCGCGGAATTGTCAAAACTCATCAAGAAGGAGAAAATGCGGACGTTCAAAATTTTAACGTGAGAAAGTCTGCGGAAGCTGTAACAAATAGACGCAGCATGAAATCAGTAAGAAAACTCGGCTTAGGACAAGCCATGATACCTGGACTGAAAAATAAGCAGGGTATTATTATCAGTAATCTCGATGATATAGTAAATGCAGCGGAAGAATTCTATACAGATCTCTACCGAGAGCAGCACGGTATTCGACGATATAATGAAGAGGTTACAAAGGCTCCTTCTGTAACTAGCGGTGAAGTTTGAAGGACCTTGAAAGACATGAAACGGGGAAAAGAGGCAGTAGAACATGTAATAACAATCGATTTATACAACGATGCAGGAGACCTAATGCTTGAGAAGCTGGCGGCCGTTTATGCCAACTGTCTATCGACTTCAAAGGTCCCGGAGAACTGTAAGAATACCAAAAACAATAATCCACAAAAAGGAAGACTATAAATAATTGTTAAATTATAGGTCCATCAGCTCACTTCCTGTATTATATAAAGTATGCAGCAAGGTACCCTCCAATATAATAGGGGCAACACTGGACATCAGTCTACCAAGAGAACAGGCTAGCTTAAAGAAAAGATACACTACGATGGATCACATCCATGGCATCAATCACGTAATCGTATAGTACAATCAGCCTCTCTATATGGCTTTCCTAGATTACGAAAATGCATTTGATTCAACAGAGATACCAGTAGTCCTGCAGACATTACGTAATCAAGGAGTACATGACGCTTACGGAAATATCTTGGAAAATATCTACAAAGATTCCACACCTACCTTAATTCTGCACAAGAAAAGTAGATAGATACCTATAAAGAAAGGGGTCATACATACAGGCAATGCGTGCCTGGAAGAAGTATTCAAGCTATTAAACTGGGGAAACTTTGGAGTGAGGACCAATGGTGAATATCTCAGCAACACCTTTGATTTCCGCAGGACATTGTCCCATTCAGCAACACTGGGGACGAGGGACAACAAATGATAAAAGACGTTAACAGAGAGAGTGTAAAGGTGGGGTTGAAGACCATTATGCAGAAGAAAAATATAATGATCAATAGCCGAGCAAGGACACAAGAATTAAGGATCGCCAGTCAGCCTCTAGAGTCTGTGAAGTAGTGCGCTTACCTAGGTCGATTACTCACAAGGCACCCTGATCATGAGAAGGAAACTTGCAGACGACTGAAATTGGTTGCAGCGCATACGGCAGACATGGTCAGAACCTTACTGCAGGCTTACCATTCATATAGAAAAGAAAGGTGTACAATCAGTGCATTCAACCAGTGCTAGCTTATCGGGCAGAAACTTGGAGACTGACATAGAAGCTCGAAAACAAGTTATAGAACGTGCATAGGGCGATGTAACGAAGAACGTTAGGTGTAACTTTAAAAGACAGGAAGAGGGAGGTGTGGATCAGAGAGCAAGTGGGGATAGGCGATATTCTAATTGACGTTAAGAAAGAACTGAGCTGGTCAGGTCATAAGATGCGTACGTTGGAAAACTAGTGGACGATTGGGGTTACAGAACGGGTGCCAATAGAAGGAAAGCGCAGTCGAGGATGGCGGAAGACTAGGTAGGGTGATGAACATAAGAAAATCCCAAGCGCTAGTTCGAATCGGTCGGCGCAGGTCAGAGATAACTGGAGATCGAAGGGAGAGGCCTTCGTCTTGCAGTGGATATAAAATAGGCTGATGGTGATGAATATGACACCTGTAGCATGCAGAAGATAGCCAAGTACAGTGACCTCTCCACTGCCAAAGTGGCATTTGGCAGAGTTAAGTTGATGACCTGCATGGCAAAGGACGCGCATAATAGGTGAGAGTTTATGTAAATGACTGGACAACGTAGTCGCGAAAATTACGACGTCATTGAGAGCGCAAAGGCATTTGGATCACTTTAAACATCGAAGAAAACAATCCATCATTCATTAAAATGTTGCTGTGGTATCGCAGAAGCCGAATGGCATATCTTTGAACTGGTGTTATAAAGGTGGTCTTCTTCCTGTCTTCTTCAACGAAGGCAATTTGCCAGTAGCCGGACTAAAGGTACACGGAAGACAAGTACTGGGCGCCATGCAGAGAGCCGAGAGCATCGTTAATTCACGGCACAATGTACACGGTCTTTTTAGTAATCTTGTTTTAGGTGCAGCTAATCGACGCAGAACCGCTATATGTTGTCTTTTTTTCTGGCAAGCGAAATCGGGGACGCTCAAAGGCTCGTAGATTTTCGGTGATGTCCTCGGTAATCATTTTCGCGCCCTCCGTTTAAGCTCGTTAAAGGGCCCCTGAAACGGTTCGGGGAAATTTTGTAGACGCGCAGGCTACAGCTAAAGTTAATCATTCGTGCCAGAATTTGTGTGAAGCGTCTCATACTAGGAGATCTACGGACGAATACAAGTTACCCTCCGCTATAGTCATGCATTTTCTGCTCAACTCGTTCGCCGAATGATTGAATATAAACTCCGCCTTCAATGGCTCCGCGTTATGATGGCACATCATGTTGTCTACTTGCGGTTGTCCATGAGTGAGCACGCGAAGCCCCTCCACCAGCTGCTTGGCAGTCAACCGCAAGCGAGAGCTATTGAAGCAGCGTGCGTTGTGATCATCTCATCGCAGCGCCGTATGTGTCTGGTATTCCGGTAAGCACAGGCGAGCTGGGCGTTTCGACGGATAGATGAAGGCATAAACTCAAGCTGATGGAGCTTTAGGGTAGGCGTACGTGAGTGGCCTGATCGGTCTGCACGGTCCATCCATATGGTGGTGCATAGTTTCAGCAGCTAATCAAATAACTAACATTGCCCTCACGAAGCGTAAAACATTTTAGGCATCTACAAAAACAGTGTGTTAAAAAATACGCTAGCGAGAAAAATTTACATCAGCAACAAAGAGCGTCAAAGGGGTTCTAGCAAGTACATACGCCAGCAAAATTAAGAAGAAACGAACAGGACAACGCTGGACATATAACTGAAGTTTATTGAGAAAACATTCCACAAATCTTCTCCGCGCGCGCGTTTACACCCAAGAACAATAAGAAGGGGATAGTCAAAAATCCACAAAAGATATACACGTACACAAAAGCCTAGTCACAGCCCTTACCGACAAGGGCCACAACATTTGGATTAACAGGATACATATAAAAATTGAAGTTGTTTATCACTGATATGAACCGAAGGTTCACTCGCATATGTATGCGTGCCAAACGTTCTGATGTAGAACGCTTCGCTTATTTCTCTTTCCAGTTTACTGCGCTCTCTTCCCCAATCGATACACTAACAAAACCTCCCCAAGAAATTAAAGGCTTAGGCATTAGAGAAAGCTGTAAAACTAAGTACGCAAGATGTGTTACGTGTGTTTCTTGCAGCTAACAAGCACAATCCAGATATCCCTTTTCGCCCTATCGTCGCAGAAGGAGGCTCTGGTCAGTGGGTTTCTTCAATGTACGCTGAAAACTCTGGATGCTTCAGATCCTTTAGCGTCCAGAGCTACTTGGAAGCTGTGGGTTGGGTAAAGTCAAGTGAGATTTGTGCGAATGCTGGGATGTCTGTAAATATTGAAGAACTGTTCTATTCTATCCCACATGATGACCTGTGTACAGCTGTAGGTGATCTGACTGAAGAGGGTAAGTAGCTTTTATGATTTCATGCGCTTTGTCACTTGAGTCTTTTATGGGACTTCTCACATTTTACCTATCAACCACGGTAATGTCCTTTAGAAGGCATGACTTCATTCCGAGAAAGGGTATTTGCATCGGTTCTAAAGCTGCTCCTGCACTGTGTCACATTTTTTTATCCAAGTTTGACAGTAATGTAATTCACATGCTGCAGAACAAATGTATTGTGCCAATTTTTAGGTATTTGGATGATTTTTAGTGCTTTTAATGGTTAGATTCCAATGATAGCCTTGAATCAAACACGAGAAGGATTTTCACGTGTGTCGAGGAGTCCTCCCGGGATCTCAGGTTCCCGTTCGAACTTTGCAAAGAAAACTTGATTAAGTTTCTTGATTTCTAAATTAAATTTAAAAGTTAGAGTCATGCGTGTTGGCGTTATTGCCCTAGATTGAAAAAACAAATCGCTCGTCCCGTACGAATCGTCCCACTCCAAATTAATAAAACGTGGCACAGTTTCCTTTCGCTTGAGAAATGCTCTTAACAAGAGCTGCACCTACTATTTGCCGGAGAGATTTGAAGGACAGAAGGCGAGGTTAATGTTGGCATAGTACCCCGTCTCCTTTTTGATGGCTGTGGCTGAATCCGTGTTTAGAAAGCGGACAAAAAAGGAACCCGTGGAAACGGCGGACAACAATGAATCTTCAAAAAGAACAAAATGGTCGTAGTGATGCCGTATTTGCATGGCATGCCTCATAATCTTAAGAGGGTGGTCACTAGAAATGGCGTCACGCAAGTGTTTACAGCGCCGAGCAAACTAGTTAGGTTGTGCAAAAGCATCACAAGAGAGAAGAAAGATGCGACTAGTGGCGGTGAAAAGAAGCACACCACCTTTTTTCACAAAAGTTTGCAACTTCGGCCGTGTATCACATACCTCTCATGCGGACTGTCCTATATTGGCCAGACAGGTCATTGTATTAACGATCGCACGCATGAGCATCGCTAATTGGTACCTACAGGTACGGCAGGGAACTTGCCGTTGCATTGCAAAAAGCACGATTGCCCACCAGTTTTTGATAGTGATCGATTGTGAAGAGAGAGCGCAGTAAACTGGAAAGAAAAATAAGCGAAGCCCTTCACATAAAAAATCTCAGCGCGAATAAATATGTGAGTGAACCTTTGGTCCATATCAGTGACAAAGAACATCAGTTTTATATTTATCAAGTTAATCCAAGTGTTGTGGCCTTTGTCGGTAAGGGGTGTGGCTTGGCTTTTGTGTATATGTATATGTTTTGTTGATTTTTGACTATAAACCCTGTTATTGTTCTTGGATGTATACGCATGCGTGAAGGAGATTTATGGAATGTATTCCATATAAACTTCAGTGGTAAGTCCAGCATTGTCCAGTTTGTTTCTTACTTGTGCTCGCGTCCGTACTTGCTGGAACTCCTTTTACGTTCACCATGCACCAACTGGTTGAACAGACCTCACTGCTAAAGCAGCAAAGAATGCCCTTCATTACTGCTACTGCGTTCGGTTGAGGTCTGTGCCGCCAGGTGGCTGCACCGTGCGTACCATTCACGTTTCCTCTTCTGCTCATCCCACGAAACGGCACGGTCAAACAGCCCGGACTATTCCCCTTTTCGCTTGCGTTTACCACAAAACCAGACTCGCGAAACACTATTGTACTAGTAATGTTCCGGTGTAACATGACAGCCACAAACATGAAAATGATGTGGCTGATGGGATACCGATATTCCGATGCACTGCAGCCGCTTTGCTCGTATGCTGCATTGCAGAGGGACAAGATGTTGCAGCTGGACACATTGGCAGTCTGTACGTTTACAGCCCACAAAGCAAAAAAGGCGATTCATGGTGCTCACGAAAAGACAGACCCACACTGACTGCGGAGCTCTCATCAAGACAGAGCATGTTTTAACACAAGCAGATGACACTTGCTGTGAGCCGGAAGTGCTTAAATATACTGAGAAATTGTTCTTCTGTACCCTCTTCTGTTGCCTTCTTTTTATAGAGACAAATGAACTAACGTTCCAACTATTAAGAACATTTTTCGCCATAAAGTTAAAAAAATTATCCATGAGTCGCCCTAGGCAGCCAATCGGGCAGCTCGCCCTACCGACGTCATTAGGGCAATTTACGCCAAATGGGTAGCGGTGGCTGAAAAATTAGCCGAGCTGCGATTGGCAATGATATACCTATTTAAAACCTTATAATAAATGACGCGTTTTACGCGGAGCCCTTAGATGCGCTAATTAATGATAAGAAGAACCTACTCTCACGACTCAGTACGATTGCACAAAATTGCCAAAATTGTTTCAGGAACCCTTTAAGGGAGCTTCTGGATGGGACCTGTGTTCTTACTTTCGATGGGATGGATCAAAACGTCCTTCTGGCTCAGATGGGGTGAAGCAAAATCGAAATGACGCTGTAAGCAGCTAGCTAGCGATGAAGGTTGTCGGACTGAGTATCTGAAAGGTCTGAGGAAATCATTGCGTCAAAACGGGCGTCAAGGGAAGTGCTGGTGTCAGGGCTTTCAGAAGACTGCGGGCAATCGATAGTAAGGGCCTGTGGGTCATGGGTATCTAAAGGCGCCATGCTGCCCAGCGTGATACCTGTATTAGGTAGAGAAGCCGAAATGATATGTGCCTGCATGTAGCATCTTCGGCGCATGCTCACCACTTGTGTGCCCTTTCCTGTACTGGGTATAAAACGAGCACGAATAAATGCTGGGGTGTCTTCGTTTGCTGAGAACTGGTCCAGGCTGTTACTCTGTCGACACTACAAACGATACATGGTGTCAGAAGTCACGCCCATAGTGCTCGGGCACGGTAAAACAGCATGGAACTTGTGAAGCCACCAGAGCCGCTACATTTCACAGGCGAAATCAGTAAGCAATGGAAGCTTTTCAAACAAAAGTTTGAACTTTTCTTGGTTTTCTTGGTTTTCTTGGCCCGACAAGAAGCCTCGACCGGATGCCTCAAAGGTTTCAATTGCTTTACTGCTAACCGTGGCAGGTGACGACGCACTGGAAATTTACAACTTCACCTTCAGGGACGATGAGAGCCGGGAAAGTTACGCAACTGTCATAGCCAAGTTCGACACCTACTGCCCAGAACAGCTGAATGAAGTGCACGAACGCTACCTCTTTAGGCAACGCGTCCAAGCTCAAGGTGAGCCGGTTGAACAGTTTGTCAGAGAGCTCAGGAAGATGTCTCGTTCATGCAACTTTGGCACCATGGCAGAGTCGTTCATACGTGACCAAATAGTTTTTGGTACAAATGATGACAAAGTAAGGCAAACGTTGCTGCAGGATAAGAAGTTGACCTTGGCTACAGCGGAACAAGTATGCAAGGCTGCGGAAATGAGTGCCGCGCAAAACGAAACCTGGTCTCGAGAACGGAGATAGATTGACGCTGTCAAACTACCGGAGCATACGAAGCAGCAGCGGTGCGATGAACGACCTGCAATGTTCAAGTGCCGCAGGTGTGGACGTACGCACGGTCCGCGAAGCTGCCCTGCATTTGGCAAAGTGTGCAGAAAATGCCAAGGGCAGAATCATTTTGCTGTCCGTGCAAGGTGAATAGACAGGTTAGGGAAGTGAGTAGCACCGAAAATAGCGAAGAGGAATTTGACATCCTTGATGCATCTGTCAGCAGCGTTGGAAGATCGTGTGACCGTGACTGGGTGGTCAGAGTGCGAGTTGCGGACACGACAATAGACTTCAAAGTTGACACAGGATCGCAAGCCAACCTCGTGCCATTTTCTGCCTACAAAAAACTGCAGCCGAGAGTACCCTTTGCTAGAAGCAACTGTATTCTACGATCTTACAACGGAGGAGTCATCAAGCATCTCGGAGTCATGACTACCACGGTGGCCGTCGGAAGCAAGACGGCAAAGATTAATTTCTTCATCGTGAAGAAGAACCGTCATGCCATACTTGGACTGCGAGCCAGCGAACTGCTTGGACTGTTCTGGCGCACCGTAAACGACATCGGAATAAGCAACAGCGAGGCAGTTGTCCAAGAGTTTCAACAACTTTTTTCTGGGACTGGATGTAACAAGCGACCATACCGCATGGTTCTTCGAGAAGATGCGGTGCCAGTCGTCCAGACAGCCCGCCGTGTGCCCCTTTCCTTGAAAGAGCCTCTGCGCGAAGAACTTGACCGCATGGTCAAAGCCTTCATTATAGCCAAGCAAGATCAGCCGACGGACTGGGTGAGTCTTCTAGTTATTGTCAGAAAAAAAGACTGAAAACTACGGTTATGCATGGACCCGAGGAAAATTAATGACAACCTCAAGCGCGAGCACTACAGGATGCCGCGTCGAGAAGATATTGAATCGGAACTAGCTGGAGCACATTTTTTTCGCGCCTTGACGCCAACTCGGGGTTTCACCAGATACCGCTGCATGAGGAAACGTCAACAATCTGTACGTTCGCGACTCCCATCGGTTGTTACTGCTTTCTGAAGCTGCCCTTCGGTATAGCGTCCGCCCCAGAAGTGTTTCAAAAGAATCTTAGCGAAATATTCGAAACACTGCCAGGAGTGCGAGTGTACGTTGATGACGTCATCGTGTGGGGTGCGACAAGAAAAGAGCACGATCAGAGGTTACGAGCGGTACTAGAAGCAGCACAGAAAGCTGGTCTAACGTTTAATGCAGAAAAGTGCAGCATTGGCGTGCGCAAGATTTTTTTTCTAGGCGACGTTATTGCGGTAGACGGCATATACGCCCAAATCGTACCCTTGTCAGTCCTCTGTTAAGTATGCCACCGCCGACTGACACGCAAGCAGTGCAGCGCATGCTCGGTGTCGTAAACTATTTGTCGAAGTTCCTGCCATCAATTACGGACCGAACGAAACTGCTTCGGTACTTGATAAAGAAAGACCGTACCTTTGAGTGGACGGAAAACCACGCGAAAGAATGGAAAATGATTTGTGACAGTCTGAGCAAAGATCCTGTGCTGGCGATTTTCGATTCTAAACGGATTACGAAGATAACATCCGAAGCTTCGCAAAATGGAATAGGCTCGGCTCTCTGGCAGCTTCATGAGGGTTCTTGGAAGCCCATCGCTTATGCCTCACGCGTCTTAACCGAAGCGTAACGTAGATATTCCCAGATAGAAAAAGAGGCTATGGCTGTTGTCTTCGGGTGCGAAAAGTTGCACCATTTTGCGTACGGACGTAACGTTGTCCTCGACACAGACCATCGACCCTTAATAGCTATCTCGCAGAAGCCGATTGAAGAAATGCCGCCCAGACTGCAGCGATTTTTTTCTTCGCTTGCTTAGATACCACTACAAACTCCAATTTGTACCAGGTAAACGCTTGGTGGTCGCTGACATGCTGTCTCGAGCGTCCGTCGAAAGCCCAGAAGCAAACATCGACGATGACGTGGAAGTTCACGCGGTAAGCCTTTTGTCATCACTTGTCAGCGAGGAAACTTTGAAGCGCTTGGCAGAAGAAACTAGCAAGGACGACTACTTGAGTCAAGTCATTCATTGCTTCGAAAGCAATTTCCAGTCACTGGGACACTGTGGTGATTAGGAATGTTCGGCACTTTCGCTAGTGCGCAGTGAGGCGGAAGAAAGACAGAGAGTCATTTATACGCGTTTATAAAACTCAAAGCAAGCTTTAACATATAAATATGTACAGAGAGTGCAGCCAGAATATATACAGAAACTGCAGTCCGTGTGTCCACGGGCTGAGACAGTCCCGGGTTGCGCGGCTCACAGTTCGCTGGTCACGGCACCGTGCGGTCTCCCGTGCTGGAGCTGGCCGCGACGACCACACGCTCGGGCCCCGTTCAGCACGGTTCCCAGACTCGGCACGCTCGGACGCCGCAGTGGCAGCAGCCAGGGAACGCCTTGCTCCGCACGTCCTCGATGTCCGGCTCGGACGTCGCTCGCGACCGACGTGCGACTGTAGCACGTCCAGCACGACCTCGGTGCCCAGCTCGTGCGCCGCTCGCGATCCACGTGCGGCGGTCAGACGTGAGGACCTCGTCTAGCACAGCAACATCTGTGCCAGACTGAAACGCTGCTCGGCACGCTCAGGTGCGGCAGCTCAGGGACCGGCGGCCCTCGGGTCAGCCAACGTCTCGAGCACTGGCAGCAGGGGCCCTGGGACGTCCACGCTCGGCTCCGCGGTCCTCCGCGCCTTGCCACGGACGTCTCGCCTGGCAGGAACCCTCGCCTCGTTCCGCCCAGGAGCTCGGAGCTGCTGCCCGCCTGGATCGAACACCGCGAGCGCGCCCTCGTGCTCCGTGCTCGTGCACCCGTGCTCGTGCACCCGTTGTCTTCCTCGTCGTTCACGGCGCTTAGTGGCCGCTTCGATCTTCTAGGGGCGACGCGCGGCACTTACATATGACATTTCACCCCCCACTTTAAGAAGTTGTTTCATGAAAACAACTTTCCAAAGCACGTACATGGTCAAAGTTCACAGTCTGTAAGGCGCCATGTGTTCACATGCAAAAAGTCTTTCCACACGCGCAGTAGTTGTTCCTGAAGTGTTCACAAACGCAATAAATGCAGTAGCACACTTCACGCTGTAATTCACATTCGACTCACGTAGTCAGAGCCTACATTTTCGCTATCCTGTACATTTTCGCTACCCTTCGCGCCACACTGTTCGGGGTGGACATCGGCGGTTCCATCTAGGACGAACACTAGCAAAGCTGAATGTGATGTTATTGGGCCGGATCACTCCAGAAAAGGGAGAAGCAGCACGCGAAAGCAAAAACACACATCAGACTTGTATTGACGTACACGACACAGATAACGGCACACACAAGTGACAATGTCCCAAAATGCCTCATAGGCGACATGCACTATATCTATGGCTCGGTGGGTTATGATTGGCCTACAGTTCCGGCGGAAGCGTATGTCACCGTGTCTGAGACCTCGTTGAACCGATGCTGGCCAGCGGGGTCGGACAACAGTGTCGGCCGGCGGGTCGGACAGCCGTGACCAGCGGGGTCGGACAACAGGGTCGGCCGGCGGGTTGGACAGCCGTGTAGAACGGCCGGATCGGACAGCTGGGTCGGACAGCCGGGTTGGACGGCCGGGTCGGACCGCCTCGCGGGGCTCAGGTAACCGGCCGCAGTCTCCGGGTCGCGTCCACAGCTGGCGGGGTAGCCCCGTGGCCGCTCACCCGAACGCTCGAGCGCCCCGGTTCCGGACCGCCAGCCCTCCTGGACCAGTGCCCAGCGGAAGAGCGGGGCGAGGTAACCTCCCAGCGGGCGACAGTGTTGCTTCAGGTGTGGCGTATTGGCGCGGCCGGCGATAGCTCCTATGGGCCAGACGCCCAGCGAGGAAGCTGCTTTCCGTCGACCGCCGAACCTCGCGCACTGCTCACGCCACGGGCCACGGGCCACACTCTCGCGCCACGCTTTTTGAGGCGCCACTGCCGACGCTCCCAAGCCGGCGTCGATGATGATGATGATGACTCTCTTGCGGGTATTTGCCAAGATTCACTGTCCTCTTCGCCCCCGCACGGCGCACTGTCTTCGTATGTTTATGTTTCCACTCCCGCGTACCATATATTATGACACTGAACTTGTAGTTTGTCCCATCACGAGCAATAACTTGTTTTATGGCACTTATGGCACTTTCATGGTCCTTGAATCTCAGCAGCACTTTGCCTTCAAGGCGGTCAATGAGCAAGGCATCAGGAAATAGGGATCCAAGGGTATCCATGCCTTTGTCATCAGGAACCCCTCGCACATACAGCAGGCGGTCTGGCTTGTATGTGGAACTGCTCCGGGGTCTGGTAGGTTCCACCTGCACTGGCTTCCCCTTGAGCTGCTTGCTGCGCAGGAGCTCCAGCTGTGCAGTAGCCACTTCTGGGCTCTCAAAATCCAGGAATGCACTGTGCCTGTTTACAAAGCGGACACTGCGGATGGAATCTGACAGGGCACGAACTTCATCCTTGGTCACCTGGCTTGACATGTTCCCAATGTACAATGAACACTTGCACGTGTCATCAGCCGATACGTAACAATGTGACTCGGGGATGCTTTCAGCAACATCAATGTGTGACCTTGTGTCTGAATGGTCCCGAGGGACGCGTCGTTGGTAAGAACGGAGCCCACCCCGACATGGAGTTCCTCCTTTCCGGTCAATGCCCTCGGGCACACTTTTGCTGTGTCTCTCCGTTTCCTTCCTGGGCTTGCGCCGCTTGCGACGGCGACCGAGACTGTCTTCACTCACACGCCCATTAGCCCGTGTGGACGCTCGTCTCTTGCCCGCCTGGCCTTCTCCATCTCTTTCCGTAGCACCTTCATCCTTTGCTTCCGTAGACGGGTCCGTCTCCTGCTTGGTTGCCTCAGTCGACACAGTTGCAGGGTTTGACGCAGCACTCACGGTAGCTCTATCCGGGCACACGCTTTGGTGCCGAACAGGCTCCTCTGCTGTCGCCGAGTCTTTGTGCCGCTTTGACACGTCAGACAGGTCATGTGGTGGATTGAAATCAGTAGGGTAGAGCACCCCGTCGATGTTCCCAAGAACAACATCATGGAGTGGCCTTTCCATGCAGAGTGCCAGTGTCCTTCCTCGGAAGAAGGGGCAGTCTACATAGACCTTTGCCTCTGGAAGCCGCTTAAACGAACCGTCCAGAAGGTAAATGGTACGCGTGATACCGGTGAAATTCTTTTCCGGCACCATCGAACGCCTGACAACCACAGTACTGCAGCCGGAATCTCTCAGCACCGACACAGGGTGTCCATTGAGATATCCGCTTACCGTCGGCATCTCTTGCGTCTGAAGACCAAGACAGATGTCTTCTCCATATGGTTTTACAGGGGGCCTCGTTTTCTCCTCAGATTTAGTGGTAGGAGCCGGACTTGCCTCGTACCGGCCGGCAGGTATCCGGTCGCAGCCAGCAATGGCACTAGACGCCTCCATGTTGCTGCCGTTTATGTTCGGGCACTCGTCAGCTTTATGTCCATATTTCGTGCATTTCCAGCAAGACAAGGACTTCGGTCCTTTTGACCGCGTCCAACAATCTGCAGCACGGTGTCCTTGCTTGCCACATAGGAAGCACTCAACCTTTCCTCTCCTGGCCTCTGTTTCGGAGTTCTTGCTTTGCAGGGCTATTTTACTAATCCCTCTCTCTTCTTTTCCTCTGGCGAGGTTTGTCAGGTTTTGCGCCTCCAAATAATGGTCAGCCGCTTCGGCTAGCTTGTCGAGGCCGCGGCATCCTCGCTCTTTCAGGAAGATGGCGAGCCTCTCATCGCAACGTAGCAAGAACTGTTCAGAAACAATCTTATCTCTTAATCCGTCATATGTTTTCTCTGTTTTTGCCATCTGCTGCCAATGATCGAAGTACCCAAGCAGTCGACCAGCAAACTGCCGCCCTGTCTCGGAATTCTCAGGCTTTGTTTCCCGAAACTTTTGACGGTATCCTTCTTCCGTATACCGGAACCTTTGCAATAAAGTTTGCTTCAGCTTTTGATAATCTGTGACATCCTCCGCAGCCATGCGTCCGATCACGCTCAGGGCTTCGCCTGATAAACACAAGCTTAATGACAGCGCCCACCTGTCGCTTGGCCATCCTTGGCTCGTGGCTACCCGCTCGAAGCGCTGTATGTACGCGTCGAGTTCGTCGCGGCTCTCGTTGTAGGGAGGAATAAGCTTGTGGGGACTTCTAAAGGCTTCACCGCTGTTTTCCGCGCGTTCGCTTCCGGTTTCGACCGTCCCAGACGCGTGCTCTGCAAGACGACATCTAGTCTCTAGCAAAGTTCGTTCCGCCGTCAGTCGAGCGATCTCCTGTTCGTGGGCTACTCGCGCTGCTTCCCTGTCCTCAGCACGTTTATCGCGTTCTCTATTAAGCTGCTGGTCAATCCACTCTCTTAATTCTTTACCGGACAAGCCAAGCTCCTTGCCTGTCGGAATAAATTTCTCCCAGTCCATTTCCGACCACTGCACACAAGCGAAATGCGGCTCTTAAGGATGGAACTAGAGCTTAGTCCTGTCGCGGACGCCAGAAATTGTGGTGATTAGGAATGTTCGGCACTTTCGCTAGTGCGCAGTGAGGCGGAAGAAAGACAGAGAGTCATTTATACGCGTTTATAAAACTCAAAGCAAGCTTTAACATATGAATATGTACAGAGAGTGCAGCCAGAATATATACAGAAACTGCAGTCCGTGTGTCCACGGGCTGAGACAGTCCCGGGTTGCGCGGCTCACAGTTCGCTGGTCACGGCACCGTGCGGTCTCCCGTGCTGGAGCTGGCCGCGACGACCACACGCTCGGGCCCCGTTCAGCACGGTTCCCAGACTCGGCACGCTCGGACGCCGCAGTGGCAGCAGCCAGGGAACGCCTTGCTCCGCACGTCCTCGATGTCCGGCTCGGACGTCGCTCGCGACCGACGTGCGACTGTAGCACGTCCAGCACGACCTCGGTGCCCAGCTCGTGCGCCGCTCGCGATCCACGTGCGGCGGTCACACGTGAGGACCTCGTCTAGCACAGCAACATCTGTGCCAGACTGAAACGCTGCTCGGCACGCTCAGGTGCGGCAGCTCAGGGACCGGCGGCCCTCGGGTCAGCCAACGTCTCGAGCACTGGCAGCAGGGGCCCTGGGACGTCCACGCTCGGCTCCGCGGTCCTCCGCGCCTTGCCACGGACGTCTCGCCTGGCAGGAACCCTCGCCTCGTTCCGCCCAGGAGCTCGGAGCTGCTGCCCGCCTGGATCGAACACCGCGAGCGCGCCCTCGTGCTCCGTGCTCGTGCACCCGTGCTCGTGCACCCGTTGTCTTCCTCGTCGTTCACGGCGCTTAGTGGCCGCTTCGATCTTCTAGGGGCGACGCGCGGCACTTACATATGACAGACACTTAAAATCCTTCGGAAGTGAATTTGTTGTCTTGAGTGGTGTGTTGCTTAATGGATGCAAGGTGGTGATACCGTCTAGCATGCACCCTGAGCTACTTCGAATAATTCACGAAGGCCACTTTGGAATAAATAAATGCAAATCACGAGCACGTAAGCTGCTGTTTTGGCCTGGTCTCAATGCTGACATTGAAGCACACATCAAGAGGTGTGCAGTCTGTCAGAAGTATGCATATCGGTAGCAAAGTCAACCGCTCATGGACCGCCCACTGCCTGAACATGCATGGTACCGAGTAGGTGTTGATATTTTTCATTTGGCCGGAAAATCGTACCTGTGTGTTTTTGACGCGTTATCCAACTTTCCGGAGGTGGAACTTCTTAGTGATACAACGACGGCCACAGTTGTGCAATAGCTCAGCGCAGTGTTTGCACGGTATGGAATACCTATTGAAGTGTGCACAGAAAATGGTCCGCAGTTTGCGAGTCATGAGTTTTCACTGTTTGCCAAGAAGTACGATTTTAAACACATTACGTCAAGCCCGTGGTTTCCTCGCTCGAATGGCCTCGCAGAAAAAGGCGTTGAAATAGTAAAGCGAATTTTAAAGAAGACGTCACAGATGAACGATAATTTGTGGCTTGGATTACTCGCTTACAGGAGCAGTCCGCTAGAAGACGGTCAGTCACCTGGAGAGTTGCTTCAGGGCTGACGACTTCGCACAACTCTCCCGGACTGCTGGGAGAGTTGTGCTGAAAGTGTTGAATGAGTTGTGTTGAAATGCTGGGGTGTCTTCGTTTGCTGAGAACTTGTCCAGGCTGTTACTCTGTCGACACTACAAACGATACAATACCTTCGCGAAGCAATTGTGGTGTGCGTCTAAAGTTAAGGCTGGGGATACATTCCCTGTTCGCGGGGACAGTTACAACAGAGTGAGGCACGGCTACACACCTTGTCAGATGGCACCCAGGGAAGGAGAGATCACGTAGTTGTCGTGACAAACCGCGGGATTTGAGCTCAGTGTTGCATACGTCACGGTAGCTAGTCGAAGACGAACAAACTTGGTGATACATAAATGCGGCGGTGACTAGGTGGTCAGATCGGGCACAGAACGGAGTTCCAGCTGCAAAAATCCTGAAGAGAACTCGATGAGGGCAGAATGAGTACTCAGAAAGTCATGGTCGTAGATGACTTGGTGTGAACGCTGGTGCAGAATGGGGAATAGAACTGAGATCTAGTGGCTAGCGAAGCTTACAGATGAAGTACACATGCCAATGACGCAACATGTACCGCCGTCGGGAACAGGAACGACAGGCGACGCCGTGGGCATTAGAACCTTGCGAAGACGACGAGAAAGGCACGCGCTCATAACCAATCATTTTTCCCCATGTCTATGTGCACCAAAACAGGCACGCGATCCACTTTTACACCCAGAAGATTTTTCAGGTGGCCAGGATCAAAAGAGGGTTTTTGGGTTGGTTGGCAAATGCAGCATCACTTCCGGGAGCTGCCCTGGTCAGTTTTTTGAAAGTGGGGCAGTGAGGGTATAGCGACGGCGAGTGACGGGCAATTGGTGAGGGAGAAATCCGGTCCTGTGGGGACAGCGAGTGATAGCCGCAGCGTGGAGTCGGAGCAGCAATATTATAGTACAGCGGGTCATTGAGGGCGTAAAAGGGCGAGGACCGGCTCTCTTCGTAGGCGGCAAGTGTACGCGCGACGAGGAGATGGAAATCAACCATAGCGACCAGTGATGGTAAATATTACACACTCAATTGCATTTAAAACATATTGAATTGTCGTCATGTGTGCTCGACTGGTTTGGGTTGTGGTCTCCGAGGTAAGTCGATTGTGGGCGGGGAAGTTGAACGTAATTGCTGACGCTGTGCACAGATGGGACATATGCCCGCTTTTATCAACTCTTCGCGTATAACAGCTTGAATCAAAGATACTCCAGGGCGGGGCTCATCGTAACAACGGTGCTGAGGAACCGACGAAGACGGAGCCTCAATCCCGCCCCGGACAAGACGCAGTAAGTTTGCGGCACCAGGCGGCTGAAAATCTTCACACGATGAGGTAGCGGTGGTACTAGGGAGCCGAACGAAGTGTGAACGAATTGCACTCTCCTATAATGTCATCGACGGTCGAGCAGTAATTATACACTAGTAAATTAAAGGTGTCGTCAGTGATGCCTTCAAGAATGTGGCTGACTTTGTGAGCTTCAGGTATATTGTCGTTGACCCGCCGAGAGAATGCTAATACATCTTGAACGTAAAGAACGAACGGTTCAGTAGATGTTTGGGCACGGCATGAATGTTTCTGCTTGGTGGTATCCTGGCCGCCCAAGTGGCTCTTGAAATAGTTCCTGCAGCTTTTACTTGCAGGTGTCCCAATTGGACAATTCCTCATCGTGTATTTGAAACCAAACACGGGCAGTTCTTTTGAGGTAATAGGTGATATTAGCCTGCATTTTAGTCATGTCCCATCGGTTGTGCTTGCTGACTCATTCGTATTCGATTAGCCTGTCTTTGACGCCCGTGGTGTCAGTGCCAGAAAAGGAGCGAGGATCTCGGAGTTGGGTCAAGGCTAATCGGTGTTGTGGTAGCCGAAACCGAATCAGGGGGACTCTCAGTCGACAAGATCGAATGGCCCACTAAGTGTCCGCTGCGAAGTTCCATGATGGGCTCGTGATGTACCCAGCTTTTCCACCAAGATGTTACGGGGAGATAATAGAAAAATTGGTTTATTTACATTACGTACGAGGAGACTAAATATAGGGCAGCAACAATAAACCTTCTGGACGGTAGATCTCACTTGGTCCTTCTCTCGTCAAACCTACACTTCAGCACATTCTTCTACATTCGCGTAACAATTGACCCACAGCAATATAGTATGCAAATGTTCTGCCCCCAGGTCACATATCTGTTAAAAATACGTTAAATATTTCGTCATGACTGGGTGATTTTTATATAAAATTTACGCGAAAAATTTCAAATGCCATCTATGCTTATGTTTACATCAGGCAGCGGTTTAAGAAGAGCATAAGATGGCCTGTGTGCGTGCGACGTCATCAGCGCAAAAACGGACCGGAAGATTGCGTAGATTTTTTTTAGAAATTACACATGGAAAATCAACACCTACGCCCAATGCTTTCGTCTATGTGACATCGTTTTCATCTTTTCACAAATGGCGCCATAATTTTTCGAGTTGTTCTAGCATGTAAGATTACAGAGCGTAAGAAAAAAATTTGTTTTTTGCTACGTGCATTTGTCCTGAAAAGTGTGTACTATACCTGGACATGGTTCCTTGTCAATACGTTTACAGCAGCGTTTAATCTTGCATTTCGGTTCGATCATCATGCGCATGCTTGTGGTCTCTGATAAAGGCATTTGTCCCTGATATAAGTGTCGGAAGGTTTAACTGGTGATAGCGAGACAGAAATAGGACACACTAAAACGAGTAACTTGGGGTCAGATGTCCTATCTTTGACACTAACAGAGCCGTCTAGGAGCGAGCTGCTTACAAATGCAAGGTCAGGAACAGAACTAGAAATCCTGGCACCGTCGGAAACCAGTTGGCTTAAGGAAAAGGTAAACACAGCTAGTAGTAGTGGCTCGGCATTTTTAAAATCCTTGCGGTCATGAGTAAGAATGGACCAGTTACTGCCTGGTAAGTTGAAATGACGAGTTATAAGAATGCATCAATACGAACTGGTAGCTTGCAACAAGTAATTGTATTGCGCTTCCATGTATTAAGGAGGAGCATACGGAGGTCCACAAACACCACCCAGGGTTATATTCTTGCAATATAAGCTGGCAAAGTTATAGTTTTCGATCTCAATTGCAATTCTGCCACCCCGTGACTATACATTACGGTGTAGAAAGGCGGCACTATTTCATAATTTTGCAGATGAGAATGTAGCGAGACTTTTGTGATCACTAAAACAGGTGGATGATAAGACCCATAATATATCTTCAAAGAACTGTACCTTACAAAGAACACTGCGTGCGTTGAGCAAACCTAGCTGGAGCATACAATAATATATAATTTTCGGCAGTGTATTTGCCTTCAGCTTGTGCAATTTTTGGTACATGGCAACAATTATGGCGTAGCAGCAGCGTACACAGACACACAAAGGAGGAGCAGACAAAATGTACTACTACGGCTTTAACATGCTTCACAAATCATCACACAGGTAGATTTCATTTTTGTTATACTCACAGATTATACGAGTAAAAACGACGAGCTCATTATAAATGAGGCCATTACTGAATACTCCTGAAAAATTTGACCATTTGGGAGTCTGTGTTTTTCGCCTAAATCTAAACAGAGGCGCATTTTGCATTACGCCTACATGAGCCTGTGGCCGCAGCGTATGGGATCCATTCCGCGAGCTCGAGCTCAGCAGTGCGATGTCATATTCACTGGGTTACTGTAGGCGGCAGTCCTAAATCTCAGCAGTTTGCGGAAATGTGGGAGGTTTGAAAAAAAATTTGTGTAAGTTTGAACAAATCTGCTCTTGAATGTTTTCACTGGTGATGCTTGCTTTTCGAATTGACTGCAAATAAGTTCGCTTGATAAATAGCGTCGCAGTAAAGTGAGTAACGCTATTTTCTCCCACGTGACCTTGCCTGCCTTGTGGACTTGCGAAAAGCTTACTCTAACAACTCTATTTTTGACGAAAATACTGATGACAATAAAACCATGTTTTGAGAGTAAAGCTGTGTTCTCTTCCAGCACAAGAAATGCGGATTTCCTTGTGTATAAAGGATAAGAAGCGGTGTGGGAACAATGAAATCAAGTTATGTCTTTTTAAGAGTCAAACTTATACCCCATACAAAACACAATGTGGTAAGTGTTGCTTTCTGCCTGTATTTCTTCAGGTACGTTCTATACTTCAACTGAGATGACCACGCACATCTTGTCTCAAACAAATATACACAATCCAAAGCAACATACCGTAAAAAGCGGTGCTCGTAATCGTGTTAAACCAATCCTGTTCTAAACCTCTCACATTGATCGGTGCGAATGTGTGAATATTGAGCAACACTTTTAAAACAGTGCAACTGCATGCAACTAAAAGTTTATATTTGTAGCCCTACAAATATGCACTCCGTGTTTCTTTCTGTGTGCTATTTCATAATTTCTTACAACTTTAGAAGAAATTCTGCACACTTTTTTTCCCGAATGATGTTACTGCAGATGAATTACTTGCACCAGCGGACCTCACTCGTAAAATCATGAGAATAATGAGTTAGCTAATTGCACTGGCCATTTTACTTAACTGCTTATTGACAAACATCCTTACATTAAAAAACCATTGAGAAACAAATTTGCATTAAAAATTGAAGAAAGTCGTCAATACAAATCCAGTTTACTATTTCTACACTTCATCATTACGACGTGAAATAAAAAAGCAGCAGTGTCATTATTTGTTCAGCTTTCCACACAACACACGCGGTACAGCGAAGCGCTATTGGCTGTTCAACCTTTTTTAGACACATCTGGGTGCCTATATGAATCTTTTGTCGGGCTTCTTTCTTCACGCAATCTAATGGGGACTTGCGTTGTGTGCAGCTCCCTGAAGAACGAAAATATATGTTTGGTAGCACGGGAGAAGCCGGGCCACTTTCGGTCGTGATATGTCCATGGTAATTTGTGTGCAGAGATTTAATTGAAGTAACGTTTCCAGAATTAGTGTTTAAAAAACTGTGTGAAGTGCGAATATACCGTATATTTATCAATGGTAAGCTGGGTATAAAAAAATTGCATATGAAAATATTTATTTTTCCTTCTAGTCACATTACGCTAGGTTGGTCCCTTTACAAAACACAATATAACGCAAACAAAGCAACCAGTGCAAGTCAAACTGTTGCTTCATTTTATCTTATCTTTCGTAGCGCGCCATTTTCCCAGAGAACTAAAAGAATGCCGACATTATACTCATCCATAAAACATGGAGACGTTAAATTAAAGAAACATTATAGGCCATTCAGCTTACTCCAAGTATTATATAAGATACTCACTAATATAATTTCACTTAGAATAAGGGCAACAATGGACTTTATTAAACAAAGCCAGCAGGCTGACTTCAGGAAGGGATACTCTACAATGGATCAGATCCATGTCATTAATCAGGCAATTGAGAAATCCCCAGTGTACAATGAGCCTCTCTATATGGCTTTCGTAGATTACGAAAAGATATTTGATTCAGTGGAGATACCAGCAGCCATAAAGCGATTACGTAATCAAGGCGTCCAGGAGGCTTACGTAAATGTCTTCGCAAATATCTACATAGCTTCCACACCCAGCTTATTTCTACACAAGTAGGAAGATACCTATAAAAAAGGGATCAAACAAGCCGACAGAATCTCGCCAATGCTATTCACTGTGTGCTTGGAAGAAGTATTCAAGCTATGAAACACGGAAGGCTTTGGAGTGAGCATCAACTACGAATATTTGAGCAATCTTCAGTTTGAAGATTGCTCACATTACTTTCTCACTTCACACACACCTCGCTTTCTCACTTCACACCTCAGTTTCTCTGGTAAGATTACCTTAGCAGAGAAAGTGTAACAGTGGGGTTGAAGAATATTATGCGGAAGAGAAAGCTAATGATGAATAGCCGGCGAAGAGAGCTACACTTTAGTATTGCCAGTTAGCCTCAAGTGTATGTGAAGGAGTACGTTTAACTACGTCAATTACTCATAGGAAACCCTGATCATGAGAAGGAAATTCACAAAAGAATAAAGATGGGTTGGAACGCGTACGACAGACACTGCCAGATTCTGACAGGAAATTTTTCATTATTATTGAAAACAAAGCTGTACAATCAGTGCATTTCACCGGTGCTGACATATGTAGCGAAGTGGAAACTGACAAAGAAGCTCAACAACACGTAAACGCCCGCGCAACGAGTGATAGAACGAAAAAATGGTAGGCGTAAGGTTAGGTGACAGAAAGAGTGCGGTTTGGATCGGAGAGCAAACGGGGTAGCCGATATTCTAATTGACATCACGAAGAAAATGTAGCTGGGAAAGTCATGTAATGCGCAGGTTAGATTACCAGTGGGCCATTAGGGTTACAGAATGGGTGGCAAGGTGGCAAGAAAAGGGGGGCGCAGTAGGTGGGGCGAATAAATGAGGAATCTCGGGGGACAGGGGTAATTGGACATCACAGGGAAAGGCCTTCGTCCGGCAGTGCGTATAAGATAGGCTGATGATGACAACGATGAGGATGATGATTTTTTATGATAATCTTTCGTTGATAGTGCAGGGACATGTTTCCGAAATTGTTATTTTAAATGTCTTCGCACGCTTCGATAACTAAGCTGACTTGATAAATTCTTGGTGGC
The DNA here is from genome assembly GCF_038994185.2 of Dermacentor albipictus. Lineage (NCBI taxonomy): Eukaryota > Metazoa > Arthropoda > Arachnida > Ixodida > Ixodidae > Dermacentor > Dermacentor albipictus. The sequence continues at coordinate 98,012,084 of NC_091829.1, read as the reverse complement.
TTGCTGTCTTGGTGGGCATCTATTGGCTTCTAAATTGGCACTACGATATGCTGCGTCCCTGTCCGTTTCGAGAAGCATTAAACTACCTAGTCTAATTAGGGCTGCCACTTTTGCTGAGAAAAAACGGCGTTAAAAAGGAAGGGACGGCAATTGGTATAAGTGCCATATACATGAACAAAAAGACTGAAAGCAAAATAATGCGGCAATGCGCCGAGTCTTGCTGATGCAATATGCACCAACAGCGCATGGCTAGTGGAAGAAAAGAATTATGTGAGAAAAGCGTAGGATGTTCATGACCAGAGCAGATGCACCATGCTAGAAAGTGTGCAAAGGAGCATCATGGCCTCGCTCTCGGGCTTCGAAAGATTGGTTGCCACTGATTGTTTCGACACTGCAGAAAGTCGTCTTTGGTAGAAGAGCTCTGAACTATTCTGGTAGTCGCGAATGGAGAAGCTGTTTCCTGATATTTGACAGCCTGCCATATTTGCATTCGATGAAAGTTTATAGCGTTTCCGTTGAAACAAGCCATTCTACTGAGTGAAACTAGTTAAGGCGATGCGAATTCTTAAAGTAATTCTTGGAGCCGGTCCGCTTAATCAGCTACCCAAAAATGCTGTCGAAAAATTTGTGTGCCATGCGGCAATAATCCAACTAAATGACTCGAAGAGAAACCAGTGGCACTCGACAAGCGGTCCTCCCAGAATGCGGCAAACTTTCTTTATTTTTATAGGTTTAAATGGATAGGATGCTCGTGCGATGTTCACGCGTCGTGCGAAGAACCACACTTGAACTATGAAAATGAAAGATTGTCGCACACAAGTTACACATGCGTAAATGCACGTAAACCACCACAGATTTGGACGGCAGCCGGTCCACTGTTAGCCCTTTGTTGTTGGCTTGCTGGACGGACCTTAAAACACGGCTCCAATAGCGTGTTCAGTGACTGAGCTTGCCAATCTGCACATGCTTGGTGAACTCCATCCAAGGTTGCCCTCGTCCGAGACACGTACCTGAGCGAAAATGCTCCAGCACGCGTTTATAAGCAGGCACATTGCCCCCACGTCCGCATGTTGCCTCTGCAATGGAACCACTGCAGGCGCCTTTTCTGAAATTAAGGCAAGCGAGTGTGCGCATCAAAGACCTGCAGCAGCACCACCTTCTGGCGCTAACCGTTGGCCCAGGGTGAGGCACCGGTTCTGCGGACCCCAGGACCTCGAGTCTTGCGCTCCTGTTCGTCTCCGGTTCTGTACACAGTCTCGCCCATCCCTTTAATTTTTTCACAGGATACTGTTCGTGCTAGCTGGTATGTGATTGCTTTTTATGTTTGTTACTGTGTGAGCAATCAACAATTCAAAGAACAACCGCAGAAGAAATGACCACTGTCCTCGTCCATTGACGAAGACTCGGAATTTTGACATACTCTATCGGGCACTACCGATAACAGCTTCCCCAGCACGCCGAGAGAAATGCCCACATCTGGGGAAAGATGACGCTCCTGATCGAGGTCAAGGTCGCCATAAAAACAGTGAGCTATGCATACCTCTTCTCGGGGACCCGCAACACAAAGGCCAGAGGAACACGAAGTCGAGAAGCGACACAAGGAACATGAGAACCTAAAGCATGAGTTGGTCAGAAGACGCAAGGACGAGCAAACCTTCAACAGGCAACTTGAAAACCATTGAAAGACGACTAGAAATAAAACAGAACTCCCAGCACCAAGTAACCTTCGAACCTATCCTGAAGCAGTAACGACAACAGGCTATTGTGACCCTAACGGGAATACTCGGACAACTCAGTACAACTCTCGACATGTCAACAACATCGTACAACATGTACAACATGTACAACATCGCCCATGTCGCCCATCGCCCATGTACAACAACAACATGTACAACATCGCCCATGTCAACAAGACTTCAGCCGTAGGGGAACGCACATCAGCTTTGGAGAAAACATCTGAGGAAATCTGAAAGAAGCCGACTTACCCAGTCGGAGAAGCATGCATAAGGGAAATCTTAGAAAGCCAACATATCACACGCGAGGATAAGAGGAAATACATGCGAACAAGAATCAAGACATGGCAATAAAACTGTAGATCCACCGGAACCAAAAGACAGAAACTGTTGCAATTTACTACTCAAAAGAATTAGGCCCCGCAAGAAACTCAAACAGAAGGAATCAGAATCAGAGAGTACGAAATTCAGATAGTGGAACGCAAGGCACGCACAGAAAAGGTAACACAAAACGCACGAGCTACGCAACAGCATCACATTAACACTCACATCAAACACACTTTCATGGAGATACTTTGCAGGAGGTAGAGGAATGAAAGGCTTTATATCTTCAACATTTACAGCTCTCCGAGGGAATCTTTCACCAGCTTCGATGCCTCGCTGAGAAAAGGCAAATATGTGAGAGGGCACAAGCTCATGGTGGTGGGGGGCTTTAACGCCTGCAACATGGCTTAGTGCTATCACATGACGGACAAGAAGGGAACGAATGTCCACGACACAACACACTATCATCAGCTAATTGAGGTCATAGCGCTGGATTCATATAAACAAAAATGACGACAGGACATGCGCTCGCCTACATCTTGGTGCACGTCCTGTCGTCTTTCTGGTAAGCGTGAATCCAGCGC